>NC_071519.1:18360509-18985509 GCF_027887155.1 Malaclemys terrapin pileata
GATGAATTTCTTTGAATGATGTGACCCTCTTCACATAACTTGAGAACCAAGGGTCACCCAATGAAATTAATAGGCAGCAGATTTAAAACAAACAAAAAGAAATACTTCTTCACACAACGCACAGTCAACCTGTGGAACTCCTCGCCAGAGGATCTTGTGAAGGCCGAAAGTATAACTGGGTTCAAAGAAGAATTAGATGAGTTCATGGAGGATACATCAATAGTAACTATTAGCTAAGATGGTCAGGGACGCAACCCCAGGCTCTAGGGGATGGATCACTCAATAATTGTCCTGTTCCGTTCATCCCCTCTGGGGCACCTGGCATTGGCCACTGTCAGAAGACAGGATACTGGGCTAGATGGACCATTGGTCTGACCCAGTATGGCTGTTATGTTATGCTCCTTTGAGTTCTCTCCCTGTGAATGATACGTATGGAGACTCCTATGTTGAAACATCAGAGATGGCCACAGCTGGAGATGGGACAGTGGATGGGGTGATGTGGAGAATCCTGCCTTAGATGCCTGGCTGGTGTCTTGCGCGCATGCTCAGGGTCAAATTGATCACCAGATTTGGGGTCATGAAGGAATTTCCCTCCCGGGTCAGATTGGCATGGACATTTGTGTTTTTCACCTTCCTCTGCAGCATGGGACGGGGATCACCTGCTGGGTTCATCTGGGCCTAGAATCATAGAACCACAGGGCTAGAAGGGTCATCTAAGCTGAAAGATTTGTTGTGTCTGAACCATCCAAGACAGATGGCTTCAGCCTCCTTTTGAAAACCTCCAACAACCTCCCGAGGCGCCTGTTCCATTGTCCTACTCTGCTTACTGTTAGGAAGTTTTTCCTGAGATTTATGTCTCACCTGATCAGTTCCCTGCCATTGCAGGGGCCGCAGGCATTGGTGGCACGTTGGTGTCTCTGGTTCTCTGCCTGAGGACTGAAATACTTTGGTCTAACTGAAGTTATTGGGTCAATGCTGGGATAACGGGGGGAAATGTAATGGCCTGGGCCATTAGACTAGATGGTTTGATGGTCCCTTCTGCCATTAAACTCTGTGAAACTCAAACGGTGGCAGCTTAAGGGAATGAATTGGCCCTGTGGTGTGCTTGCATCCCAGCTATTCTGTGGAGAGTGAGCACAGCTGGAGCTCCTGTTCGCAGGGAAGGTTGAACCTTGCTGCTGCCCTATAGGGGATGTGACTTTCAGACAATCAGTCCCCCTCTCCTAGGGCAAGGGTGTTCGGAGTGGTCCGTGTGGCCAGTTGATGCTCGCCTTCAGCCAGTGCGGGCTGCTTGTGTGTGGGGAGGGGACTCTCCATCCTCCTGGGAGCCAGTGGTTCCTCCCCAAGGAACTGCTTCAGGAGTCAGTAATTCCACTCTCTCCATGTAAAGGCATCTGGTATGTTAGCCCCACGCTGCTGGGGAGTTTCAATATTTAACTTGAAATCCAGCCAGCAAACTGGGAGCTGCTTCCCTTCTTTTCCTGAGGGAATAAATAAATAAAAGGGCTGGGAACAATAATGGGAAAAACCTCACTTCCCAGGCTGCCTACTGCGGAGCAGCTGAGCTCGCAGCCAGCTCGCCGGTTTATTTACAAAGCCTCTGTTCGGAGATGATTAATCTCCAGTGAGCGAGTGAGTGATATGGAGACTCCAGTGGTGAATTATCACTCTAGCAGGGCGGCAGTGGCTGGGTTTCGATGTCAGCCAGGAGCAGAACTGGCTCTGGTAGGCGACATGATAACCACCTCCGTGATCACAGCCATGATATTATAGCCTCACCGTGACTCTTGGCAAACTGTCAGTACAGGAGCTGCCAGGGAATGGCCATTTATATCCACCTGGGTCGCTCGTGAAGCTGACAGCCGATCGCTTCCTTGCCAAACATCCGCTGAAGGCTAGTTTCAGACACTTGCCTGCCCAGATAATTGTAAAGAGCCCGCCTTGTTAGCCTAGTGGCCTTTTCCTCTTGCTGGGATTTCTTAAGTTCTTATGTTCTTACAATGGAGTTAGCTATTCTTAGGTGATGAGTCGTCCACCCTAACATGCCCAGTGATGGTAGGCTAATTTCTCTCAGCCATACGCGGAGAGGGTGAATCCTGCGGCTTTCCTCAGGGAGCCGTAGTTAATGAGAGCCGAGTGGACTGGAATTGTGTTGAACCTTTAATTCAATGTGCAGCTAAGTCTGTTTAGGTGGAGACAATTCCCTGACATTGTTCAAATTGCCTTGTAGAAATCTTGGACTCTATTGTCCTCCTGAGAAACTAAGTTATCGCCCAGCAGCAGCGCTTCCTGCCTAGGAGCTGCAAGGAATTGTCAGGAAATGTGACTAGGAAAAACAGATATCTTAAGAAGTCTAAAAATATCCAAGCACATGTGCTAATGTTTATATCCTGTGAAATATGAAGAATTTTGCAGTAAATTCCGAAGTCATCACAGGATGTTGTTCGCTTATTTGGAGGGACAGGCAGAGCTTACGGCACTGTTATCAGCTCCCTGAGGCTGGGTTTAGATCCTCTCTCTGGGGAATCACCAGCTTCTTTCTGTTTCAAATGCTGGTGCTGTGTCGTGGAGCACCGGGATGCGCTGCTGTAATTGCAGGGGCAGAGAAACAGGTTCCATTGTACAACTTTACTGCGTTCCCCCCCTAACATTTGAACCCCACCCATTCTCTTGGAATAGTGTCTGTGTCTGCAAGCCAGACGGTGTGTTTACATTGCCACAGAATTTAGTTCATAGAGCTTAAGGGCAGAAGGGACCACTAGATCATCAAGTCTGACCTCCTCTACATCACAGGCCCTTACGTTTCTCCGGGTTACCGTTGTACGAGCGCCGTAGCTTGTCAGTTAGTTATAGTTAGTCCAGGTCAATGCTAGACCCCTCGGGGGCTTACTTGGACTTGTTACACTGACAAAGCCGTGTCTCCATGGGGTTTACGTTGAGCTCGGTAGCTGCGTGTAAAAACACTGCTTTTTTGCAGTGAAGGCCTAGCTAACAGGTGCCTTTGGCATGCGCGCTGAAAGCCAAAAATGGGGAAAACCAACCCCCAAAGCAACAGAACAAAACCAATCCCCTTCTGTTTTATTGAGTGGGCTAAAACCCAGGTTACTGACGCTGAACGCTCTCTCCTGCCTGGTGTGGTGCTGAATTTCCTTTAAAAACCCAACCAAACAAAACCTGTAACCGTGCTCTTCGCTTTGGGCCAAGAGCTGCTCCGACGTGGCCAGAGCTGGGCTGAGGGGCTGACGTTCTCGCATTTCAGCTGCCCGGTCCAAGCCCGGTTTGACTTGGCTGCGATTTAGGTTTTATGAAGACTAATGGTTACGCCCAGACTGTGCAAACCTGGAGCCTGGTAGCTGCACTTAGAACAAGAGACTGCAATGAAATTGCTGGACATCACCTGCCTAGGTATTGGCTCTGGGTGAAACTGCACCGGTGCAGAGGGCCTGCCCCAGGCCTTGTAAGAGGGACCTGAGGGATGCATAGGACTGGAAGTGGCCCACTGCACAGGGGGAAATTTCACTCTGTTCACCCCTAGGGCCCTGGCTGTGACTGTGAACTTGTCTATATGGGAGAGCCTGACCAGTTGGACTGGTCTAGTGATCCCAGGCTAACCCAACCCCCAGTCCGTTAGGAGAGCGGCTTTTCCCCATTTAGCTTAAACCTCTTCTCAAGCAACAGACTATAGACCACAGAAGGCCCTCTCCCACCAGAATCCTAGGCCATGTCTACAGTACAAAATTACGTCAACTCAAGTTACATGGGCATACAGCCGCCGCAGTTAATACATCGCTTGTGTGCGTGCATACTTAGCTTCTTGTGTCGGCGGTGTGCGAACTCACCAGGCGCGCTTGTATCGATGCAAAGTACGGTGCACCATGGGTAGGTAACCCAGTGTGCAACTCAACATCATCCAGCACGCTGTCTTTTGGGAAGTGTTGGCAATGCATGATGGGGCTGAAACAGGTCACGCCGGGGTGACTGGGAGCATGGGACCAACTTGACAGTTTGCAACTGTTTCCATCCCGTAATGTCATCTGCATCAATCATTCTCGCACCTTATTTTTTTTCCCCCAAACCCCACAAACTCACGTGCCCCCTATTGCTGTCTGCCATCTCTGACAGAAGCATGGAGCTTGCACAGCTCTGCAATGTTATGAGCGTTGCAAGCACAGGGCGCACGAGCTTGGAGCATTTGCAGAGCTCTGAGAAGAGCCGAATCAGTGGGGAGCATGACGCTTCCTTGGAGACAGGTTGCTGTGGGACATAGCGAGAACCAACTCAAGTTGTTGGTGGCTGTCATAGGGCAACTGCAGGTGGTGGAGTGCTTGTTCTGGGCTGGAGAAACAAGCACTGACTGGTGGGATCACATCATCATGCAGGTTTGGGATGATGAGCAATGGCTGCCGAACTTTCTGATGTGCAAGACCACGTTCCTGGACCTAGGTGCAGAGCTCTCCCCAGCCCTTCACCATAGCGACACCAGACTGAGAGCTGCACGGAAGAAGCAAGATGGACAGATGTAGCAGATGTAACAGGTCCTGACTCACTGCACAGCTGGATCCCCTGGTCATCCACCATATTCCTCCTTCCTCATCCATCATCACCTCCACCTCCTCACTGTTCACGGGCAGGGGCCTGCGACTCAGACTCCTCGGAGGTATCCACAGTGCTGATGGGGGTGAGGTCTCCGCTGAGGATGGCGTGCAGTTCTTTGTAAAAGTAGCAGGTTTGCAGCTCGGCCCCAGATCGCTTGTTGGCCTCCCTGAGCTTCTGGTACGCCTGCTGCAGGTCCTTGGCTTTCACATGGCTTTTGCTGCTGGTCCCAGTTTGACCCCTTCTCCTGCATCCCCTGAGTGATCTTCTCATAGATGTCGATGTTCCTACAGCTGGTCTGTAGCTGTCCCTGCACAGCCGCCTCTCCCCACAGGCCCAGGAGAGCCGATATCTCCTGAAGTGCGTACGGAGCACGTGGCAGGGTCAGCTAGGCAGTTGCACGCAACAATGGAGAACTGCTAGGTGCTCACCAAGCCGGGCAATCAGGAAAAGACATTTAAAAACATCATGGGGCTTTCAAGGGTGGGGGGGGGGTCCATGGTCTCTGGTCTTCTGGTCTCCATGACCTCTGGGCAGTGGTGTTCACAATGGTGACCAGAGTGATCAGTGTGGGGCATTGTGGGACAGCTGCTGGAGGACAAGTAGGGTTGACATAACTACAGAGTATCTACACGCTCACTGTGTCGACCTAAGTACACCAGTCATGTCTCTGTGCCGCTCGGGTGGGGTGTTACCGTGTTGGCGCTGTTACCTACAGCGGTGGGAGACAAATTGAAGTGTAGACACATGCCACAGCTAGATTGACGTAAGGTGCCTTGCATTGACCTAACTTTGTAGCATAGACCAGGCCCTAGTGCCCCGCTGGGATTAGACTAGGGTAACTAACACCGGTTTAAATTCATCCCTTTGGCTATATACCCAACCACATTCCTGTGCAGACAAGGCCTGAGGGCTGGGATCTAGGATCTGGAGCTGTGATGAGCTTGGACTGGCTGTTAGTTGCACTGTAGTAGCACCTGGAGACTAGCTCCTGGTGCTGGGCACTGTACAAACAATGAGATGGCCTTGCCCTGCAACGTTTGTGTTCATAGGCGGGTCTCTGGCCTCTTGCTTTGAATGGACCTTGGAAGGGAATTCTGCAGACAGTGCCTTGGAGGCATTGGGGGTTGATGTGTTTAAAGGGGCCACCTGACACCCGATGGGTCTGAGCAGATAATGGGTGAGGAGCCGGGAGCACATGCTAATGTGCAGATGCCACAGCCCATGGAAGAGTCAATGCCCTGTTCCTAGAGCACACTGGGGTGTATGAAATAATGGAACTATTAATTTATGGCTTAGTGCCGTGGCCTGACCTGCTGGAGCAGTCACATAACTGATCCATAGTGGTGGCAGGTAATCAATGCCCTTATTGGAGCCCTTTATGTAAATGGGAATGAGCTTTGGAAACGTATTGGAAACCCAAGGCCCAGTGCAGAGAGAGCACGTGGGCTGCTGCTAGAAAGCCAGCTGCTCACTGTCACAGCGGATCTGACAGGGTCGGTCTGTGTTAACTCTTGTTTGGAAGCGGGCAGAAGGGCAGTGCGGGGATTGGACTCGAACACGGGGTTCCTGGTATGCTCAGCTAGAGGTCAGCCCCAGGGAGGGTCTGTTTGGATCTGGCAGCGCGTCCCAGAGGCATTTAGATGTGACTGAGTGACCCAGCCTCTGTCAGATGCTAGAGGAAGCAGAGGCAAGTATCCCTCCGGCTGTAGCTCTCCGCCTCTCCCCTTCCAACAGTGCACTACTGACCTCTCTAGTAGATTACTTTCCAGCTGATCCTCCTTCTGCAGTGTTGGGAAATAATCTCTGGGCTGTAACTCCCAGCAATTAAAGCAGCTCTCCGCAGTGACGGGGGGGCAGCATTCTCCCTGGGATGCCTTTAAGTTCTGTGTGTGACTCAGGGATGCACGTCCATCCCGTTAATATTCCCCAATGCTTTGCTTATTGGTTGTGTCATCGCCCGTGCCTAATCTGGTGAGCATGGCCTGGGTTCGCTGCCGCTGTGAACATCGCAGGGATAAGCAGCCTTTTGCTTTGGGCGTTCTCCATGGAAACCAGCTGTCTGTTTGCAGCGTTAAAATGGGGGGCGAGGGGTCTCAGAAATGGAGCCCTCCCATAAATAACCCCAACGGGAGAAAGACTAACAAGGGGGAACTGAATGAGTTTTAATAAGCTCCAGAGAGGAAGGCAGGCCTGTATGGTTAAAGCCAGACTGGGATTGAGGAGACCCCCGTTCAATTCCCTGCTCTGCCTATGTGACCTTGACAAATCACTTAATCTCCATGTACCTCAGCTGCACAATCCTTTTTCCTCATACCCTTGGACTGTCAGCTCTGAGGGGCAGGGACACAGTCTCTTACGGACCCCGAGCTCAGCTGAGGCCTCCTGGTGCTCCGTAGTCATAAGCGAGACAAGAAAATAACAATCCAATGAGATGGAAAGCCTTAAAATGCTGAGAAATTGGCCCTGGAGGGCACAATTCACATCCTCTGCATAGGCATGAGAAAGATCACAGACCAGTTTACGTCTGAGCCTCTCTGGGAAATGTTTCTATTCCAGGCCATGAGATCTCATGAGAGAGAGAGAGATTGAGCCTCGCACCAGGGCGATCTCTAGCACTTGCACTGGAGATGAGATTAAGCTAAATTTAGAAGGTTAGTAATTGCCGCTGCTCTGACACGCAGCACCTGGGAGGATGGTGTTGGGAGGATTAAAACTACAAAATACCTATTTATGACTTGTCCCCACATTGGAAACCCTGCAAGTGGAGTCGGGCCCCCTGCTGGATCCCTCTTACCAGCACAGATCGTTTGGAAGCCTCCATTCAAACAATGGGTCTGGCTGGGCGGTGGCCTGAAACACTGAAGTGAAATTTAACACCTGCCAAATGGCAGCGAGCGAGTGGAGAGATTTCACCCAGTCCTATTATGGTCTCGCTAGACCGGTCCCGTAGAACTAGGTGCTGGGACCGGGGCAAGTTTGGGAGCCTTAGACAGGAAGAACCTTTGGAAGAACTTATTTCCTGCGATTTGAGAAGGTGTCTGTGCCTCGACGTGCCAGCTACTGTCTCCCAGGTTTATAGGCATGTGGCAGAGGCACTAATAGGCTATCAAGGAGAGTGGGCCCTGCTGCCTGGATTTGGGCATGTCTAGGCATATGGACAACTAATAACTGAAAACTAGCTCAAGAGAGGGCTGTCAAGCTGGGGCTCACAGCTAAGGGCTCAAGGAATGTTTATTTCTAGACCTTCTTCTGCCACTCAACCAATTTTTCCACACACTTAGGTAGCTCTTGTGGTGAGAGAGAAGGCGGGTGAGGTAATATCCTTTATTGGAGCAACTTCTGTTGGAGAGAGAGAGACGCTTTTGACTCGCACACAGCTCTTCTGGAGAAGGCGAGCTTGGTGGAGCTCGAAAGCGTGCGTCTCGCACCAACAGAAGTTGCTCCAATGAAAGATGTTACCTCGCCCGCCTTGTCTCTAATATCCCGGGACTGACACAGCTACAACTTTGCAAACCGAAAATTCAGGGGTATTTTTGCCCACTCCTGCCACCATATTGAGGGGCCATGTTTAGACCTTGTAATCCCCCTCCCCGCCCCAGGAACTCTGCCCACCTTCCCCTTTAATAACTCTTCTGCAGGAGGTGTTTAATGTTCTGATTGCCTTAATGCAATGTTCTCTGCCTGTTCTCCAGCTTTTCTCGCTGGCTGTCCGCCTTCTGGAGGAGGGAAATCTGCCTGAGCTGGGCACTGAGCTGTTCCGTTCGGTCAGTTCAGGGGGTGCGTCTTACTCCGGGTTTCCCTTGTGAAGAGCATTGTAAGTTCTGTGATGCAGAGTCCTCATGCATGTGTGCCGCCCCCAGACCCATGTCCTCTACAGCCCAGAATGAAGCCTACGTTGGCTGGGTCATCTTCTCACATGCTGCCCAATGTCACCTAGTCCCTCCCTCCAAGGAAAGAGGCCATTAGTTGCATGCTAAGGCAGATGTTCATATGAATGGTCCTCCTGGAGCTGGCTCTTCTGATAGTCCCCTTTGATGGGGTGCTGTCATCAAACCTTCGATCTCCTGGTGTGAATAGCCTTGTACTCATTTCAGAGGTCACCCCACCGAGTCCCCAGCCCTGAGTAGCAGGAGCGTGTGCAGAGGAACTGAGGGGGTTTGAACCAGCTGCCTAAGACTCTTAGCACTCTTATCAACAGGAGGAAGAGGCCAGGGTAAGGCAGGAACAACCAGCTGGAGGACCCTGCGGGATGCCAGTAGACGGGAGCGAGACTTAAACAAATCTAGATGCTTTATCAAACAGGCCATAAGTGCAGCTTCCTGTTGTTGTCGTGAGCATTTCCAGGGCTTTGTTTTTTGGCGGGGTCCTGTGGAAATGGCTGGGCCTGATGTCAGAGCTGTTCCTGAGTGCAGGGAAATGTCTTATTCCCATTGTCTTGCATCCTCTTACCAAATGCTCGACCTTGAAAACCCGGAAATCCTTTCCTTCTGAAGGCAGATGGCACATCCTTCGGCGCTCCTGAGGAGCGCAAACAAGTAGCAAAGACACCTTGTGCTGTTCTGGGGGGCGGGAGCCCCGAGAGGGAGGAGCCATCTTGGCTCTTACATTGCCACCTGCTCTTGTTGCGATGATCAGATCCAGTCTGGAAGCAAATTTGGTTTTGCTAAATTTGTCAGGGTGGAATGGTTCAGCCATTGGTTAAGTGGGAAGGGGATTGAGCATTGAACGTGGCAGTTCCAAATCTGTGCGCCTCTGGTCTGGACCAGCGTTCCAACCACATGCATTGTTTGAGGTGTAACCCATATGTGTTTCAGAGTAGCAGCCGTGTTAGTCTGTATCCGCAAAAAGAACAGGAGTTTTTTTTCTCTTACTTAATTGGCCTCTCAGAGTTGGTAAGACAACTCCCACCTGTTTATGCTCTCTGTATGTGTGTGTATATATCTCCTCAATATTTATTCCACTCTGTATGCATCCGAAGAAGTGGGCTGTAGTCCACGAAAGCTTATGCTCTAATAAATTTGTTAGTCTCTAAGGTGCCACAAGTACTCCTGTTCTTTTTGCCATATGTGTTTGAGGCCCCAGTTCTGCAGGTTCTTAAGTGCGTGTCAAATTACCCTGCAGAATCAGGGCCTTGCAGTGACCGGTAACTAATGAGACCTGCTGACTTTGGGTATGAATATTTCTCTTGGAAAAGCAGCAAATACTGAGCCAGCAGCGGAAGGGGATTAGAGAGGGGTCAATCCATGGAGACTCGCTCGAGGAGCTAGGTGAGAGCTCCGTTTGCCAACTGTCAATGCCGTTTGGCCCATTGCATGCTGGCCAGCTAACCAGTCTGCTCAGTTAGCCCCATTCAGGTTCAAACAGCTTGTGAAATGTGGCTTCCAAAGACACCTGGAGGCTTCATTCCAGGGTCTATCTAGTCCATAATCCTGTCAGTGGCCGGGACTAGCTGCTTCAGAGGCAAGTGCGTGAGTTCCCTGGTGGACAATTATGGGATCACCTGCCCATATGGGATTTCTTCTGACTCCAGGCCACTGGTGGTGGGTTGTGCCTTGAACCATGAGGCTTTATGACCCAGGTAACTTTTATCCTGCCAGATATAACTATAGATGTTCTTAGATATAGATAGATATGATTCTGAATATGAGCAGCCTTTCTGATATTCTGTGGTCAGGGAGTTCCACCGGCTAATTATACACTATGTTAAAAGTAGTTTTGATCAGTTTTAAATGTTGCCTTTTATTTTCAATGGCTGTTCTCTTGCTCTTGCATTATATTGGAGGATAAATAAGGGTGCCAGTCTTCTATCAGCTGTTACATTAAAAATAATTACAGCTCTACCTCGATATAACGCTGTCCTCGGGAGCCAAAAAATCGTACCGCATTATAGGTGAAACCGCGTTATATCGAACTTGCTTTGATCCACCGGAGTACGCAGCCCCCCCCCCCCCCCCGAGCACTGTTTTGCCGCGTTATATCTGAATTTGTGTTCTATTGGGTCGCGTTATATTGGGGTAGAGGTGTATCTCGATCATGTTCTCTTAATCTCTAAATTAAACGGTCCCAATCTTTTCCATTTCATCACATGGAATTTTTATAGCCCCTCTAAATTCCAATGTTTACACACATCCAACTGCAGCAGATAACATGACGTGAACCACCTTGTCGGGTGCCAAGAGGATGGACAGAAACAGAATCGGCATCCTCTGCCCCTGCAGTGTAATTGGCATACAGCAGAAGGCAGCCAGAAGTGTGTAGGACTGTCTGTAAAACGCCAATTATCAGTCACAAATGCGGTGACTATTTTCCCCTGAGCCCAAGTGCTGTACTTGATGCTGTCCAAAATGCCATCTCCTGCCCTGAAGAGCCTATGGCACGGAAATCTATTGCATCTAGCTGGCAGCCCTGCCTGCATGTATGTTGTGGAGGGAAGAGCCCTGGTTGATTGCAGAGACACAGCCACAAGAATCCACTCGTCCAGCTTCATCACTGCTGGCACAAATGTAAACACAAATGATCAACATTTCTAAATAAATCCCAAGGGAGCTGGTGCATTAAAATTCATCAGACAACTTGTTTCTGGTCACTAGCCCCTGTATACAAGGCCTCCTGCTAATAGATTTTATTTGTGATGCTAACAAACATTGCAGTCAGGTTATGTATGGAATTGAGTCAACGGAAATGGCAGTGGGCAAAATCCAAGGGCTACATGATAATTCCCCTTCCCTTGTGGGCAAGTCGCCTCTCTCTTTGGCGTGTTCCGTGCTATTGGAATGTCAGAAAGATGCAGAATAATCTCAGCCAGTCAGATCTCAGCTGATGCATCCCCCTGCAGCTTCTGTATACAAATCGGAACAGTTAGAATTGGGCTCGTCACTATCAGGAGCCATTAGTTTCTATCTGAAATGTTTCTGTGAGCGCCACTACAATTAAAACATTAAGAAGCCGGAAGAGCTGTAGCAGCCAGTGCCTCTATGCAGTGAGAGCACAAACAGAAACATTTCCAGTGTCGCTACACAGCCCTCATCCGAAGAACGCCAACTGTCCTGTAAACCGTTTCACTTTCACTGTCTTGGGAGTTTCCCCTTCTCAGCTGTGATAAAAGAATACAAATGCTGTGGATCAGGGATGCCAAACCCCTCCCAACTCTAGGGAGGTGTTTAGCCGGCTCCAGTGTTGTCCACTCTCTGTTTTCTCTCTGGTCTCACTGCAGTTATTTTTTCTTACAACTTCAGCTTCTGGAGTCAGGAGATTAGGTGAGAATCTCTGCTTTCAATTAAAAATAAGTTGGTCTCGCAGTTGTAGAGAAAAGCTCGAAACATGACACAAGCGCCCCCCTGAAGACTCAGAAAATAGAAGGCAAAATCTCCTGTATTTTTAAACCAATCTCTTGGTTTCGGAGGGGCCGCACTCGTGACTTTTGTACCCTCAGGACTGGCAACAATGCAGCCCCCAAGACTTCTTCAGATTCTGGAGAAGCTAAGCTTTCATTTAAAGATAACCAGAGTTTCCAGCCCTTGCGGTTGTGAAGGGGACCTGAATTTGACGTTATCTAGCATTGTCACTGTTGCATGTACTGCATGCTAAGTCGTAACACGAGAGGTCTCCAGCTTGTAAAACTAAACTGGCTCTTTACTAAGAGAACTATTTACAGAGGGGCTGCCGCTGGTATTCAGGCCATGTGCACACAGACTGACTTCCTAGTGCCTCCTCCAAACTCTTCCCTCCTGCAACCTGTGCTCTCCCCCCAAATCCCATGCAGGTTGGGTCAGTCAGAGCTGTAAAGGGAGATGAATTCCCCTGTTCATCTCAAAAGGGCTATTAACTCTGAAGCCCAGTAATGATACTTTAAAGGTCAGATAGTTTAAACAGTTTAGGCAACCACTGGTTCTGCTGTTCCTCCAACTGAGCCGGTACAAAAACACCACCTTGCTCCCTGCCCCACCCACCCCCTGTGCCAGCTCAACCCTTGAACTTCGGCCTGTAACTGCACCAGGCAGCCTCACATACATCTTTGCAGCTTTCCTAGGATGTGCAGAAGGGGGAGCCCTGCTGGATTACGAAGGGGCACTACAGGGGAAGCTCCCTGCCTGCATTGCTCTTGAATACCATGGGAGCAGAGACCCAGCTGCCGCTGAGCTCCGCATCCTGCAACTCTCCCATCTTGCTGTGGAATCTTGTGCTGTGAAGCTGGGGACACAGTGCAGGAGTGCCTGTTTGGACCAGCTGACGTAGAAACCCTTTGACAGGAGCTTTGGCATCACCCAGAGTTCATAGAAAGCATCTTTTAAGGCATTTTTATTCATGAGCTTTTATGATCAGAATAAAAACATCCGATTGGAGGCAGGATTGTCCAGTGGTTAGAGCACTAGCCTGGGACTCTGGAGCCATGAGTTTAGTTCCCTGTCGTGCCACAAACTCCCTATGCTGCAGCTGGGAGCTGGAATTCCCAGCTCGGGTGGATGTACACACGCCAGCTCTGCTCGAGCTGGAGCTGTGGTGGCATGGGCGGCGGCTGAGGCTGGCCTCCCGAGTATGTACCCTTGGGGTTGGGCGTGATTCTACTCAGGCAGCTAGCCCATGCCGTCGCGCCCACGCCGCTATTTTTAGCGCACTCACTCGAGCAGAGGAAGTGTGTGTACCTCTACCCGCACGCTCCCAGCTGCAGTGGGGATAAATGCCAAGGCCAGACGGGACCATTGTGACTATCTTGTCTGACCCCCTGCCAGAGACTAGCCCCACAATATTTTCTAGAGCAGAGCTTTTAGAAAAACATCCAGTCTGGATTGAAACATTTTCAGTGACGGAGAATCCACCAAAACCCTTGGTGAGTTGTTCCAATGGTTAATGACTCTCACTGTCAAAAATGCACGCCTTATTTCCTGTCTGAATTTGTCTAGCTTCAACTTCCTGCCATCGGATCGTGTTGGACCTTTCCCTGCTAGACTGAAGAGCCCATCATTAAATATTTGTTCCCCATGCAGGTACTTATAGACTGTCATCAAGTCACCCCTTCACCTTCTCTTTGTTACACTCAAAGTGCTCAATCTGTTTAGTTTATCACTCTAAGGGCTAGTCTACACTACCCGCCCGGATTGGTTGGGTAGAAATCGATCCTCGAATCGACGCGCTTACTCCCACCTTGTCAGGAGGAGTAAGCGCCGTCGACGGGGGAGCTGCGGCGGTCGATTTGCCGCAGTCCTCACAGCGGGGTAAGTCGAATAGGATATGCCGAATTCAGCTATGCTATTCGTGTAGCTGAATTTGCGTATCTTAAATCGACCCCCCCCCCTTAGTGTAGACCTAGAAAATCTGCCTAAGGCTAATCCTTTATCATTCTCATGGCTCTTCTGTGAACCCTCTCTAATTTATCACCATCCTCCTTGAACTGTGGACACCAGAACTGGACGCAGGATTCCAGCAGCGGTTGTGGCACTGCCAAATTTAGAGGTAAAATAATCTCTCTGCTCCTACTCGAGATTCCCCTGTTTATGCATCTCAGGATCTCATTAGGTCTTTGGTCATAGCTTCGCACTGGGAGCTCATGTTCAGCTGATTATCCACCAACACCCCAAAATCATTGTCAGACTCACTGCTTCCCGAGATAGAGTCCCCCACCCTGGAAGTATGGCCCACAGCCTTTGTTCCTAGACACATACATTTACATTTAGCTGTATTAAAACGCGTATTGTTTGCTTGTGCCTGGCTCACTAAGAGATCCAAATTGCTCTGTATCAGTGACCTGTCCTCTTCAGTATGTACCGCTCTGCCAATTTTTATGTCAGCTGCCAACTTTATCAATTAATATTTTGTTTTATTCCGGGTCACTGATACATTTTAAACAGCTTAGGGCCAACAACTTGCACCCCCTGTCGGACCCCACTAGAAATACACCTGCTTTTTGATGATTCCTTGTTTACAGTTCCATTTTGAGGTCTGTCAGTTAGGTTGTTTTTAACCCATTTAATGTGTGCCATGTACATTTTATATCATTCTAGCTTTTTAATCAAAATGTCGTGCAGTACCAAGTCAAAGACCTTGCAGAAATCTAAGTATATTACCTCAGCATTGTTGCCTTTTTCAGCCAAATTTGTAATCTCATCCAAAAAAAAAAAAAAAAAGAGATATCAAGTTAATCTGACAGGATCTATTTTTCATAAACTCCTGTTGATTTGCTTTAATTATATTACTCTCCTTTAATTCTTTATTAATCAAGTTCCATGTCAGATGCTCCATTATCTTGCCTGGGATTGATGTCGAATTGATAGGTTATAATTACCTGTGACATCCTGTTTACCCTTATTAAATAATGGCACAACATTAGCCTTCTTTCAGTTTTCTGGAACTTCCGCAGTGCTCTAAGACTTATTGAAAATCAACATTCATAGTCCAATCAGTTCCTCAGCCAGCTCTTTGAAAACTCTTGCATGCAAGTTATCTGAACTTCCTGATTTTAAAATGTCTAACTTTGCTTACTTCTGTTTAACTTCCTCCAGAGATTCCAGTGGACTGGAAAGAGTGTTATCGTCATATGATATGACTACAGCGTCTGTGTTTTCCCGAAATATAGAACAAAAATATTTATTGCCCAATTCTGTCTTCTCTGAATTATTATTGATAATTTTGAAATTTCCATCTAGTAATGGACAAATATTGTTGGCAGGATTCTTATTGTTCCTAATATACTTAAAATCCTTCATATGATCCATAACTCTGCTGACCATAGATTTCTCCTTGTGTCCTTTGCTTCCCTTATCAATTTTCTGCAATTCCTAGCTTCTGATTTATATTAATTACTGTTGCCTTCCCCTTGCTTCTGTTTATTATATATTTTATTTTTATAGCTGCCTTCACTTCGCCCTCTCAACCAGCTCAATTTTTAAACTAATATGGCCTCCTTCCTCGATTGTGGCTTTTTGGACTTCTAGTAAAGTATTCTCAAACAATTCCCAGTTATCATTTATGTTTCTCTGATTAAATTCTTCCCTCAGTGGATTTGGTGCATAATTGTTTTCAGCTTTGTGAAATTGCTTGTTTTAAAGCACCAAGTATTTATATCTCACTGGTTTGGACTTCATTCTGTTTGCACATTATAAATGTGATCAATGCAAACATATCCTTCACCTCTTCATTCCTCAGTTCACCATCTGTACAATGAGAATAGCAGCACTGCCCTGCCTCACAGGGGTGATTGGAGGGTAAATACACTGATGACTGTGAGGCACTCAACTACTACAGTGATGGGCGTACACAAGATAGATAACAACCGATGCTCACGGCTTCCTTGTTTCTGATCATTTTTATAAAACTAGTCCGTGTATAAACTATGTTTTGGGTTTATTGTTAAGAGGCGTCACCTGCCTACAGTTTCATGTGTTTAAAAACAAAATCTGTTTGTAAATTAGTGAGGCACAAAATGACGTTGGGCTCCAGCTCTGAAATTTCAGGTGCGGCTCCTAGACTCCTGCACGGATTTGCTTGTAACTTTCCAGACAATGAAATCGTTATCCTGAGAGGAAGTGCTGGGAGGGTAGGAGACGACCAGTGCCTGCTGATAGTGGGGGAGGGAGTGAGGGCAGCCAGCTTCAGCAGTGTTACTGAGCATGCTCAGTCCACGTACACGCCAAGCAGCCAATCTGGGGGGGCACAAGACCCTACATGCCGCCCATGTTTTCAAGCCTGACAAAGGATTCATACTGCACAAACTCAGTGCCGCCTTTAAGCATGGCACACCAGTGATGCCTGCCTATGGTTGGTACTGGGCTTTGAGAGCCTCCGATTACATGTGCTATTGCCGTACGAGGTGTCATTTACAGTATCGGTTTCACATTGTTCTGAGTGTTCAGAATTGTCAGCTGTGGAGTGTCCTCTGCTCTTGCGCCTGGTGCCCTGCCAGATCCTGGGATCTCAGTGGGTGCCGAGGGGCTCTGGGGTTTGATGCTCAGTTTTGGATGCTGCCCTTTGTCTGTAGTAGGGCTGGTTCCTGGGAGTCAGGATGCACCCATAGGACTGAATTTCTCTCTCTCTCTCTGTAGGTCTCTCTTCAGCGCTGCTGGAAGTCAACGTGGGACAAGCCTCTATCTCTACGATCCAAGGGCAGAGGGTGGTGTTGCCAATCTGGTACACGAGCGTCTCTCAGAGTCGTCCCTATGTCTCGTGGGTCCTTGAGAGACCTGGAGCCAATCGTTTGCAGGTAAAAGGCATGGGGGGCAGGGAGGTGGACACTTTGCAGGGGAGCTCAGGGCTCCGGTTGTGCCTCACTGGGGCACTCTGAGGGCTTGGCGAGAGGTCTCACAGCGAGAGGAGAGGCTTCACTGGTGACCACGGGTGAGAGTGTCAGCGGCTGGCTGCACCTCAGCTACCAGCTCCTCTCCCTTGGCTCCTCCATGCTCCTGTTAGGTTGGGAGGGGGAGCTGGGAGCTGCTCTGTCAGTGACCCGCACCTCATTGGGGGGCAAGTGTGACAGTGAATGAGTGCGTCCAGTGTGGGCTCCCTTGATGGCTGCTATGGCATAGGTCGCAGAGCCCTGCCTGGTGCATATGAGCCCACAGGGAATCTAGGTATTTGCCTGGAAAGTGGCCTAGGGCCTAGCTTCTCCTCCTGCCTCTGTGTCAACTTAGACTGACAAGGTAGGGGAGGGTATAACTTTTACTGGACTGACTTCGGTTGTGGAGAGAGACGAGCTTTCGAGCCACACAGAACTCTTCTTCAGGGCTGGGACAGGTACTCACCGCTAAATAAATCTGTTCCACTATTTAACTGTAACGCTCTCCGATCTGAAGCAGAGCTCTATGGAGCTCAGAAGCGTCTCTCTCTCCCCAACAGAAGTTGTTCCGATGAACGATGTTACCTCACCCACCTCGTCTCTCGTATCCTGGGACTGACACAGCTACATCAGCTCTGCTCATCTTAGACTGGTCATTCAGTCTGGGCGTAGGCACGGAACTAGGGGGGGCAGGGGGAGCTGCCTCACCCCCTGGCTTGAAGTGGTTTCCATCATATACATGGGTTACAGCGTGATTCAATGGCTCTCAGCACCCCCCACTATACAAATTATTCCAGCGCCCCTCAGTCTGGGACCCTGTCTGTAAAATGGAGATGGCCGCGTACGTCACTGGGGCTGTGGGACGCAAGGAAATATTTGTCAAGTGCTGTAGAAGACTAGTCAGTGGCAGAGGTGGGGATAAAACTTGGGGTCTTCCAGCTTCCTGTCCTGGGCTTAATCCCATGACTAGACAATGTGGATTCTGGAGATACCAGCTCCTCCCATGCAGCAACTTTTTCAAAATTTCCATGCGAGCATGGTGAGATTTGCTCACGGAACCGCTCTGCCTCCTCCCAGGTAAATGTGACCCAGGTTCACGCATGTTTCTGATGAAACTCTTGTACTTTTCTTTGCCCAGTCCTAGAAAAGAGGGCTCCCACCACCCCAAAAGATGTCCTGGGTTCATCTACGACAGTGGTTCCCAAACTGGGGTTCGTGAACCCCTGGGGGTTCGCAGAACGTTACAGGGGGTTCGCCAGAAAAATTTCACTGATGGTGGACAGAGGACCCTGGGCATTGGAGACAGCAGGTGGGACCTGGTTGCAGGGGAGACACCCCAAGCTCCAGGGAAAGTGGAGCCGGGCAGTTGGGGCTGGCAGCCTGATCCCCAGTGCTCTGTGGGGGGCTGGCAACCCGAGCCCCAGGGAGAGCGGCCAGGCAGTAGGGGCTGGCAGCCTGAGCCCCGTCCCCGTCAGTGGGGGAGCCGGCAGCCTGAACCCCAGCTCGAGCCCCAGGAATTTGCCAAATCTCATCTAAAGCCAGAACCACGGCCCTCCAGCCACAACCTCACCGGAAACTAGAGGTGGGTGAAAAATACTAAGCATTTTTCACAGAAAGTTTTGAATTTTTATCACATTTTTCAAAATTCCCCAAGAAAAATTTACAAAAACTTGAAATGGAAAAATGGTCCATTTTCAAAAACTGTTTTCATGAAACATTTTCTGATTTTTGAAAACCAAAAATGAATTTATTTTTATTAAAAATCATTTTTAAAAAAACAAAAGCCAAAAAAAATATTTTACAGAAACCTCTTTGGTTTCTGGTTTTTCTATGTTCGTTAAAAAAAGTTTCAATTAAAAATATTTTTCAGAGGTTCATAGATTCCGGGGCCCGGCAGTTGGGGCATCCATCACACTGAGAAAATTTAAACTTAAATCCCTGAAAATATTCATTTTTAGGAGGGGGTTCACGAGATTTCACAATTTAGTGAAAGGGGTTCGCGGGCTGTTAAAGTTTGGGAACCACTGATCTACGATATCTGGCCCCTACACCTGGGGATAAACATTGTGGAGGAGCAGCCTGTTCAGTGCGACGAAATGTCTTGTCCCGGGCATTGCAACACGTCGGTGTGACCAGGGCTTTCCAAACGCCGAGGAAAGTGTGTGTGAGGATGGGGTGTGTTGCATTTTTCAAGTGCTGCCGACTCCTGGTGTTGCACTGCCCAGTTTCGACAGAGCCACTTTGTTACTTGACTAGCTTTAATTTCCATCTGCTTTATCTGACTCCGAGCACAAAGGAGCATCTGTTGGGGTATCTCCATGGGGAGCGGTGTACAACAAGCTAACCAGATCGCTGACACGGACAATAGTGTATTACGTCGCCGGGAGGGCAGAGAGGGATGGAAGGGACCCATTGCAGCCTCACCAGGCCTGTGAGCAGTGAGAGGAGCCTGGAGGAAGGGTTCTGCGCGGGGACAGCTGGAGCTGGGCCAGGCTAGTGCATGCACTAAGGGGCCGGGAGAGCCCAGGGAAGGGACCACAGCTAAGTGCGGCTTCCTCCCTGTGCTGTACAGCAGTGGTTCTCAAAGCTGCTTGTTCAGGGAAAGCCCCTGGCGGGCCAGGCTGGTTTGTTTACCTGCCGCGTCCGCAGGTTCGGCCGATCGCGGCTCCCACTGGCCGCGGTTTGTCGCTCCAGGCCAATGGGGACGGCTGGAAGGGTGGCCAGCACATCCCTCGGCCCGCGTGTGTCGCCAGGTTTTGTCCCACAGACGTCTCTGAATTTTGTAATCGGTGGATTCCTGGTGAATGTTCAGAATTTGAAGGTTTGCTCCGTTGTGCATGGGCAGCCTTCATTCTGGCATTTCCTAACTCCTGGGCTCTTGACTTTGCAACTATAATGTTCTTTTAAAATGTCTTGTGTGTAATAAGTAAAGAAAGTGTGACTGGGGGGGTCATCAAATGAAATTAATAGGCAGCAGGTTTAAAACAAACATAAGGAAGTTCTTCTTCACGCAGCGCACAGTCAACTTGTGGAACTCCTTACCTGAGAAGGTTGTTAAGGCTAGGACTATAACAGAGTTTAAAAGAGAACCGGATAAATTCATGGTGGTTAAGTCCATTAATGGCTATTAGCCAGGACGGGTAAGGAATGGTGTCCCTAGCCTCTGTCTGTCAGAAGACGGAGATGGATGGCAGGAGAGAGATCACTTGATCATTGCCTGTTAGGTTCACTCCCTCTGGGGCACCTGGCATTGGCCACTGTCGGTAGACAGGATACTGGGCTAGATGGACCTTAGGCCATACCGGGTCAGACCATTCTTATGTTCTTATGTTGACTGAGAGACGGGGGCTGCTATTTGCCTCTGATGCGACGCCAGTGTGACTGATGCAGAAATGTCTACCTGAGTCTGCAGAGAACCTAGGGCGATCGCTTGTAGAGGTGTGAATTGTCCCCTCGTTCCCAGTGCAGGGTTAACTCAGTGCCCAGCGATGCGGATTTAATGGTCACCATGGTTAACTATTTCATTCCTTATGTAGGAAAGGAGAGGAAGGGTCACAGATCATCACTAACTCGGGTGCTTATTTGTGAGGACTCAGTCATCAGCAGTGACTCAGCGGGGGCTGATATTGAATAATGTGGGTGGAGTTTGGCAGAGTTTTACCACTTTTTTCCCCAGTTTGACCCCTATCCTCACTTGGGTTTCTCCCATAAAAAGGGGGAGGGATGGTGTCAGAACCGTTATGTTCAACTAAAAAATCATGAGAACAGCGGTTATGACAACGATAAAGCAGCACTGGCTCTTTACGAACCAGGGCTAGAAAAGTAAAGCAACTCAGAAGCTAGGAAGGCCCCCTAAGCCAAGAAATATATGGATGCTTCCAAAGTTTGCTATTTTTTTAAAATGAAATCAAACTTGGTTCAGCACCAACCCCACAGTGCGTTTCATGGCTAAGTCACCAGCCCCAAGAACAGAACTTCCCACACATTGTAGGATAGGTTGACCTGTGGACAACAGTAGTCAAATATTAGTGTTCTGGCTGGTTAAATCTGTGGTGACCCATCGGTACCTGCACAGGTGAGTCACACATTGGTCCAGAGCAGCATCCTCACCTTGGGACTGTTGGAGGAACAGCTGTGACGTTATGGTGCCAGTGTCTAGGCAGTATTCTGCTTTTGTTTAGATTCAAAAGCCCATCTAGTCTCAGTGCCTGCTCCCCCGTCCCTGTGACAGTCCTGTCACCCCCACGGCAACCCAGCACCATCGCTGTGAGGTGCCAGACTGTTACCGCGTCAGGTGGGGAACAGGCTGCAGGAGCTGATGAACTGCCGAGCCTGGATCGTGACTCCTTCCCATGTGCTGAGAGAGGAGAGCTTGCGCTCATCCAGCGGGACAGTTTGGTTGAAATGGCTCAGTCCCGTGAGTGGTGTCTCTCCGGATCCCGTCCGCCACGGATCTGAGCCCTTTGAAGTCCAGCAGAAACGGCTTTGTCCCCCAGCTCCTCTCCGCTCCCATTTTCCTTCTGCCCTCACCTAAGCTCAGGCCTCGTTTGACCTTTGTTAGAGGCGTAGCTCCTGCTCTGTCCTGCACTCTACCACGCTGCTCGGGGCTCTGCAGTGACGGTGGCTCGGCCGCTGCCACCTCCTTCGGGGAGTCTGTGGCATTGCTGTAGTTATCGTGGCTCTTAAATTTACTTCACTGTCTACCATCGCCTCTGTGCATCTGCCTCAGCCCCATCGCTGCTGCGTCTCCTCTCCCAGGAGCTCCTTTCACTGGCTTCCCCACGTAGCAGCTCTCCAGAGCCCAGCATGTGCAAAATGCTCCTGCCGTGCCCACCTCCTCTCGTGTGACAGACGTGCGACTCCATCCTCTGTGTCACTACACGCTCGCGGCGAGATCCAGCCCCTCCTGGGTTTAAAGCCCAGGTGACTTACTCACTCTCTCTCCTCTGACCTAGCACTGGGCTTCCCACGACGGGTGCGAGATCCTTCTTCCCTGCAGCTCCTGCCACTCTCTGGGACAGCCTCCCTGGATCTCTGCACCACTCCCGTTTCCAGAAGCCATCTGAGCACAGGGCCTTTTCTCCCTGGCCCACTTCACTGTCCCCCTAATGTCCTGTTTCACTGGAACCTTGGTAGCGCTGCACTCTGGGGAGCGTGGGGATGTTCTATTACACGCTGTGTAGCCTCGGCTTCCCCGTCTTTACTCTTTGTCCTGCCCTCTCTCAGCTACGCTGATCCCTGGAAAGTATTCGGTGTCCTCATCAGCCCCGTCCCAGCATCTCCTCTTTCCCAGCTCCCTTAGTCTCTCCGCCATTCCTTACCCTCTCCTCCGTGGGTCATGCTTGTTGCTCTCCGTTGCTTCTCTCATGTTTTATTGCGGGCTTCCCAAGCCCTAATCCACAGAGGGATTGATAGTGAGGATTGACTGCAGTGGAGCTGCCCCCTGACGCCCACTGGACCCGGCTATTAGTGGTTATGATGCAATCTGGAGATGTGCCTCTTGAAGCCAAAGCAACTCCCTTGCCCCCTGATGGCTGCAGGACTCCCAGGTGCATTGTATTCTCTTCTCTTCTCTTCTCTCTTCAGATACTGACGTACATGGACGGGACGGTGAAAGTGCAGGAGACGTACCTGAAGAACCGGACTGGCTTTGTGTACCCTATGCCTTTCTTCAACATTTCCATTGCCATTAACAACACCCAGGAAATGGATTCTGGCGAATACATGTGCACAGTCAACATTGTGGATGACGATACCATCAATGGGAAAAATATTGGACTCATCAACCTCACCGTTCTGGGTAAGTTCTGGGTCCTCGTGTGCTCCCTCCCAGCCCCGGATGTGCCCTTTTGGGGCTGTGGGGGCTGATGCAAGGCACCAGGGTGGGCCCAAATGGGATGTGCAGCTCCATGCTGGGCAGTTTGTGACAGCACCACCTGTGGTGGGCATCAGCTGGCTGCTGCGGGGGGAGAGAGATGAAAGATAAAAACTGTTCCTGTAACAGACTTGAGTTTAATTGTCCAGAAACTGAGGGTTGTGGTCCGGACCACAAAGACGGTCTGTTACCACGGTGATGAGTGCAGTGTAAAAAGGAGAATTGGATAGGGTCTCTTGTCATGATCACATCCCATAGCCCAATGCACTAACATAAAACCTCATGACCGAAAGTAAAGAGCGAGTGCCTCAAGGTGATACGCTAGGTCCCGGATTGATTAGTGATAATCCAGAAAGTGAAGGTGGGGGGGGCAGTAAGGTAGCAAAATTTGCAGATGACCGTTATTTGGGTTGTTCAGGACCATAAAGGATTGCGAGACATCTCCGAGACCAAACCAAGCTTAGGGGAAGGGGTCACGTGAAGTCCAATGAAATTCAATGGTACTAAATTGGAGGGAGAAACGTAAGCTATTCGTACACCTTGCAGGGTTCCCAATTATCTGCATCAACTCAGGAAAGGGACCTGAGCATCTCTGCAGATAGCTCAATGGAGCCTCTGCTCAATGCACAGCGGCAATCAAAAAGCAAACAAGCTGTTGGGAGGTATAAGGAAAGGGATGGAAAATAATTTGGAAGATATTATAATGTCATTGTAGCAATCAGTAGAGCAGCGGGGTGCTGTGCGCAGGATACTGCAAAGCTGGAGGTGGTTCAGAGAATGGTACAGGGCTGGACAAACTCGATAAAGAGAAACGGAATTTGGGGGTTATCTTAGAAGGGAGATGAATAAGAGAGGGACATGGAAAGTCTATTGAATAATGAACAGTCTAGAGAAGGTACATTGGGAGCTTCGGTTCTCCTACACAAATAAAGGGACAGTAACTGTAATTTAAAGGTGGCACATTCAAAACCAATAAAAGCAAATACTTTTTCACTCAGTGCATAATTAGCTGTTGGGACTTGCTGCAACAGCATGGCATTGACACCAAGAATTGAACAAGAATCAAAGAGGGAGTGGCCATTTATATGGACACCTAGAATACCCAGGGTTACCATAGTTAATGCCAAGAAGGTTTTGGGGAGGGTATTAAACCTCCTGCTTCAGGGCTTGGGCTGGTCGCTGCTAGCGATCCGGATGAGACCTTATGTAAGGGCAGATCACACCACATCATCATGCTGTGAGGTTCTTACATCATCTTCTGCCGCTGTCAGACAGGATCCTGGGCTAGATGGATCTTGTGTCTGATCCGGTCTGGCAATGCCGGTGTTCTGATGCTGTAACTGAGACTTTCCAAACAGCCTAGGGGATTTAGAAGCATGTCTCTCATTCTAGTTAACCGAGTGGCTTGTTGCGTTGTGGCACTAGGGCCTGGCATAAATCTTGAACCGTATCAATATTGAATGTGTGGGACGTCTTGAAAGTTCAGAAATCAACGTTTCGACAGAACCTCACCACAACTCCATCCCCTGCTGTCATCTGTGGACAGCTCTCGGGATCTGGCTGTTGCTGCCCTTCGGCCTGCCGCAGCGAGACACCTCTAACCTGACCAGATAAGAGGTTGGTTTCAGTGCAGTAAACTTACCATTGGAACACGGGACACTGCTGATGCTGCGCTGTGTGGTTGCTTTAGGGAAACGAACCATTTACTGGGCATTGCAGATCCACCTGGAGCCGGGGTGGTTTCCTGAGTTGTTCACAATAACAGCCGCTGAGGGGTTTTCTCTACAGCGTTGGCAGCAGAGCCAGAGCTAGGAAAGTGAGGGTGCAGGTTTCAAGCTTACATGACTACTCTGGATTTCCGGTCTGGATTTGTTCGGTGCTGCCTGTGGCCAATAGATGGCGCTGTTTCTTTTTGCAAGTTACAGCTGGAACTAGGCCCTATAATGATGTCCGCATTCAAAAGGCACTAACCCGTCTTCTCCTCCTGCTCTCTCCAGTTCCTCCATCCCCCCCGACGTGCCAGATCCATGGGAAACCCTACCTTGGGGGCAACGTCACCATGAGCTGCAAGTCATCCTTCAGCAAGCCCAGCCCCAAGTACAGCTGGCAGCGTACCGCCCCCAACACCCAGGTCTTCTTCGCACCAGCCCAAGGTAGGAATCCCCACCCTGAGTGCACCAGGATCGTGGCACTGACTGGGTATCAAGCAGGAAACCCTGATGCTCTCACCAAGGGGTCTGAGTGGCTGGGGCAATGTGGGAAAAGGGAGGAGGATCATTCTCACCAGGCACTGGCTTCCCCGTGGTATTCGCCTGGCTTGTGGCCAGTTTGGAGCAGGTCCATGGACCAGGCGTTCTGTGCTATCAAACAGCTGCACACTCGTGCCAGGCACCAGGGGTAACATTGCAGCATTAAACTACCGGGTGTGTTCTATTGTGTGTGCACCCGACTCCATTCCTACCCAGCTGGACCAGTCACCTGGGGGAATGTGCATCTGTCGGCTCTGCAGTTTAACGTCCCCACCACTTGGGGAGAACGCTGTGTTCAGTCTGACTTCCCTCCCAGCTCTGAAACGGCTGGACCTCGCTGGGCTGAATCCTCAAAAATCCCCATTTGGGCAGAGCCCGAGCATGGAAAACGGCAGCCCAGGAGGTGACTGTTCTGAGCACACGGAGTCAGGGGATTTGCATGGGAACTTCACGGGCTGCCACATCCAGAGCTGCAGGGGGGTGGAGAAAAGGTCAGGGAGTCCTAACTTAGTAACAGATGGAATCTTTCAAACTCCCTTCTTTGATTTGATCCTCCCTTCTCTCTCTGCCTTGCTGGAAGTCACGTGTGTTCCTTACAGGGACCCTGGTTCAGAAGGGTAGTGACTGTATAACAGAGTGGAAGGGTGGCATTGCGGTTAAGTCAAGGACTGGGAGGAGGGAGATCTGGGTTGAATTCCCAGCTCTGTCACCGACTCCCTGAGTGGCTGTGGGCAAGTCATTGAATGTCTCTGGCCTCAGCTCCCCACCCTTCCTTTCCCCCGCCCTTTGTCCTGTCTATGAAGCACTGGAATGGGTTACCTAGGGAGGTTGTGGGATCTCCTTCCTTAGAGGTTTTTAAGGTCAGGATTGACAAAGCCCTGGCTGGGATGATTTAGTGGGGATTGGTCCTGCTTTGAGCAGGGAGTTGGACTAAATGACCTCCTGAGGTCCCTTCCAACCCTGATATTCTATGATTCTATGTAGATTGTAAGCTCTATGATGAATATGTACGTATCCCACACCTAGCATGATGGGTCTCTGATCTTAGTTGACGCTGCGATGATACAGATCCTCCCAACACCGAGTGGGACTTTCAGGGGGAAGAGATGTCAGATGAGCGAATTTAGCATTTGAACTAGTCAGATTTCTGTCAAGCATGCAGCATAGCATAGCAGGCATTCCTTTTCCCCTGCCTGGGGATTTATGCAGACTGGATCTCTTGGTTAGTGGAGTTCTATTAGTCATGGTCACTTCTCCTAATTCGCATTGTCCCCCCTGCTCCTGATGTCTGCTCTTGTGTTTAATTAAATACCGGAGGACTGTTTTATGAAGGGAAGAAGTCAGGAAATGTAAAAGGGCAGGTTCTCACAGCAACATGCCCTCCCCTGGTGGTGCACACTCGCCCACCTGGCGTGCAGCACCCCCTTCGTTGCTCGTCAGGCTGTTACATACCGTTGCCACACTCGGTTCTCGGTATGCAGCGGCTTCCTTGACTTCCCTGCCTTTCTCTGAACTGAGTTCTTGATTGGCTCTAGAGCAGAGAGAGTCAGCCTTGGACGTTTAGTATTCCCAACCCCCACTAGGAAAGGTTTGGGGTTGTTGGATGTGTGGGTTAGCTTGGGCCTCTCTAACAAATTATTTTAATATGCTCATGGAAAGTTACAGGTACGGGTGTGACTCCTGAGTCAGGCTGGGAGGAGAATACAATGTGTGCACTCAATAGCTCGTTTCACCGAAGGATCTCCAAATATTTCCATATCCATTACGCTAATACCTCTGTGAAGTGGGGCAGGTATTCTCCCCCTTTCATAGGGATGTTGCTGAACGTCCAAGAGGTGAAAGGACACCCAGGGCCTTACAGTAGATGGCAAAGCTGCGAATAGACCTCAGGAGTCCTGACTCCCAGTCAGGTTCTTGAAGAGTCACTGCCCTACATGGTGGTTGTAGGTGTGTCAGTCCCAGGATATTACAGAGACCAGGTGGGTGAGGTAATAGCTTTTATTGGACCAAGCGTCTCTCTCTCACCAACAGAAGTTGGTCCAGTAAAAGATATTCCCTCACCCACCTTGTCTCTCTACATAGTTTTAAGCACAGTAACAATTCTGGCAGGTAACATCATTTGTCACGACCCCTCGCAGGCATCAGTACGGGCTCATTGTCTCTGGCTCTCCCGCCACCACCAGCCTTACACTAACCGCCTGGCCAAAGTTACGCTAATTATGCTCCTCTTGTTACAATGGAAGAGAGGGTTGGGGACGCTTTGCCTGACCTCCGGGATGAGTGTCATTCCCGTTGACAACAGAGCTGCTGACATTTCACAGCTGTCAGGAAATACACTCGTTCCTCCATTTTTACTAGTGTCCAGCTTTACAGCCACGGCACGTTAGCTGTTTCTCGGCTTTCCTTTTCCTTTACGACTTCCTGACTTGTAGCATCTCGGCCCTGTAGGTGAGGCCTGTCCTAGGACACTTCCCTGGGCCGCAGTATTCGCTGCCACTTGCTATCTCCAGTGCCTGCCCGTGGCTGGGCTCTAAGCCATGCTAAGAGGGTGGGTTGCTTGTAGGGCTCTCCCCCTCCCCACATGTCTGCTCACCTGCAAACAGCAGTGGAGGCTCAGCGGCCATACAGCAGACAGAGACTGCTTTGCAGGGGCGTTACACATGCCAGTGTTTAGTACAAACCATCAGTACCAGATTGACGCACAGGGAACAAACGTCTGGAGCCAAATGCATCGCTAGCGTAACTCCCCTGGAGTCGGTGGGATTCTGCCTGGGGTGAGTTGGGCTACTGACGCCAAGGCTTTGCTGCGGGATGTTTCCTCTATTCCCAGCCTCTCGGGAAGAATAGCTGAACGGCTCGGATGGCTCCCAGAGACTCGTGGGTGATTAGATACACCCCTGAGTATCTCATCCAGCAAGCAGGTCATCAGCCAGAGAACGTATCCTGCTTCCCATCAGGGTCTGCACCCCGTCATCACAGCATCACTAGCATTATTCATTATTACCGCAGTCCTCGGGGACCCCCATCAGGCTCAGAGCCTGTGGCGCTAGGTGCTGTACGAACAGAGGATACCCAGGCACTGGTTTTTAATTTGTGAAGTGTGATGAGGGGAAGGGATATTGCCAAGGGATGAGGAAGGTGTGGAATTTTCAGAAGTGCCTAAGTCACTCAGGGTCCGTCTGCCTTGCACAGGAAGCTGTGACTGCCGCGTGGGTTGGCATATCTGTGCCAGCTGTAATCTAGCTAGCACAAATAACCATGGTAGTGAAGGTACGGTGGCACAGGCTTCAGCATGGGCTAGTTGCCCCCATGCAAACCCACTCTGTGTATCTACTCGGGTCCATGCTGTTCTCCTTACTTGTGCTCGCTAGATTCAAGCGGACATGGGTGTGCCTGCCACATGACCGTCACACCTGAATTTGCGCTGTAGCCGTACCCTTAGGCTCTTTGCAAAGCTGTACCCTGTGTGTGTACGTACCCTGTGGGCTGCTCTACCGTCGGCAGAGCCCCAGTGAGCACGTGTCTGAGGAGGACACGCAGGTGTAATCTCTTGCTGCCAGCACCACCTGTGGTGATTGTGCAATTGGTTTTACGTGGGTCCTTTTTTGTCCTCCCTCCCATCAGACCCCTTCCACTTTTCCTCTTTGAAATACATTAGTTACTATGGAAACAGTGTCACTGGTGTAAGTGTAGCTTAATAACGTGCTGAGCGCAGTAAAAAGCGAGGGGAGGTGGAGGGAGGGGTGTTCCTGGCTAGTCACCACTAGCCGGGCCTTTGCTGATCCCTAAGGTTTCTGCATGGGGGAGTGTGGCACAGTCTGCCTTTGTGGGCTCCTGGATGGTTGGCGCTGTCCTGTCCCCTCTATGGGTGCTGCTCAGACTCCCCTAGGTTTCTGATTGGCTAATCTCAGTGCTGTGTGGGGTTGTGCAATGAGATCTTAGGAGCCTGTCTTCACTGCCGTCCGTGTAGACGGACCCAGTCTAGCTTTGATCCCGCTAGCTCGGGTGCCAATGACAGCAAAGCTGTGGCAGCACGGGCTAGCCACTCGAGTACATACCCAGCCTGCGCTGCCACGTGTGCTTTATGGTTCCCGAGCTAGCGAGATCAAAGCTAGCTCCGGTGCGTCTCCGTGTGCAGCAGTCACGCCTTTAATTGCAGTGTGGACATAGCGAGAGCTGAACAGCTGGAGGCTGGTGGTGGTAGGGCTCCGCTCTCATGGCCCTGGCTAGAGTCGGAGTTTAACAAGGGTGCCAAACCCATCTGGCTACTGCAGTCTGCGGCTTTAGGCACACGCAAAAATCTAAATAAACCCTGCAGCTGCCACGTATGTACAATAAACTTAATACAAAGCGTGCAAACCTAAGGAGGCCAACAGAAATGTATTACTGTGCCGCTCCGTTCACCCCCTGAGAAATCACTATGCCACTGGAGTGTTACTCCCCACCCCAGACTGATACCTCCTTTCTGCCCCTCCCGTCTTCCCCCCGAAAACCTGGCAGAATAAATGGGCTTGATTGCAACTGCTAAAGGCCAGTAGGCTTGGGCCGTGTCAGACTGTAGTGAAGGGCCCTGGTTCAGTCTCCCTTGATGCTGGCAGGGAGGGGCTTGTCTTGGCAGCTGGCTCTGGTTACCGACTGGGGATGTTGCCTTTTCCGATGGTGCTCTGTACTGGAGCAGATGGGAAGCTGACGAGCACCCTGGGCGCAGCCATTTTCTGGAAGGTTTGTTCTGTGGGAATGGCTGTTGGCCAGGCCGGCACCTGCTGCTGCGGCCTGTTTCCAGCAGCAGCCAATATCTGCCACCCCGCAGCTCCTTTCCAAAGCTCTGGTGAGGGTTAAACTCTCCGCTGAGCCTGTGGTCCCCAGGGCAGTGCTCCGAGGCTCCCCCGCGGCTTACACCGAGACGGGTCACGTCAAACGGGCTGTCAGCAACGCGGGTGCCGCTTTGGGCTCGGCCGCAGTGACGGAAAGGCGACACGGGCTCTGCAAGTGCTGTGTCGTCTTATGCCAAGCTGGCAATGGGCAGGATTTGTGGAAGGAACGAACACACACACACACACCCCGTGTCTGCATGGTTTAGAGAACATCTCTCTTAAAAGAAGCCCCGTGGTGTGGGGAACATACGCACTTTCACTGGTTTGCTATCCGGGCTACAAGCGCCTGCAGCTGTGGGCAAAGTGGCCTAAACATCCCTTCTGCACCGGGAAGGGACACAGCGCGCTCTTTGTTTCAACAATCCTTTCAAAGGGGGATTAAATATCTGACCTTTCTTGCCACAAGCTCCGCCCCCACGGGCCTCCGTTCACATAGAAGCACCTACACCTGTGATACAGGCGGCCTCTTTTTAACACCCTGAGCTCTGGGTCACAGAATACTGCAGTCATCAGAGATGCAACAGCGCTGGGGATTAACCTTCAAACAGCGCCTCTTTGCCAAAGCATTCCTTTGCGATACAGCACAATGGCTGTGCACAGCGTGGTCCTCGCTGCTCTGTTAGGAGCAGGGCTCTGGAAGCAGGGGCAGAGATGTTTAGAGTTTATTCATTTAAAAGCTTTAAATATTGTGCGGAGCCATAATAAATGGGGGTTGTTTTGGTCAGTGAACCAGAGCGTTGGGCATGCAAGCGGCAAATGGGGAGTTTATTTGATTGTGCTGTTCAATAATGTTGCTTTATGAAAATGGCTAAACTCCAATATAATACATTCACACACACACCGTTTCAGTGTGAAACAGCGATGGTTGCCCTATACCCGTCACAGAATCACAAACGCAAAGCACTATAATGTTAAGCCACATAACAGTCCATCCCCTCTCCTTCTTCACCCACACGCATGCTCTACCACTGCGACAGCTACGGCACACCACATCGCGACCTTAACTCTGCCCCCTTAGAGATGCCGGCCTCCCAGCTGGTTGCTTTAATACATCTGCGCCTCTTGCACCCCATTGGCAGGTGGGATGAAATGTCATTGAGCAGTGATTTAGACTCTCTGGGTCTCTTGTTCTTCTTTATGAATTTTGCAGACCTCGCGAGAGGGACCCTGATGCTAACGAACCTCTCCAAGGAGATGTCTGGGACGTACGTCTGTACAGCAGCAAACGTAGCCGGCAGCTCCAAGTGCAACATCACCCTGGAGGTGAATTCATGTGAGTACGTTCCCTGAGCAGCAAGCTCTGCACTTCTGGAGCCCCGGTGTGGGGGAGCCGTGGCCATTAGATCCGCCGTTAATGCTTGAAGTGACCTAGATCCTTGGAAGGGAGAGTTAGCCCCAGGAGGGGAGGAGCCTGGGAATGGCTGAGGGATTCCTGCCCGCTCCAAAGAGATGCGATTTACTTGTGACCTGGGAAATGTTGCTGCAGACCTGGAGTGCATGACCCCTGCACAAGATTGGGGGATTATTAATAAGGCTAAGATTTTTTTCAGTTATTTTTAGTAAAAGTCATGAACAGGTCATGGGTAATAAACAAAAATTCACGGAGGCCATGACTTGTCCTTTACTTTACTACAAATAACGGGGCAGAGCAGGGCTAGGTAGGGGAGAGGAATGGAGTCCCACGGGGGCAGGGTGGGAGAGACTGACAGGCCAAGCCCCCGTCATGGGGTGGGGGGGACAGCCCTGACTCCAGTAACTGCAGCAGGGGGCACGCAGCCACGGGGGGCACACAGCCCCTGCTCCAGAGCTGGCCCAGCTGCAGGACATGAGTGTACAGCCCCCACTGCAGCCCCTGCCAAGCCATGGCCATGGGGGTGGGGGAGAGGCAATGGCCCTTGGAAGCCGCACACTGCAGCCCCAGGCGAAAGCCGCAGGACTGGGGCACATGGCCCCGCCCAGCCGGGGACGCTGCGGGGCTGGGGCGCACTGCCCGGCTGCAGCCACTGGTGGAAGCTGCGGGGCTGGGGCTGCAGGGTCTTGGTTCCAGCCAGCCCCCGTTGCAGGGCAGGGGCGCACAGTCCCGTCTCCTCCTACTCAGTAGCGTAGCTAGGCGGGGACTGGGCCGCGGCCGCTCCCCCACTGAGCACAAGTGGCGCCTTGTCAAGTTCTTGGCGCCTTTTTAATTTTTACTCACCCGGAGGGAACAGGGGGAGCAATCAAAAAAAAAAAGCGCCACCCGCTGCGGTGCTTTTATTCACCCGGCGGCGCTCCGGGTCTTCGGCGGCGGGACCTTCACTCACTCCGCGGGTCTTCGGCGGCGGAACCTTCAGTGCCACCGTAGACACCTGGAGCAAGTGAAGGGCCCGCCGCCGAAGACCCAGAGTGCCGCCAGATGAGTAAAAGCGCCGCAGCAGGTGACGCCTTTTTTTGTTTGTTTGTTTTTGTTTTGTTTTTTTGATCGCTCCCCCTGTTCCCTCCACCTGGCTACGCCACTGCTCCTCCTGAAGCCCTAGAAGCCATGGAGGTCCAGTAAAGTCACGGAATCCGTGACCTCCAGGACTAAATCGTAGCCTTAATGAACACTGTTACCACCAGCAGCACGCTGCACAGATGGCAGCAAAGGCGAACAGGACCCTGGAGGACCTCAAAGAAGGGGATTTCTGTACCATGGGGCGGCCCCACTCCTGAATCAATGGGCTGTCCCCACCACTTCTCCTTCCCCCATTCCAAGACACGTGGGAGAAGCCCAGCTTTGCTGTGCAGAAGCCAGCCCCTCTCACGCTGACTTGGGTGCTGCATTGCTCTGGCCCTGGCGTTTCTTTCTAGACTCTCTCTCTCTCTCTCGTTCTCTGTAGCGCTCAGTGCAGCCGTGATCGCCGGAGCTGTGGTGGGGTCCCTCATTGGAGTCGGCTTAATTATCTTGTTTGTTCTCCAAATGTTCGTCTATCGAAAGAAAAAGAAAGACACGCAGGAGGAACTGGCCAACGAGATCAAGTGAGAATCCCCACATTGCTTGGCAAAAGCCCATGTGAAACATCCCAGACACGGTCCCTCTGTGGCCCCTTGACAGCTGGTCACAGAGCTGCCTGCTCAGACCCACCTGCTGGAAGGGAAGATGAGTGTTAACTGCCGGAAAGGCATCACGGGCACAAAACCACCATTTGCTTTGAGGCTGGGGATGCTGTTACAGGGTTGCCAACTCTCAGGACCCTGTGCTATTTGGTGTTTGTAATAAAGCCCCAGCTCCCAGAGTCATGCAATTATTGTGACTCTCAGCTTTCATGTAAACAACATTTCTACCCCTCTGGAATGAGGAGAAATGCTTGAAAACAGACACCTAAAGGTTAAAAAACAGAATAATTTAAAAAAAAAAAAAAACAGTTTTATTTTAATTTTTTAAATCTCATCCTGTGAGGTCTGGTTAATTCAATGCTTAGGGTTGCAACAAGTTCCCAGTGCAACGCTGTGGTCAAAAGAGCAAATGCACTTCTGGGAATCTTGAGTTAAGAGCAGAGAGGTTATTTGACCTCTGTATTTGGCACTGGTGCGACCGCTGCTGGAATCCTGTGTCCAGTTCTGGTGTCCACAGGTTGTGGTGTTTAGATGCTGCATGTGATTATTAGAACTGGGAGCACTGGCTGTTGGGAGTCTGAAAGGACAGGAAACAGGAAGGAGCGGGGAGCTTGGTAAAGAGATTTGCCCTGTAAATGAAGTTCTGTTGAAGTTTGTTAATACCTTGCCTGGTGGATACAACACAGGTCAAGAAAGATGTTGATACATTGGAGATGGCTGAGAGAAGAGCCAAAAGAATACCTATCTCATAGAACTGGAAGGGGACCCTGAAAGGTCATTGAGTCCAGCCCCCTGCCTTCACTAGCAGGACCAAGTACTGATTTTGCCCCAGATCCCTAAGTGGCCCCCTCAAGGATTGAACTCAAAACCGTGGGTTTAGCAGGCCAATGCTCAAACCACTGAGCTATTCCTCCCCCCTGAATGATTAAAGGATGCCTTATAGTGATAGACTCCAGGAGCTCCATCTATTTAGCCTAACAAAGATGATTAAGGGGTGACTTGATTACAGTCTAGAAGTACCTACAAAGGGAACAAATATTTAATAATGGGCTCCTCTATCTAGCAAAGAAGCTAGACAAATTTCAGATTGGAAATAAGGTGTAAATTTTTAACAATGAGGGTAATTAACCATTGGAACAATTTTCCAAGGGTCGTGGTGGAGTCTCCATCACTGACAATTTTAAATCAAGATGGGATGTTTTTCTATAAACTCTGCTCTAGGAATTATTTTGGGGCAGGTCTCTGGCCTGTGCTATCCAGGAGGTCAGACTAGATGATCACAAAGGTCCCTTCTGGCCTTGGAATCTATGAATACTGCTAGTAGATCTGCCCGTCATTAAGGTTACCTGACACTTTCCATTATAAGACCCTGTTTTCCGTTGCATGTAACTATGGGAAACTTTAACCATGTAGGCTGAAATTTTCTAGGACAGGTGTTTGCCTCAGACTTAATTGTGTTCCAACAAAATAATTCAGCCATTTCTGAGAATGAGATTAGGGAAAAATACATTGTTTTGGCCATGTTAAAAAAAAATTCTTACAACCTTTCAGTTAAAAAGCTCCAGTGCCTCCATGCTTTAGCGCAGGGGTTTGAAATTTGGCTTGGGGGTCACTGTGGTGTCAAGGATGTGCCTTTTGCTGTTCCTATGAAAATTTACCCAAATTTGGCCAACTGATGAGCTTTTGAAAAACCTCACTTTGCACATGCTTAGTAAAGTTCTTAGTTAGGGTTACCATCCATCCGGGTTTCCCCGGACATGTCTGGCTTTTTCAGCTTTAAATGGCCGTCCAAGGAGGATTTCTAATAAAGTAGAAATGTCCAGGATTTCCCCCTTCCCCTCATGCAAAGTGCAGGGCACAGAGGCGGCAGGGGGGTGCAGGGGCTGCAGGGCGAGGAGGAGCAGGACAGGCAGGGGCATAGAGGCTGCAGGGGCAGGGGGGCACAGGGGGCACAGAGGCTGCAGGGGCGGGGGGCTGCAGGGCGAGTGGGGAGCAGGGAAGCACTTAGCAACCCCCAACCAAGATCAGAGCGGGAGGGAGGAGGGGGAATGTGGGGTGCTCGGAGGAGGGGGCAGAGTTGGGGCAGGGACTTTGGGGAAGGGGTTGGAATGGGGGCGGGGCCGGGGCCCCGTGGAGTGTCCTCTTTTTTAAATGTTTGAATACGGTAACCCTATCTTAGTTTACCAGCTAATGTCACCGAAGATTCCATCCGCACTGAACATGCTCCATCCCCTCACAGTTCTCACGTGTGAGCACATTTCACGTGCACCGTCCCACGTGCATAGAGCAACCGAGCATTCTCCATCCTGGGGCCGCAGGGGCTGAGCAAGGTTTTCTTTGCAATTGCCCCTTCCTGCTCCTAGGGCCTGCAGCAATTTGGGCACAGGAGCTGAGAGCAGACGGCCTGTCTCCCCTGTGCAATCAGTCCCATCCTCCCTCACTGGCACCCAAGCAGCAAGAAAGAAAGGGAGGAACCAGCTTGACTGGAGTGCTGGGCGGGGGCAGGGGGAAGATATGGGGAGAGGAAAGTTGGAGGAGCCATGAGTAGAAGAGGGGCAAGAGCCCAGAGTGGGGCGGAAGCAGAGGGATTCAGGAGACAATGCAGGGCAATAGAGGGAGAGGGGCACAGACTGGGTGGGGGTAGCTGGGTCTGTAACCACTAGGGAACACTCCCTCCAGAGCTTGGAATTGAACCCGAGAGTCCTGAGTGTCTACATTCCTCTGCTGCCCGAAAATAGCTGGGAAACCTGCTAGCAAAGTCTCTTTCATCGCTCTCTGGTGCTTGCTCTACATAGAGGATAACAGCCAACTACTGCTACCAGTTGCTCTGTGAGCTGGGGTGGTAGAGGTCTGTGCCATGGATCTAAAGGTTAACTTTTAGGTTGCACGGGCAGCCTTCAGTCGAAAATTTCCCAACTTTGAATGCTTTGACTTTACAATCTTAATGTCCCTTTGATGGTTTTTAATGTAATTTGTTATCAGAACCAAATATTCAGAGTCCAACCCCCCAGCAGTCCAGTTTGCAGGCAGCCTGTGCTCAGGATCACTGGACCCAATGCTTGCCAGTCATTTGTCATCTGCTTGTAGGTCCCCCGTTGGTGGAATGGCCCAATTGGAGCGTTTTCTGGGAGGCGTGTTGGTACTTCAAGTCTTGGGTCTAGTTTCCAGTAATGCTCGGCTCCTTCCACGATTAGGAATGAGGCCAGCAGGGAATGTGAATACACCGAGACCCTGCCCGCCGTCGCTGGCTACCGGCACTGACTCCATCTCTGCTTTCCTTTTCAGGGAAGATGCTGTTGCTCCAAAGACGCCTTCTTGGGGTAAAAGTTCCGGTTCTGACATTGTCTCCAAAAATGGTACCTTGTCGTCCGTGCACACGACCCGGGACCACAAACTGTACCCGTCCAAGCCCGCTTCAGACACAGCCTCCATCACCACCGCCGCCGGCAGCACAGTGGGCTACAGACCTCCCCATAGCCACCCGAGGAGCAGAACCCTGACGCCCACTCCCAGCTTATCCAGCCAGAGCCTGCCCCTCTACTTCCCACCAGGAATGAACGGCGGCCATTACCCGAGCACTGTGCCAAGCAACAGGAGCGCTCTGCACAGGACAAATGGGGCACAACCGCAGGCCCCCCGGCAGGAGCCCACTGTCCCTCAAGGGCTAACCACCTCTACCCTTACCAGAATGGGTGCGGTGCCAGTCATGGTGCCTGCCCAGAGCCAAGCAGGGTCTCTGGTGTAAGCATCCAGCAGCATGGGTGCCCTCTGTATGCTGGAGAGGCTGGGGAAATGGCCATTAATCCCAAGCAAAGCAGACTGGAAACATAGCGACCAAGCCACCTCCAAGCTCCTGTGCTTCAGGGCTGAGCGTGTGAGGGGGAGCCGTGCACACGGCATCACGCACCGGCTGCGGGAGCTTCCCAGGGACAGGCTTCCTCAGATATACACTCTGCCAGCTCCCAGTGTTATCCTTCCAAACGCCTTCCGGCCCTGGCCCGGTCCCCCTGAGGGCTAGGAGCCAGCCCGGGTTCCCTCCGTGTGGGGAGGCCGCTGGCCAGCAGACTGTTTATTGAAGGAATGTCGCTGCTCTTGGTGTTGCTAGTTCCCTGCTGTGGACTTCAGCCCCTGCTACTTCTTGTAGGACAGGGGTTTTCAACCTTTTTTTCAGCTGCGGACCCCTAACAAATTTCGGATGGAGGTGCGGGCCCCTTTGGAAGTTCAACCTGTGTTCTGCGGATATAGGTGTTGGAACAATGTGTACGGTGGGGGTGCTGAGAGCCATTGAACCAAACTATAACCCCTGTGTATGATGGAAACCACATCAAGCCAGGGGGTGCAGTAGCACCCCTCACCCCTGTAGTTCCAGCACCTATGTCTGCAGACTCCTCCCATAGAAGTCTTAGACTGCAAACTGGCTGAACAGAATTCAACTGTAAACGTTGCCCGTGCTTGGCACGGCATTCGCCACCACGGGAGAAAGGGCCCTGGGCTTGCATGGTAACGACAGCACTTCTGGGGTTTGGCTTGTGGGTGGGGGTTATTCAGACATTTGGTTGATCAGAAAAACGGAATGCCTTTTCTGGGATCCGCGGCCCACAGGTTGAAAACCGCTGTTGTCGGAAAAGCCCTGCTGAGATGAGACGGTCTGAACCCATCCCAGGGATTTCAGCGTCAGGTAGAACTGGAACCTGTAAACATAGCGCTGCCCTTCCCTCGGGCTGGCACAGGGCAGGGCTGCAGCTGGGCTGACCCCAGCACAGGCTTGGTTATTTCCAGCCTGAGGGAGCCACCACCACAGGGCTTGAAAGATCCACTTGCTAGTTGTGGGGAGACCAGACTGCTCGGCCAATGGTGTCTGGGGGATTCAAGCTTCTGCTTCCACCTTGTGGCTGGGAGGGGGCCTCCCGCATGCAACCCCACATGGTGCCACTTTGTTGGTGCTTGGAGGGAGTTTACCCACGGCTGGCAAATGCCATCCACAGGATGGCGGTCGGCCTGCGGCTTGCCTGGAGCAGCAGCCCAGGGGCTGAAGCGACTTGCTGGGGGAGAGGTGACATAGTGGAGAGTCCCCTTGCGCTATGAGGTCGGGGGGAGAGTGCCCCTTCCCTGTCACCAGCCGGTGGAGGTGCAGGGCCTTGGCTGGGAGGGCTGTACGGATTCAGGGGTTTCGCCCCCGGGTCTTGCTGTGAAGACCTGCCCCCATTCTGGGTCTGCCCCGGCTTGTAGCTGCAGCCCTGTGGCTAGTAGGTGTCGGGCTCTGCTTGCCCAGACTGACACTCGTAGACCCTGTTCTGTCTAGGCCAAGGGACCCCGCCCCACCCCACCTCATCGCCTGCTCGCTGAGTGCTCCAGCCACCTGTTCCAAGTGTTGGGAGACAGGCCAGAATCTCCCCTGGGATCTGTTCTCCTCCACTGGGACTCTCCATGGAGCTGCACTTTGTAAAGATCCCCCAGGCTCCTGCACCCGAGGCCCTGCCCTGCCACGGAGAACAGGGCCTCCGCGGCTTCCCTCCAGGAGATGGTTGTGAGCATGTGCTACTAACCTGCGTGTAACACTCTAGAAATAACCTTATAGCCTAATATCCTAACGACTGATTTCTAAGGACGCCTTCAGCATTTGAATTCATACTGTGCAATTATTACTTTGGTTTATTTAATGGACTCCTTAAATCTTGTGTATTCACTTTATTTTTTTGAGAACACATAATTTATTCCTGTAGATACTAACCACTCTTCCAGGCTGGGCTGTACCCCTCTGATCCATCTCATGCTGGCTGTTTCTAGATGTCCATCGGACCCTCCTGTTGGGTGCGATGGGGAGGCACTGAAAGATTATTTTTCTGTACAATTTCAAAATGTAATATTTTTCATAAGTGATCATTAAAAGTGTTTCTGTTTTTGTATTTAAAATAGGGCCGGGCTAGCTGTGATTCTGGGAGGTGGGGCAAGCGGTAAACAGGAAGGGCTCAAGATCTTTGCCACTTCCTCTCGCTAGCTCTTTTTGTAGGTAAACAAAGCTGTATGCAAACTTTGTGCTAGTAGCGGCCACAGAGCAGCATCGACCATGTTAACAACACTGCTCCCTCAGCCAGGTCAGGCGCCTAATGCAAATGAACTGCAGTCAATCCTCCTTCATCCACAAGCCAATGTTGTCTGAACCAAAGAAAGAAAAGTTCAGAGATAAGGGGCTGGCAGGAAAGGAGGAGTAGCTGGAACCAAATTATGGAAGCCACAGAACCGGGAAAGTCTAAGCCAGGGGTGGCCAACCTGAGCCTGAGAAGGAGCCAGAATTTACCCATGTACATAGTAATACGTCAGCAGCTGCCCGGTACCTCCCACCCACCAGCAGCCCCACCGAGCAGCGCCACCTCCTCCCTCCCGCACCTGATCAGCTGTTTTGTGGTATGCAGGAGGCTTTGGGGGGGAAGGGGAGCAGTGAGGGCATGACGGGCGAAGGGGTGGAGTGGGGGCAGGGCCTGTGGCAGAGCCAGGGGCTGAGCAGTGAGCACATATATACACACACACACACGCCGGCACATTGGAAAGTTGGCGCCTGTAGCTCCAGCCCCGGAGTCGGTGCCTATACAAGGAGACGCATGTTAACTTCTGAAGAGCCGCATGTGGCTCCGGAGCCACAGGTCGGCCACCCCTCTGAACCCAAGAAGGAAGATGAACTGTTCAGTGTAATACAAGGGGGATAGAACAAGAGTTACATAGGAGCTTCTTCCTATCAGCCACTCAGAGGGAAGGAAAAGCTAATTATCTGCTTGGACCAAACTGAATTGCTCTTCTTAGTCCAAGCCAGGCCTCTGATCGACTATTCTCCTTGAAACCGGCCTAATGGGCTGCGAATTGCTGTACAGAGTCTGAGGGGAAATCTTATCATAGAATATTAGGGTTGGAAAAGACCTCAGGAGGTATCTAGTCCAACCCCCTGCTCAAAGCAGGACCAACACCAACTAAATCATCCCAGCCAGGACTTTGTCAAGCTGGGCCTTAAAAACCTCTAAGGAAGGAGATTTCCACCACCTCCCTAGGTAACCCATTCCAGTGCTTCACCACCTACCTAGTGCAATAGTGTTTCCTAATCTCCAACCTAGACCTCCCCCACTGCAACTTGAGACCATTGCTTCTTGTTCTGTCATCTGCCACCACTGAGAACAGGGGTTCCTATCTATCCAGCTGCCCGTCACCAGTGTCTGAGCACCTCACAGCCCCACATGAATTCATTCCCTCAACACTGATACAGAGGGCTGCATTATACATGTGGAAAACTAAGGCGCAGGGAGCAGAAGTGAATGGATGATGGTCGTAGAGGGAGTCCATGGCAGGTCTGGGAATTGAACTCTGCTCCTGTGTGCCTAAGTCCAGTGCCTTACCTGCCAGGCCACTCCCCGGAATGCTGAGTGGGTGACACGCCCAGAACTTCAGAGCTACGTGTGCAAGCATCACTCCCCAAAGAGGAGGAGGAGGTCCCTTGTTTGCAGGGTTATTGTTACAACTCTAGATGAGGGAGAAACTAGAGCTGAGCAATAATTGATGTGTCGGTTTGGAGCCCAGCCCGAGAAAATCCCCTGTGACAGACCCAGACCAGTGGGGTACAGGAGTCTGGTAGAGGGCAAATATACTGGTCACCGGATGAGTAGTTTTCTGTTCCCTGAGTGACCAGAGCAGGGGCTGCACTAGAGTAATCAGGAACCTGCTAGAACCAGTTAAGGCAGGCAGGCTAATTAGGACACCTGGAGCCAATTAAGAAGAAGCTGCTAGAATCAATTAAGGCAGGCTAATCAGGGCACCTGGGTTTTAAAAGGAGCTCACTTCAGTTTGTGATGTGAGTGTGAGGAGTTGGGAGCAAGAGGCGCAAGGAGCTGAGAGGGTGTGCTGGTGGAGGACTGAGGAGCACAAGCATTATCAGACACCAGGAGGAAGGTCCTGTGGTGAGAATAAGGAAGGTGTTTGGAGGAGGCCATGGGGAAGTAGCCCAGGAAGTTGTAGCTGTCATGCAGCTGTTACAGGAGGCACTATAGACAGCTGCAGTCTACAGGGCCCTGGGCTGGAACCTGGAGTAGATGGTGGACCTGGGTTCCCCCCAAATCTCCCAATTGACCTGGACTGTGGGTTCTTCCAGCGGGGAAGGTCTCTGGGCTGTTCCCCAACCCACCTGGTGAATCTCTGAGGCAAGAAAATCTGCCAATAAGCGCAGGACCCACCAAGATAGAGGAGGAACTTTGTCACACCCCGAAGAAATGTGCTTTGTGTCAAACCGAAACCTTTCAGTTTTTCTCACTCAACGAAAAAAACAAACAAAAACCCATCTCATTCAACCTGAAATGAGATGGGTTTGGGGTTAGTTTATGGATGGTTTTGCCCCTTTTTTGTTGTTTTAAATATAGCAGCTAAATTTCCAAATGAAAAGTCAAAACCTTTTAATTTTGAAATGGTGCAAACTGGTTGGTTTAAAAAGGCAAATCTCCTTTTTTGGGGCTAAAACTATTCTCTGAATTCAGGCAGAAATAGTGAACCATTTCAGTGCCCTGAAAAATGCAGCTTTTGGCAAATCTGCTATTCATCAAGAAGCATTTGCCCGACTCTAGTAGCTGCGCTTGCCAGCGTTGGATGGTCCAACAACTTCCTGTCCACATTGACCTGTCTGACCCGGTGACCTCTCGTGAACCATCATTCATTCTCTATTCCTAGAGCATTCTAGTTACACTCTGATCCACTCTCTCTACTCCCCACTTGTTTTCTTTCTCTAACCAAACCGCTGGGGATAAACTGGCTAGGAATAAATTGAGGCTGGAAATTAGAGGCAGGTTTCTAACCATCAGAGGTGGGAGATTCTAGAACAGCCTCTCCATAGCAGTGGGGGACAAGCCACCTGCCTAGTTTGAAGCTGGAGTTTGAGAAGTTCATGAATGGGATGATATGGCAGGGTGGCCTGGATTTGCAGTGGTTGGACTCGATGACCCAGCCCTATGTTCCTCTCCCACTCATTCCAGCTTTGCTCTGCCCTGTTGCCTCATCTCTCGGCTTGTTGGCTCTTGGAGGGAGAGACAGGACCTCACCTGTTTGTTAAGCATCAGGACATTTAAACCTCCCCACGCCACGGCTGCGTTTGCTGCCTGTGCAAAACTGCAAAGCTGTGAATTCGCTTCTCGTTTCTAATACGAGCTCTTCAACTGGCTGAGTAAAGCAAAGTCTTGCTCTTGGCTCGGTGGCATTGCTTTTGAACGCCGCATCTGATCAATTCCAAGCAATGGTCGAGGCAGCAGTGGCAGAACCGCATGGACTGTGATGAATTCTCCAGGTTTTGGCCAAAAAAAGTCACTTTTTTGACATTGTCAGCAGAAAAGCCCCTCTTGGTCTGCCCAGCCCTACTGGACACAGAGACAGCCAGCTCCTTGTGGTACCACATGACAATCCTTGCTAGTGCTGCCTGTAGCCTCATCTCCAAGGGCTTGGCGGACATCACTCAGAGTGGCCCCTGAGTGGTCACTGAGCAATGTCCCCATGGCATGGACAGGGAGACAATTTGGGGCTGGTTTTCCAGATGAAGTCAATGGGAGCTGTGGGTACGTAACGTCCCTGACAATCGGGCCTTGGATAATTGGCCCAAAGCCACATAGGCAGCAGCATTCGAACTCAGGTCTCCTGCCTGAGCCATAAGGCCCCACCCTCCGGGGGCAGGCAGGGGGAGTACTGGGAACACAGGACATGCTGGCTGTTTTCTCATTCGGGAGCTCCTTGCCAGGTGTGTGGCTGTCTCTGATAGACCCGTGGCACTGTCTCTTTCTGAGGCTTCACCTGGCTGGAGTTGACTCAGCTCTTTTTCTCTTTGGGAGCGTCTCACTTGTAACAACCACTGTCAGCTACCCAGAAAGCACTGCTTTCACTGTAATCAGTCCTAGTGCTGGGCCTTTTCAATCTTCCTGCGGCACCTACCCAGCTCCTCTAAATGCACTCTCAGCCCATCAGCATAGCATTCACCCATGGCACCAGCCCTCCCAGACATGCCACCTATGGAAATGCTTCCCAGGAAGCAAAGCCGCACCTGTGCACGCCAGCTTCGCTCAGACTGGCCTGCCAGAGTTGCAGACGCTCTGGCCATTGTCCAAGGACAGCCTGTGTGGGATAAGTAGGGAGCTGCAGTGATCACCTCAGTGGAGCTAGGTTCCCCATGCTGCTGGTGGAAGTGGAACCCATGTCACGGTGGTCCACAGAGAAAGCTGTGCATCCTTACTCATCTAAGTGCCACCTCTCTGGCTTTTGTCACTCATCACCTTCCAATCACACACCTCCCTGGCCCGCTTCCCTCCAGACCCTAATGTTTATGGAGCACTTATTGCCACGCTCTCAGTGCTTTTCCTGGACACTGGGCTCAAAGCTGCCTCCACCTCTCCTACCTGCAGCTGCTGGAAACACTGATGTAAATTCCCATTCAGCATCTTTGGTTCGGCTTTTGGGCTCAGGCAAAACTCCAACTCCCAGGAGAATTCCTGCTCCCGAACGGATTATAAAGGTGGTACTTCTGTGCAGGAGGAAGCATGGCCATAGGGCCGACACAGAGCTCGGGTTAGTCTCAGTGTCTGACCATGGGCAAGCCACTGTCTCTATGGCTCCACTCCCACCTTTGTTTTAAAAGGGTGGATACCTACTGCACAGGGGTATTTAACCAATGAAGCCAGGCCTGACTGGGAAATGCTTTGAGAGCCTGAGACGGAAGCACTAGGAATGCAAAGTGGTCCTGGTGGTTGCAGAGAGCTAGTAGTCCCAGAGAGCCACATTCAAGCTCTTGTCCCATGGGTGCTGAGGACACCATCTGCCTGGCCCTATGACACACAATCTTGCTTGCCAGCATCAGTGCATCACTGCTTTGTGCCTCACTCCCCCAGCCAACCAGCTGGCTCTGTCTCCCTCTTTGTGGGTGTCCCAGCACCTGGTGCCACTATCCCCTGCCGAGTTCTGAAGCTTCCATGAACTGGGGGATATCTAACAACTCCAGCCCGTTGCTTTGGCTTCCAAAGCTGGTGCCAAGCAATAGAGTCAAGAGTAATTGGGAGTCATGACCAAGCCCCTCACCCTGATAAACACCCTTTGCCTGCAGCACAGGCAGTGTTTCTCTGCATGCTGGCTCTTGTGGCATACACTCAGAGAGGGAGAAACAAAACATTGCAACCTTCAAGGAAGAGCAGCTATGTAACACGACTGTATTGCTTAGAATCCAGAACTGTAACATGCAAGCCAAATACAGAGAGAGACGAAGCAGGCTGAACCCTAAGGCAGAGAGGCACAAGTCACCCCATCTTGCTCTTTTGTTGATGGCCCATTGAGGTCCCAGATCACACAGCTTTCCTCAGAGGCCCCTAGCCTGCAAGCAGGATCAGGAAACCCCTTACATGTTTACAGTAACAGCTTTTAATCTAAATGCAGTTTTCAATGCACGACATCTCTTCACCTTTCCACACTGGATCTGACACAAGGGCCCTGCAGGCTCCCATTTCCCAGCAGGGCTCCTGGGCACTTCCTTCCATTACGGACAGACGGCCTTTGGACTGAGCTCCTTTCAGAATGGGACCACCTGTGTTGTGGCTGGCCTCACAGGAGTCTGTCCCCATGGCAGGGCATGCTCCCTCTCTCTGCTCATGGCCCTGACTGGTGGCTCAGCACCCGTGATGTTCTATCACACTTACCCCGCACACACGCTGTTCTCAGCGCGCTGTAATTGGTCTGGCCAGGCCAGGCCCGGAAGCCCCCAAGGATCCCACTCAGGGTCATTCAGCTGCTTGCTGCTGGGACAGCGCGTTGGAGGTCAGGCAGCATCCCCCCCACCCCTGCTCCTCCTCACGCCGCTGAGCAGGAACAGAGCTCTGTCTGGAAAGCTGCGTGCTACCGCCCAGCCGAGCATTGTTATTTAGTAAATCTGTTTCCCAGCCCTCTGTTTTCCAGCTTATCTGGGCAGCGCTGTTTGCGCTGGTGGGGTTTGGGTGGAAGCGGCAGGCACTGGTTTTGGAGCGCTGTTAATTTTTAACCACCCCAGCGCTGTTCTTTCCTGGCTGTAGGAACCAGCTTTCCCTTTTCAGAAGGACCCCAATGTTCCAATGGCCGTTCTCCCTCAAGCCCTCAATGCTGTACGGGAAGAAGGGGTCCCATGCCTTCGAGCCAGGTCCTTCCTCTGGGACTCCTGCCTCCCCCTTCCCTCCACGCATGCACTGCCCCTACCCCTGAAACCCCGGCAGTGCCAAGGGGTCCCTGGGCGGTGCCACGGGGCAGGCGGTGGGCTGAAGGCGTTGCTGAGTGGGGGCCACAAGAGCGTGGTCAGTGTGGCACAGCGTGCGATTAGCAGTGGCTGCCTCTTGCGTGAGTCAGAGCTTCACACCACTTGTTTGCTTTAGCCGAGGTATAAGATAAAGAGCAGTCGCTCTTGCTGGACAGTTTCAGCTCTAAGCAGAAAGGTGACATGGCCAGGACCAGGCTCCCCAGCCCCCCGCTCTGCTGTTTGGCTTTGACCTTCTCCGCATTCTTTGGTGAGTAACCAATGGCCAGTGGCTTGTGGCCATGGGCTTTTCATGGGTGTGGGTGCCCAGGCAGGGATCTCAGTTGGGGCTATTCGTGGGGCTGGGTGTCAGCTCTGTTTGTTCCCGCTTGCCCAGTCCAGGCAGTAGAGGAGGGCTGCAGAGCCTGGTTGGTGGCTCTGGAAGCCTTGGCACTGGGGCAGAATGCAGAAATCCTCGGCAGTCCTGCAGCTTCTTGCTCCTGTCTTAACGAGCAGGCTTGCACGGCTGGCAACCCTAGTGCTTCCCTAGGACACCTGCCTTGTGCCCTAGTTATGGTGACCCTAGCGACCTGCAGCTAACCTTGTATGTCCCAGTACACTCCAGCCAGAGCAGGGCCTTCTTCACATTTGGTCACATGCTGGGAAGCGCTCTGTCGCTCGTGCTGCGTCCTTGTTTGACGAATTTGTCACGTACGGTTTCAGATTCTGCATCTTCCACCCTTTGTGAGAGTGCTGAAAATCTGGGAGTCCAACCGTCCAGATCAGCCTAGCTGGCCTGAGCCAGGACCTTCCCAGCCCTCACATCCCTGGAGTCTTCTACAATCCCCATGTTGAAGGTGCCTGGAGTTGGCTGCCTTCCAGCTGCCAAGCCCTTGCGGGCCAGCCATGCCCAAGTCATCCCAACCACAGAGCAAACAGGGCGGCACAGACTTGGGAAAGCAGGACGGGTCCTACCAGGCCTGTAGCTTTGGGGTGAGAGCAGGAAGGCACTAGTGGGATGGAAGGAAGATTGAGCCAGGGAAGCAGGAGTGCGTGGGGCTGTGCCCTGGTCGGGAGGGTGATTTGGTGAGGGCTGGGGCCGTGTGTGTGTGTGTGTGTGCAGGTGCGGGGGAGGGTGAGACATCAGCAATGAGGGTGTGGGGGGGGGTGATTTGGGGGAAAAGGGGGGCTGTTTGCAACACACCTCAGTTGCACCTTGTCTTCAATTGAATTGCAAGCTTTTGGCAGGGACTGAGCAGGAGCTGTGCGCAAAGTGCGGGGGGTGGGAAATCAGGCTTAGATTGGCAAGTTCATCGCAACCGTAACCATGGCGAGCTGAGCCGCTCCCTAACAGGAGCAGGGTGGGAAGGGCAGCGAGAGAGAGAAAGAGGGAACCAAAGTCATGGATTAGAAAAGTCACTGGAGTGAGTTATGTAAGGAAAGAGACGATGGGGGAAGGAAGTGAAGCCCAGGAGCATGGGAAGCAGCTGGCTCATGTACCCCGATATGTGCAGCATCTGTGATGTTCTGTACCTCGTGGGAACACTCTACACCCCCGTGTTCATCCTTCATCCAATGCAAAATTTGTCATGGGTGTCTTCGGAAGGCTCATGATGCACTGAGCATTGTTGTTATAGTGATGTCATAGGTTATAATTTCATGTATATAGTTATGAGGCTGAAAATGTGCCCGCATGGCTTAAAATAAGCCCAGGCAAAAACTCTCCAAGAGCAGAGAGGCAGTTCACACCTCATCAGGGCATGTACGGGACAAACCCAGCCCAGCCTCACAGGAACAAATGACGCTGGCCTAGGCAGCAACAAGAGAATCGGTTGGACTCTTGAGTGAGTCAGCCCCCTTCCTTTAGCCAGTTTGGGACTGCGATGAGGTAATGCTCACCTGACTCTGAAGGGGGTGGGGCAAAGCCAGAGTCAAGGGTTGGAGTGTCCTAGCAGATCACTGGTCCAGATAACACCAGAGGGGAACGTCACAGCATCCCAGGGCTTAAAGTTATTGATGAATTGGTCCAAGCATGTTCCCGCCTCACTTCCCTTCCGCCCTGCTGGACACCCACGCTTCATAGAATCATAGAATATCAGGGTTGGAAGGGACCTCAGGAGGTCATCTAGTCCAACCCCCTGCTCAAAGCAGGACCAGTCCCCAACTAAATCATCCCAGCCAGGGCTTTGTCAAGCCTGACCTTAAAAACTTCTAAGGAAGGAGATTCCACCACCTCCCTAGGTAACCCATCCCCCTTTGACTTTCAAACCATGTGTCACCGTCACTCCATGGTGCTGGACCTGGCTCACAGGCGCTGCAGATGTGCCTCGCCTTCCTTTCCTTTTCGCAGAAATACTGGTGAATGTGGTGGTGAAGCTCTTGATACACATTTGCAATCGACGAGTATTTGCTACATGACACAGACCTAGCGTGGGATGTATGGAAACCTCAGTATGCCAAAAATCAACAATGTGATGAGTAGAAAAGTCCAAAATCTAGTTAATATAGAACATGATCAAAACAGCAGCACTGGGATTGCGACCCCAGACCAGACTCCTAGCCCGCATGCTGTGGCCAGAACCAGCGGCTTCAGAGGATGGAACAAGATTCTGATCATGCATCTGAGCACCTCCTCCATGTCAGCTGTCTCCTTCCGGAGATGGGGTGACCAGAACTAGGCGCAGTGGGCAGGGGCACTGCTGAGAATGGCAGCATGATCTCAGTGTTGTTTTATAGCACTCTTCATGCATTTCTGACCACTACGGCACAGTGAATGGAGGTTCTCATTTTGCTCGCCACAGTGAGTCACAGGTGTTAAGGGCAGACGACGGCACCATTAGATCATTTAGCCTGGCCTCCTGCATGACACAGGCCATTAACTGTCACCAACTTACCCCTGTATGGAGACCAATAGCTGGTGTTTGTCTAAAGCATCTTCCAGAAGGCGCCAGTCTGAATGAGAAGACAGCAAGAGACAGAGCATCCTCCCCTTCCCTGGGGAGTTTGTAGCAATGGTTAATCACCTGCTGTGACGTTATTGACATAAACTGGGACCGTATAGATCATTGTTGCAACCAAGGTCCTGTAGTGGCACCCAAATCTTGTATAAAGGGGGTCAAATGGGGTGTCTAGGACAAGGTTATGGTTTACTGGTTATGATTATGCTGTCTATACGTGTGTATCAGTTTTGTAGTCGAAGTTATGAATATTGGCTCTATACTGTCTGTATGGCAAACTTATGCTATGCTTCTGGGTGACATCCCAGACAAGCTGAGATTAGCTCTGCCTAGCCTGCTTGATGGCCCATTAAGGACCATCAGCTATACAATGGACCCATTGAGAGAAGGCAGATACGCCTTGTACCTCGGCAAAGTATGCAGGGACTGGCCCATGTGACTCCAGACTCCATTTTGCTGTAATTTTCCACAGTAAGAACAAAGAGGTGATCTTACACCTGGAAAAGACTATATAAGGCTGATGCCTGATCTCCATCTTGTCTTCAATCCTGCTTCTTACCTCTGGAGGAACTTTGCTACAAACTGAAGCTCTGAACAAAGGACTGAATGACCCATCCCAGCTGGGGATGTATTCCAGAGACTTGATTTGAACCTGCAGTTTATTCCATCGCTGCTGCAAGCCTGAACCAAGAACTTTGCCATTATTGTATGTAATTGATTCCATTTAACCAATTCTAGCTCTCATCTCTATCTTTTTCCTGTTATGAATAAACCTTTAGATTTTAGATTCTAAAGGATTGGCAGCAGCGTGATTTGTGGGTAAGGTCTGACTTGTATATTGACCTGGGTCTGGGGCTTGGTCCTTTGGGATCAGGAGAACCTTTTTCTTTTACTGGGGTATTGGTTTTTATAATAATTTGTCCCCATAACGTGTGGCACTGGTGGTAATACTGGGAAACTGGAGTGTCTAAGGAGATTGCTTGTGAGACTTGCGGTTAGCCAGTGGGATGAGACCGAAGTCTTAGTCTGGCTGGTTTGGTTTGCCTTAGAGGTGGAAAAACCCCAGCCTTGGGCTGTAACTGCCCTGTTTTAGCAATTTGTCCTGAGTTGGCACTCTCAGTTGGGTTCCGCCAGAACCGCATTGTCACACCTGCACTGTTAAGTTTGGATCTTAATTTGAATTTGTCAGGCTTCGGCGTCTAGCCATTGTCTCTTGTTCTGCCTTTCTCTGTGCATTAAAGAGCCATTTAGTACCTGTTGCTTTCTCCCCAGGAAGGTGCCTTATTCACTGTCACTGTTACACTCCCAGTCCAGGGATGGTTTTAAAACTGAGGTTTTATTAAACTTAATATAAAAACCAAACTCCAAAACCATGCAGCCTGCACAAGCCCCACGCCAGCTCAATCTCCCCGGGGACACCACAACCGCTCTGCGACCAGCCCTCGCTTCCTGACTGCTCTTTCTCTCTTCAGCTGGGCTCCAGACCTTAGAGCAGCGGTCGGCAACCCTTCAGAAGTGTGCCGAGTCTTCATTTATTCATTCTAATTTAAGGTTTCCCATGCTGGTAATACAGTTTAACGTTTTTAGAAGATCTCTTTCTATAAGTCTATAATATGTAACTAAACTATTGTTGTATGTAAAGCAAATAAGGTTTTTAAAATGTTTAAGAAGCTTCATTTAAAATTAAATTAAAATGCAGAGCCCCCCAGACCAGTGGCCAGGACCTGGGCAGTGTGAGTGCCACTGAAAATCAGCTCGCGTGCCGCCTTCGGCACGTGTGCCATAGGTTGCCTACCCCTGCCTTAGAGAGACAGGGCACAGGTCAATTAAAACCATTATTCCCCTAGGAGTGCTACATTTCTCCCTCATAAATATTATGTCGGCCTGACATGTCAGCTAACAAAACAGGTTGACGCATACAGATCTGGTGCTATAATATTTGATTTCCTCCTCAAACTGTGGCCAATAAAACCCATCTCTCGTGAGACTTTACCCGCTCTATGCATCCGATGAAGTGGGCTGTAGCCCACAAAAGCTTATGCTCAAATAAATTTGTTAGTCTCTAAGGAGCCACAAGTACTCCTGTTCTTTTTGCGGATACAGACTAACACAGCGGCTACTCTGAAACCCATCTCTCCAGGCAGTTCTCGCTATACCTGCCTTTAGTATTTTTCAGGTAATACCAGTTGATTTTGTAACTTGGTTTCTGATCAAGTATCCAAATGCAATCAATATCACTCACACCTCAAAGCAGAGACCTTCTACCACATCCTCCTGTGTTCTTTTGTTCTCCCTGGACTTACAATGGAGAATTTTAGCAATCACTGGATCTTCTTTCTGAGGCACCAAAATGTCTTCTCAGGAAATAGACTGGAGGGTGGATTTAATGCCCAGGGAGAAGTCTCCTACTGCCAAAGAATTGGCAGTAACGGCTGCTAACCAAGCTACCTTGCCACCTCTTTGTACATCCAAGGGCTGTAGAACAGCCTTAACGACATTACTTGTTTCTTCTGTGCAGCCCATCGTATTGTTTTCCTGGATACAGCATTTGCCTCTGGGTTAGATTTCCCTGAATGATATTTGATTTTGAAGTTAGTCAGATAATTCTGCAACCCACTGATGTGCTCTGGCATTCAACCCGGCAGAAGTGAAGACATAGGTTAATGGGTTGTTATTGCTGTAAACTGTGAAGGATTGTTAATGAGACTATGTGCTGGTGCTTCAGAAGAATTGCAGCAGTGGTGTTTGACTATCTCCTCAATAACAATGTAACCAGGGATCAGTTCTCCAGTTTTTGTGGACTGACCAGCACAGTGATAGTCAAGATGTCATCATCTTTGCTTAATTGGAACTGGACTTGTAAGGGATTTCAGTTCCATTGCAAGCTCTAAGATCAAGCCCATCTTTTATTTCTAATAACTCTTCAAGCTTCCTAAAATGTGTCACTGGGAGATTTATCTTCCATCCACTACATAAGAACGGCCATACTAGGTCAGACCAATGTTCCATCTAGGCCAGTACCCTGTCTTCCGGCAGTGGCCAATGCCAGGTGCTTCAGAGGGAATGAACAGAACTGGGCAATTATCAAGTGATCCATGCCAGGTTGTTCACTCCCAGCTTTGGCAGTCAGAAGCTAGGGACACCCACTGCACAGGATTGCGTTCCTGACCATCTTGGCTAATGACCATTGATGGACCTATTCTTCATGAACGTAGCTAATTCTTTCTTTAACCCACTTTCAGCCTTTACAAGATCCCCTGGCAATGATCCACAGGTTGACTGTGTGTTGGGTGAAGAAGTACTTCCTTTCATTTGTTGTAAACCAGCTGCCTATTAAAATTAACAAGTTACCCCTGGTTCTTGTGTTATGTGATGAGGTAAACAACACTTCCCTATTCACTTTCTCCACGCCAGTCATGATTTGATAGACCTCTACCATATTCCCCCTTAGTTGTCTTTTTTCCAAACTGAAGAGTCCCAGTCTTTTTAATCTTTTAATCTTTCTTCAGATGTAAGTTGTCCCATACCCTTAATTAATTTTGTTGCCCTTTTCTTCACCTTTTCCAGTGCTAATATATCTTTATGAGATGGGACGACCAGAACTGCAAGCAGTATTCAAGGTGTGGGCGTACCAAGAATTTACATAGTAGCATTAAGATACTTACTGTCTTATTATCTGTCCCTTTACTTGTCGTTCCTAGCATTCTGTTAGTTTTTTTTTATTGCCACTGTACATTGAGCCGATGTTTTCAGAGAACTACGCACAGTGACTCCAAAATCTCTTTCTTAAGTAATAACAGCTAATTTAGACCCCATAATTTTATATGTATAGTTGTGAATGTCTTCCAATGTGCATTACTTTGCATTTATCAACATTGAATTTCATCTGCCATTTTGTTGCTCAGTCTCCCAATTTTGTAAGATCCGTTTTTAACTCCTCATAGGCAGCTTTGAACGTAACTATCTTGAATAATTTTGTATCATCTGCAAACTTTGCCACCTCACTGTTTACCCCCTTATCTAGATCATTTATGAATTATGTTGAACAGCACTGGTCCCTGGGGGACCCTTCAATTTACCTCTCTCAACTGTGAAAACATTTATTCCTACCATTTGTTTCCTAACCAATTACAATTTAACCAATTACTGATCCATGAGAGGACCTTCCCTCTTATCCCATGACAGCTTACTTTGCTTAAGAGCATTTGGTGTAGGACCTTGTCAAAGGCTTTCTGAAAATCCAAGTACACTATATCCACTGGATCACCCTTGTCCACGTTTGTTGATCCCCTCAAAGAATTCTAATAGATTGGTGAGGCATGATTTCCCTTTACAAAATCTATGTTGACTTTTCCCCAACATATCATGTCCAACTATGTGTCTGATAATTCTTTACTATAATTTCAACCAATTTGCCTGGTCCTGAAGTTAGGCTTACTGGCCAGTAATTGCTGGGATCACCTCTGGAGCCTTTTTTAAAAATTGGCATTACATTTAGGTACCTTCCAGTCATCTGGTACAGCGGCTGATTTAAGGACTAGATTACATACCACAGTTAGTAGTTCTACAATTTCATATTTGAGTTTCTTCCCGAACTCTTGGGTGAATACCATCTGGTGACTTATTACAGTTTAATTTATCAATTTGTTCCAAAAATCCCTGTATCGAGAACTCAATCTGGGATAGCTCCTTTGATTTGTCTCCTAACAAGAGTAGGCTGGAATGGTGGTGGTGGAGGGTCTGGCTGGAGTCAGGGGACAAAGAGACTTGGCTGGGGCGGCGCATGACTACCATGATGGGGTGAGAGGCTGAAGATCCTCACTGGAGTGAGAGAAGATAGGAGCCCAAATGATTGGACAACAGTATACGATTCACCTAAAATAGAATAAAAACTAGAAAAAATAATACATTTATAAAAAGTGCAAAATAAATTTAAAATAGTAATAATGAATAAAATACAAAAATATTAACAGACTTAAAAAAAGTAAAATAATAAAAACTGAAAAATAAAAGAATTGTAAAATACATAAAAACCATAAAAGGGGAAATAAAATTAAAAGAAACTTAATATCTATCTATCTATATATATACATATATAAACAATAATAAAATAAAAAAGGAAATACAAGTAAAATATATTAAAAAGGTAAAAATATAACTACTAAGAAAAAACATACACACAAAAAGAAGTACAATTGTAAAACCGAGGGCGAGAGTCCATGGGGCTTGTGCTCCTATATCATAGGTGAGGAGCTCCGATGTGTGCCCCCGTGTCCTCCTCTCTGTCCCCTGTGTGGACAGGGCTAGACAGCAGTCTCACTCCGGCCATGCGGCCACCCCAGCCTGGGAGTGAGGGGCGGCGCCCTCCCGGGCTTCCGGACCCACAGACAAAGCCCGGGGGGAACCACTCCCATTTATACTTGCTGGACACAAAGCTCTTGCTCGTGTTGTACAGGAGGCTAAGCGACCCCCCTGTTATACACTGAGCAATGAGGGCTCCCTCCGTGTGGGGCAGAGGCGAGACCCTGCGCTCCAGGGACGAGGTAGCTGGTGGACAGACCCCGCCGGAGCGGGGAATGTCGGCAGGCGCCACTCTGCCTTGGACGGAGTCATCTCCACTTGAGCAAGCGAGACTCCCCGCAACTGCCAGGCACCTCTTCCGTCAGTGGACGATGACCCTGACTCCGAGAGTGACCCCCGGGAGAGCGAGAGAGAGATGGGGTGTCCCTCGGCTGGGCCCCCTGGGGCGAGATTCAGCCCAGCCGCAGCGGGGTACACAAGGTACTAGGTGGAGAGGGGAAGGAGAGAGAGAGCCAGGCTGGAGGCCTCCAGGCTCTGCTCCCCACTCTGCACCAGCCTGAGTGGGGGGCCTCAGGGCTTTTCCCAGCGTGTACCCAGCTCACCCAACCTTGTGTCATGGGACTGGGCCAAGCCTTCGGAATGAGGGGAGAGAAAAGGGCAACGCTGCCTCTGCCCGGGCTGTGCAGGGAATCACCCCGCCCTTCTGGAACTACCTCTGGGGACCCAGCTGGGATTGTAGCTCATTGAGACTTCCAGAGCCTGGCCCCATTGCGGTCACTCCATGAGGTAGAACAGAAACACCTGCCTTTAAAATTCAACTGTATCTAGGGTGACCCCACCTGTATTTCAAGTTCCATAATAGAGGACACTGCTGCGGGGGGAGGGGGGAGCTCGAGGGGGTATTTTGGGGTGCTGGAGGGGTGTGTGTGTACTGGGAGATGGTATTTGGGAGGTGCTAGACAGAGTATTTGGGGTGTGTAAGAGCAGGGGTGCCTCTCGGGACCGGGGGACCTCCCGCAGGCCCTCAGGGCGACCGGCAGACAGCACCCCAGGCAGGCGCTTGCTGCGCTGGTGCCTGGAGCCACCCCTGGTTGTCCCCCATAACGTCCATTCTTCTCCCCCCCCACACCCCACGGAGCACTCCCCTTTTCTCCCCCCCCCCCCCAAGGAGCACCCTTCTCTCTCTCTCTCCTCCCCTCCGGCAGGGCTGGGTTGGGGGAGGTGTTGTGGGGGAGGGGGAGGCTAGCTGGCTGCCTGCTGAGGAATGAAAGTGAAACCCAAAAAGTCAGAAGGATCGTGAGGCCCCGCTTTCACGGTCTGTATTCATACTGAAAATCAAGATCAAGCGAGCTTTTGCCCTTCTGCTCCACGGGAGGTTTCTGTCCTCCCTGAGCTCGCCTTAGGACACCTGCGTTACGGTTTGACAGGTGTACCGCCCCAGTCAAACTCCCCACCTGACACTGTCCCCGGAGCGGGTCGCACCCGGCACGCGCCGGGCGCTTGGAGCCAGAAGCGAGAGCCCCTCGGGGCTCGCCCCCCCGCCTCACTTCCTCGCAGCCAGCCAGGATTGGAATGGTCACGCGTGGCTGGGCTGGGGAGAGCCAGATAGCATGTGTGAAAAATCAGGACGGGGGGTTGGGATAGGGTGAGCAGATGTCCCACTTTTATAGGGACAGTCCCAATTTTGGGGTCTTTTTCTTATATAGGCTCCTATTACCCCCCCACACCCCCTATCCTGATTTTTCACACTTGCTGTCTGGTCACCCTAGGTGTGGGTAATTGGTGCCTATATAAGACAAAGCCCCAAATATCAGGACTGGCCCTATAAAATCAGGACATCTGGATCTGGTCACCCTAGCTGGGGAGCGCGTCTCTCCCCCGGGCTGGCAGCGATCCATCTCATCCAGGGGGAGCTGCGCAGGGCAGGGTGAGCTGCTGTGGCTCCATGGGTGCCCCGTCCCTGAGATCAGATGCTGGGCTAACTTCACCATGGTCCGTGGGGCTGGCGGTGGTGCCCATTGGCGTGTGATCGGACCTGAGGGTTTGCTGCTGCTGTTGCCACTCTGCACCCCAAGAGGTGGATTTTGGGGTCCTGCAGTTTTCCACCGATCTCCTCCTCTACTGCAGCTGTGGGCCCAGCAGGCTGGGGGGTGAGCCAAGCATGAAAGCAGGACTGTGTTGCCATTTAGATTGTCATTTAACAACTTTGTTTGCCAAAAATGCTTGCTAACAATCCCTGAATTCAATTTCAATATATTTTTTTAAATCAATATCTTAGCCAAAAACAGAAAATTAAGTTGTTGACAATTATTTGTGACAAGTTTGGTTTGGGGCAGGGAGTTGGCCAGTTTTCATCAGAGAAACAAAAAACATTGACTGACTTTCCTATAGCCCTGTTACTGCTAAATAGAGCCTCCGACAACTGTAATATCTCATCCCCTTACTAGTGTACAGAGCAGGGATCGGCAACCTACGGCACACGTGCCAAAGGTGGCACACAAGCTGGTTTTTGATGGCACGTCGCGGCAGGCTGAGCGGTTCAGCCCACCGCCGCTCTGGGGTTCCGGCTGCTGCCCCATTGCCAGCCAGGGTCCCAGCCGCCAGCCCCACTCAGCGCCTGCTGCTGGCCTGGGGACCCCCAAGGAACCCCAGGCTGGTAACGGGCTGAGCAGGCCGGCGGCTGAGACCCCGTCTGAGCCACTCAACCCGCTGCCGGCCTGGGGTTCCATTCACTCAGCCGGCAGCGGACTGAGCGGGGCCGGTGGGGGGCTGAGTGGGGCCGGCGGCAGGCTGAGCGGGGCCGGCGGCTGGGACCCCGACTGGCAAGGGGCCGGCAGCCGGAACCCCAGAGCAGCAGCAGGCTGAGTGCTGCCGGCACCCCAGACTGGCAACAGACTGAGCCACTCAGCCCCCCCGCCGGTCCCGCTCAGCCCGCCAGCGGCCCGCTCAGCCTGCTGCCGGCTGAGTGAATGGAATCCCAGACCGGCAGTGGGCTGAGTAGGGCCAGTAGCTGGACCCCAGACCGGCAGTGGGCTGAGCGGGGCTGGTGGCTGGAACCCCAGACAAGGATCCCAGGCAAGGATCACACTAAATTGATAAGATCTGCATTTTAATTTGATTTTAAATGAAGCTTCTTAAATATTTTAAAAACCTTATTTACTTTAAATACAACAATAGTTTATTTATATAATATAGACATAGAGACCTTCTACAAATGTTAAAATGTATTACTGGCATGGGAAACCTTAAATGACAGTGAACTTGGCACACCACTTCTGAAAGGTTGCCGACCCCTGGTATAAAGTGACCATATGTTGTACTAAGATTCTCTTGCTTTTTTTCCCAGTGAGTCAGTATAGCTTTTGCCAGCCCAGAGGTTGGGCAGCCAATGTCTTACATTTTCACAATGTTTTGTCCAACTTTCATAAAGTAAATACATGGTTAATACGAGTTAAAAAGGCCAGGGACACTTCCTTGTGAAGAATCTGTGTAGCAGATCATGCTAGAGCTGTGAAAATGTCCGTTTTTGATGGAACTTTAGAGGCAGTGATTTATCATGTATTTCTGGCAGTGCCCAAAATGTGCTGCTATTGCTAATGTCTTTCCAAACAAAAATGAGGCACAATAGGACTTCTGTAACATTTCTGTGCTACCTTAATCTAGATGAGATGATTCTGTGCTGACTTCATTCTGGTCACTTTGTGCTTTACCTAGGAGTAAAACTAGGGGTTATATTTCCCCACTGCTTGGAAACCCAGCTTATTAAACTGGATAATGCCATTGATCTATTTACAGTAGAAGGTTGATATAGAGTTGTAACTAACATTAAGACTGATGCCCACTCTACATTTAAAACTAAAAAGTGGCTTTGTAAAAATGACCTGGGTTTCCAACTCTATTGTGTCCCAGTCAGGGCGGAGCGCCTTGTGAGGTGTCTTCACACTAGCTCAAGGTCACAGCGCAAGAACCTAGAGAGCCTCCTGAAGCACGGTGATAGTTTTGATTTAAATGGACTTGAACTGTACGAAGAATTGAGGACACTGTCACCAATGTTGCCACATGCAAAATCGGTGATGGACATTGTACAGTTTATTCATACCAGCAAACTTGTTGACATATATCCTAATGTGTACGTTGCCACTCGTATTCTACCGACAATTCCTGTAACAGTAGCATCAGGAGAACGGAGTTTCTCAAAATTAAAGCTCATTAAAAACTATCTCCGTTCTACAATGAGTCAGGAACGCTTGACTGGTCTTGCTATTCCTGCAATCGAACAAGACATCACTTTGTCTTTGTCATACAATGACATTATTACTGCTTTTGCAGCCAAAAAAAGCCAGAAAGATCGCTTTTAATTCAAAACAACTCCTTGTTTCAATACCTCTTCATATCAATTTCCAATAAAATGTTGACAAATTAAAACAATTATATTATTTGCATCATTCTGTCAAATCAGAATTTTTTCTATAGCGCTACTTCTTTAGTGCTAGTCCATCAGCATTACAGTGTGCTTAATTAAGTTAAACTGGGTTTAATAACATGCATGTGGCAAGTTTTCCAATACTGTAAGCTTACGTTTGTGTTGTTAAGAGCAAGTCAGGCACAGGGGCACCAGTTTAATAATCCCGCCTAGGGCACCATAAATCCTAAGGACGGCCCTGTTCAAGCTCCTTTCATTTTGCAGTATGCTATTTCTACTTCAATCTGCTCTTTTCTTGCTGTAGCAATTAATTGTTAAATCTGATCTCTTAATGCCAGTAATGTAGACAATCCCTGATCTTCCAGCTCCCCTTGGTCTTCACTATGTAGGTGGCTTGTTGTATGTTTGGTTAAAACCAAATGGCTTTTTGATGCATTTTTACTGCGATCTATCCCAGAAATTCCCAGAGTGTCACAAACTTCTCTTAAATGCTCATCTTTTCCTCCTCCCTTCCTAAGAATGTCCGTTAACTCTCTCCCAGCCAGCCCTAGTACTTGCAAACAATCAAATCTTCCCCTCTTACTTCCAGAGAAAACTTTATGCAACATCACTTTTCTGTTGGCATTACCTTCTGGCAGCTTTTCCTGGAGCAGCCTGCAACCGCTCTAGATAGCTTCCTCTCTGGAAGATCACTGCAGTTCAGTGCTCACCAAGTGTTACACTCCCATTCAGGGATCATGGGTTTCAAACTGAGCTTTTATTAAACTTTAAATATATGGTGCAGCCGGCACCAGCCTCACACCAGCTCAGTCTCTTTGGGACACAACAACAACAACAACCCTGATGGGACCACGGTGTTCTCCACATTATAAAGGGGCAGGGCACAGGTAATTTAACCCTGACATTCCCTTGTGAGTGCTACATAATCAAGTCACCTCTCAATCATTTTGATAAGCTAAACAGATTCAACTCTTTTAAAGTCTCCCACTCTAAGGCATTTGCTCCAGCCCTTGAACCATTTTGGTTCGCACTAAGAGCTTATGCGGACTTGCTTGTCCATTATGACTTTTCAGAGTCCCTGCTTTCCAGGAGACAGAGTCCCATTCTTTATGTGTGGCCTTCATTCCCTCTTTCTAGATGTAGAACTTTGAGTTGGCTGTATTCAAATGCAATTTGTTTGAATGCACCCAGGTGACACATGGGTCTTTTTCCTGAGAGTGTACAGTTATTCTCAGCCAGTAGGAGTACTCCCACTACTTTGCATTTGCCAACATTGAATTGCACGAGCCACCATGCTGCCTATTCACCTGCTGTGACACTGTATGGAATAAGAGGAATACTTTGTGATGTTATTGATACCGATATTATAAAATTGCAAGGAATCGGACCAGATATGCCATGTGAGATACCTGCGACAATGTTATCATTTGCCAAGTAGGATAATCTTGTTTCTATGTTTGTATCACCTTTTGTATTGTGATTTAGAGATATGTAGGGTTTATCTGTATTTCCAAACTTGTGCTGTGTTTCTGGGTGACGCCCCCACACAGATTGGCATCAGCACTGCCTAGCCTGTTCGATGGTCCATCAACGGTCATCAGTGGTACAATGAACCCATGGAAAGGAGCCAGAGGATACACCTTATGAGTCAGCAAGACATGTAGGGGCAGGCCTGTGGACTGAGAACTCTAAGGATGTTCCATGCCCATGTGCTGTGAACCTTGTGTTTGGGACACAGGAACTACAAGCCACATGCCAAAAGGAATGTAAAGGGCAGCTGCCCATCGTCTCCATTTTGTCTTCATTCCTGCTTCTTACCTCTGGAGTGACTTTTCTACAAACGAAGCTCTGAACAAAGGACTGAATGACTCATCCAAGCTGCGGATGTTCTCCAGAGGGACTTTCAAGCCAGCAACTCACCAATACTGCTAAAAACCTGATATATGGACTTTGAAGTCTCTGTATGTATCTGACTACTTTACCATTTAATAACTCTCTTCTTGTTCTTTCTTTTTTCTTTATAATAAACTTTAGAACTAGACACCAAAGGATTGGCTGGCAGCGTGGGATTTTGGGTAAGATCCAAACTAATACTGACTTGCCAATGTGGCTGGCCCTTTGGGTTCAGAAGAACATTTTGTATAGTGAGCAGAGTTTTAAAATAACTTCTCGCTATACTGGTCCTAGGTGCTGATTGGGAGCCAGAGGACTGGAATGCAATAAAGGGGGCTGTGTGATTTCTTTTTCAGCTTCTTGATAACCAGTGTGGGGATCAGGAACACAGTTTGCGACTGGGCGGTGAGTCTAACTTCAGGTTAACCACCAGTTTTGGGAGAATCTGTTCTCCCTTTTGCAGCCTGCCCTGACTGTGGCATTTTCAGTGAGGGCCACCCCAGGCACCCAGTTCACACCTGTCATGGTGTGATCTCTTTAGAATTCCTCCCACACTCCACAGAGATTCCTAAATTCACTTCACATCTTTCACAATTTGCTAAATAATGTTCTTTTGATAGTCAGTTTCTTGGGCATGACAAACAAGTGTTCTTGATAGTCAGTTTCTTGGGCATGACAAACAAGTGTGGATCAGTAGGACTGGTCGGGTGGTCTGGGTTCCCCACTCCTGCTTTGTAAATATCCTCTTGGCTACTAAAAGCCAGGAGTTTGCTCTGATTTGTGGGCTCACGTTGGGCATTGTCTAGGAAGGGGCTGGTGATTTTGGGAAATGGTCTCCAACCCAACAAGGAGCACAGGGTGGAGATGGGCTGTCCTTTCACCCCTGGAAGTCACCCCCACCCCTGTTTGTGCAGAGACCCTCCCTAGTGACTCTGGTGACAGACACCGAAGGCCACGTCCCTCCGCATTCCTTTCCAGCCCCTCTTCCCTTAGGGCCTGATCCAAAGCCCATAGAAATCAGAGTGATTCTTTCAATTGACTGTAACAGAAGTTAGATCAGGTCCTTAACAGGCATCTGGAAGGAGAAAGTGCAGGATGAGACCTAGACTGACAGACTCACAGGAGATGAGAGCATCCTGTCAGCCCACGAACTCCCTTTGGGCTGGGGTATCTTTCCTGTCCACCCACCACACCCATCCCTTGCTAAGGTCCATTTAACACTTGCCTGAAAGTTCAACGAAGTGGAAAATGAAAGGAAGGAAAAAACAGTATCTGGGCAGCACAAGTTTTACCTGACATGTTGTTACTGATCACACGTTTCTGTTCGGAGTTGCAGTGTATATTGGTACAACGGTAGTTGTTGGGGCCCCTTGTGCAGGGCGCTGTACAAACACAGGAAGAGACAATCCCTGCCCCACAGGGCTCTCCCAAGGTCTGTGGTCATCCAAGGCTGCCATGCTCGGAGGAGCAAAGGCAGGGGTCAGTGTCATGATAGAGTAATAGAGCAGAAAGGGGGGGTGCTGTATCCTGGAGGGTTTTGGGGGTTAGGACAAGAGGCTTGTGTCTGGGGTAGTGGTGGAAGAGGGGCAGGCAATGGATGGGCTTGCAGAGGAGGGCAGGGTGAGAGTAGTGAGCAAGAAAGCCGATCTTAGCCGCATAGGGTTGCCAACTGTCTGATCGCGAAAACCCAAACACCCTTGCCCCGCCCCCTACCCCGCTCTGCCCCACCCCTTCTCCAATACCACACCTCCATTCTCTTCCCCCCCCCCATTGCTTGCACTCCCCCACCCTCACTCACTTTCACCAGGCAGGGGGATGGGATGCAGGAAGGGGTGCGGACTCTAGGGTGGGGCAGAGGGGTTCGCAGTATGGGAGGAGGCTCAGGGCTGGGGCAAGGGGTTGGGGTGCAGGCTCTGAGCTGCGGGGTGTGGCCAAGGGGTTTGGAGTGTGGGAAGGGGCTCAGGGCTGGGGCAGGGGTTGGGGTGCAGGCTCCGGTCAGGCAGCGCTGATCTTGGACGGCTCCTGGAAGCGATCAGCATGTCTGGCTCCTAGGCACAGGGGGGACCAGAGACTCTCTGTGCACTGCCCCTGCCTGCAGGCACCACCCCTGCAGCTCCCATTGGCTGCAGTTCACGAACAATGGGAGCTGCAGAGTCGGTGCTCAGAGTGGGGGTAGCACGTGGAGAGCCCTTGGCCGCCCCTGCGCCTAGGAGCCGGACGTGCTGATCGCTTCCGGGAGCTGCGCAGAGCCAGTGCAGGCAGGGAGCCTGGCTTAGCCCCGCAGTGCCACCGACTGGACTTTTTGGCCTATTAAAATCTCCCAGATTGCTTTTAATGGTCACCATGAGATTGAGGCTGATTCCAGGAGACTGACAGCCAGTCCAGGAGAGATGGCAACCCTATTTAAGCCGCAGGGTTTTGAATGGACGGGAGGGCAGGGACAGAACGGAAGGACTCATTCACTGTCCTCCACAGGTGCTGGGCCGTGTGTGGAGGTGACAGTGCCACAGGACCCCGTGATGCAGGAACGAGGCTCCAGTGTGGAATTTCCCTGCCACTATAAAACCTCGGTTGACAAAAATTTCATGCTGGAGTGGAGGTTTGCGCCAGCCTCTATAGCGCCTGAGCAGGCCAAGCAGGTAAATTGAGGGAGGGACCGGGGTCCCAAGGGGAGGAGCTTGGGGGGTTCCTTCAGGGCCTGTGGGGAGCTTTCTTCAACATGTTACTGCTTCCAGCCCAGGGAAAGCCTGGTGGGGATAGTTCAAGCTCTTGATGCCTGAATGAGGAGCTGATGCGGAAAGCCGGGGTGAAAGTTGTCAGCCCAGGCTGAGGGGCTGGTCCACAAATAACCACCAGGGAACAAGAGTGAGGCCAAGGGAAAGCCCCTAAAGGCTGATGGGCTTGTCGTTAGAGCAGGCGGGGCTACAGGATAGGCCACTGGAGTGGGACTCGGGAGACCTGGACTCAACTCTCAGCTTTGCCATTAGTTCTCTGGGTGCCTTGGGCAAGTCACTTCCCTCCCTGTGCCTCAGTTTCCCCATCTGTAAAAGGAGGCAAATGCTGCTGCCCTCCTTTGTCCAGCACTTTGAGATCCATGAAGGACACACACTACATAAAAGCTGGCTGTTGCTTTTTCCCAACCAATATCTTTTGCGTCAAAAAATGACGTTTTGTCTAAACGTTTCCTGAAAGCAGCTCGGTTTGGTCCAAATTTTTGATGGTTCCAACAGCAACGAAAAGAATTGGAACCGACACAAAGGGCTCGCGCTCTCTCATTTCCGGAGCAATGCTGGCTGAATCCATTTCATTCCCAACTTTTGGTGGAAATTAAATTGGATTTTTCAAATGGCTCTAACATTATTGCAGAATGTGTGTGTGTGCGGGGGTGGGGGGGGCAGAGGCAGCCAGCCCAGAGGGGCTCTCAGATCCGAGTGATGTATGCCAGGGCTGTTAGAAACACCAGTGAAGCCACATATCCAAGAGCAGGGATGGGACCAGGATCAACTGGGAGGCTGGGGAAAGACTTGTGGAGACCTGCGAATGAGAAGCTCAGAGGCATGTACAATAGTGAGTGTCACTGCAGATACAACTGTGGTTTCGGACACCTAGTGGGAACAGCCAATGGGATGTTCTCATCCATCGAGGGGGAAGGATGGGCTTGTAGTTAAAGCCCTGGGCAGGGTGCAAGAGATCTGGGTTTTACTGCTAGCCCTGCCGCAGGTTTTCTGGATGGGCCTGTGTATTCCCCTGGGATACGCCATGTACGGACTGGGCGGGACTGTGTATTCCCCTGGGATATGCCATGTATGGACTGGGCGGGACTGTGTGTTCCATTGACATACACCATGTATGGATCAGGCGGGACTGTGTGTTGTATTGGAAGACTGTACATTCTGGGTACATCCTCGGGCCATTTCGCAGCCGTTCCGCGTGCATGCACGTGCTCGCTCTCTCTGTCGCTCTCTTTGTGTTAAATTCTATAAGGGCTTTGGAAAGCGCTGAGACGGCTGCTCTGTCTGGGTACCTGCCTGGCCCCTCACTGCCGGGTCTGAGCGCCTGGGACAAGCTGGTCTGTATCTCTGCTGGTTCAGTATCCCCTTTGACTTCATGTCCCACTTTGGGTAGTGTTAGCCGCTCCCTCTTTTGTGTTTCTTTCTCCTGGTGAATCTGTCAAAGCCCCTCGTCTCCCCCTCGCACGAGCCCCGAGGCTGCTGCTGGAGTCTCTGAAGCTTTCACTTTAACCTACTCTTCCAAGCCACATGCTTTGCAATGGCAATCCAGAGCCAGCCGGAGGGCAGGTTTGCTCGTGGCGCTGGGTGGCACTCATCCGATCCTTCTTCATTCACCGGGTCGGCATTGGACAAACCCCCATCTCTGAGGGGACCCCAGCAAACGGTCTCCTCTGCCTGCAGATCCTCTACTTCACTAACGACAAGCTGTACAAGCCCGGCTCTCAGGCCGAACGGCTCAGCCTCCTGCACGACCCTCCCACCACGGGGGATGCGACTCTTCAGCTAGCCAACATCCGCGCCTCGGACAACGGCACGTACATCTGTGAGGTGAACAACCCCCCGGACTTCTACGGCAGCGGCTCAGGGCTCATCCACTTCACTGTGCTGAGTGAGTCTGGGTACTGCGATCCCATGGCCCACCACGGAAAGGGGATCCCTGCTCTGAGCAGGGCCTGCAGGGCTGGGTCCAAGAACACCTGGGATCCATCCGTCTGGCTTTGGGGCGTGGGCTGGGATATTGCGGGTCCCTTGTCTCGCATGCATCAGTTCCCATCTGTACAAAGGGGTAATGACCTGGACCTTCTTGGAAAGTGCTTTGGGATCTCTGGGTGGGAAGTGCCAGAGAAGAGCAATTGAGGGATAGCTCAGTGGTTTGAGTATTGGCCTGCTAAATCCAGGGTTGTGAGTTCAGTCCTTGAGGGGGCCATTTAGGGATCTGGGGCAAAAATCTGTCTGGGGATTGGCCCTGCTTTGAGCAGGGGGTTGAACTAGATGACCTCCTGAGGTCCCTTCCAACCCTGATAATCTCTGATTCTATTACAATAGCTTTCCATTCACTGGCCTTTGTGTGGTGGTCTGGTACTACAGCAAAGAGGCCCTTGCAGAGAGCTAGATGGATGGCAGGGAGAAGAGTGGGTGGAAGGGGAAGGGGAAGAGGAGGGGAGGGGCCGGTGATGTGGGGAGCAGAATAAATGAGACTCAGTTAAACAAGGCAGTGACACAGGAATCATAGAATATCAGGGTTGGAAGGGGGTCATCTAGTCCAGCCCCCTGCTCAAAGCAGGACCAATCCCCAACTGTCAGCAGTGAGTGGGTACCAGCTGACGGCAGTGGCAGGGGAGACACCCAGTTGCCATGCTACATGATGATAGTGCATGCTCTGAGTACAGAAATCCATTGTTTTTTCTTCTCGTTTCCCATTAGTGCCTCCATCTACCCCTGTTTGTAAAGGGACAGAATATGCCCGGATTGGGGGCGATGCCACGCTGAGCTGCAGCTCTGTGGAGGGGGTGCCTGCCCCGATTTACGTCTGGTCACGGGTGGACTCCAAGACCTCGTTGCCATTGGCCAATATGGTGCAAGGTAAGTGGAGAGAGCCATCCCTTATAGACCCTCCTGTGCAGAGATGTGTAAAGCTTCCACTGACAGATTCTGAGTGATCTGATAGAAACAGAATTGAAGGAATCCAGACACCAACATATGACCTGCCATATTGGATGGGACCAATGGTCCATCACATCCAGTATCCCCAGTGCCTAGGCCTGATGCTTCCGAGGAAGGTGAAAAAGGGATCTAACCAATTTTACAAAGCTGTCCAGGGTTGGAGAAGATTCTTTCCTCCCCTGGCAGATAAGTTTATATCTGAAGCATGGAGATACACCCTGTTGTGATTTTGGGAATAACCAGTCCCTTTTAAAATCCAGGTATCATATTTAATGTTAACCTCCTGTGACTGTGTGAATTCGAGGCTCTTGTGGCCAGATATAGTCTGGAGTAACCAGCTGTGAGTCCCAAGTAAATCTCTAAAAAAAGAACAGGCGTACTTGTGGCACCTTAGAGACTAACAAATTTATTAGAGCATAAACTTTTGTGGACTACAGCCCACTTCTTCAGATGCATATGCATATGCATCCAAAGAAGTGGGCTGTAGTCCATGAAAGCTTATGCTCTAATAAATTTGTTAGTCTCTAAGGTGCCACAAGTACTCCTGTTCTTTTTGCGGATACAGAGTAACACGGCTGCTACTCTGAAGTAAATCTCTGGATCAAAGGGAATATTTTAGAAATTAGGAAAAAAGGTCAGGACCCAGTCCCACAAACTCTTTCTCACATGCATCCTGATATATGGAGTCTCAGATCCTATTAATCAGAAGGTACTACATTTATTAAAGAAAACAGCTGTAAACTACAGACACAAATAGAGATCCACACAGCTCAAGGTCCAGCTTTGTCTGCCTTGTTCACCAAGAACCACACACTCTGGAACTCTGTACCCCACACAGAGACATCTGGTGGATAAATAATATACTGCAAGTAAATACATTGCAACTTGCACAGTCCTGACACACAGGAGTAGTCTCATTGATTTAAATGAAAGCACCGACCGGAGTAGAGACTACTTATTTGAGTATGAGTTTGCAGGATCAGACCCTTAATCTTAGCTTTATAAACTTATTTTTCAATGCCATTTGCAGTTTCCTTTGCTACCAGTAGGTTGCACCTGTGGCTCCGTTTCAGAGGCAAATACCATGTCCTTGTTTGTTTGAATATATTTTAATGTCCCAGATAGAAGCTGTAGAAGAGTTGCTGCTCAGCTTCAGAGCAGTGGTTTTGCTCTTCACCGGGATTTCTTCCAGCGAGTTTGAACCAGACTAGCTCTTTAGAACAGATCTTAAAGAAAAACCCCAAAGGACACAGCCTAGAAGCAAAACCTCCTCTTCAAAGGCCCCTTTGAGTCCTTTTCAACAGAGGCTGATCAGAGGCCTGAATCCTTCATCAGATGCTGGGACAGTAGCTGGGTGAGAGATGCTGGTGAAGCTCTCAGTGGAAGTGGAACCAACTGTTCCCTTTCCGGGGTTAGCCAGTCTCCCGTGCAGTCTCACCTTCTCATATCTCTCCCCTTGATGTCTTGCAGTCTCCACTCCGGGGCTGTCTCTCCTCTGGACTCAGGGCAGGAAACCAGCATCTTGCCCGTTAATGCACTTAGGGACTGAAATGATGATGATTATTTCAAGGGCCAGTCTCTTTGCAGTCTCACTCTAGGGCAGTTAAGCCCTGGGGCATAGAAGGCACATGGCCTGTTTAAGACAACCTCCGGCTATCTGTCTTGATCTATAAGCATGAGCTTGTAGGAGATACAGGGAGGGGCAAATCCAGGGCCCAGCTCCACTACCACCGCTGACCACTGGGTGGAGCTATTCTCATCAGCTGTGCCTAGAGTGACTCACAACCGTATGTGCCAGCCTCAGGGCAGACTGTTAAGAAGCAGGGCTCAAACCCCAGACCAGTTGGGTGTGTTCTACACTTAGATTTCACCAATCAAGTATCAAGTGTGAACTCCTCAAGTTCTACCACAGCCTTGCTATAGAGCAGCGGTGGCCAAACTTACTGGCCCTCCGAGCCACATATGACAATCTTCAGAAGTTCTAGAGCCGGGGGTTGGGACTTCAGCTCTGTTCCTGCTGAAGCCATGAGCCCCAGCAGGTGTGCTCCACAAAGCTGAAGCCCCAAGACCCCCCTCCCCGCTGGGCGGAAGCCCCTACCCCACCACCCTGCTGCAAAGCAGAGGTCCTGAGCTCTCCCCCACCCCCCAGTCTGGTAGGTGAAGAATGGGGGGGGAGGGGCTCCACGAGCCGCACTTTAATGTTAAAAGAGCCACAGTTTGGCCATCCCTGCTATAGAGTAACAGCCAGTCTCCTGGGGCACTCTGCTCTACCTTGCCACTCTTGTAAGCCTGTCTTTGTGATAGATAGGGTAAGGAATGGTGTCCCTAGCCTCTTTTTGTCAGAAGGTGGTGATGGACGGCAAGAGAGAGATCACTTAGAATATCAGGGTTGGAAGGGACCTCAGGAGGTCATCTAGTCCAACCCCCTGCTCAAAGCAGGACCAATCCCCAGACAGATTTTTGCTCCAGATCCCTAAATGGCCCCCTTAAGGATTGAACTCACAACGCTGGGTTCCCAAACTCAAACCACTGAGCTATCCCTCCTCCCCAATTCATCATTACCTGTTCTCTTCATTCCCTCTGGTGCACCTGGCATTGGCCACTGTCGGTAGACAGGATACTGGGCTGGATGGACCTTTGGTCTACCCAGTACGGCCGTTCTTACGGTCCCTTACACCAAAAATCACAATAATATTCAGGTTACTCCCAGTGGACCAGTCACTTACCTCAAGTCAGATGTACCTTAGATCTCAAACCAAAGATAATGCTTGGAGCCAATCCTATAATAAACTAACTAAAGATTTATTAGCTAAGAAAAAGACATAAGGGGGCTATTGACAAGGTTCCAGCAAGTAAACATACGCGCACAAATGAGTTAGTCTTAGGTTCTAAAAGGCAATAGAAGCTGCTGCGTTATGCAAGCTTTCTATGTCCTTTAGAACAGTGGTTTTCAAACTTTTTAGGCCGCATGACCCTTTCCAGATAATATAGTCCTCTGCCTCCCCTCATCAGCAGTGCAGAACTTCAGAGCTGGATGGCCAGAGAGCAGCCGCTGCTGGCTGGGGCATTCATGTTGTTTGCAGCGTGGAAGGACTATTTTTTTTAATCCCCTTCCCATCCCGCCACGCAATACCCACTCCCACCCACTCCTGCTTTGTTTCCTGAATTTTTATCCCGCTCCCGCTATTATGGCAGTGGGTCCTGCGGGGCCCACGGGATCCCAGTCCCACTGCAGGGCTCTACTCTGAAGGCAGCACCGCCACCAGCAGCAGCACAGAACTCCAGGGCTGGGTGGCCAGAGAGCGGCGGACGCTGTTCATGTTGTTTGCGGTGCGGGACTCATCCGCCATTATAGGATTTTTCTCACATGCCCCCAACGAGAGCTCGCGTAGCCCAGTTTGAAAACCACGGCTTTAGAGCTAAGCAGGTTGGGGATCCTTTGCTTATGCTTAGAAAATATTGCCCTGGCCAAATTCTAATCCACATAGCCTTCTGGTCTCCCTTTATTCCCTTCCCCCAGAGTTCAAAGTGATGGGACAAGTGTTGGCGCCTGTCTCCTCTTCCTGGGTGTGGGGGGGACAATCAACAAAGTCTTTGTTCTTCGATGTTTCACAATGGGTCATCCAGTTTCAATGAAAAAAGCAACAGAGGGTCCTGTGGCACCTTTAAGACTAACAGAAGTATTGGGAGCATAAGCTTTCGTGGGTAAGAACCTCACTTCTTCAGATGCAACCCCTCTGATACTTGACACCAGTTTCAATGGGCCTTGTGTGCAGGACCAGCACTTTTAATTAATTAATGCTTCTTTCCTGGTTGGTGAGGTATACAGGTTAACAATGCAAACACTCAATATAAGTTAGGGTGACCAGATGTCCTGATTTTATAGGGACAGTCCCGATTTTTGGGTCTTTTTCTTATATAGGTGCCTATTACCCCCCACCCCCATCCCGATTTTTCACATTTGCTGTCTGGTCACCCTAATATAAGTTTACACTCTGGGATACAGATGTTATATGTGAGATTAACACATACAGCAACTCACAAGCATGTCATAAAGTCCCAACACCGAACACATTATAACTCTAACATCTGTTGTAACAATGCTAACACACTGGTGAGCCAGGCTGATTTCCAGCTGGGCATTTGTCAGTGTTCAGTGAGTCTTGGCATGAGCTGGCACCTGCTCTGCAAGCATCATAGGCTGCTTCTGCCAAGTCATCTACAGAGCTTGAGCACCAAACCTTCCCCGACCCCCACACAGAGAAGGACTGACTGACAGCAGACTCTGGCCTTTCAGAAGCCTTTCCCAACCAATCACCCAGAGGTGCCCAGTGGCCAATATGGGCTATTTAGGACATGGTAGGGAATTGGGTTGCAAAGCCGCCTTGCTGGACAGGGTGCTAGGCACACATGCAATTGTGTGAATTACACAGGCCTAGCACATGTGCCCGTGTCTCTCTCTAATGGCTGGTCCTAGAGAGGAGAACAGTCTGCTACTTGCTCGCAGCTAGTGGAGTTCCTCTAACTCACGTGGCAGTGGCCTTAGGAACTGAAAGTCCCAGCGTCAGTCCCTGCAGCTGACCACGTGCTCACGGTTGGCTACTCCTGCTCCCCCTCCCTGCCTCTCCTTGTGCAGGGTAGAGCTCGTCCCAGAATCCAGGGCATCTGCTGCCCTGCACCCTTTGGAAATGCTGCCAAAGCCCACTGCTGAGTCCCACTGCTCTCTCTACCCCACAGCCGCTCCCTCTGCTAGCACAGGGGGGTTCCTCCCGGTGCCTCTGGCATTAATGATTGTCCTGCGGCTTGTCTCCTTACAGATGACCAAACAGGGAAGCTGCAGCTGACAAACCTCTCGCTGGCGTTCTCAGGGACCTACCAGTGCGTGGCCTCCAACCAGTTCGGCCACGCCAGCTGCCAAGTGACAGTCAATGTGTCAGGTGAGATGTCCGCCCTCTTTGTGTCTGTGTGCCCACCGGGAGTGCTGCCTTCTGCCCACATGGCCCAACCCCTCCTCTGCAATATGCCTGCTGGCGCCGAATCCCTGCTATGCCAGGATCCAGTGGGCATCTGCCAGTAAAGCTCCTTGATGCATCTGGCCTTGGAGACTGGAGCGCTGACCGAGAGCAGTGATTGGAAGGGCTGAGGTCACATGGGACCAGCACAACCTTTACAGTCCTGCAAGGAGACAATGATCATGGAGCAGCGTGGATGTGCAGGGAACTGGCTGAAAGCCTACAATCCCCGCCGAGTGGTCTCTGCTGAAGCCATGCTGCTGTGGAGGTGGGGGTGCACCTGGAAGCAGGGAAGAGGCCATCGATTTCCATGCATGTTCTGAAATCTGTGTAGTCCTCAGGGTGGCAGTGGGCTTTGGGGGCTGGGCTCCACCCACCAACAATTCCATGTGGAGGCAAGTCCCACTCCCCAATGGAAAGATAGGGGCAAACTTCCCAGGCTGGACTCGGTTTCTACGTTTCTCTTTGACGCCAGGGCAAAGCACAAGCGTGTGTGCAAGCTGCTGGCCAGCGGACATGTCTTAGTGGACACAACAGGCTCTTTTCTTGTGTCCTGGCTACAATAACACGCTAACTGGGACGTTGTGGAAGAAATGAAAAGATGCAGAATGTCTGGGCCCAGACAGGTAGTTCAGGAGCTTCACGTACTGTAGCTAAGCCAGAGGGAGAAGCTTTGGTTTCCTTGTGAAATGCTAGTTGTTCTGCCCTTCAGTGGCGTCTAGAAAACATGCTGGGAGTTGGACAGAGAGCACAAGCAGCAACGTCTCTGGATGTTCATCTGTGGAGCTTTCATGTGCACCAAGCAGGGCAGAAAGCAAAGAGACCCTGAGAATAAAATGTCTTAGGCCATGCATGCAAAGCCGCACCCCGGCTGCCTACCCTCTACAACGGGTAAACACAGGGCTCCAGATCAAGCCAATGGGTTTTTTTGTTGCTACGGGCACTTTTTTTTTTCAAGCTGTTAGATTTCTGAGGCAGCTTTTCACCATGGCAACCTATTAATATCACATAGTGTTGGTTGATTCAATTAAGGTAAACGATCCAATCTGCTCCTCGGGGGGGGGGGGTAATCAGGAGGGTCCCTATTTCTGAGCCCAGATCTCAGAGCGCAGCCACAAATGAGCCGTCCCCTGCTAACGAGGGCCAGGTTCCATGCATTGGCTTCTCCTATAAGAACCTCCAGTGGGCTATTTACAACTCTGCCTTGTCCTCCTCTCCTTCTGCCTTCTTCTCTCCACTGAAACTTACTGTCCTCAAGGTCACCTGCAAGTGCGACCTCTCCCTGGCCATGTCTCCCACTCCCCCCATCCCTTGTCCCCTCCCCTTGGTTTTAATGCCACCGTCCTGCCATCTCCCCAGCTACCCCTCTCTCTACTGCGCGCTATCTAGCTGTCGTTGGCCAGCGGGCACCATTGAGGGCTCTAGCTGCCGCACTGGAGAATCGGCAGAAATGGCCACTGTTATTCCTAGCACTTGTGCTGCCCACTGCCAAGTTAAGGTGGGGCTTGTCCTCGCCTGTCCCTGCTTTCTCTGCAGATATGGCGAAGACATGAATAGCTGCTCTCAGGGCCGGCTCTAGGGTTTTTGCTGCCCCAAGCAAAAGAAATTTTTGGCTGCCTCCCACCCCAGCCCTGGGCTCCCCCCCGCACTCCCCTGCTGCCCCAGCCCTGGGTTCTCCCACACACACACACACACACCCCCTGTCGCCCCAGTGCTGGGCTCCCCCCTTTCCCTCCCACCAGTGCCCTCCCCCCACCCCAACCCTGGACTCTCCCCCAACCTGCACCCTCCTGCTGTCCCAGCCCTGGGTCACCGGTAACTCGCTCTCAGGGCGGGTCATTCAGCAGGAATTTTGGATGTGCACAGAACACAGACAGGATTGGTTCCCATATGGTTACAGAACTGCAGTAAAGTGGAACAATTTTCAGCTTGTGTGATTGGAGGATATCTGGATGCATATTTATAAGACTGTCCTACATAAATGAGGAAAAGTTGAGGTGTCTTTATTATTCTTTTCTTCCACTCTTTCTATGGGGAATTTGCCAATGCAATATCACGGTCTTCCTTTTAAACAAATAAAACTAAAAATAAAAAGGCAATGGCTGTTGAAAATAGCAATTCCAGTCCTAATAACCACTGGGAAGCATTCCTTGCTCAATTTTATCCTACTTTTTCTACAGCAAGTTACAGTGGATCAGTATATTTGATCTGGGAGAAATGAAGTAACAGCTGCCCGAATTGAGCTTGAGCACTCCTGAATTTTGAGGTGATCAAATCTGGAGGGCAGGTGCTAGATTCCCTTTCTGAATATTAGCTATATCTGGAAAGGAAAAGTCAATTTCTGCTTCCATGGCTCAGAAGTGGAAATCCTTCTAAGTGCCTGGTACTGTATCTAAAGCTGCCCAGGTCCAGAGCCTCCCCTCCCATACTTTTCATTTTAAATTCTAGTGGGATCCACGTACCTCCCTTGCTAGGCTTCAGATAGAGAGGGGCACTGTCCATTTAGTCCACCCAATTCCTTCTTTGGGGGCTGCAAGGTGAGGTCACCCCAGTATCCCTAATCCAGTCTGGGGAAGTCTTCTGAAGGGGATATCTGGGGCAAAGCCTTCTACTCCTTGGGCACACTTGTGCCTAAGCTGATTGGCGCCGCAAGCCTGGGAGGCAGGAGAAGTGAAGCAGCAACGGCGTGCTCGGGGAGGAGGCGGGGCAGGGGTGAGCTGGGGCGGGGGGGTGCCTCAGGGTGGGGAGCTGCCGTGGGTGGGGTGCCTCAGGGCGGAGGGGGCGAGCTGCCGCGGAGGGGGGTTCCTCAGGGCGGGGGCTCGGGGGCGGGGGCGCAAGGTGGAAGTTTCGCCTAGGGCGCGAAACATCCTTCCACCGGCCCTGCTTGTTCCCCATTCCCAGTGCCACCCCTTTCGACTCACAGCAAGCTGCAGCATGGCTCAGCTACCTCATTCTCTACCCCTCCCTTTCCTGTTGATAGCTGCCAAGGGATTGCGGGGAAATGTAGTTCTTTCCCTGCGCCAGGGCTGGCTCTCTAGGCAGGGAGCTGGCCAAGGAAGTACAGCTCCCAGGGTCCCGTGGGTTCTCAGCTCCCATGCTGTATCTCCAGCTGCTCTATGGCTCCACTTCTGCAGGGTTGTGAAAGGGGAGGAAGTGAGTAAAAAAGGATGGCCCGAATGCCGCCCCCTGCAAATGTGCTGCCCCAAGCACCTGCTTGTTTTGCTGGTGCCTAGAGCCGGCCCTGGCTGCTCTGTTCCCGTCCCCAGGAGAGAGACAGGCCAGCTCCATCCCAGGTGCAGCCCAGAAACCGGATTGATGGGCAGGTGGGGCGGGGATTGGAGGACTTCCCAGCTGCAGTGCCCTCAAAAGGAACGTCTTGGATGAGAGTAACTGTTGGGACCGTCGGCATCGAGATGGTTTCTTGCTGATGGTTCAGAGGTGGGGTGTGGGGCTGCTCGCATTGTCCCGTCCCCTCCTGGAGGTGGCACAGGAGGTTGGGGAATGGGGGGGGGGCATTTATTGCTCCCTCTTCCCAGAGGGGCGGGACCTGTGTGCCCTGTCGATTGCAATGCCCTGGGTCCTGACACAAGCCTTGGGGAATGGGAGCTGCTTCTTCTCGCTCAGCCCCTCACCATGGGGCTTTGCTACCATCTAGTGGCCGATGCGCCAGCTGGTCTCTGAATTCCTAGGGCTGAGGCTTTTATCTCGCTCTGGCTGAGAGTACTCGCTCCTACCCACCCTGGGGGAAGCCGCAGCTGCTTTCTGCTCAGGCCTAGAGTCTGGCCACAGCATGGGGCCGCCACGCTCACCCATCTTCAGTCAGTAGCCCCGACGGGGAATCGCTTAGGATTCGCAGTGAGGGGTTTTTTATTCATCTCTTGTCCACATCAACCATTCTCTTGAGGGCTCCTTTGCATTTCCTCTTCTCCCTCTTTCCTGTTGCAGGGACCCCTGAGTTGAGATTTTCGAGCAGTCCAGTGGGAGGTTAGACCCAGATTTCACCCACTGTCCGGGAAAGTGACTGACGTTAGCTGAGGATCTGGGCTTAGCTCCTTAGGGGTTCATCCAGGGCATGGTCAGGAATGCCTGAGGGCTGGTCGGGATACACGAATGCCGCTTTGTGAAAAATGTCGAGAGTCCAACAATCACTTTCATTCCAGAACAAACCTGAGCATGCAACATGCTTGTGAAACAGAGAGAGACAGAGAGAGACTCTTGCCTTCCTCAACAGCCCAGTGGTTTGGGCCCTCCTCTCCTATGTAGGAGACCCAGGTTCAAATCTCTGCTGTGCCTGGTTTGGAGCAGTGTCTCTCCTGCATCGGAGACCTGAGTTTTGACCCATCCATTGTCATGAGAAGTTTTGGTTTCAACAAACCTGCCTTTTGCAATGACAAACCATGTTTGATGACAAATTCCCAAGCAGATCTCATATTCGGGCTCTGGAGTTAGAGTTCAAGGAAATCTTCTCCCTTGATGATTGCTAAGGACCGTATCCCATGTGTTGCTTTTAACGGTGGCCTCCACTAGTCAAGTCCCGTTTCCCCACTTGGCACATGGATCCCACTCAGGTCCCTGTGTTAATTAGAGCTTGCACCTGTGACAGCTCCCCTCTTAGCTGGCTTCACAGCCTGACTGAGCGAGGCCTAAAGGGACAGGTTGAGAGCCATCTGCTTGTTGGAAGGGTGTAAATGCCCCAGCTGGAGAGGCATTATGGTGGGCCAAGAGGGAGGAGGAAATGAAGGAAAGACAATGTCAGAGAGGCAGTCCCCTCTGAGTGGGAGCGAGTGGTGTGTGACTGGGAAGTCTCTCCCCTAGGAGGGGTGGCAGTGCCTTCATGGAGACCTTTAAAAGGGCAGAGCCTTAGAAAATGCCCCAACAGGGAACGCTCCTAGCCCGGCCCGAAGTGACCTGAAAGGGCTCCTCCAACTCCAGTTTCTGAGACTATCTTCCATCAAAACAAATCTGCTCTGTTGGAACGCAGAGAGCTCTCCCAGGCTCATCTTCTAGAAATGTCCGGTGATAAAGGGCTGGAGGGATAATGCAGAGCTGGGAGGCCTCGAGTTCTAATCCTGACTCTGATTCACTATGTGCCCTCAGGCAAGTCACTTCCTCTTGCTGCCTCAGTTTCCCTTTCTGTAACCTGTGGCTAGAAGAATGCGGCTGGGACTGACTCATGGGCTTACTGATCCAGGGGAGAGCAGTTGGTGCTGCTCCGTCTACTGGTTAAGGATGTGAAGGTTCCGGCCCCGCCCTCCTTAAAAAGTGTTGTGAACAGGGTCGCCTGGCTGAGAGGAGACAGAACGAACTCCAGAGAGTCGTTTTAATTATGTTATGACCAAGCAAAGGAGCCTGCAGCCTTTGCACCCATGACAGATCTATGTTGGTTAGGAATGTTTGAATGCTCTAGCGTCATCTCCTGGCCGTCCTTTCCGGGTTCTTACTCGGTCACTCTGTTTTCCGTTCCATCACTTCCTGATGTTTCTCTCTAGCCTTTCTTTCCGGGCTTTTCCTTAGGGCTCTTGCACACCTCAGTTGTTTCAAAGTCACTAAGGGACAAATTCGGGGCTTGTTATTGGCTGCTGATCACAAAAATCTAGCCAGGGGTGGGGGGAGAGGATGGCAAGCCCAGAGTTACCTCCTAAGCCAACCTTCACCTCTTGGGTTTGTGTTCCCAATAGGCACTTCGGAAGCTGGAGTGACCGCAGGCGCTGTGATAAGAGTGCTGCTGGCGCTCTTACTGCTCGGGGCAGCTGCGTTCTATCTGTTCTGGTACAGAAAGAAGGACAAGAAGGAGTCTCAATCCACGTTCACCGGGAACGATATAAGGTTAGAACCCCTGAGCAAAGCTTTCCCGTGGCTAAACCAGGCAGGGTGTGTTCAGTGACACTGCACGGATCAGTCTATAAAGGATCCGCTTGGCCAGTGCTTCGTACGGCACTCACAAGTACAACTGTGTGATGGCAGCAAGGGGAACCCTTCAGACTTGGCTTGTTTTCAGAGCTCACTGAGATTCCATGAGAGGCACCGGCCAGATTGCCCCAAAGGGCAAAATCCATCCAAGGCAGGCCCGCCATCAGTGCAGACTTCCCCGTCCCCCACCACCAGGCTTCCTCCCTGACCTACAGCGCAGAGGGGAGTTCAGTCTGTGCTTAGCGTCTCTGCCAAGGCTGCGGACGGAAGCTAGTCTCTAGTGTGGGGATGTGGACGCCGGTTCCCTAGAAACTGAACTGCGATCCACCAGCTCATTTCACATAGGCTGCCGAACAGCCACCCGGGGGGACAGCTGTCAGTCACTGCTGATCCAGGGCAGATTTGAGCAAAGTTGAAAGGCTCTTGCTGACAACCCCCCCCATTTCCATCCTGCTCCCAGGGGCTTGTCATCTTTGGGCAAGAGACACAGCTGCTGAAGCACGGATCTGCCCAGACATGCTGTTATCAGCGCAGGCAGCTGGTGGGGCTTTGAGAAGCAGGTGGCTTTGTGCAGCTAACACATCTTTAAGGTCTGGGATGTAGAATTCGCCGAGAGGTCCCAGGTGCACCTGGAGTTGAAGTTTGAGAATCAGGCACTGCAATTGTGCAGCCTCCGACCTGAGGGTACTTGCCGCTAGACTGGAAAATGTGCGGCACCGTGGGGCTGGCGGGAAGGATGGGGCAGGCGATGGGGTCATAGGTTTTCTCTGTCTCTAACTGACCTGATGGAGTGATTGTGGTTTCCCATAGGGAGGCTGGCAAGCCCCTAGGTACACGGGTGTCACTCTGCACCAGTGTGCTTTGTTAAAGGGACGGAGGGCTACATCCTTAGCTGGTGTCGGTTGTGTTCATGGATGCTGATGGAGCTCAGCCAGTTGGTGCCAGATCGAGCTGATGAGTTTCCTGTTTGTTTACAGGGAGGATGCCACTGCCCCGGGGATCTCAGACACCTCCTTGCAGAGACAAGACAGCGACCCCGGGAGCCGCTTCCTGGAGCAGCCGGTGTCAAGGCCAGAGTCTGTCAGCACCACCAAGTCCAGACTCAACATGGTTGTGTGAGCGGGGGGCGGCGCTGGCTCCTGTTCAGCTCAGAAACCTCAGCTGGATTTTGATACATGACCCCCTTTTTTTTTTTTTTTTAAATAATTAAGGTTTTTACTGTCTCCTATTTACTGCCCGGGGGAATAATGCAGGAACCCGTCGAATAGCCTAGTAAATACTTCCTCTGTTGTACACTTCACCTGGGTTGGGACACATCAGTCAGTATTTCTACATAACCACTGAGTATGCAAATCAATGTACCCTGATTGGCTGACACAGAGAGGTTTTGTATGGCTATTTCACAGTAACCGTGTTGTGTCTCCATTGGCCTCTGTTCTGACTGGCTCCAGGACTTGGCACTTCCATTGTCTCCTTGGTGTAGCTGGGGCCAGGGCCGGCTCCAGGCACCAGACAACCAAGCACGTGCTTGGGGCGGCACCTGGTAATGGGCGGCCAATCTTGGGGTGGCGGGGGGCAACCCGGTGTGGCGCTCGGCGGGGGGGCGGGGTTCCGGTGGCGCGGCGCTCGGTGGGGGATGTTGGGCGGCGCAGCACTCAGCGGGGGGTGTTTGGTAGTGCTCCGCGTGGGGGGGGCCTTCAGCAGTGCAGCGCTGCGCGGGGGGCGGAGATGTTCAGCGGCGTGGCGCTTGGTGGGGGTTTCGGCAGCGTGGCGCTACGCAGGGGGTGGGGGTGTTCGGCAGCGCTTGGCAGGGGGTGTTTGGCATCGCTCTGCGCGGGGGGGTTCAGCAGCGCAGCGGGGGGCGGCGGTTGTTCAGCGGTGCTTGGTGGGGGGAGTTTCGGCAGCGTGGCACTCGGTGGGGGGGTGTTATGGCGGGGCGGTGCTTTTTTTTTTGCTGCTTGGGGCCGCAAAAAAGTTAGAGCCGGCCCTGGCTAGGGCAGAGAGAGGCCAGCGGGACCTGAGTGAAGGGACGATAGCAACCAGTTGTGTTGCAGGGGAGAGGGATAGCTCAGTGGTTTGAGCATTGGCCTGCTAAACCCAGGGTTGTGAGTTCAATCCTTGAGGGGGCCATTTAGGGAACTGGGGTAAAAATCTGTCTGGGGCCTGGTCCTGCTTTGAGCAGGGGGTTGGACTAGATGACCTCCTGAGGTCCCTTCCAACCCTGATATTCTTTGATTCCTCCCAGTGTGGCAGCTCTGCAGAGCCCTTACCCTCAGGCACTGCCTTGCACCGGGCCCAGGCTGTCTGTTCCATGGTGGGCCGTCACCCCAGAGAGGCTGTGCAGCTCTTCCCCTGGGGATGGGGCCTCTGCCCCAGCGGCCTCTCCTCTTGCTCACAGCAGCGCAGCTCGTTGGACCTATGCCACTGGACCCCAGAGAAAATGGCCTGGGGCTGTGGTGCTGTAGGGAGGGTGATGTGCATGCTACACCCCTCGCTGCCACCCAGAGGGCTCCACAGTGCCCGGTGATGGGGGGGGCTCTAGGCGTGGGGTTCCGGGGACCAAACTGAGCCTTGTGCATGCTGGCAGACCCCGGCCCAGCCCAGCTTTGGCTCACAATGGTGGTGCTGCCTATGGCAGCTGGCCCAGGGCCCCCTGCTTTGCTGAGCCGTAGGGGAGAGGGGCGGGAAGGGGGGGGAGTGAGGACCAAGAGTCATTAACTCTTTAAACACTCCCACTCCGGCTGTGTCACGGAGCCCCCTCCTTTTTCCTGCTTCTTCTTTCATCCCCCATGTGCCCATTAAACGAGACGCTCTGGTGCAGCGAGGACGACCGATGGGGTCTCCTGCCAGTCGCTCGCAGGCCTGTCCCAGGCCTGCTGCCCTTAACCCCACAAGGGCACTGCTAGTCCCTGAAACTCCCCCCACTCACTCCCAATAACGGGCCCAGAACCGCAGGGAAAGCCCGAGTCGTAGCAGGGAGTCTGGTCGCGGCCACGATTTACTCTGAGTGAGCTCAGGTCAGCCACCCCCCGAGCCCTCCCCCATCCCCACAGCTGTAAAATGCTTTGAGAGCCTTGGAGCTGTGCCCAGCACCCCCAGGCTGTGTCTGGGCGGGAGATGGACCATCCTCTCTTCACAGGACTGTGGTCAGTACCCACACTATACTGCCTCTCAACAGCAGTGGCCTGGCTCCTTTCCAGCGGGGGGGACAGAATACCTGGCAGTGCCCAGCCAAGGGGTGGGTGCATTGTAAGCACCGGGAGTAGGTCCCAGCTGCTAGATGAAGGGTGCCTATGGACGCTGGCGGTGTTCTCTCTGCAGAGGGAGTGAGAATGAGACACCTGTGGGTGGGGGTCCGTGGGGTGAGGGGTCCTTGTTTGGAGAAGGGGGAGAGGGAAGATTCAGCAATGAAACACACCTGTGCCAATGCACTGGGCTCTCCAGAGTGGGGTGTGGGTGCAGAGACGTGTTAGCTCCCAGAGACTGGAAACACCAGCCGGGCAAAGGACTACGCTGCACTCTGGGATCATAGCAACATTCCTTTATTGACATTCCAACTTCGCTGGAGAAATCACATGCAAAACCAAAAAGAACTATAGAAAAACCACTCGGTGTCGGCACACGCTCCTTACAGCTGTGTCGAGGCAGGTGAGGCGTGCATAGGGGCAGGGACCGGGGGGAGGGAATGAGGCAAGCTGGGGGCAGGAGGAGTGCACGGCCAGAACATGGCAAACGGGCATGGAGGGCTATTTTCATATGCTGCCGCTTTGCAATCTTTCTCTTTTGTGGCCCTTTACCAGAAAGCTATTTTGTATGCAGCTTGCAGTCAGGTTTCCAGGGGAGTCTGTAGTCAACAAGATCAGATTGGAGGAGCTAAGAGGGCTGATGATTGGTGGGGGGCCGGGTGGGAATAGCACGCACAGTCTGGAATAAAGGGGCAGTAGGACTTCAAGTGAGGCCCTGGTTACTATTAAAAAGGGTGTTTTAAAAAAAAACCAAACCAAACCAAACTCTATGCTAGTAAAACAGCTGAGACCGTTCAAAGCCAAAGCCTTGCCTGGTGGCAGGGCGAAGAGTGGGGCTGGGTGGCTAAGGGAAATTCACGCTCGTTACCTGGCCTAGGAAGGCGAGTGCAAAGAACGAAGTGTCATGCGGCATGCAAGGGGCTCTGCGGAAGCCAGGCTGCAACTGGACAGGCTGGGCATTCCACCTCTGTGGCCAATTGGGGCTGGCGGGAGGAGCCCGCCAAGCGGGGCTGTCAAAAATACAGGCTGCCCCTCAGGCTATGTCGACAGGGCAAAGACAAACCCGGGGCAGCCGACTCGGGCTGGTGGGGCTGCAGGGCTCTTTCATCGCTGTGGAGACTTCCAGAGCCTGAGCTCTGGGACCCTCGCACCCCACAGGGTCCTGGAGCCCAGGCTGCAGCCCGAGCCCGGAAGTCCCCACAGCAATGAACCAGCCCAAACCCCATGAGCCCGAGCTGGCTGACATGAGCCAGCCGCGGGTTTTTCTTTGCTGTGTAGACATACCCTGAGAGAGCTTGGACTCTGCCAGAGCGGCACGGGAGTGAGGGTGGGGGATGTGCACCCTCTGGGGGGGTGATGGAGCTGCAAGGGAAGGAAGGGTGGGATATGCAGGGGGCACGGGGGTCTATGCTCTGGGAGGAGGCAGGATGTCACATTGCCAGGCTAAGCGGAAGTGAAGGGGACACTGAAATCCAAGGGGTTTCCTGGGGAGGCCGGAGAGTTGCACGTCTCCAAGCCAAGGCTCCATGGGACAATATTTCTTCTGAATGGTGATGGGTGTCAGTCGGGGCGAATCAGGAATGGGGCTGGGCGGTGTCTTCTCTGCAAAGGGGCTGCTCCATCCATCCCGTCTCAGCCACTGCAAGTAGAAACAGCCCATGAGCCCTGGGCACTGCGCTGCAGCCTCCCCCGTGAGGGAAGGAAACCCCAACCAGCCTCCACTCCTCCTGCAGAGCCTGGCCAAGGCAGGGAGGTGGTCACTTGCAACAAAAGGAGTTTAGGGCTAGAGTGTAGTCAGCCCAAGGAGCCATCTGTCCGTGAGGCCCAGCCAGGCTGTGCTGGAATGCCAGGGGTCAGAGGAGGGCAGAGCTGGCCTGGTATGGGGGCTGTAACCTTTCAAAGGCTGGTAGACCTTCCACTGCAAGCAGGAGCTCTCCTGTGAGTTAAGTTCCCTCTAAGCTGCGTGGCCATGCAGCAGCCTATTAAGTGCCACGGAGGCACTCAGGGCTGCGGTGGGGAGAAACGCCTCTACCCCAGCCCAGGAGTTGCTGCGGCGGGGAGAGAGGGCTCTCCCCGCTGGCCCCAGCACGGCCCCAGCCCGGCCGCAGCCGAGGGAGAGGCGCCTATCCCGCGGCCCCAGCCCTGGACCTTCCACAGCGAGGACAGGCACCTCTCCCCACCAGCCCAGGTGCTGCTGCGGGGAGAGTGAGCTGGGGGGAGTCCTCTCTTCCTGCAGTAGCCATGGGGCAGCCTGCACCCCAAACCACTCATTCCTGGCTCCACCCCAGAGCCCTCACCCCCAGCTGGAGCCCTCACCCCCTCCTGCACCCCAGCCCTCTGCCCCAGCCCCAATCCCAGAGCCTTCAACTGCAGCAGGAGCCCTCACCCACCAACACACTCCATCCCTCTGCTACAGCCCTGAGCCCCTCATCCCTGGCCCCACCCCAGAGCCCGCACCCCCCAGCCGGAGCCCTCATACCCCCCCATGCACCCCAACCCTCTGCCCCAGCCCTGAGCCCTGGCCCCACCCCCAGAGCCCACACCCCCAGCCGGAGCCCTCACCCACATACACATGCCAACCTTCTGCCCCAGCCCTGAATCCCCTCCCATACGCCGAACCCCTCAGCCCCACCCCCACCTCATGAATTTTGTTATGTGCACCAATATGAAGATGATGTGTCACACAGCACCTCCATCTTGATGCACATAACAAAATAAATTGCGCACATGAGTAGGAAAAATTACAGGGAACGCTGCCTATGAACCTCAAGGGCAAGCCAATCAGGGTCAGCCTATTTACCCCCATCAGTCTCTCTCCAGGTGGCTTCCCTGCTGCGGGCCCAGCCATGGGAGAAGCCTGGCTTCCCATGGGATTTCCAGCGCTCTACATGGGTCCAACGACTCCCAGCGCGAACGCCCCCTTGCATAGGCGTGCACACGGGGTGTGCCGGGTGTGCCCGGGCACACCCTAATGCAGGGGTGGGCAAATGGCCCCCCTCTCCAGGCGTGGCAAGCCGCAGGGGCTGCGCTCCCCGGCCGGAGTGCCTGGCCGAGCACAGCAAGCTGCCGGCCCCTCCCCCACCTTTCTCCCTCCCCATGAGTCCTGCCGCTGCGCGCGCAGTGCTCTGGGGGCCAGGGCTGCACGCTCCCGTGGGGCATGGTTTGGCTCCACGGGGAGGCAGTTACCTCCCCCCTCTCCTGGAGCCATGCTGCCCCCTGTGCAGTGCTCTGGGGGCCAAGGCTGCGCGCGCTCCTGCGGGGCAGCGTTTGGCTCTGCGGGGAGGCAGACACCCTCCCCCCTTTCCTGGAGCCCTGCCGCCGCATGCAGTGCTCTGGGGGCCGGGGCTGCACGCTCCCGCGGGGCAGTGTTTGGCTCTGCGGGGAGGCTAGGAGCCTCATCTCATGCCATGGTAAGGAGTCCGGGGCCAGGGGGGTTGGATAAGGGGTGGGGGGAGTCAGGGGACAGGGAGCAGGGTGGGTTGGATGGGGGTGGGATCCCGGGAGGGGGTGTTAGGGGCGGGGGGTCTCTGGAGGGGGCAGGGGGGGTTGGATGGAGCATGGGAGTCCCAGGGTCTGTCAGGGGGGTGGGGGGTATATAGGGGTCAGGAGACAGGGAGCAAGGAGGGTCCTGGGGGGGCAGTTAGGGTGGGGGGGCCTATAGAAGGGGTTGTCAGGGGACAAGGAGCTTGGGGGGATTGGATGAGTTGGGAGTTCTGGGGGGGGGCTATCAGGAGGCAGGGGTGTGGAGAGGAGTTGGGGGAGGCAGGGAGCAGAGGGGGTTGGATGGGTCGGGAGTTCTGGGGGTCCTGTCAGGGGGCGGGGAGCGGTTGGATAGGCGTGGGAGTGGATAAGGGTTGGGGCAGTCAGGGGACAGGTAGGGGGTAGGGTCCTGGGGGGCAGTCAGGGGACAAGGAGCAGGGAGGCTTAGATACGGGTGGGGTCCTGGGGGGCAGTTAGGGTCAGGGGTCCCAGTAGGGGGTAGTCAGGGGACAAGGAGCAGGGAGGGTTGGGGGTTCTGAGGGTGGCAGTCAGGGGGCAGGAAGTAGGAGGGAGTGGATGGGGCGGGGCTAGGGCGGGGCTCCCTGGGTGCACACCCTAATGAAATGGGCTGCGCACACCTATGCCCCCTTGCCTGCCAGGCACGGGGAGGGGAAGCTGTTCTATCCCTCTTCTCGCGGACCCGTCTGGGTCACTTCCCTTCCCCAAAGGACTCTAGGAATTCGCCCCCTCCCCTGTTTGATTGCTGGTCTGTCACTCCTGCTCAACTATACCCTGCACTTGAGGCTACACCTCCTCGTGGGTTCTAGAGGCAGGAAAAGCTGTATTAATGAGCAACAATCGCCAGGCCCCCATCCATCACGGTGCCAAGGTGGCTATTACAGCAGACACCTGGGGGTGAAATCAATCGCAGCCCTGAGCATAATCTCCCCAAATCCTCCATTGGCAGGGGGGGCAGCAGCAGGGCCCTGGCAATAGTTTACTTAATGCCACTGCTAAGTGAAATGCTCCCAGCTGGAGCTAAGCTCCCCTTATTAAAGAAGCCATAGCATGGGGGGGTGGCGGGTGGAAAGAGAAACTGCATCTTGTTAGGACGGTGTGTAGGTGACATTTGCACACACACACACACAGCGTCCCCTGGAGCCGTTGCTATTGGCAATCGCTGCACGTCCATCCTGTTTGCGTTCTCCTCACCAACGCCAACGAATCTGTTCTGAAATTAATAAGCTGACATTCGGCAGAGAATAATGAAGTCCCCTGGGACCCACCAGACTAGCAACCGTTTTTGAACACGCTTTGAGGGGAGGGGGCGTTTGCCCTAGAGCTGGGACTGGCTGGGCCTGGGTTTGGTTTTGCATAAAGTCCCTGAGTGGGCTGGCTTCTCCTGGCGCTCAGCCTGGTTTCGTGCCTCAGAACCCCCCCTTTCCATTGCCTCACACCCCAGCTAAGATGCACAGAACCCCAAACCAAAACCCCACTTGGCTTTGGATTCCTTGCCCATAGGAAAAGGCTGCAATTCGGCTCCGGCAGGTGTTATACAGGATGGGGTGGCCAAGAAGCAACCGATGTAGGACTGTCACTCAAGGAAAATGCAGGCTCAATGTGTGACCTGCAGCCAGCCAGGAAGCAGGGGACCCAGCATGAACACAAATCCTAGAGACCAGGGTCCTGAGTGGGGGCATATGCCGGAGGAGCTGCAGTAGCCGTGGCTAGACAGCCCACCTCTGACAGCTCGCCAGCCAGGGACAGTGGCCAGGTACACCCACCAAACATGACCCGCTGTTAGCGCTGGGTCTTAGAAGAGGTCCCAGCCCCCTTGAGGTTCTGGGTGGAGCTACCGCACGTGAGCACCATCCCTGCTGAGCAGAGACGGGAGCTGCACCAGTGGGGGGTTGGGGCCCGCTGGGGTCTTTGCATGCCACAGGCTGAGCCCTGGGAGCATGCCCATGCCCTCAGCACAGAGCTGAGGTTGGGGAGAGGGGGGTCCTGTGTTCTTCAGAGCTGGGAGGAGAGACTGGGTCGGGATGCAAGTGCAAAGGGGCTGAGCTGGTGGAACCAGGCATGCTCTAGGGGCCGGGTGAAGCTGTTTTTCCATCAGGAGCTGGACTCCGAGGGTGGAATGGGTTTCGTTCCCGCTGAGGCTGTGTGGGCAGAGAGGGACTCTGGTTCCAGATGGCTGCTGGCAGCTGCTCGGTGGCACGGTGCTGTTAGCTTTCATACAACCACCTACTGGCAGTGCTGCAGGGATGGACATGGGACGCTTTCCAGGAACAGGGCCAGAGCCTCAGCTGGTGTAAACCAGCTCCATCAATGTCAGTGGAGCTGCGCTGATGTACACCAGCTGAGGCGCTGAATGGAGCACCAGCCTACGGACTCGGCCTCAGGCCTCTGACCTACAGTGCGCGGATGCCGGCCTTGCTCCATCCATTTCAGTGCAGTTCCTCCTGCTTTGCACCAGTGAACGTGACAAGCCGAGCAAAGTGCGAGTCAGCGTGGTGCTCTGCAGTGACTACAGCAGAGGAAAATGACGCTGACCCACCAGAGCCGGCTCCAGGGTTTTTGCCGCCCCAAGAGCAAGGTGGCGACAGTCCCCACCTGTACAGCTCTGAGGTGGCCGGCTTGCTACCCTGCATTCAGTTCCGGGCACCTCATTGCTGTGACGAGCTGGAGAAACGAGCAGCACGTTGTCAGGCACTTAGATTAGTTAGGGAGCCCAATTGCCAAAGTTTTTTTTTTTTTTTTTTTTTTGGTTGCCAAACGCCAGTTCCTCAACATCAAACCTTCCCAGAAACATAGTGGTTTTGACAAAACGTTCACTGGGGAGGCTGCTCAAGCCAAGGATGGAATTTCTGGCCAAGACGAGAGTGGCCCACCCCAGAATAGCTAAGAGCCGGTGATGCATAGGCAGGGCAAGGACTTGAACCTCGTACATCCCAGGTGAGCCACCCTGCGCTCAAGTCAGTCAGTGTCTCCTGTCGGCGCTGGTCCACTTTGTATAAATAATTAACTATTCATTGAACCCCAGAGAGATTCTGTAGCCTGGTCAGGCTCCATCTCTGATGCAATGACTATTAATGATTTATACAAAGTGGACCAGCTCCAACAGGAAAGGGAGGTTGTGTCTATAACCTGTTTATTAGGGGACAAGGGGGACTTGAACTCGAGTCTGCCACAGCCCATGTGAGGGCCCTAATCAGCCGGCGTTCGGGGTGGAGGAGTCCTCATCTGCTCACACTCACTCTCTATTTCATTCCACAGAGAAACAAAACCAGATCGCAGTACCGTGATGCTGTGCATGACCTGGAAAGCTTGTTTCCCGGCCCTTGGAGAGAGGCTCTGGGGACGAGCCACCCTGCCATGGTCCTTTCAGACTCCCCATTGCTGGCTCCCCCAGGAGTGAAGGGATCAAAACTGTTCTTAATAAACAATTACCGGCGCCCCACACATGCAACCCCAGCACTGTACTAATGATCCTGATGCACCGACCGGCTCATGAGCATAGCAATTCCACTTCCTTGTCATCCTACAAACTTCCCATAGCCCAGGCCCACCAGGGCAGGCCTTCCACAATGCTCCCGTCTGCAGCAGGGGAAGGGCATTGACTTAGCCACTCAACTCCAGCGTCAAAGCAACCCGCCTCATTCAGCATGATACCCCATTGCAGCTTCGCCTTTCGTGGTTCATCTTTTATTCATTATCACACAATCCAAAGCCTAGGGTGACCAGATGTCCCAATTTTATAGGGACAGTCCCGGTTTTTGGGCCTTTTTCTTATATAGGCTACTATTACCCCCCACCCCCTGTCCCGATTTTTTACACTTGCTATCTGGTCACCCTACCAAAGCCCTGCATTTGCATCACCTGTGTATGCTGCTCTCAGCATGTTCACACACACAAACACACACACACACACTCTCTCTAAACCCCACCCTCTTTCCCCAGCTCGGCCGTTACCATGGCAAAGTCACCAGCTAGTGTTGCTTAATTCAGTTGTGAAGCAAAAAACACACCCAAGCAGAGGCAAATTCTACATTATCAGCCAGGGTGCACTTGCCTAAAATTAGCCCCCGCTTCCCCTAAGCGGCATAATAACAAAGTGAAGCAGAGTGTAGCAATCCAGGGACTATCCCTGGATATGAAGATGATATGCCCTACAATCAGCACCAGAGTCTTGTTGCCACTGTCTGGGTGTGCCATGAACTCCCTCCTTCCTACCCTCACCCCCGGTCACCTGTATCGGGGTAGCCAGAATCCAGGGGAGGGGATTGTGCCTCCAAACACTATAGGTAGTCTATGCTGCCACCTCTCCACCCAGTCCCAGTGCAGTGGGAGTGCCAGCTATCAGGGGTGGGGGCGTAACTCATCCTGCCAGCTCATCCCGGCCTGTGGTGCAGGCCATGGGGCTGCTGCCATGATGCAGCACAACCACTGGGGCGGACTCAGTTACTCTGGTGCCTTTTCGGCCTATGGCCCCGCAACGAACTCTAGGCCTGGGGGTGTACCTGGCAGCCGTCAGTGCTCACTTTCCTTTTGTGGACTCCCATGGCACACGGCTCCACCGCCAAGGGCCAGAGTCCGATCTCAGGGGCCGTGGGGTAAATCCGGGACCTGGTCATGGACAGCCGGGGAGTTCCAGCAGGGAAACAGCTCAGAGTTTGGCCCTCCCCATTTACAAACTAAATCTAACCATGAAACCAAGGTGACACCGTGTCTGAGTCAGCTCCCCTCACGTGACCTCTCTGAAGGCGGCAGGCTGCACCCAGGGAAATCAGGGCAAGATTGGGCCTACTGCAGCCGGCCCTAATTGTCTCCATTATATTTACCTTTCCTGCCAGGAGACTGTAACCCAGCTTTTAAAAATAGCATGTGCTGATGTGAGGCATTTAGGACGGCGTTGCTAAGGGAGAAATTAAATTCCAATCTGGGGCCTTTGCCGCCTCTCGGGAGTTACTGTTGGTTTCCATGCTAACTGCTTCTCTGCTGCAATGCAAAACTAGGGCGTACAGCTGCGCCTCCTCCTTGGTTTGACTTCAGGCGCGGCAGGCGAGAGCCTGCAGGACAGACACCCTCCAGAACCCACTAGCAGCAGACAGCTGCCCCCGCCGCCTTCCCACCCCCCGACTCAGCCAGGGAAGAGCAGGGAATGTGGCTCCGGCCTTTCTCGCATTAGGGCCAGACACGCTGGGCCCAATTCTGCTCTGATCACTGGCGTACGGCAGGAGTTACAGTGGTGACAACAGGATTCAGGCCCTAGTGTACAAGCACCAGGTTGTACGGGGGCCTCCCCGGGCATACAAGGCTTGCTGCTGGCTCTACTGACATTACTGCTGATTTACACTGGTGTGAGAGGAGAATCCGACCAAGGGCCTCGTCCAGCATCAGAGCATGAAGGGGGCGCAGGACCCCAGCAGACCATGAGCCTGTCTCTCACAAGCAAGGGACACAGATCGGACACACTGGGGAGGGTGAGACTGCTGGGCTTGGAGGCGGCGTTACTCTAACTGCACTGAAATCCTGCCAGCACCAACCTCAGAGATTGGGGGGGGGAGGGCTTCCTGCTCCAGCCTCTCCCAGGTGCTCTGGGTGTGGTAGCAGGTCTGGACTGTGGGCTACCGTCCAGCCCAGCCAGGGAATGCTACAAAGCCAGCATCCTGCGAGCCAGAGAGAAGAGTGGCCTTTGCAAAGGGCAGCACTGAGGGGAAGAAGGGCCTAGTGATCAGGGTGTTACCCTAGGCCATGGGAGAGCTGGGTTCAATTCCCTGCTCTGCTACAGACCCACTCTTCCCCTGGGTGGCTCTGGGCCAATCACTCAGTGCCTCAGTTTCCCACCTGTACAATGGGGTAACAGCCCTGCCCTGCTGCACTGTGCGCCGATCAGTGCGCTGAAGATTGTGAAGTGCTCAGATGCGGGGGTACTAGAGGCCAGGTAAGTACCATGGCCAGAGTCTACAGGCTGTGACCTAGGGTCCGGCTGCGAAGGTGCTAACAGCTTTGGTAACTTGGCTGCACTGGGGCCCCAGAGGAAAGTGTAGGAGGAAAGCCTCTCTAGGCAAAACCCTTTGGCTTCGTGACTGAGCAGCCTGGCCCTTGTGGGTGCTGCTTAAAAGCACAGCCAGGTGGGGAGACTAAAAGTGGGGCTCCCCCAAGAGAAACCTGCAGCCCAACCTGCTAGCAGGGCACGGAAATCAGCCTGTGCTGTGTGTCACACGGAGGGGCCCCCATGCTGTCAGAGCCGGGTCTGTGCAGCAGCTGCTCTGGTAATACTTTGACCAGTCTAACTCACTGTGCCCGGGCCCCATGGGCTGATCCTCACACGGTGCCCCACGCCCCTTACAAGGGGTGAAATCGGGCATGGAGTGCAGTGGGTTTCTTATTGCCTCCGGGGGGGGGAGGGATGTGTGTGTGTGGGGGGGTGGCTTCCCTCAGACAAAGGGATTTTAAGCCCTTGCTGATCTCCTGGTCTCTAGCCTCCCCTTTGGGGAAACAACCTCAGCTGGCGTCCTCCAACTTCCCTGTCCACTGAGCCGCGTGGGCTGAGTCTCGCAGGGCCTGAGGCAGGGAGTGCAGGCAAACCTTACTGTTTGGGCCCAGCTATTAACGGCTGGCTATCCTGCCTAGGTGTTTCCTGCTCTGGGGCACCCAAGCACGTCCCAGTTATTTATGGATTTACCCTCACAGCCTCCTCACAGACATAGGAAAAGATCATTATTCCCCTTTTACAGAGGGGTAAAATAGGGCCCAGTGATTAAAAACCAGCTATTGATGACCGGTGAACATTCTTGCAGATCTGGCCCATATTTTGGTACCTCTCTGGGACCTGAGGCCCAAGGGAATTAGGCACCAAAACACCTTTTGGAATCTGTGTCTCAGCTCTCTTGGGAAATCAGACCCGGCATGCCCAGAACTTCGACCCAGATCTCCAGAGTCCTTCTCCAGTGTATTACCCTAGGACATGGGAGTGCTGGAGGACGGGACCACAGGCCTGTCACTTTGTGCCTTTACCACAGACTCTGCCCCTGTTGACGGTGTGCAATGTAGTGGGACATTGCTGCAGCAATTGTTACGAGCCTCTTGGGTTGCCACGACAGGCTCATTTTACAGATCTAAAAATAAAGAGCGCCTGGTGCTGGTGGGATTGCTGGGTACAGAACCAGAAAGAGCCACTCCCTCTCAGACCCGGTCCCTCTCCGCACAGACGCAAGGGATGTATGGGATGAGACGCCACCCACTGAGCCAGCATAGGTGAGATATCAACGGGTGTGACTGAGTGAAGGAGAACAGCCTATTGTCTAGTAATGCAGCAAGGGAAGGCAGAGCCGCCCAGGGGTATGGAGGAAGAAAAGGATGCTAAATTAGGCTGGGACACCAACAGCGATCTGCATTTTAATACAGATCAGCAGCAAAGACGAAAGCCATGGCAGGCCTGGTTCTCCCGTCACTTACGCCAGTGTCAATTAGGACTAAGTGCTGCTCATAGAGCTGTCAATTCACTGACCCCTGCAGAGCTATTCCCAATTGACACTGGTGTAAGTGACAGGAGAACTGACCCCTGGGAGTGTGCAGGCAGGGCAGGGGGTTGCCAGGGGTAGGCCAAAGGAACAGGGAGGAAAACCAAAGCTGCTTGCCCAGGAAAGCGAACATCTTATCGAACATAGGTGGGACAGAGAGCAAGCAGATACTGTGCTGAAGAACCAAGCCCATGACCCAGGGCAGTGTATGAAGGACCCGGTTGTCAAGATGACTCCAGGGACCTGCTCTGACTCCAGAGACGCTCTGGGGAAGACACTAGGGGTGATTCCAGAGCAAGGGGGTGATAATCACAGAGAACTACTGCCAGCATAGAATCAGACCTAGGTGAAACGCTGCCTAGCACCACGGAGGAGAAGCCTGCATCAGGACTTCGGGAGCAGAGCCCAGAAGACTGACTCGCATCTGAGCTAGGGAGGGCACCCTGGAGAGCAGGGGCCTCAGGTCTTGCCTTCAGAAGCTGCCCTCGCTATGCTTACGTTGGCCCAGCTGCTCTGCCCACTCGGCGCCTGAGGGAGCACAGCGAGGTGCTGGTACTAGAAGACAGCTTCACACGGGCCCTTCTCCTTTCACACCCCGGGAACTGGGAGCCTCTCCTCTAACAGCAGTGGAGTTCCACCAGCGTAAGCGAGATGGAACCCAGGCCCTGTCGGTGTGGGGAGGTGATTCTGATTGTGAGCACGGCGAGGAAAGCTGGGGAACCATGGGCTAAAGCTTCAGTTGGCCTGATTTCTTTGTTAGATTATCCCAGGGAGGAGAGAGAGAGGCGACTTCTCCGGGCAATGGATGCCTGGGTGGGGCTGGCTATCTCACCACTGTGTGGCTAGCTCTGGCTCCCGGGAAGCCAGGTGGGTGCCAACATTACTGCAAACAGGATGGTCACTTGACATACAAGGCTTTTCTTAGCAACAATAATGCTGGCTCAGCATGGCCTCTAGGCAATCTTCTCTGCCTAGGACAGGCGTGGGCAAACTACGGCCCGTGGGCCACATCCGGCCCGCTGGACCATCCTGCCTGGCCCCCGAGCTCCTGGCCTGGGAGGCTTGCCTCCTCCCTTCCCCTGCAGCCTCAGCTCGCTCGCTCTGCCGCTGGCGCAATGCTCTGTGCAGCAGGGCTGTGAGCTCCTGGGGCAGCGCAGCTGCAGAGCCCAGCCTGACCCGGTGCTCTGAGCTGCGCAGTGGCGATGGCAGCGTGGCCCGGCTCCAGCCGGGCGGTGCGGCTGTAGCACTGCCAGCCACTGGTGCGCCAGGCAGCGCGGTAAGGGGGCGGAGGGGTTGGATAGAGGGCAGGGGAGTTGGGGGTGGTAGTCAGGGGGTGGGGTTGTGGATAGGGGGCGAGGCAGTCAGAGGACGGGGAACAGGGGGGTTGAATGGGGGCAGGAGTCCCAGGGGGGCAGTCAGGCAGGAGGGAGGGTTGGATGGGGGGGCAGTCAGGGGCAGGGGTTCCGGGGGCAGTCAGGGGACAGGGAGAAGGGGTGGTTGGATGGGGCAGGGGTCCTGGGGGGGCCTTCAGGGAACGGGGGGTGGGGGGGGTTGGATGGGGCAGGAGTCCTGGGAGGGGTGGCAGATAGGAGGTGGGGGCTGGACCACGACCCCCTCCCCTAACCAGCCCTCCATACAACTTATGAAACCCGATGCAGCCCTCGGGCCAAAAAGTTTGCACGCCCCTGGCCTAGGAAATGCTGAGCTGGGACTTGCGATCACAAGGCTGAGAGCTGGAAAGTGTACGTACAAGGAAGGGGAAGCATGACGCTAGCCAGCTTGGGGCAAACCCACTGCACCTTCCTGGGTATATGTGCGCCGAATGCAACAGAGGCAATGCAATGGGGAGTCTGGTGCCAGCAGTTGTGCTCTGCTGGGGCTCCCAGTGGACAGGATCTTGGGGAGATATGGCTGGGGGGGACAACAGCTATGATACAATGGAGTCCTCTAGCACTCCCTGCTCTGATGCTAGCTGTAGTTACTGACACTCCTCTCTTTATGGTATAAAGAAATCAGCTAGGGTGAAATTCTGATTCCACGGCCTTCCCTCATGCAGACCTACTTAAAGGGCTGAGTGCAGGGAAACTATTAGGGGATGGGAGACAGAATCTGCCCAACCTCGTAGGAAGAGCATGGAGCACCCATACAGCCCATGCCTTGGAGCAGTGGCCACATCCCAGTGCATCCTCTCCCCCAAGGGAGGATGGTCTAGTGCATCTAAGCAGTTCCCAAACCCGTGGCTCTGCCACCCCCGGGAGATTGCTTGAACCCTAGTTTGCTGAAAGCGTATTGGGAACGGGATGAGTTTAACACCTCTAGTGTCCAAGCCAAGGCCTCAGTCCTGAAGCCTGCTGTGTCCCCTCCCCGCTTTGCAAGCCCCAGCTGCTGCAAGGCCACAGTCCCACATCCCGTGACTAGGCAGGAGGCTGCAGGTTGGTCTGAATAGTGTTGTTTAACTTCTCCTGCCCCACACACCATAACGTGAACTGCAAGCTCTTTGGGGCAGGGACTGTCGTTTTGTTCTGTGGTTGTATGGCGCCTGTCACAGCGGGGTCCCACTCCATGATTTGGATTCCCAGGTAACACAAGCAATAAAGAGGGACAAAGCCGTTTTAGTAAGTGACTGGTATTTTATGTCCCCCTACAGCCGCTAAGTCTATTGTCTCTCCCACAGGGCTGGAATGTGTTCCGAATTCAGAATAACGAGATTTGGCCCCGGGGCCAGAGACCAAAAAAATGCTTTTACGTGAAATATTATTTACATTTGTCAGAAGCAACTACCCCAGCCAGAGTTTTGCGCATAAGTCATTTTGTGTGCAGACCCCATAGCTGCAGACAACACTTGCAGGAGTGTGGTCATCTATTCCAGATGCCAACTCCTACGTGCACGAGCAGAGGTTATGGTCCCCGAATACCAGACCCAAATGCAGCTGGTCCTGAAGATCAGGTCCTGCCTGGGTAGGCACCGAGCGCCCTGCAGTCAAGGGAGGGATGAATAATCCCATTTTCTAAACCCAAGAGAGGATTAAGTGACCAGTAGCCTGATCCAAAGCCCCCCCTTGGCCTCAACGGGCTTTGGATGAAGCCCTAAGTGGGTGCGTATATTTAAGAAATCAACATTTGTCAACAGCCACTAACCAGTGCTATGAGAGATGCCACGGTCGTCACCGGTTCTAAACACAGCAAGAAATCGGTGGTAGCTCTTGAGAAATGTTGACTCTTTAATGGCAACCAGAGTCTGTGCATTACAGCGTTTGTCTGACAGTGCCCAGTGGGTACGATTTCTTCGAGACTTTCGCTGCCACCCCAAGAGTTTGGGTGGAATGCAGGTACCTGCAACTTTCTGAAACATTAATATTTAACCTGAAATTTTCCAAGCCAGCTTTCAAGGGCAGGGATATAAAAAAATACAGCCCCAAACAATTTTTTTTTTAGATCCTGACAACTATAAGCATCTGAAAACAGAGCCTACAACAATGGTCTCTGCATGAACCAACCCAAGACTGTACAAGTATTGGAGCGTGGTCTATCACTAACTGTATGTCTGTGCAGCATAATGCAGACCCTGCCTGGGTGACTAGGCTCTCAGCAAAACAAGTAATGAATCAATAGAATTACAAATACAAACAAACGACATGAAAAGAAAGCCACTCAAACGTTTCAACTTGGCCAAATCTGGGGGGATTTCCACAGGGCTGGCAAGAGGCACATCCATGACACCCAAATGTCGAGCCACTGCATGGAGCCACTAGAACTTCTCAACACAACAGCTGTAAGGAATTTTTCACAAGGGCAGCACACTGGCTTCTCCCCTGAACTCGTTCTCACACGTGGCGGATCCATTTTTGAGGAAACTTTCCCCCACACGTTCAGCCTGACTTGGAAACCTGACTTGGAAATTTTTAGGCCAAACAGTTACAGTTTGGCAGAGTTATAAGTAACTGTACGGTGTCAAGCGACTTTAAGCAGAAGTGGTGCTACCAGGCTCCAATTGCTCTAGACTTTTTGGTGCCGTTTTCTCCCCTGTGTGCAGTGTGCTATGGGCATTGGCTAGCCAAGTGTGATCTGGTCACATCAGTCACTGGCTACTGCTCCTGCCCCTTGATTAGACTGTTTCTCTTAGGGGGGCTGCAGAAGCCACTAAGGGTTGAATCCCTCCAGGAAGAGCCGTTCAGGGAGACAAAGCCAATAAGCTAGTCTTAGAAGCTTTGAAACTTTCTTTGTGGGGGGGGCCACGGAGGCCTTGCCCAAGGCGCCAGTCCCAGAAAAATTAAGCTGCTGTAAAATGTATTGGCAGGTGCAGAGTTAAGTTAATTTGTCTCAACACATTCGCACGCTTGAGCGATCCTAGCTTGCAAAGGTGCCATCAGGGCCTCCACGGGCTCTGCTAATTACCTCTGTGCCAACGCTCCAGCAGTGGTGGGCGGGAGGGAGGGCAGGAACGCTGCCTCCTGCTGTGTCAGTAACCGCACACGCAGCACCGTTGCTGGTGCAAATACACTGGTGAGTCAGCTGAAAGCTGCTTTCCAGGCCCACTTGTGCAAGCCAGACTCAGCGGCTCAGCCATCCCATTGCCAACAGGGCAGCTTGTGTTTCTTGCTCTTTACACAAGTGGAACATGCAGGAATCACATGGCCACGGTGGGCTCCAAATACCCTAACGACACACAACTGGCCTGGTCTAGTTACATACACAATGCTGTTCTGATGGGCTTCCTTCTAAACAAACCCAGAGAGCACCACTAGTGGGCTCACAAAGTATTTAAAGCTATACTACCCCATTCTATACACAATAGGATTCTAAGGCCCAGGCCCTCAAAGATATTTCAGTGTCTAACTCCCTTGGAAATCAAGGGGAGCTATGTTCCTAAATACCTTTGAAGATCTGTCCCTAAATCCATACGAGCAAGGCCCACACAATTGCTTTTTTCAGTGCTTGCCGGAGACAGATCAAGAAAGCAAGCAATCCAACTCCATTAGGATTAGTAAGTACTAGCAAGGGAATGCGTTAGCTTACTTTTATTTTGGCTTGTGATTTTCTCTGTGCTGAGAGGGAGGTGTATTCCTGGTTTTCTTTTTGTAACTTTGAAGTTTTGCACAGAGGGAAATCCTCTGAGTTTTGAATCTGATTGGCCTGTGAGTTTATCTTCCATTCCAATTTTACAGAGGTGCTTCTTTTACCTTTTTTCTTTCTAATAAAGTTCTGTTTTTTTAAAAATCTGATTGGTTTTTTTTAGTGTCCTAAAAAAACCCAAGGTTGGTCTGTGCTCATCTTGTTTATTCTCAAGCCTCCCCAGGAAAGGGGGTGTAGGGCTTGGGGGGATATTAGGGGGGGAGTAGGAACTCCAAGTGGTCCTTTCCTGAATTTTGTCTAATCACTTGGTGGTGGCAGCGTTACCTAATCCAAGGTACAAGGGAGAATTTGTGCCTTGGGGAGTTTTTAACCTAAGCTGGTAGAAATAAGCTTAGGGGGTCTTTCATGCAGGTCCCCACGTCTGTACCCTGGAGTTCAGAGAGGGGAGGGAACTCTGACACACCTAGTGAAATTTTCAAATGCGCTTAGAAGGTTTGGTGCTTTGTAAACCCACTAGATATCTAGCTGCATTTTGGGGTGCCTGAAAACCTTTGAAATTCTGTCCTTAAAGCATTGGCCGGGATCAGACAGGAAGTCCATGGGGGGTGAGGGGGTAGAACCCAGGTTTTTCAGGGCTAGCTCCCTATCCAGCAGACCAGCCATTCTCTCTCTGCTGCATGCTGCAAAAAAAGAGGACTCTCATAGATGGGAGCAAAACCAAGCTGTCCAGTTCTCTGAGACTCCAGCAAATGGTCTCAGGATGGATGTCATGGCTGACAGCATGAAAAGCAGCACAGAGGTTAGGCAGGATGGAGAATGAGAGTCAGATGAAAGGAGAGCACTTAACTCCCAAGGGGTGGCAGATTCTGCCCCAGGCTGGGCTGTATAGCAATGGCTGCTGGGCAATTTTACATTTTAACTGAAAACCATTTTGTTCAGTCATTTTTTTGTTCGGAGTTTGAGAAAAGGAAGGAATGAGAAAGCGTCATATGACTATCAGAGGTGTTTATGCCTCAAATTCTTAGGGTATCAGCTGCATTCAGGCCAATTCCAGAACAAAGAACAAAAACTGCATCCACAGAGTCCATAAAGTCGACAATTATTGTCATGATTTGCATTATTCACTGGGCACCATGTGTGCTCAGCACTGTTCAGAATATACCAGAAAATCCGGGCCCTGAGCCAATGCAGATAAGATGTGTAACTCTGGATAAGGTGGCTCAGATATTTAAGTATGACGTGTATAATTACTGACCACACACGTTATCACATGTTCACTGTGATGTTTATATCTATGAGTAGAGGCACTGATGGCAATAGAAGTTTTAGTTGATTAAGGACGAGAAGATTTGACCCTCCAACTTTCTTTCTAAAGGAAGGGCTGTCCAGAGCCCCTGTGCCCGTTTATTTTCCTTTCCTGCCTGCAGTGGCCCTGATATACCTAAAAAATCTCAGTTTTTTTTCCTCAACTTTAAACTATAGGATTTTCTTGGTGTTTGGTTTTAAATATTCTCCTGTGAGAACTGCAACTCAATCGCTGTAGTGTTGTGTTTAAGAGCCTTCTGGAAAGTAACTAGCCTTTAAACAGAAGTAAAAAGCAGTGTTGCCAACTCTCATGATTTTGGCATGAGTCTCATGATAATTGTTTTCCTTAAAGCCCCAGCTCCTGGAGTCAAGTGGCGCTCTGATGATTTCAGCCTTCATTCTTAAAGAAAAATGAAGTGTCTAATCCTCGTGGCTGTGGAGAAAGCTTCAACATGTGACCCCAGTGCACCCTAAAGGCTCACGAAGCAGAAAGCAACTAAAAATAACCCCAAATCTGTTATTTTTACATAATCTCATGATTTTAAAGCCAATCTCGTGATGTTTGGTGAGCCGGATTCATGATTTTTGAACATTTGGGGTTGGCAATACTTTGAAAGTGTCAGTTTCACTCCTGTTTAAGGTCAATTTCTAGTCTATTCTCTGTAGTGAGGTAACACCCCTACAGCCCCCGGCAGGTGCAGTATAAACTCACGGGGGCCTTGCCCTAGTAGGATGTTTCCAAAGTTAAATGATCTATTCCAAGCTTGGTGAGCTGCAAAAAAATGTGACAGAAAGTAACCAGCTTTTTCTACAATTGTTGTATTCAAGAGTTAGCAACAAAGAACATACATTAACATTTTAAACCTAACCCGTGTTACTTAAGTGACTTGACACAAGATGTGAGAACATGTTAGTATTAGAGCTGAGTGGGTCTAATATTTATTAAATTCTCTTTTTTAATAGAGGAATTAGATACAGTGCTCCTATCAGCTAATTTCTAAGTGATTATCTGCAAAAAGTCCTAAAGTTTTCAGGTGCCTAAGTAGCCCTCCCCCCCAATCTGAAATGGTGCCCCTGGAACACACCACCAGCTCCTGCAAGAGAGGAAGAAGCGCTCACACCCCCGCTCGCTGGAGACACAGGGAATCAGAATGGCCTTTATGGGAGCTGAAGTGCTCAGGTCAGGGGGAGACTGGGATGTGAGGCAGAAGCAGCCCCTGAGGTGCTGTGTAGGCGGGTAGAACTGGCAGGAGGCAAGTAGGCAGAGCTGCGGGAAGGCTCCATATGAGGAGATGGAGGGGGTGGCAGGTGCTCTGCAGAGGACGGAGGTGGGCAGAGGGAGCCAGCTGCCAAACAGGTGGATGGCTCATTGCCCTAATTCTGATACCCATCAAGGTTGGTCCCATGGGCAGATGCATGGTCTGCCTGCAGGGCCGGGCACGAAGTGGATAACTTGCCTAGTCCATTTGCATAACGAACAACAATCCCAACTTGCATTTAGATAGCACTTCAGACCCCATAGTCTTAAAAACCACGTACTACAGTACAGGGATCCCTCCACCCCTCTGAAACGCAGCCTCCCATCGGCACCCACTGCAGGCAAGTGTTTGACATTAGAAACAGCAAGAACGCCGCGGTCCCCACAGCCGAGTCTGAGTGAGGTAACACAACTGGGGCAAGCGCCCATGCGCATGGCAGGCTCAGGACAAACCAGGCCGGAAGGGGACAGCAAGGGGGAGGTCTGGGGCCGGAGACAGAAGCACACCTACAGGAGATGTACAGTGAGCCACAGACATCCCTGGGGTAAGTCTGCTGGGGTGGGCGAGCTCCATGGCCACCTCAGGCCAAGTGCATTGGTGGCAGGGACGGTGGCGTAAGATACAGACTGCCTAGGGACAGGAGCGGTGCCAGGGTTTTTGCCGCCCTAGGCGGCAGCGCTCCTCCTCGGAGCATTCAGCGGCGGGGGTCCTTCCGCTCCGCGTCTTCAGAGCACTTCGGCGGCAGATCCCAGAGCGAGTGAAGGACCCGCCGCCGAATTTCTGCCAAAGACCCGGAGCAGAAGGACCCCTCGCCGCCGAATTTCCACCGCCTAGGGTCGCCTAGTGGAAGCACCGGCCCTGCCTAGGGAACAGGGAGCACAGTAGTCTTGTTTTCCATGACATTGGCATTTGGTAGGCGTGTGACACGCACGGGCCCTGTGCGCCGAGAGCGCCGGGGGAGGGGTAGTGTGAAAGGCAGCTCACAGGAGGTGACAGTCGATCAGACCGCATTGCTTCTCTCCCTCTTGGAAGCCTTCTGCCAAGCCCTCCCGCCCCACTGTATCCCCCTCCAACACAGCCCATAGCTGGGATCTCATTTCTCATTCTGCCCATCCTCTCCCCAGCGACAGCAACCTCAGCACTCCACTCATGTCCATCTCCTACTCTCTCCTCTGGGCCCCCGCATGCAGGGCATGACTGCCCTCTGCCCCCCCGCCCCCCCCCCATTCAAACCCTCCTGATGACCTACTGGCCCTGGGAGCCTGCAAAGTCCGAAGTCCGTTCTCCACCTAGCATAGAACAGCAACTGTTCTTTTCTTCCCATTGGTGAGGAGGGGGCCGTGCCCGCCTGGCTCTGGCAGGGCGACAGTGCCAGCAGACAGCACGTGCTCCTGCAGGGAAGACAGGTGGCTACTGCAGCCTGCGGATTGGGGAGCCCACAGCGACACCTGGCAGCCTGCAGAGAAGCACCTCAGGCCCCTCCCAGAGACCCGTGAAACACCCACAGCTCTTTCAATGAGGGGAGGGAATACGCGAGCGTGGGGGGACAAAGTGACACCCCAGTGGGCGGGAGGCCCTGGAGAACATGGCCTGAACATTGGCCTCGGCCCACGATCACCTCCCTGCTCCTCAGCCACCCAGTCAGGGGGTCCATTTTGCGGCTGGTGGGGAGGAAGCCAGAGCCTGGCCTGTGTGAATCCCGCTTGGAGAGAAGGACACCAGGGGAGGCGAGAATGCGTCTATTCAACCTGCCTGGCCGGTTCTCACTTCACCAGCCAGTGCTGCCTCTCGATCCCCCGCTGCTCCCACAAACCCCTCTGCACGGAAGGCTGCTGTGGGGAAGAGAGGAGCTCTGGCAAAGAGAGATAATGCGGGTGGGGGAGCAGTGGGGGGCCCAGGGAAATAGAAAATCTTTCTTTTGATGTGATCTCTAGCCCAACAGAAAAGAGAGAGAGAGGGTCAAACTTTTACACTCCTAGCAGGGCGGGAATCGGTGTCTGCGCAGGTCAGGGATGGGGATTGTCAGCCTCAACCCCATACTGCCTAGGCTCCTCCCCACCCCCAGGCTCCCCACCTCCTGTCCCACATTCACGTTCCGCCCCCTGGCCAGCCTGGATTCGACCAGGGCCCCTGCTCTGCTGATCTGACTGGAGCAGGAGGTGCTCCAATCTCTCCAAAAGAGAGAGAACCAGGCTCCTTAACCTCCGCTAGAGACCCCTTATGCATTCCCTTTGAGGGCCACAACAGGTGTCTCTCCCAGCCCAGGTAGATAGACACGCGCTAGCTCTGCTCAGCCTAGTGTGCTAAAAATAACACTGTCGACGTTGCGGCACGGTCTAGCCGCCCATACTTGGACCCAGGAGGTGGGGCAGGCATGTCTGTGGGTGGCTAGCTTGTGCCGTCACGTCCACATTGCTATTTTTAGCGCACTAGTTCAAGCCAAGCAAGCATGCGTCTGTCTATCCAGGCTGCAAAGCAGGCTCCCAGCTGCAGTGCAGACATCTCCAGCAAGCCCGACTATCAATGTCCCCATTGACTAGACACTAGCGTCTGTTCTATCGAGATCAGCGTGGGACAATCTCAGAGCTGGAGGTACCTTTCAGATCAGCCCCCCGACATGTCCCAAACCAGAAGATTCTCTGCTCTACAAGTCTGAACTAGAAGTTTCCCAGAACCCACGACTTTCTGGTACTTGCTGTTTTCAATCAGGTCAGAAATTCCATGGAAACTGTCTCTCTCTGGTCCCTTCTGTGTCCAGGGCGGGACCAGTCACTGCTGTGGCAGCAGTGCAAAGCCAGAACCGTGTACAGAGAAAATTTGCTGAACTTTCTCAAACTTCGGAAGGTTTGATACACGTTCAGGGTGGGGTGAAGGCTCTAGCCAGTTGGCCTTACCCAAACAGACTTCTCCATCCCTAGCCTGGAGAGAATCTAGGCTCTATTCCCAGCTCTGCCACAGCCCCTTGGTCACCGCCCCTGTGTGCCTCAGTTTCCCCTTCTGTAAAACAGGGATAATGATCCTGGCTCTCCTTTGGGGCCCTGGAGGGAAAGTGCTGTGAGGGCTAAGGAACCCCCACTCCCTGCCATACTTTTTCATTTTGTCCTGGAGATCACCCCATGCTTCTGCTCCCAAAGAAAACAGGCTGATAGTGGGCAGGGAGGCTGTATACGTTTTCTCCTGGGTTACAGCAGCTTGCCTGGGGTTCAGTGCTGGGCACCCTTAACTCCCAGTCAAGTCAATGGGCTGTTAAGTCCAGGAATCAGCTCAGGATTTGGCCCACTGGGAGTCAAAGGGGCTCTGTGCCCTGAAGGTCACTGCCCCCCAGCACACATGTGCAGGTCAGCGTTCCTGATGTACCCATTTCTGGAAGGACGGCAGGCCAAGCCGCTCCAGCCCCTGGGACAGCAGGCCAGCGTGGTTGGGAGCTCACCTGGCTGTCTAGTCTCCGTTGCGTAGGTCCCCTACACGGGTGCTGCTCGCACACTCGGGGTCCTTGCTTTTGCGGTCTATTTCGCCCCCTTTTATCTTCTTCCTAGTCATGTGACCACGGAAACTAGCCTGGATTTTGGCTGCTGCTGCGTTGGCGTCAGGATCGTCTAGTGGGATATCCAGGATGTCTTCGTCCAGCTTGGTGCAGGCCCCTTCCTGGAACAGAGGCAGAGCCAGAGTCAACGCAACACACACGGGAGGCTGTACACCACCAGGCTGTGCTACCACGGGGGAGGGGATAGGACGGTCCTGATAGCGGGGGAAGGGGGATAGATCACAGAGAAGAGCATAGGGGGTCGCAGTGTGGGGAGACCTGGGTTAGGGTTCTCATGCCTATGAGCAAAACAGGAGACCCCTGCCCTGTAGCATACCACCCGGTCACACGCCTGAGGCCTCCCTCTCTCCAGCCAGAGGCGCTCCCTGGAGCGCCTGGGCTGGATTCTGTACAGGCTCCTTGCTTGCCATAGCTTGCGACATGGGCTCCAGCCAATGCTAGATGAGTTAGCAATGCATTCCCTTGAAAGGCAGCTCTGCGATGAACAGTGACTCGGGAAGCATGGCGTCCCGGGCTTCCACCTTTCTCGTCTCTCAGTTTACCCCGAGCAGCTTGTAAGCGCCTGCCCTGCAAAGTCCCCTGGGATCTCAGCGGCACTCCTCCTCGCACCTCACTAGCACTACAGGTTCTGCAGGCGAGACTCTTCCCTTCCAGACACCTGTGCAACTCCTCTCCTAAGGGACCTGTACACTCCCGTTGCCCTCAGCGGGCCGGCACACATGTGACGAACTGGAATGGAGTAGAGCAGGGATTCTCAAACTGTGGGGTCTCAACCCGGCTTTAATGGGGTCGCCCAGGCTGGCCTTAGACTTGCTGGGGCCCGGGGCTGAAGCCGATGCCCGAGCTCCACCGCCCGGGGCAGCGAGACTCAGGCAAGGGCTTCAGCTTTCCTCTCCCCGCCCCCCGCCCAGGGCTCAGCCTTCGGTCCCCACTCCTGGGGTTGTGTTCATAGGTGCCGACTCCATGGGTGCTCCGGGGCTGGAGCACCCGCGGGGAAAAATTAGTGAGTGCTCTGCACCCACCGGCAGCCAAGCTCCCCTCCTCCCCCTCCCCCTCCCCTGAGCACACCGTGTCCCCACTCCTCCGCCTACGTCCCAAGCGTTTCCCGCCCAGCCGCCGCCAAGGGGGAGGAGCAGGAACGTGGCGCGCTCAGGGGAGGAGCCGGGGCCGGGGCGGGGATTTGGGGAAGAAGTTGGAATGGGGGCGGGGCAGGGCCGGGGCCTCATTGAAGGGGTGCAGTGTGGACGGTGGCAGAGAGGGGTCGAGCACCCAGGGGAAAGGAGGGGAAGTCAGCGTCTATTGTGTAGTAATTTTTGTTGTCAGAAGGGGGTTCCGGTGCAATAAAGTTTGAGAACCGCTGGAGTAGACAACCAGCTGATGCTCCAGATGTGCCCCAGTCCTAGACCTGCCCCAGCTCACTCTCTCATCGCCGGGCTGGCCCTGCGGGCTGACTCCAGCGTTCAGCTATTCGCCTGATTCTGATCCCAGCTATGCTAACAGAGACCTGGCATGACTGTACTGAAATCGGCGGAGTTACTTCAGCTTTACACTGGCGCTGAGATTAGAATTGGGGCCAAGATTACCACATTGCAACTGACAAACAGGAAAAGAAACAGAAATGAACAATTGTTTTTTGAATCTTCCATAAGGTGTTGAGTTGTGCTAAGTTAATTACAGTTTGACTAATTTCAGCCCACCGTCTCTTCAAACTGCAATTAGCAATAGGTTCATTACACTTGATTGTTTTGTTTTGCCAGAGAAGTGTTGAAAAATTCTTCGGTTTGGAGGAGGAAGAAAGAACAGCCTGTATATTTTAAAAGGTAGCGATTGGGAGGAGGGGGAAAGGGTAATAACTGCATGACAATGCTGCCACTGTCCTCATTACATTGAATCAGACCCAAATGCCAATGGTGAGAGAGTCTCACCTTCTATTATTTAACGTTTCTATTATGGTTTAAACCAAGGTCAGGCCCCATTGCACTAGTGCTGCACAAACACACAGTAAAGGACAGCCCCGCCCCGACGAAGTTCTAAAGACAAAGTGAAAAGATGCTAAAAAAGTGGCATTATAAAAATAAACTTTGAGTTAAACAAATCTCACTGCAATACCCATCAGAATTCCGTTGGCAACAATAAACAGTGTTCAGGTAGCTACATGAGATGGGGACAAAAGCTGTACTGGGTAAACACCTCATGTTCCAGGGCATATGCCAAACACTAACCGCCTGGGTTAGGAAGAAACTTCTTGTATAGGAAGGTTAAACTATCAGTGCCCATTAGGGGGTTTCTTGCACTTTCACCTGAACCATCTAGCTGGCCACCATCAGAGACAGGATACTGGACTAGAAACACAGGAATTGCCAGACTGGATCAGACCCATGGCCCATCTAGCTCTGTCTCTTAAGTACCAGCTGCTCCAAAGGAAGCAGTAAGCAGACATAAGAATGGCCATACTGGGTCAGATCAAAGGTCGATCTAGCTCAGTATCCTGTCTTCCGACAGTGGCCAGTGCCAGGTGCCCCAGAGAGAATGAACAGAACAGGGAATCATCAAGCGATCCATCTCCTGTCGCCCATTCCCAGCTTCTGGCAAACAGAGGTTAGGGACATCATCCCTGCCCATCCTGGCTAACAGCCATTGATGGACCTATCCTCCATGAACTTATCTAGTTCTTTTTTTAACCCTGTTATGGTCTTGGCCTTCACAACATCCTCTGGCAAAGAGTTCCACAGGTTGACTGTGCTGTGTGAAGAAATACTTCCTTTTGTTTGTTTTAAACCTGCCGCCTATTAATTTCATTTGGTGACCCCTAGTTCTTGTGTTATGAGAAGGAGTAAATAACACTTACTTATTTACTTTCTCCAAAACAGTCATCATTTTATAGACCTCTATCATATCCCCCCTTAGTCGTCTCTTTTCCAAGCTGAAAAGTCCCAGTCTTATTAAACTCTTCTCATATGGAAGCCATTCCGTACCCCTAATCATTTTTGTTGCCCTTTTCTGAACCTTTTCCAATTCCAATATATCTTTTTTTGAGATGGGGCGACGACATCTGCATGGAGTATTCAAGATGTGGGTGTACCATGGATTTATATAGAGGCAATATGATATTTTCTGTCTTATTATCTATCCCTTTCTTAATGATTCCTAACATTCTGTTCACTTTTTTGACTGGCGCTGCACATTGAGTGGATGATTTCAGAGAACTCTCCACAATGATTCCAAGATCTCTTTCTTGAGTAGTAACAGCCAATTTAGACCCCATCACTCTGTATGTATCATTGGGATTGTTTTCCAGTGTGCATTACTTTGCATTTATCAATACTGAATTTCATCTGCCATTTTGTTGCCCACTCACCCAGTTTTGTGAGATCCTTTTGTAGCTCTTCATAGTCAACTTTGGACTTAACTATTTTGAGTAGTTTTGTATCATCTGCAAATTTTGCCACCTCACTGTTTACCCCCTTTCCCAGAGGCGGGGCAATCTTCCCCTACATTAGGGATCATGCTGGTCTAGGGAGTCCACCCATCTGGTTTCATACCAGGCGGTCCTACTTTTGGCTGGTTTGTCCCCTGTCCAGTACTGGGACAAAACCTGACATGGCATTGTCCTGTATTGGACAGGGGACACCAGTTTAAAGAGTGTGCTGCTCCGCCCCTGCTGGCGTGACCTCACACACACCAGGGGCAGGGTGGTGCACTCCTGAAAACGGCATCCCCCATTTGGCATGACATCGCCCATGCCATGCATGCAAGGTCAAGCTGGCAGGGCAGGATGGAGCACTCCTGAAAATGGGTGTCCCCCCGTACCGTACATGCAGGGTCACACCAGCAAGGGCAGCGGGGTCATGCCATTCCCAGATATCAAGCTAGAGGAACAATGCTAGGAAATACCAGTGAGCCTTTCATTGGGATCAGTAAGCCGAGCTGTTCAGTTGTTCTGTTCCAAACCAGTACAATCCTGGCTATCTGTATGACATAATGGAGGATGCTCCCCTTCTCAGCAAGCTGAGAATCTGTGAAAACAGAGCTAGCAAGAGCCTAGAGCATCAGCTGCCAAGATTATCTGGGTCTCTCTCACGTAACCATTTCACTGCCATGGCAGGGCCGCGGGCCTGGCGCACCTCAGTCCCTCCAATTCTCTGCCTGCGGCACAGAACAGTCCAGTCTCCTGGGGGGTCTCATTTCAGTTGCTAGGGTTAGTGTGCGGGTGTCAGGTGATGCTGGTGGCCTGTTATATAAGGAGGTCAGACTAGATGGTCTGATGGTCCCTTCTGGCCTTAAACTCTGTGACCTATGAAACCAAGGGCATCAAGAGGATGTAAGCAAAGACAACAGAAAAGAGAAGATGGAGGAGAGAAGCATCAGTAACTTGAAAGCACCAGCGTCACTACAGCGTCTGGTTACAGAGACAAGGGAACTAAATTATATATATCAGGATCTCATAATAAATGCTCAGGGAGCTTGACTGGCTATAACTTAACTGCAGGCTTTCTAAGCATTAAAGAAATTACTAGATTGACAGCCTCTGATAAAACGGCAAGCAGTATAACTCAATCCTTTCTACTACCTGGGAGGGAAATCTGGGGGCCAACCTTAACAGCCCTCTTCACTAGTTGGGATGACACCCCACATCTCCAGGCCTTCAGCAGCTATTCCATGGTCACAAGAACTCCAGCATCAGTGGCTGGGAGAGCAGAACGGAAGATACATGTCACTTCTGGCGCCCCATCAACCAATACAACAAACCCTCACTCTCCTGCACAGCAGTAAAGGATCCAGGACGCCACCCAAATGAAAGCACAACCTGTTCCCAGATAACATCACTCCCAGGCTGCAATAGTACCAGCCTGACTAGTGGAGCAAGCAAGCGATCTCTCCCCAAACCAGAGCAGGCTGAAACACAGGAACATTCTTATCAAAAGACATTTGTGTGAAGTTGGGATTTTTTTCCAGTGAAAATCAAACAATGCCTGAGACACCCCTAGGCAAGTCACCCAGAAGAACAAACTGGACTGTTCTGGATCCCCACACAGAACTATCACAGTAATCAGGGCCGGATTTAGGGGCAGGCAACCCAGGCAACCGCCTGGAATGCCAAGCTTGGGGGCACTGACTCGGGGGGCTGTTTTTCTTGTTTGTGACAAAAGAGAAAATAGAATGTTTGAAGTAAAATCTTTCAGGTATTCTGTATGTGGATTCGTTTTTCACTAACCTCCTAGAACGTTCTGGGCCTTTGTAGAATCACGTGGAACCTTCCAGACTTTCTGAGAACAACAGTCTCCTCGAACCTCCTAGAATGTTGTCAGCCATGCCCTCACAGATATACGGCATGAATAAATACAGATTTACAAATCCTAGTGTGCCAATTTATTGTCTTATACGACAGGGATAAATCACACATGCAAATCATGCATCCAAGTTGTGAAATGAGCTACGAATGCAATACAAAATGAGGTATTCAAAAGTTTAACAAATGGAGGGGGCGCGCTGAAGACGCTTCTCGCCTGGGGAGCCAATGGGTCTAGGGCCAGCCCGGACACTAAGCAGGGTCCTCAGTACAATGACATATGTCAAGTTAAGGCAGACTCATCATATACAGACCCAGTAAACAAGAGATGCAAATGAGGAGACACAAAAACACAGCGCAAACTGGGAGAGGAACTGGAGCAGCAAGGGAGCTATTTAAGAGGCAGGTGCTCTTTGCACCAATGGCCAAAATAGCAGGGGGGGGACAAGAAATTTTTTTTTCCAAATAACCAGAAATTAAAAAGATGTTTAATCAAAAAGCTCTGAGGAAAACCCACGCTTGACCCATACATCACACTATGGCGCAACTGCTACTGCACTATAAAGAGGCTAAAACAGCCTCCAAGATTGCACCCATCTCGGACAGAGACCTGAAGGCATCAATCTGTCTCATGGGTAGTGGTGGTGGTGGTGGGGTTATAAACAGTCCAAATACTGAAACTGTAACAACAAGCAACTAGCAGCAGTAACTGGTGTGTTGAGGAAGTTCTACCAAAGGCACCAGTTCAGTTGTGAAAGGCAGAGAAGTATAATCTTTGTGACTTATGGAAACCAGATTTCAGCAAGAAGGGAGCCCTAGAAGTCCTTCCTAGTGACGGATAACTAAGAGGGACTGGAAACTGTTATATTATTTGAATAGCTGAGAGAGAGAGACAGAACCATTCTCTCCAGAACTGAAGAGGGGTTTATTAATACCCTAGGAGGAGAGGGGGCTCAAATAACTGATTCCTGAAGAGTCAGAGACCAGCTGTACCCAGCAAGAGGCTCTGAGATGCCACGGACCCGAGAAGGATGCTGCACCTGAGAAACCAGCTACATTGGAGAAGCAAACCCTTGATGTACAGACCATGGGCAGTGCATGCACCCTGCCCCGCATCTTCAGCCCAAGGTCCAGTCCCACTCCGCCCCTTCAGCCCCCCTTTTCTCCCTGGCCAACCCGACGGTGCAGCCCTGAACCCCAGTTGGTGCCTGGAACAGCCCTGAACCTTGGTTGGCCTGCTGGTGCCCGGAGCAACCTTGAGCCCGGGTTAGCTCGCCAGAGTAGCCCCGAATGTCAGCCAGCCTTCCAGCACCCAGAGCAATCCAGAGGAGCCCAAAACCACAGCCAGCCAGCCAGGGTCAAGCCCTGAGCCTGGGCTCCTGGGCTGTGGCAAGGAACTTTAGCAGAGGTTTGGGGAGGCTTACCCACCACCCATGGTCCAGACTAACAGACAAAAGAAGAACTTTACCACCAAAGCAGGAACATCACCGAGAAAAGACCAGACCTGAGGAAGGGTGGAGCTAGTCATGGGTTATCCATCACGCACCTTAGCCTTCTCACAGGGCATAAGCCATATCCAGAGACTACCAACCCAAGCTGGGGTATACTCAATACACACCTGGCACACCCCAGACCAAAGCCAAACTTTACCTTGGATGCTTATTCACTCTGTGTCTTAGCTGAGCGAGAGTAAAGACAAGACTAAACTGAAGTTTGTTAAACACCATAATGTGATAATTGGTTATCTGCCAGCATGACTTGCCGACAGAGCTGTTACCAATACTTACTCATAAGGATGTATGTGACATTCATTCCTGAAATTTTAATCACACACATGCTCTGCTCAAAGTTACTTTTAAAATGACACATCCTTTCCTGCAGTTCCTAGAGATCTTCGTGCTCTGAATGACCTATTTGCGTTAGCATCTTGCTGGTCACATTTAATTGCTTTTAAAGGCATTTATCATTTTAATCTCTACATTCATGGTTCAGATGTCCATGCCTACCTGCGCATACTTTAACTTGAACGTGGTTTTGCAATGCTGAAAGACCAGTTTACCATCATGCCTTCACACTGCAAGTGCCAGCTGTGGGCCTTTTCTGTACAGACCAGCACTGCTGAATGCTATTTGGGTTACCATTTTAGTTTTTTGGCCTAGGATAGCTCATTCAATAGGACCCACAGAGTTCACTAGACTTCACAGCTTTCACAACTCCACGTTTTCATAAAGATGTATCTATACTGCTGCCCACCACTACCACAGCTGAGCTAGGATGACCAGATAGCAAGTGTGAAAAATCGGGACAGGAGGTGGGGGGTAATAGGTACCTATATAAGAAAAAAACCCCAAAATCGGGACTGTCCCTATAACATCTGGTCACCCTAAGCTGAGCACTGGCCATGTATCACTAGGCCTCTGAGGTTCCTCATATACAAATAAAGATCACCTTTGTGATCTCTTCTTAGACAGGCTCCTTCCTAAAGTGCTTATTGTGCACTGCCAACACAATGGGCTGGCCTCTGTCCAGAAGGGGAAGGCCCTGCTCTATATTTGAACGGTTGACTTGTGCTCTGAGCATTCCTCCGGGTTTTCTGCTGCTCTTGGGCAGAAGAGGCCAGTTTTACTGCTGAAGACGGTGAGAAAAGGAGATCAGGAAGAGTCTTAGAGGATGGAATTCCAGGACCTGAGGTCCCCTACTGAGAATGTTGTTTGTCCGTCTCCCTCAAGTTAACAGCGGAGCTCTGTTCGTTAGCAAGGCTGGCCAGATGGGTCATGGAAGGAGAGGCACAGCATCCCCAATGGCCCGTCAGAAGCAAAACAGGGAGCTTAACCTAGGATAGCTCGGTGATTAAGTTATACAGCTGGGACTCAGGAAATCAGGGTTCAGTGCTAAGCCAGGGCGGCTGCATGATCCTGGGCAAGTCACTCTGGACCTCAATTCTGGGTCTGTAAAATAGAGACAAATCTTTCCTTTCTCTCATGCCTGTGTAGCTGGTGAGCAGTTTGAGGCATCTCTCTCGCTGTGTATTTGTACAGAGCCCTGATTTCAGCTGGCATAGCTAAGGGCTATTGTAACATAAATAACAGCCTGGGTTTACCCCCCAGACAGTTCCACCTGAACACATACAGGAGGGACCTCTCTGGATCTGAATGCCTGGGGGTGCCAGGCAGCCACCTTAGGAGAGGACCCTTGTCTCTATTTCACTTGGTGTGAGACAGGGTGTGTGCAGGGTGCACTGAGGGTCAGATGGGCTGTGGCCCCTAAAGTGAGCACAGGAAGGGGGGAAAGGGTGCAAGAGCCTTTCCCCCTTGTTGATCCCACGCAGAAATTCCAGTCACAGTCTCTGCACTCACCGCAGGGAGACCTGGGAGAAGTAGGGCTATGGGCGGCACGCAGCACTGGCTGGGTATGCTGGGCAGAGGCCCCACCACAGCTCATGATAAGGTGCAGCATGAACACTGGGAGCCCAGAGAAGTGGGGAAAAGGATTAAACCTCAGAATTTGGCTCTTCAACTCTAGCCGCAGCTACCACGTTTAGAGGGGATTCTCCCCTGTGCAGAGCATCCTATTAATGACCCCATCCAGTACTTCAGGGGTATTACAGCCGTCTCTCAACACCCCAGTCCTTGGGCCCTGGGGTGTCTTCTTCACCACATTCCCACCACTTGGAGCTGCTGCTGTGCATCTCCCCATCTCAGCTCCTCCCATCATTGTCAAATCTCGTCTTAAACCATCCCTCTCCACCCTTACCTATGCCTCTCAACATCTCCTGGTCAGTAACCTTCTGGCTGCAGCGTGCTTTCCTTTTTATGTCACAAGATACTCTTCTATCAGTTACGCCACATCAGGCTCTAGAAGCTATTTTGGGGTCTGGTTTGAATGGAGGTTTCTTTACAAAATCAGGGTGCACTAACATGAGCTACGCAATGTGTGATGTTACAGGAGTCAGAGATGGCTCAGTGTCCAGAGGGCTGGGTGTTATAGACTTGCCTAGTGTTTGACCTCATGTCTCCTACTAGCAGCTGACCCCAGTCCCTGGGGAAATCTGCGGCTTACATCCAGAGTTCTCCCTGAGCTCAGGGGAGAGTAGCTTTTGGGACTGAAAGTTCCAAATCCAACCTTAGCGAATAACTGTGGGGCGTCAGAAGGTGTCTGTGGCCACGGTTTATCATAACAGCACAGAACTAGATCTTAGGGATTCCTGCACTCCGATCCGGATCCCACACAACTCCCTCCCTGGTCTCGGGCAAGTCACTTAACCTCCCACCTCAGTTTCAGCATCAATCAACTAGAAATAAGGCTTGGCACACAAAGGATTGAGAGGAATCAAGGGAACTCTCTTTTATGTTCTGGCCAATTGAGCTCTTCGGAGGACTCACCGTTCAAAACTCACAAGCCTGGATCGGTTGTGAGCTAGTGTTTTATTCCAAATCCATGCTGCACATCAGACATGGGCTGCTCTCCCATGGGTGCCTTGGGGGGCTTCTTCTCCCACAGGAGCCAGCCAGAAACCCTTTTCACTTATCCCACTGTAAATCAGGAGAACTCCACTGGAGTTCTTAGAGTTACTCTTGGGTATGTGAGAGCAGAACCCAGCTCTTAGTGTCCAAGATCCTAGTGGAGAGCAGCACCCCATATGGGGCAGGGGAAGGGCCAGGACCCTACTCACTTTACATCAGCTCTGTGACCAGCCCACATACGATACGCTCAAAGAGGTGTAGCAGTTACTACTCCTGCTCATGCTCCCCAGAGGCATTCCATGCTCTCCATAGGCACAAAGACTCTAGGAAATGTCCTTCTACTCAGCATCCCCGTGTCCAAAAGGGGCTGTGGCTTTAGAAGGAACAACCAGGCCCTGGATACACCAGCATGGCGTGAAGTGCTGCTGTGACACAAGTGCATTAGGTTTTGATCCCATTTAGTCCATTAAAAGAGGAATCCGCCATCTCCTGACTGAAGCTGCTGAAAACAGCCTAGCCCTATGGGAAACAGGAACACGCCAAATACCAACATCTCCCAGCTTTGCAAATAGGATAATGGGCTAATTCCACGTTACCACTGTACTACAGCACGGAGCAAGCATTGCAAACCCAGCCGCCAGCCAGCTACACGGATTGCTGGGTCTTCCTGTTACAATGCATAGAGGCCAAGGCCGGAAGGGACCACTATGATCATCTAGACTGACCTCCTGCAGAGCACAGGCCACATAACCGCCCCCAGCAATTCCTAGAGCAGAGCATCTAGAAAAACATCCAATCTAGATTTCAACATTCCCACTGATGGAGAATTCACCACAACCCATGGTAAATTGTTCCAAAGGTTAAGGACTCTCCCTGTTAAAAAGGTGCACCCTAGTTCCAGCCTGTATTTGTCTAGCTTCAGCTTCCCCCTGCAACTAGATCAAGTTAGACCCTTCTTTGGTAGACTGAAGAGCCCCTGGTTAAATATTTGTTCCCCATGCAGGTACTTACAGGCTGTAATCAAGTCACCCCGTCACCTTCTCTTTGTTAAGCTAAACAGAGTGAGTTCCTGGAGTTGATCACTACAAGGGAGGTTTTTTAATCCTTTCATCATTTGAGTGGCTCCTCTCTGTATCCTCTCCAATTTATCACCGTCCTTCTTAAATGAACCCCAGCTCTGTCTAAATGCTGATATCTAACTGCAGACAGCTTCAATTCATTAGTTGCTTTTGTCATTAGAAAGTGCAATTCTCCTAAGTGCTCAGAAGGAGAAGGTGTCTGGTTGCCCAAAGTTCAGAGTTTCAGGTTTGGGCTGGTGGCTTTCCTTCCAAAAACTAAATAAATAAATGAAAGGCAGGTTAAGTGGCACTTGCTGTTTTTCCCCAGCAACATGGGAAAGGACTTTGTTTTCCCGGCTCTCTTCCTCTCCTGAGTGCCGGAACAGAAATAAGAAGAGAGACTCCCACACACAAACTAGCATTTCAGCTGGTACCATTATTATTTCATGTTCAAAAACCCTGCAACAGAAACTACCCTGCCATGCAGTGGAGCAGATTTAAGAGTCCAGAGCTGGTTGCTAAAACAACTCGTTTTGAAAAGGAAATAGAGACATTTCAGTCCACAGCCTCATGCTTTTTACATTTCACAAATTAACCTGCTTCCATGCCACTAGTCACAGCCTGTGCATGTAACAATGTAACATGCCCTGGGTAGAACTCCCCACCGCCTGCCCCCAACACCTCAGTGCCTAGAGAAAGGAAGGCGTATCTGCACCCTTCGATTGCTGAGAACAGTTCAGCAATGGCAACAGACCCTGCACCCCTTCTACCAGGGCACCTTGATTTCAGTCCTTTGCAACAGGGACTAGTAACCTGCATTTTTGTTGCTGTTGGATTAAAAAGCAAACAGGCTTGTACATACATTGCAGCAGTCCATCCCGGGTGCCAATCCGATTAGGAGGTTTCCAATCAACTGGAGGCTTAAGCAATGGGACGGCAAGGATCTGCCTTTCTGCTCCACTTGTAACTTGGCTTTGCCCTGCTCTCTCCGGATCAGCTCCTTCTGCAGGTGCTCAAGTTGAACAGAGCCTCTTGCCTACGTAACCCAGTTCCTCCTGGCTGCGGAGCCTATCAGACCTACTCACTCAGCTCCAGTTCTCTTCATGCTTTTCATTTTTTTTCTCCTCCCCAGTTTATTTCACAGCAACTCCCCTTGCTTCTAACACACTTTAAATACTTAAAGGGACAGGCAGCCTGGAACAAGACTTCATAGCCTATAAATACAGCCGCAGACCAAATAGTATCAAATATTTAATGTTACATGGAAAGTTCTACAATTCTGCGTCATTAGGGCATGTAAATATGTGCCCTTCTGCTTCTCTGCTTTCAGTGTTGCAGCCTGATCCAATCTGCTGTAAAACTAGATCTGGAAGAGAAGAGTAGACAGAGCTGGATTCTTCTCTCTTACACTGAATTTATGTCAGTGTAACTACTACAGTGGCCAGGTAGCAAGTGTGAAAAATCGGGACTGGGGTGTGCAATAGGCGCCTATATAAGACAAACCCCCCAATATTGGGACTGGCCCAATAAAATCAGGACATCTGGTCACCCTAGTAACTACATGGACTTTAGAGGACTTGCTCCTGCCTGACCTCAGGGTGCGTGAGTGGAAAACAGCCCCAGAGATTAGGCTGATACACAGTTGTGAAACCTCACAGCAACAGAGGGAGAAATGGACATTTACACGACGTAGCTTCCCATATATCGCTCAAGGTCACAGGAGTCACCATTCCAGATCAAAGCTATGGTCCAAGCAGCCCCATTCCTGTCCCTAACAGGGTGGAGGCCAGATGCTTCGACTCCCATGAGTGGAATTACTTCCCATCCATAGGCTTAATGCCTGGAAACATTAAGGGCCATCTCTCTTGTTTCACGCTGATATTGGCTAGATCATCATTGTGACACTGCACCCTATATTCTTCACAGTGATATTATTATGATATGATTATGACATCATTGTAATGTATTTTAAGCAAGATTAGTCATGTGAGGTGTCATTGGAAGGGTTATGATTTGCTAAATATGATTATCTTATTTGTATGTATGTATCATTTTTGTAACTGAAGTTATGAATATTGACTATGTGTCTGTATTTCAAATGTAGTTACACCTGGGTAATGCCCACTAGATAAAATGCTTTCAATCTGGATAGTGGGTGGGGAAGGGCCTATTCAGGGCAATGGGCCACTAGGAAAAAACAATAGGCCTTAGGAGAAGCTTATCTCTTACCTGGGGGGGGCCTTCCTGAAAATGCTACAGACAGCCTCCAACTAATGGCTGCTATGACTCTACATAGACGTGATGTGACCACATGTCTCTAGCCTCCATCTTGGGATGTCAGTATTTTTCCATAGACTGGTCTGGGAACTAAGCTTTGAAACAAAGCTTCCTGTCATATGCAAAAGCTATATAAGGGAGGGAGTGACATCATCTGGTGTTCTTCACTCTGTATACAAGAAGACTCCTGGAAACACCTGAGGAACAAAGACTGAACTGCGGGAAGTGCTGGACCCAGGCTAAAGGGATTTTTAGCCTGTGAATGGAACACCTGGGGATTCCAAGCTGTAAAGCAAGTGCAGTTTGCCCCTTAAGAATCTGCAGCCTGCTTGTATCATCTCTTAGGGTGAGAATCTGCTATTCCTAGCCAATCTATTTAGTATATTAAGCTTAGTTTGCATTTCTTATTTATTTGCTAGGTAATCTGCTTTGATCTGTTGGCTATCACTTAAAATCTATCTTTTTTAGTTAATAAATTTGTTTTTGCTTTATCTAAACCAGTGAGTTGCAACGAAGTATGTGGGAATCATAATTCAGGGGCAAAGGCTGTTGCATATTCCTCTCCACATTGAGGGAGGGGGTGAATTTTACGAGCTTACGCTGTACAGTTACCTGTGCAGCACAAGACGGTATAATTTTGGGTTTATACTCCAGAGGGGGTGTGTGCATGGGGATTTGGGAGTTGCTTTAGCTGTAGCCTTTCCATTGTTGGTTCATTGCAGGGGCTGGTCAGAGAGCCTGCATGTAACTGCAGCTGGGTGTGTCCCTACCTGTATGTGTGCTGGTGAAATTGCAGGCTGGAGGGCTTTGCAGCTTGTCACAGCAGTACAGTGTGAGAGGAAGCAGAGGCTGGTGGGTGAGGGGGCTCAGTGGTACCCTAGTTCCAGGTGGCACCCCGGGGGGAACCCGTCACAATCCTATCACCTGTGTTCTTCCTGCTCTGGTCAGAGCTTCTGATGCGTCTTGGCTGTTGCGACACATCTAGCTATCTGGCCATCACCAGAGTGTCAAGCCACAAGACAGGCTGTTCTTGAGGTGTCACCAGCAGAACTGTGAAAGAAGAGCTGACCAGGAGCAGGCTGGAGGTGTTAAACCTGCCCTAACCTCTGGGCTCTTGGGAGAGGGACACGGTACTTTTCCAGAACTGGGTTTTTAAACTAAATCGAGCATTAAATCCTTTAGTGGGTTGAAACTACGAAATCAGGACAAACACACCCACCCATCCAGCGAGCCTTGTGAAGCTGAACCTTGCCCACCCAACGAAGCACAGCAAACTGCATCTGACCTACTTACACAGACACCCACACACAGCACAGAGATACCCAGGCAGGCTGGAACAAATCGTGTAGCAGGGGTGCCGAGAGCCATGGAACCAAATTGTAAGGCCTGGATCTGATGGAAACCTCTTCAAGCCAGGGGGTGCGGCCACACCCCCAGCACCCCTAGTTCCAGCACCTATGGCTATACCATACTCCCAAGTCAGAGAGTTACCCCCACCCACAGCACACAGACATCGTTACCCTCAATACACACAGCCCTCCCCGCAACTAACAGACCCGCCAGTACACCCACACCCAGGATCACAAACATACTGGGAGACACACAAGCAGGCCCTAATGTGCACTTGGTGCATTTTCACAGAGCCCCCATCTCAAGGGGTCCCCAGCGACCTCCCCCACAACAAAAGCAACCCAAGGCCAGGAAGGGGACAGGGCAAGGCATCGCAGAGGAAGGGCCCCATCTGCACGCCGTGGCAAGTGCCAATTGGCCGGAGTGGGGAACCAAGCCCGCCCTGCTGCAGGACATGAATCGCAGCCTTACTGTCGAGCAGACCCCCACATCGGGGCCTTCTACTCCTGGGGCAGGACCCAAGCCCCAGGCCTCCCACCCCCCAGGAGGCAGGACCTGGCAGAGAAGGTGGGTGTCTCCCTCAATTCCGATAGCAAACAGGGCCCCAAAATTCTTTAATCCAGCACTTCACCCAATGATGCCTTGCTACAGACACACCTGCTCACAGACCCCCGAGACACAGACCCCATTAGATTCCCACCCAGGGACATGAATTCAGAGAGATACAGAAAGAGTGATATACAGATGCGCTTGTACTCCGTGTGTCTGCGCTAAAGCAAGGAAGCCATTGCAAGGCTGCTCACTGCATAAATGGCTGGCGCCCGCATGCACCCTTGCAACATTCAGTACGTCCCAGGCAGCAGTGCTGTTTGTGTCAGAACTAAAAGCAGAAATGGCTACAGGAAAAATAAAGATAAAACGCTTTCTAACCATAACACACTTGACTTGGGGTTCAAAGTTAAGTGCCCTTACCTCATTTCCAGTACTATTGCTGACCAAACTCTCAGGCCAGGATCTGCTCCCAACGTCCAATGTCTGTTTCTTTGGTCTTCTGAGGTGAAAAGGGAGAACTGGAGAGGGAGCGAGAACTTGTGGTGTTTTGCCCCTCACTTTTATAGTTCAGTCCCCCTTTGAAGTGGTGAAGAAGGGGTGTCGGACGGAGGAGAGGAGGCTGTGCGGTGGGGAAGGGGTGTCGGACGAGGGAGGGGAGGCTGCGTGGTGGGAAAGAGGTGGCTGATGGAGGAATGGGCAGAGGGGTTCTGCTGGGAGAAGGTGAGGCCGGGGGATGGGGATGGGGGATGGGGTCTGGTCTGGGAGACCCCCTGCAGGGAATGTGTGATGGGAGGGATGTCAGAGGGGGGCAGAGTATGAAGGGGGAAGCGGGTGAAGAGACTGTGCGGGAAGGGATTGGGGAGGAGTCGGGGGTAGGGAGGGGTGGACGTGTAATAGGGAGATTGCACTTTTGGCTAACAGGTCCTTAACGAGGGAGGGCGATGGGTCTGCAGCTGGCTGTGACATCCAGTCTCCTGTGTCACCTGCCGGTTTCACTGATGATATGCTCGCCTCTGGGATTGCCACACTCCTGCTGCTCACATCTCAACCCAGTGTCAGAGCTGGCTGGATCCCCTCCCAAGAAGGGGGGCACAGCAGACTGTCCTGCAGGGAGATGGCAGGGTTTGTTTTCCTCCCTCGGCCCAGGCTGGAGCAGCTCTCAGAACTGGCTGTTCTGCTAGGACTGCCCAAAACAGCAGAGAAAGCCGCTGAAGGCTCTGAACAGGCCGAGGGAAAGGAAGCCACTTTCAGAGCAGTCGCTGTAGAGGAGTGGGCTGCAGGCCTAAAGCAGAGCACCCAAAGGAACTAGCTCCTCAAAGGCATGTGGGTGCCTAGCTCCCATTGGTGTGAGGACTGATTGAGGACTTGTGCCTAGAACAGCATGGAGGTTAATAGAGAGGCGGAGTCACCTGCTCAGCTGGCTCAGAGAGCTGAAGCAGTGTTGCCAACCCCTGTAATGTTTGATGTTTTGCTTAAAGCGCCAGCTCCTGGAGTCATGTGATTCCATTAAACCTCAGTTTCCATTAAAAGAAAAAGTTTCTAGCCCTCAGGGCTGCGAATAAATACTTGAAAATGTAAGGGAAATGTGCCCTGAGAGCTCACACACTGGAGCCTTGAGAGCCCCAAATAAAAAGAACCCCAAGCTGATTATTATCATTATTTAATCTCGGGATTTTTAAGCCTATTTCATGATTTCTGAGTGCTGGGGCTGGAAATTCCGGCAGTGGCCTATCCTGTGGTATTAACGTGTGGGGTGAGGCCTGGATGGGTTTTCAGTGTTAGTGTTTCTGACACTAAAAGAGGGGAGCTGTGCTGGAAGGTGCTGAAGGGGTTCCTAGTGTAGCTCCCACTATTGGATATAGGGCTGCCTCTCTCTGTGTGTCACTTCTTGGGGTTTACTAGTAGAGCACTTACCTCTGTTGCAACAGCACGGCGCTCTGTGCGCTTGGCTGCTCCCTGCACCGCAAACTGGGAGGTGGGTACTGGAGGGAGGGCTGGAAAAGAGAGAATGTGGGAGCTCACATGCAAGCTTGGAGGGGGCGGGGGAATACTTGGATGCAAGGAAATGTGCGGGAGTTTCTGTGTGGTGAAAACTAGAGCTGTACGGCAATGAGACCTCCAGGTTCCCAAACCTGCTCTTCTATTGCATTGATGTTGTTTGCACTACTGAGGATTCCATTCATCCTCCCTAAGCAGATCTCCTTGGATTGATGAGACTCCAATGAATTAGAAACTCTCTCTCAAACCCTCTCGCATGTCCCTATGTGAACGGCGAGTAAGCGATCCTTTATTGCTATAGCAGCTTCCTAAATATGGCTACTGTTCAGAACATGTGCACTGACTCAGATGTGTCTGCTAGACTCGACTCTAAAACGTGGTTCTGCGCTGAAGAGTGACTGTGCAAAAATGGCACCATCTGACTCAGCAAATCTGCTCCCTGTATGTATGCAGATTCCTATTTTTGTTCTGCTTTGTACTCCGGCTGTCCCCGGAGAGGGGAGCTGGAGTCTTTTCCTTTTGTGCATCATAACGGAGTTCTTTCCATTCCCAGTAATTTACACCCACAGAAGGTCATTGGGTTCAACAGGTATTAGGCACAGTTCGGTTTGCAAAAGCTTGACTGCTGGCGATAATGCATGAGAAAGGAAGACCCCGGTTTGACTCTTGGATCCCTGGGGGAGTTTGCTGGGCTGGGGGAGTTAGAAACAACAGCCTGATTCATCCTTCTGCTGCGACAGATTGAGGTTGGTATAATTCCATTCACAGAGTGGAAAGCCAGGCCAAACATCACTTTACTTGTGACTGACTATATTTGCTCAGGAGTCACAATACACATGGAGATCCATGGTGCCATTTTTATAACATAGAGTTGCACCGAAATGCTGTCCGATTTTATTACAATAAAAACAATGAATCCTGTTATTTTTTTGGCCACATGGACAGGGCCGGCTCCAGACACCAGCTTACCAAGCAGGTGCTTGGGGTGGCCACTCCGGAGAGGGGTGGCACGTCCAGCTGTTCGGCGGCAATTCGGCGGTCGGTCCCTCGCTCCTGCTCAGAGCGAAGGACCTCCTGCCGAATTGCCGCCGCAAATCGCGATCGTGGCTTTTTGTTTGTTTGTTTGTTTGGCTGCTTGGGGTGGCCAAAATCTGGAGCCGGCCCTGCACATGGAAGGAAACTTATTATTGCTTTACAATAGCACCTTGAGTCCCCGTATGAGAGCAGGGCCTCGTTGTCCTAGGTACTGTACATACACTTAACAGACAGTCCCTGCCCTGAAGAGCTTACTGTCTAAATAGGCAAGACAGACAAAGGGGAGAAGTAGAGAAAGATTCATAGATTCCAAGGCCAGAAGGGACCATTGTGATCATCTAGTCTGACCTACTGCACACCACAGGCCAGAGACCTGCCCCAAAATAACTCCTAGAGCAGAGCTTTTAGAAAAAACATCCAGTCTGGATTTCAACATTGTCAGGAAAGGAGAATTCGCCACAAGGCTGGGTAAATTGTCCAATAGTTCATTGCCCTCACTGTTAAAAATGCACGCCTTATTTCCAGTCTGGATTTGTCTAGCTTCAAATTCCAGCCACGGGATCATGTTATAAATTTCTCTGGTAGACTGAAGAGCCCATTAGTAAATATTTGTTCCCCATGCAGGTACTTATAGACTGGGATCACATCACCCCTTCACCTTCTCTTTGTTAAGCTAAACAGACTGAGCTCTTTGACTCTATCACTATAAGGCAGGTTTTCTAATCCGTTGTCATTCTCATGGCTCTTCTGTGAACTCTGGAATTTATCAACATCCTTCTTGAATTGTTGACACCAGAACTGGACACAGGATTCCAGCAGCTGTCACACCTGTATCAAATATAGAAGTAAAATAACCTCTCTGCTCCTACTTGAGGTTCCCCTGTTTATGCATCCCAGGATCTCATTAGCTCTTTTGGCCACCACTTCACATTGGGAGCTCATATTCAGCTGGTTATCCACCATGACCCTCAGATTTTTGTCAGAGTCACTGCTTCCCCGGAGAGAGTCCTCCAGCCTGTACATAGGGCCAACATTATATATAGATATAGAGTGATCGCGTTGTGAATGAACTCTTGAATGAACTAACACAGGAAAATGATAAAAGACAAAAACACCCTATCGCGTGTGGGTGAACACTTTTCACAGAGCGATCGCTTATCTGACCTCTCAGTCCTCATCCTCAAAGGAAACCTGCACGATGCTTTCAAAAGACAAGCCTGGGAGTTTAAATTTATAATTTTGATAGACACTAAAAAATGATGGACTGAACCGAGTCACTGAATTTATGGTTTATTACAACAATCTGTAACCCAGTAGCTCCCCTGTTTGTCCTATGACTGCAGAGGTGTCAATGGGCTACTCTACCAACCTTGAATGGTCCCTTAGAATATGTGCTAATTACTTATGCTAAACAATCTGTTCCACCTTGCATTTAGCTGTGACACTCGAGTGCCTTTCCCAGACCTGAAGAAGAGCTCTGAGTAGCTCGAAAGCTTGTCTCTCTCACCAACAGAAGTTGGTTCAATAAAAGATCTTACCTCCCGCTAGGGTGACCAGACAGCAAGTGTGAAAAATCGGGACAGGGGATGGGGGGTAATAGGAGCCTATATAAGAAAAAGACCCCAAAATCGGGACTGTCCCTATAAAATCGGGACATCTGGTCACCCTACCTCCTGCACCTTGTCTCTCTAATATCCTGGGACAAACACAACTACACTGCAGACGTATCTTCAGTTGCTTCTGTTTAACATCCTCCAGAGCAGTGGTTCTCAACCCACAGCCAGCAGGCCACTTGTGATTTAATCAGCAGACATCTGTGGCCCATGTGATATCCTCAGGGCCATATGGGTAGCACATATATTGTGTGGATGCAGCCCACAGAACATGTAGAGAGCTGCATATGTAACCCACAATGGTAAATAGGGTGAGAACCACTGCTCCAGAGATACTAGCTAAATGAGACTATAGCATCTAGTTTTTTTCCCCAAATATAGAACAGAAATATTTATTACACACTTCTCACTTCTGCCCAGGGCCGTCCCTAGACATTGCGGTGCCCCCCCTCACCCCTGCGGCGGGAAGTGGAGTGACCTGACCCCAGCCCGCTCCACTCTGCTCTCCTGGCTCCCAGCCTTGGGGGGCAGGAGGGAACCGCCCCCCAGCACTCAGCGGCGGCGCAGCTGGGAGCCTTCAGAGCAGAGCGGGCTGGGGCCAGGTCGCTCCACTTCCCGCCACCCGGTGAGTGCAGGGCGCGCCCGACCCCTGCTGCAGTCCCCTGGGACGTAGCTCAGGGGAAGGGGTGGAGTGGGGGCGGGGCAGGGAGGGAGCAGTGGTGGGGGCAGCTTTCCTGGCCCGCTCAGCTGGCCAGGGGATCAGGCTGGCCACTGGAGAAGCACGCAGCTGCATAGGGCACCAGGAAATTTGGGGCAATTTGGTGCCCCAAATTTCCTGGTGCCCTATGCAGCTGCGTAGTTTACGTATGGGTAAGGACGGCCTTGCTTCTGCCTTTCCTGCATTATTATTGATAATTCTACCATTTCTGTCTAGTAACGGACCAATACCATTGTCAGGATTCTTGTTGTTCCTAATATATTTCTAAAAACTCCTCCTTATTGGCCTTAATTCTGATGGACATGGATTTCTTCTTGTGTATCTTTGCTTACCTTATCAATTTTCTACCCTTCCTAACTTCTGACATATTCATATCTGACATTACTATCACCTTCCCTTTTCTTCTGCTGGTTATATATTTTACAGTTATTTTTATAGCTGCCGTCACTTCCCCTCTAAAACCAGGTCAGTTTTTTTAACCAGCACAGCCTTCTTCCTCAATTGTGGGATTGTGGCTTTTGGGGCATCTAGTGCCGCGTTCTTAAAGGATTCCCAATTATCATTCATATTTTTCTGATTAAATTCTTCCTCCCTGCTGATTTGGCTCATAATTGTTTTTGGCTTTGTGAAACTGGCCCTGTTAAAGCTCCAAGTACAGACATTACTGGTCTGACTTTATTCTGCTTGCACATTATAAATGGGATCAAGTCGTGATCACTTGTCCCAAAGCTGCCATTATTTTGTAGTCCTGTGATCATTCCTCATTATCTGTTAGGACAAGGTCCAATATAGAATTTCCTCGTGTTGACTGCAACACTTTTTGAGTTAGGAAATTGTCATCTATAACGTTTAGAAATTCCAAGGAAGTTTTAGGACTGGCAGCATGAGACCTCCATGATATGTCACTCAGAGTGAAGTCCCCCACGATCACACATGGTTTTTTTTTCTACACATTGTGGATGGGTGCATAAGGAGGCGGCCATCCTGTTTCTTACTGTGATTTAGTGGTCTGTAGCAGACACCAATACTCCATCTCGTGCTTTATCTGTTAGGACATTGATCCAGAAGCATTCAAGACCATTTTCTTCTGCGTTATCAGTGACTCAGAAACAGGTAATGCTATTTTAGACAGAGTGCCAATCCCTGTCCCCATTTGCTGATTTGATCATTTCTAAATCGGTTATAACCATTGTTTTTAATATTCCAATCATGTGGATCATCCCACCAGTAATACCAACTAGATCGAATTTATGCTCCTAAATGAGCAATTCCAATTTGTCTTGTTTGTTACCCAGGCTCCTAGCATTGGTGTATGGCAATTCATGATTTTTTTCTCTTCATATCCTTTGATTCCTTAATTAATTTTGTTCTCAGCATCTCAGTTTTACGCTGAGTGCTCATATCTTCCCTCTCTTTACCCTCTCTTTAGCTATTACTTGAACTCCTTCCTGACTACTCTAGCCAGCCTGTCCCCAAGGAGATTGGTCCCCCTTCTACTGAGGTGATGACCCTCCGAACTATAGGAAATATTATGTACATTTTACATATGGGAATTGAGGCACAGAGAGGAGAATGGTCAGATTTCTAACAGCCAACAGCTCCCAAAGTCTGGCCCTAAGTGACTTCCCTGTATAATAATGTATATGCACAATGGGGCAGAGTTAAGGTTATACTCGTGTTTCCTAACTGCAGAGTGCATTGCTTTGCAATCTGAACATGTTTTGAACATCATTTGTTGTATGAAATGTTATATAAAGTCACAATATCTTAGTCACATGAGACCTCACTGCAGTGTTGTCCCTGCTATTAGATCTATGCAGAGGGAGTGGGGTGAGGCTTCTGGATTTGTGTCTGAGAACTAAGTAAGGGGGTGAAAATTAGCCAGGCTTTACTATGTGTTTTCTCTGCAGAGCTCCCCTCCCAGCTTGCATTAGCTTTCTCTTCCATAAAATACAGTTTGGAAGTTGCTAGGCAACCTTCCTATTCTCCTTCTCCATGTGCTGTTTTTGGCCCTTCTTGTACATAGCCCAAGGATACATGGGACTTGCTTTTCGGGCCCAGGTATCAGAGTCACCACCATTATGCATTATTTATATTTCTATAGCAGCTGGAGCCCCCAGCTGAGATCAAGGACCTTTTGGGTACTTACCCAGAGCAGGAGACAGGCCCTGCACCAAAGTGCCTGCCCTATAAATAGAGAAGACAGATAAAGGTGTGAAATAAGGGAGTCTAATCTCCATTTTGCAGAGAACTGAGGCAGAGAGAGATTAAATGACCTGCCCAGGGACACACAAGGAGTCTGTGGGAGTTGAACCCAAGATTTCTGAATCCCAGTTAAGGGCCTTAACCTGTTTTCCATGCTGGCTCCCGGGGGATACCACGTGGCCTCTTGTCTGAGGGCTGCTGTTCCTTCATCATTCTTTGATGTCAGCTGCCATTAGCATTCTTTCCATTCTGCCATGTGTGCCCGCAGGGTCACCTTTGCAAACATATACCTGCCCCCTCAAATCTCTGTCATCCTCTCCTTTCTTTAGTATTGTCCCACCCAACGTGCAATGCTTCTAGCACGGGGTGGGACTGTGCCTATCTGACCGATTACGAACTCTGAGATGGAAGGAAATCATTGCTAGTGAAACTCCATAAGAACATAAGAGTGGCCAGACTGGGTCAGACAGACCAATGGTCCATCCAGCCCAGGATCCCAACAGTGGCCAATGCCAGGTGCCCCAGAGGGAATGAACAGAACAGGGCAATTATCAAGTTATTATTCCCAGCCTCTGGCAGCCAGAGGTTTAGGAACATCCAGAGCATGGGGTTGTGTCCCTGACCCTCTTGGCTAATAGCCATTGATGGACCTATCCTCCATGCACTTTTCTAGCTCTTTTTTTAACCCAGTTATACTTTTGACCGTCACAACATCCCCGGCAACAAGTTCCACAGCTTGACTGTGCATTGTGGGAAGTACTTCTGTATGTTAGTTATAAACCTGCTGCCTATTCATTTAATTGGGTGACCCCTGCTTCTTATGTTATGTGAAGGGGTAAAAACCCACCCTTCCCTATTCACTTTCTTCCACCAGTCATGATTTTATAGACCTCTGTCCTATCCCTAAGATGAACATTCCCAGCCTTTTTAATCTCTTCCCATATGGGAGCTGTTTTATAGCCCGAATCATTTTTGTTGCCCTGCTCTGTATCTTTTCCAGTTCTCATATATCTTTTTTGAGATGGGGTGACCAGAACTGCACACAGTATTCATGGTGTGGGCGTACCATGGATTTATATAGTGGCATTATGATATTTTCTGTCTTATTATCTATCTCTTTCCTAATGGTTCCTAACATTCTGTTCGCTTTTTTGACTAATGCTGCATATTTCACAGATATTTTCAGAGAATTATCCACAAGGTCTCTTTCTTGAGTGGTAACTGCTAATTTAGATCATATGATTTGTATATCTAGTTGGGATTACATTTCCAAAAGTGCATTACTTTGCATTTGCCAACATTGAATTTCATCTGCCATTTTATTACACAATCACCTAGTTTTGTGAGATCCCTTTGTAATTTCCCAATCTGCTTTGGACTTAAGTATTTTGAGCAATTTAGTGTCACTGGGAAATTTTGCCACCTCACAGTTCATCCCCTTTTCCAGATCATTTATGAATATATTGAACAGCACAAATCCCAGGACAGATTCTTGGGGTACCATGCTATTTACCTCTCTCTGCTGTGAAAACTGACCATTTATTCCTACCTTTTGTTTCCTATCTTTTAACCAGTTACTGATCCATGAGAGGACTTTCCCTCTTATCCCAGGACTGCTTACTTTTAAGAGTCTTTGGTGTGGGACCTTGTCATAGACTTTCTGAAAGTCCATCCCCTGGATCCCCCTTGTCCACATGCTTGTTGATACCCTCAAAGAATTCTAATAGATTGGTGAAGCATGATTTCTCTTTACAAAAGCCGTTTGCCTCTTTCCCAATGTATCATGTTCATCTATGTGTCTGATAATTCTATTCTTTACTATAGTTCAAGCAGCTTTCCTGGTACTGAAATTAGGCTTACAGGCCTGTAACTACCAGGATCACCTTCTATTAGCAGCAGTGCTAGATGTTTTTCTCCTGCAGGCTCTACTCCTTGTCTAGCACATCCTGACATATCAGTGTGTCATTTTTTCCTGGGAGAATTGATCTGTGCAGTACTGTATCTGCTGGAAGAGACAGGAGTGATCTCTGAGTGAGATGGATTCAGTCATAGTTTTTTGGAAGCTGCAGAGAAGTGGTGTCAACATGTCATCCAATCCCAAATAGAAGAGACCTCTTAGGCCAGTCTGTCCATCTCCTTGGGGCCAGGTCATGGTTGCTCCCTAGAGCACACCTTCTAGTGATTTGAGCACTCTGAATTTACAAGTCATAACTGATGGTGCATTTCCCCCTTCCCTTGAGTAGGGTGACCAGATGTCCCGATTTTATAGGGACAGTCCTGATTTTTGGGTCTTTTTTTTATATAGGCTCCTATTACCCCCAACCTCCTGTCCTGATTTTTCACACTTGCTGTCTGGTCACCCTACCCTTGAGAGACAATTCCACAGCCTGATCTATCGCACTGTAAGGACAACTTTTCTAATATTCAACCCAGATGCTTCCTTTCCTAATTTTAGCTCAGAACTACTAGCTCTGCCCTCATGTGCCATCCTATATATTTCTGCTCCTTTAGCACTAACGTTATTCCTCTCCTACAATACAACCATTTCAGGGAACCTCCGTGCTACACTGTTACAAACATGATTCCTGTCAGAGTGAAGACTAGACCTCAGGTCAGACCAAGTCCTTAGCTTGGTTATGAACCATTGCTGAGTGCTACCTAGCTCAGAATTTTTAAATAAAGCATTTATCGCTATGCACTAGAATCAAAGAGCCAAGGCTCAAATGACAAAGGTCCAGTTTACACAACAGATTGGCCCCATGGTTGTAAAGGACTTAGTGAGCAACTGAGGTGTAACCAGGTTCCCTGACATAGCTGCACTTGTAATGTAGACTGGAGCTAAGAGGGGACATAAGTCGACAAATATGCATAGATTTTAAGGCCATTATGATCAAAATTAAAGGAGCCATCGCTGTTATCTCCAACTGCCAGGGCATGCTCATGATTTGAGCCCAGGACTGCTAGCGTCCAAAGCCGGCGTCAATCCCCAGAGCCCAAAGCTGCTTGTATTCAAAGAATATTAAGGTCACCAAAATGGCAGGTAGCGGAAAGCTTTTCTTTAGAGCAGACATTTTGCGACATCCTCTCCACCCACGTGCTGGTTTCTGTGCTGGAACTTCAGTAGAAAGTTTGTTTCTGGAACATACTGTTTTTGAAGCACCTCTCGAGTCCTTACACTCCATCGCACCCGCTTCCTCTGGCAAGCATAAGCTTCTAAGTACTGCAAATGTCACTCTTCCCACCCGTGTTAGGAAAAAATAGCTCTTCTTTTGCCACTGCCTCCAATAGCATTTACATTAAAATCCTCTTCCAGCCTCTAAATAAAGGCTTTATTGCTTTCCTCTTTCACTAAGAGGGAAGCCGTGCTTCCTTTCTCTTTTGATTCTTTTTAGCCAGAAAGCCGCTCCACCTCTTCTGAGCTCTTTGTTCTTTACAATACCTGCCCCTGTTGCTCAAATGGCTTTTACATCAGATTAAGGGAAACAAAGAACAAAGGTAAAGTCTCCATGAGAGAGAGCACAGATGTGTGACTTGCCCTGTGACATTATGAACTGGAACACAAAATGGCCACTGCCTCCCAGCTGTCTTTATAGCAGACAGCAAGAATTTACAGGAGCGGGCCCCTGGGAACAGAATGACAACTCTGCCTTTCAATAGCATACAATCACAACGTACACAGAACGTTTAAAGTGCTCCTCCCTTGCAAATGAGAGTCCCGTGATGGTGCAAAATATGAGTAGGGTTCACTGGTGTTAAATAAGTGTGTTCATGGTCGGGGGGAGGCTGGTTTGCACAATTTGTTCAAACAGCAAATCCCACTGTGGGGCTATTCCTCAGGGTGAGATAGCAATTGTGATACACGGGGTCCCATGTTTATTGTCTAGTAAGGACTCAAGATCACTTCTTCCCTATGTCTACGAAAAAAGTTTGTTTTTCCTACTCACTCTGGGCTCTCTCCTTCTCACACATCAGCACCTGTTATTAACATTCTGCAGGACAAACTATTCCCATGCCTTCAAGGATGGGCAGAACAAGGCCCTGAAATTGGCACTTAGTTCACCATTCTTTGCTCATGCATATGCCCGAATGGATCGCAACTCTCTCTCCCAGGCTGGCTCTGCAATGCGCACAAGAGTAAAAAGCAGAAAAACCTTGTTTATGTCATTAGGGGCAGGAGATCAGCCCCTGAATACATGGGAGTGTCCCTCTATGGAGTAAGATGATGCCATTCCGACACAAAGGACAGACCAGACCAGTCCTCACTTACAGACAGCCTCCCAACCTTAAGCAAATACTCACCAGCAACCGCACACCATACAACAAAAACACTAACCCAGGAACCTATCCCTGCAACAAAGCCCGATGCCAGCTCTGTCCACATATCTATTCAAGTGACATCATCATAGGACCTAATCACATCAGCCACACCATCAGGGGCTCGTTCACCTGCACATCTACCAATGTGATATATGCCATCATGTGCCAGCAATGCCCCTCTGCCATGTACATTGGCCAAACCTCTACGCAAAAGAATAAATGGACACAAATCTGACATCAGGAATCATAACATTCAAAAACCAGTAGGAGAACACTTCAACCTCTCCGGTCACTCAGTGACAGACTTGAAGGTGTCAGTTTTGCAACAAAAAAACTTCAAAAACAGACTCCAAAGAGAGACGGCTGAACTCAAATTAATATGCAAATTAGACACAATTAACTTAGGTCTAAACAGAGACTGGGAATGGTTGGGTCATTACACTAATTGAATTTTTTCCCCCCATGTTAAGTTCTCCTCACACTTTCTATGGGTCATCTCCATTATCACTTCAAAGTTTTTTCTTCTGCTGCTACTGATAGCTCATCTCAACTGATTGGCCTCTTACAATTGGTATGCGTACTTCCACCTTTCCATGTTCTCTGTATGTATGAATATCTTCTGTCTGTGTGTTCCACTCTATGCATCTGAAGAAGTGGGCTGTAGCCCACGAAAGCTTATGCTGAAATAAATGTGTTAGTCTCTAAGGTGCCACAAGTACTCCTGTTCTTTTTGCGGATCCAGACTAACACGGCGGCTACTTTGAAACCTGTCATTCCAACACAGTCACTTTACAGAGTAGAACTGCACTGTAAACTACTAATCATTAAACAATATCCTGCCTCTGTAATGGATGCTCCACGGCCACCTGCTGCAAACTTCAGTGTCTGAACTGGGCTGGACCCTGGACCCTGCCTGGAAGACAGCACCTCACCAGAGTCAAACTGGGAGGGGGGCTGTTTTCATCCAGACACCATACACACTACATGATTGCTACTACCTGACAGGGGGACCGCACTTTATTTGAATAAACCACACCCCTTTTTCTGGTGTCATCCCTCCCCTCTCCTTCCCCCAGGGCATTATTACACTGGCTGGCAAATTACACTTCTTACTTACAAAATCCAGGTGATTATTGTGCCTGTGTCTACATTACACAAGCCAATGAATCAAACTCAGAATGCAGGCCTGATCCTCCTCTTGCTGACACCAGTTTTAATGGGGCAAGTAGAACAGACTCAGGTGGTTTGAGCATTGGCCTACTAAACCCAGGGTTGTGAGTTCAATCCTTGAGGGGGCCACTTAGGGAACTGGGGTAAAAATCTGTCTGGGGATCAGTCCTGCTTTGAGCAGGGGGTTGGACTAGATGACCTCCTGAGGTCCCTTCCAATTCTATGATCCAGCGTGTCTATCTTAGTTTAGGGCTTGTGCACAGGGAAGGAAAAAATTCATCTTCTATTAAGTGAAGATGCTTTTATCTCCTCCAGGTCTGCCGGAGCTGTTTTTCTGTGTTAATCTTGAGGGTAGTGACCATTTTAAACCCTTAGATGTAGCATTGTTTGATCTGTCAAGCGCTGGATTGATTCACCAGATAAAATCCCCTTGGTAGCCGTTGTAATTCTGAAGTGGGGCCAGTTTGAAGTGCAGCTTGACTCACAGGCATCTGTGTTAAAACAACTTTCTTCTCAACTGATTTGCTCCCTGTATCAGAGTCACAGTGCTTTGTTCTAGTAACAAAGATAAGTTTTTACTGCTTTTTCCTCCCGTTGGCCCTGCAGAACTAGCACAGGTAAGTGGGAAAGACCTGGATTCTAGCTCATGCATCATCAACAGGATTGTGAACCAAATTCTGGGTGCAGAATTTCAATGTTGGCAAGCCAGAAAGAACCCAGCTTGACTCTCATTCCCTGTCTGAGCCAGCAGTCAGTGAAAAAACAGGGCAGTCTCATTCCATTTACACCAATGGAAGTTTACTCTGGATTTACACTAGTGTAACTGAGATCAGAATTTAGTTGTATTTGTAAACTGAGCATATTTGAGCTGGAATCTCTGGGCCACAACCATGGGGATCATTTGGCATAGTTCAGTGCATCGGAGCTGCCGGACACTTTTCTTCTACAAACTCCCTTAAACTATAATATGCCATCATCTGGGTTTGTTCTGCCACAAACACAGCATTTACATGAGTAGGTATCATGGCCCCAAGGGAGGCAGAGGAAGAGGCCAAGGCCTTGTCCTCACTAGGAAAAAAAGGTGTTTTTTTTACTACACTGGCTAACACATGGTAACATCTTAGTGTGGACAGGGTAGTACGTAGCAGCAGGTCAAAGTAGGCACTTGCCCCTTCTAATGTGTGTGAAAACTACAACCTGCCTTGTCCACTCTGGGATGTTACCATGTGTTAGTTACTAAAAGGACAGACTGTTCAGCTTAGAAAAGAGACTACTGCTAGGGCAGAAGTCCATAAAATCATGACTAGTGTGGACAAAGTGAATAGGGAACGGTTTTTATCCCTTTGCATAATACAAGAACAAGGGGTCACTCAATGAAATGAATAGGCAGCAGCTTTACAACTAACTTATGGAAATACTTCTTCACACAACGCACAGTCAACCTGTGGAACTCATTGCCAGGGGATATTGTGAAGGCCAAAAGTATAACTGGGTTCAAAAAAGAATTAGATGAGTTCATGGAGGATACATCAATAATGGCTATTAGCCAAAATAGTCAGGGACACAGCCCTCTGCACTGGGTGTCCCTAAACCTCTGATTGCCAGATGCTGGGACTAGACGACAGGGGATGGATCACTCAAAATTGCCCTGGTCTGTTCATTCCCTCTGCAGCATCTGGGACTGGCCACTGTCAGAAGACTGGATACTGGACTAGGAGGACCATTGATCTGACCGAGTATGGCCGTTCTGATGTTCTATATGTTAGCTAGCACTTGGTTTAAAAAAATATCCACCCTTTTTCCTGAGGCAGACACCCACTGAGGCTACATCTACACTGGTACTGGAGGTGTAATTTCCAGCTGGAGGAGACATACCTGTGTTATCTCAATAGTGTAAAGCAACAATGGGATGGACTAGCTGCTGCAGTACATCTCTAGGGTTTCAGACTGGTTCATTGTCAGGGCAGCTAGCCTGGCCTGCCGCTTGCATCATCACAGCTATGCGGCTGTTTTAAGAACACTCACTCACTCAGAGGTTGCGCGAGTATGGCTTCCAAACTGGAAATGATGGTGTAGACATACCCTGAGTGACATAACTGAGCCACCAAGTCCGGCATGTCCTGCAAGGACGCTGATGGCACTGTTTGTTAGCAGAGGAGGAACATCACATGCCAGAACATTGCTAATACTTAATATAATGTTGATCCTGTTCCCGGAGATGCATTTTATTCCTACTGCATTACTCATGGTGACAGTGTGAACGGTTGCTTCCCGTTGATCCCGATATTGCTGTTCTGTTTGAAATAATCTGTTGAAACTTGGGGTACCTGTTGATTGGGAAACTTCCTCTACATATTTTAACTGGCTATTAATCCCAATATCCTCCCCTGCCATCCCCACCTTCTCTGTCCCTGCCAGGAAGCAGGAAAGGACCAACAAACTAACACTAACTAAAGGGAATGGGTCTAATGCAGGTAGAGGCAGTAATACAGCCTGGTAACTCAACACGCAGTATAACTAACACATGCATGCACTGTCACTGCTCTCTGCCATCTCAATGGACCTCAAAGTACCACTGCTAACAGCAATTGGGGGAACATTTGGGGCTGCAGTGTCACCAGTTAATGTGGATGAAACTCAGCTCACCCTCACCTTTGTGTGGATCCTGAACCCTAGAACTTGCGCTTTCCCAGAGGCTGATAGAGATGAGGAGACTCGCTGATGCTCTGCCTGGCCAAAGTGGAAATAGTGCTAGTTGGAGGGGAGCATCAGGAGGAAGGGGTAGGGAGTATGGGATCTCTGCCTGCACTTGCTACTAGGGATGCATGTCTGCCTTTGGTCAGCAGTCTTCTGTTTCCTCTCCTCTTATGCAGGAGTGGCTATTAACGAGACATTGTCCTCCTCCCACCCCAGCAGTTGCTTTTACAGGCATCTGGGCTCTTCTGTGCATTCATGAACCAGAGGTCAAGGTGGAGTTTGGAACCTGTGATCAGCCAGTCTGCATAGCACCAGCACGTGCTCCGGGGCTCAGTTGGGGAATGAGCAGTCTAGCACCCCATGGGCTGAGGGACTGTCTCTTCCCCGGGGTCTTTTCTGGGGAGGACGCTCTGCTGGGCTAGCTTTGCTGCCCGTCCGTGAAGGTCATGGTGCAGAAGCAGCGGCAAAGCATGCTCAGCGGAGGACCTCTGCCTGTGCAACCCTTGCTGTCCAGTAGTCTACCAGAGCCCATGTTGGGTGAGCACAGGAAAGGCACAGCTGTTTAATGGGGCTTTCAGACAGCAAGCACGCAGAACTCACAGCTGAGTCATTTAAAATGGCAAGTCTCTAACTGACCGACTAATGAGGCTGTTTTGATGTATTTAAAGAGCCCAGAAGCAACAGCAAACAAATGTATAAATAAAAAACAGTGACCTCATCCTGCCCTGCGCTGGGGGGAGGAAGTTCCCATGCATCCAGCCAGCAATAGGATTCAGGCTCCTTTCTAGGGCAGAGGGAAAGGTAGTAGCAGCGAATCCCATCACTAGTCCTCCCTTCTGTTCCCAGACTAAATCTGTGTTAGAGGAACTTAAACACAAAGTAGGAATTTAAGGGAGGAAAAGCTTAGAATAATGTAGATGTGTGTGGGGAGGGGGGGACTCGGGGAGATACTGGAGAGGGAGGAAATCCTAAATTGCAGTAAAACAAGCCAGTGCTGGGGAGGTTGTAAGGGCCGAGCTCAGGTGGTTGAGGAAGTACTCACGCCAAACTGCTCAGCAATTCACTCAGGCCCAGACTGGAGAACGGTGCTGACTGAAGGCAGCAGCATTGGAAGGAGCTGGGGGATAGCCCTTCAAAAACAGCTTTCTCTCCGCCCAACAAATAACATGACAGCCGGCAAACCTAGCAGGCCAGAGCCACAGTCGCTGGCGGGAGCACTGCCTGTGCTGGAAGAAAGGGAGGGTTACGCCAACTCAGTTCTTCCTCCCTGCTTTTATCGTTTTCCCCCTGCCATCAGCAATGACAGCTGGGGGCTGACAAGCCCAGGCTGTGGGTGTAGCTCCCGCTTAGTTTTCTGTGTTTGGCACCTTTAAATAGTAGGAGGCCTGATTCTCTACCGTTTTGTGGCAGTGTAACCCACTGAAGGAAAACGCAGGCTGATTAAATCTGCCGCTCTGCTTGTGGGAGGGTGGGGGTTGGGGAGGGGGTGCAGGATGGAGACTTGGGGCCTGTTGGGCCCGTTTCTGATACTGTTACATCCACTCACCTCAGCGACAGGAAAGGATTTGCAGGGGAGAGAAGAGACGCCTCCATGATTCTTTGCTTATGTCTACAATAAATGAGACTGAGTGTGCATGTTCTGACTTCTATGGGCTGTCGGCGGAAGGACGGGCCAGTGGTTAGAGCACTAACCTGGTACTTGGGAGAACTGCCACAGGCTTTAGGCTAGAGTTGCAAAGACTCAGCATTACAAAGCCTAACTTTCGGCAACCTGCCTTCTAGCAGAAGTCACAGCCCCAGGATAGGCAGCCAGGCTCCCTCAGCAATGTACGGGGACTGAGGCACCTAAGAACGGGATCCACAAAAGCCAGCAAGCTGAGCGTGTTGCTGCCTAAACCAGCGAGTAGAAAATACCGGGGGGGGGAGGGATCTATCTCTGTGCTGGGTTTGCAGCCGCAAACCCTCTCCTGGAGTTAGGGGTCTGTGCCCCTGCTTGAAAAAATCAGAGGTAGCCACGGAAGAGCAGGTTGTGCAGCTTGCCCCGAAAAGGCCTTTAGCACGGAGGTCAGAACGCTCCCCTCGTCTAGGTGGGCGACCCAGGTTCAATCCCCGCCGATGGCGTTGGAACAGACATTTGAACCCGCATCTCAGGAGAGTGCCCCGGCCCCTGTGTAATGGGATGTTCTGATGTTCAGGGGATGGAGGGATATCTCAGTGGTTTGAGCATTGGCCTGCTAAACCCAGGGTTGTGAGTTCAATCCTTGAGGGGGCCACTTGGGGATCTGGAGCAAAATCAGTACTTGGTCCTGCTAGTGAAGGCAGGGGGCTGGACTCAATGACCTTTCAAGGTCCCTTCCAGTTCTAGGAGATGGGATATCTCCATTAATTATATATTATTTATTATATGATGGGGGGGCTCCCTCAATATCTCTTGTTGAAACAGTTCCATCATGGGTGGTGGGTGGAGCCCCCCTTAAGGGAGGCTAGCCCCTGGCTCCGCCCCTTCTGCCTGAAATCCCCCGCAGCCAGAGCCATGAGTCCTCTCCCCCTCCCCTCAGCTGGAGGAGCCCCAGGCCAGCCGAAGCCCCAACCCTCCCTGCTTGGAGGTGCCCTGAGGCCCCACACACACCTGCCTGAAGGAGCCCCAGGCCAACCACAGCCATGCCCCAGACCCCAAGCCGCTGCGGGGAAAAGTCTCTCACTCCCATCCAAAGACGCTTTGACTATGCCCCATGCAGGTTTCGGGGCAGCTGAGGCAGCGGTATTTGCTACTCACCTTCCTGGGTCCATCAGTAATCTCTCTGGAGTCCTGGGAGATTACTGATGAACACAGGAAGCGGAGTAGCACATACCGCTTCCTCAGCCACCCTGGAACCTGCATGGGGCACAATAAAGGAAAAACTTCCCCCCAAAATCCAGCAGCCAGGGGTCCGGCAGCAGCAGCAGGGGAGGCAGAGCTTCCCCCGGCCTATTATACCCACCGCCCATGAGTTCTATTTTGTATGAATAATTATGTCCTTGGGGCAGACACAGCATGAGCCTGACTGGTCAGGACACTCACCTGGCATGGGGAGACTCAACGTCAAGACCCTGTTCCAGTAACAGCTTCAGCAGGAGAGACTGAGAGAGACCCCCACCTCAGAATGTCCCATAGCCCAGAGGCTAGGGCATTCACCTAACAGGGGGATCTGAAACAGGCGTCTCCCACAGACCGGGTGAGTGCTTCAACCACTGGGCAAGAGGTAATAAGGGGGCTGCTGCCGCCGCCTGCTCCAGTGGTGTTTTGTGCAGGGCCCAATCGGTTAGGCGACCGCTGCCAACGCCTACCAGATCAGGCAAGGTGAGCAGGGCCATGCTTTGTTTGAGCACCCCACAGGGGCTTAGCTGTGAGATAGACTCCAGGCATCGGGACTTAGGCATCTGTGCACATGCTCACTGGCAGAAACTCTTCAGGTTCGGGGGCAGCTGAGCATGGACTTAGGCACCTAAATCCCTTTGTAGATCAAGCCCTGCCTGTGGGACTTTGAGTTAGGCCCAGATCCTCAAAGGTACTTGGGCACCTAATTCCTATTGATCCCAATGGAAGTTAGGTGCCCACGTAGCTTTGAGGATCCAGGCCTTGGTCCCTCTGTGCCTTAGTTCCCCATCTGTACAATGGGAATAATAGCACTTCCCTGCCTCACCGGGGTATGGGAGGATAAATACATTAGAGTTTGTGAGGTGCTCAAATACTATGGGAATGGAGAGCGTTTATGTACCAGAGAGAGATTTTCCACAGCCTTGCATGAGTGAGGAATGCTGGATTGGTAGCATTTTACACCGCTGAATGACTACCCAAGGAGCAAGGCAAGGGGAATCAGGCCTGCTCATTCTACTTGCATATACACTAGTAAAAACCAGGAGTGACCCCACTGAATTCAATGCAGTTTTGTTCACCATCTTCTGTACTGAAGCCTTAGCCCTAAAGACTCAACGCTACTGCTTAATGTTCAGTGCTTGGGATCCGTTTTTCCAGCATTCATGTCGAGTGGTACAATAATTAAGAGTGAACTTAGTTTAGTACATTAGAAACGTTTAAGTTTATCAATCCAGTGCTAAGATCACTCACGTGAATGGAAGCCCCTTTGGCATGTCACCGAAACAAAGCAGCCATGGAAAATGTGTTACCCAGCATAGGCCCAGCACATCCAAACAAGGTGGCTAGAAGTTACTTTGAGACTGTAAAATACGTTAACTGCAGCACCGCAGTGCCTCCCCTCCCCCACCACCAAGCATATCGATGGGGTTTGTAATGATGGCAGATGTCACATCCCTCGTTCAAGCAGGGATCTGTACTAAATTGTGACAACCTCAAGGGATACAAGAAAACTAAAAATAGAGCATTAAATATGATCTAGAGATGTGCACATTTACATATCTTTTCTTCCTCCCTCAGACGCTCCGGCAGGGACTTTCAAGACGATCGCACGAGCATTCTTATCCTGAAAAGTCGAGCAATGAGTAAGAAATCTCAGGTGAGCAATTATAATAACTGCAGGGACCTTGGGAAATAACGCCCAATTATTGGGGCCAATTTATTAAGTTTTCATTAAAAAGTGTCTTGATCCCAATTGATGAGATAATCCTCCAGCCCAGGAAGGGCGGAGGCTGGCAGGGAGCTTTTGTTCTTCAATCACTACTTTCCGTTTTGTGTTACAATATTTCTAAACTATTGATTCAAGACAAAGTGACAACCTCAGTGCTGAATTCTGTCAGGTTCTGTCCCAACAGAAGTGTTCCCTTAAAAAAAAAAATATATATCTAAGTTTAGTGCTTAAGAAGGGTAGTAGAATAAACAGAATTTAGCCATCAGCCTAGCATGCCAGTTAAACCTCTAATAGGAATTGGACTGAGATTGACCCCATCAATTCACACAGGGCACCAAAGAGCTATACATTATCAGCTGTGCTCACCTGGCCTGGATTCAGACTAGTGAGCTAGAACAGAAAGGACGTGGACCTGACCCCCTGCTTCTCACACGCTGGGCAGGTGCCGTGCAAACTCAGTGCAAAATGCCAACATTCCACTGGGTAACATTTCATACCCGCTTTGCATGCAGGTTAAGTGACAACACAAGAGCTAAAAAGTGCAGAATCAAGCCTGTGTATGGCATGACCACTCCTGGGTCTTCCCAGTCCTCACAAATATTGAATCCAGTCTTTTGTTCTCAATTTTCTTCATTGTTTTCCCAGGCATAAATCTAATAACATACTGCATTTTTATAGCATCTTTTCAACCAGGAATATCGAGCTACTTTACAAACACGGTTTCATTGCCTAGAGCCCCCGACTATGAAGGCGGCAAAATTATCCCTAGTTTACCAATGGGGAAACCGTGGTGCACGGCGTGGGATCCATGAAGGTACTTAGATGCTTAAACCTCAGATGTAGGCGCCTAAATCCAGTTTTAGCTGCACTGCAGTCCACAGCACCCCCCTGAACCCTGTAGGTACCTAAACTCAATCAGCACCGAGCTTTGCAGAGTCAAAGCTGCGTAGGAGCCTGTGTTTCTGCCCATGAACATGGGCACTGCTGCCTTTCTCTAGGTGCCTGGACACCTACCTCATGCCTAAGCCCCAGAGCGATTCACAAAGAACAGGAAGATAGGCGTCTAGCCACCTAAGTCACACGCGGGGCCCAACCCAGTAGGCGTGCTCAGAGGCCACCTACTGGATCAGTCCCGTTTAAAATCTGGCCAGTGGAGGAGCAGCAGCCCACCTTTTCACTCTGAACCCACGGGCTCAGGCACTCACCTGGGATGTGGGAGACTGAGGTTCTGGCAGAGGGAGAGAAGGGAGACCTGCCTCTCAGGAGAGTGCTCTAACCACTGATCTATGGGATATTCGGATGCGGGCTCCCCCCCTCTCTCCTGTTGAAGCTGTTGCACTCTGGATAAATAATGAAAGAGTGAGTACAGCAGGGGGACTGGACTTGGGGCTTCCCATCTCTCAGGTGGATGCCCAAATCACTAGATTACAGTCATTCCCATTCAGTCTCTCTGGCCCAGCGACTGTTCCGCTGTGGATAAATACTTAGTCATCAGGCCAGAGAGAGAGACTGACTCCATCGTCCAGTCCAGCCCAGTCTTTGGAGGCAGCAGGCCCCAGGTCTAGTCCCTGTGCTCTAGACCTGAGGACGGAGGGCAAGAGCACACCTGGAGAAGGTGGAGCAGAGCAGAAGCAACAGGATGCAGAAAACATCTTTGGTGTTTGCTCCCATAGCCCCCTTCCCATTCTGTCGTCCTTTGGGGAGAGTTTGGAAACAGTGACCCTAACACGCAGCTAGTAAATGACATGCTTCAGGAAATGGACTTTTTGCTTTTAGAACTAACATTTGCAAAAAGGCAGTTCTCTGTGGCTTACCAGATCACAACCAACTTGTTAGAGAAGTTCAATGAGTCTGTGCCGATGACAGACTGAGCGAGCAGCTCTGCAAACAGACTCAAAAAAAAAAAAAAAAAAAAAAATATCACACAGCGCTCAGGTGCATTTTGAAAATGTGATGTTTTTATTAAACAAAAATAAACCTACTGACAAACAAGCCATTCATTCACCTGCATCTAGTCTGGAAATCATGACACTGGCAGGTCTAATGGCATTAGATTTCTTCCGTGGGGTTCGTTGCATCCTGACCTAGTTCTTTCAGTCTCCTCACTGTCTCTCTTACCCTGTATCCCCTGTAGACAGCCTGGATTTTTGTGGCAGCTTTATCTTCTATTTCATGGGTGGCTGTTTCATAGAGGCTGTGTTTGTCAAGCTCCTTCATTAAAGAAATAAAACCACAGAGGAAATGGCTCCGTAAACAGCTGACAGGCTGATTATTTTCTTGTAGTAAAAACGAATGCCTAAATTACAGTAAATCTGCATAATGTGCAACCACTGAAAACTGCTGCTTCTCAAAGGCATTTTGGAAGCTGTGTGTGAACCAAAGGTTGAGTGGGAAACTAAATGTGTTTTGTCATCTTTATCTTTTTTTTGCAACAGATCTAATCATTGTTGGGGTTGTTTTTAGGGCCAAATCTTGAGGCCCTTACTCGGGCAGAACTTTTCTGACTCACTGGGAGTCTTGTCTGAGTAAGAACATTGTGATTTGGTCCTTATTTAAAGGCCAACTGCTCATCTCAGAGTTTCTAGAACACGAAGCTCCCTTCTGTGGGAGACTAACGGTGCCATTAAACTATCAGCATTTGCCAAGAGTTACTACTTGGTGGTGTGTGATACGATTGTTATTTCCTGCTAAGTACGGGGGGAAATGGTGGCCTCTCGTTCCTAGGGAGTGATGATAACTGTTGGCAAATGTTGATTTTTAAAAATGATGAGCACTGTATGCCTGAATCGTACTATCAAGCATGACAGAGACTGAGTTATTAGGCAGAGGGAGAGAAAAAGAGAGACCTATTTCCAGTGGGAGATACAAATCAGGCTCCCCAACCTCCAACAAGGTGCCCCAGCTGAGAACGATGGAGAGGAGCAAGTCAAATACCACACCAAGTTGCAGATAGAGCATCATATTAACTAATTAGCTGGGGGAAATGATTTCAGTAGCTCAGTGATCTAGAAACTAACATCCAGAATGGGGAAGGAGGGACACAGAGCCTCACAACAAAGGCAAATTCTCTGCAGATAGGAATGAACTGCTTTATAAATGCTAATGGAACAAACGCATCCCCGGTGAAACTCTACGGGAAAAGTCAGCCCAGGGCTGAATCTGACTCCACAGTCTTTGGGAAACCACATTGAACAGTAGAAAGGGGAAAATCCTAAACCAGCTGGAACAAAAGGCCTTGATTTTCTCTCTTCAGATTATTTGGAGAGAGCTGCCCTGGAACTGGTGGAGCACTTCCAACTCCTGCTTAGCCATCTGGACATGGACACAAGATGCAGTTCCAACAGAGTCAAAATCCAGGCAGACTTTGGGAGATTACTTACGGGCTCCAGGGATGAATCTTTCATCGACTCCTTCACCTCTTCTTGCAAAGATACGGCCTCCTGGAAGAAGAACAGAAAAAAAAAAAAGGTTCAACCAACCATTCCTTCATAATAGGAAAGAGCTCAAGTCTGAGTCTCCTTGGAGACTGCTCCAGAACAAGGATCCCAAATGGAAATTCAGCTTCTCCCCATCTGTGTGAGTCTGTAATTCCCCTGGTCCCATTTCTGGTTTAAGCATTAGCTCAACATCCATGAATGGGGATGTGCAGACTGAAGACTGGATTTCATAAGGCACCTGGTTACCATTATTGTTAACTGATTTAACAGCACCCAAGAGTGGGCAAAACACCCACCAGCACAGATAAGACAAGACAAGACCCCTGCCCTGAGGAGTTTACTGACTTTCATTTTTTTTTTCCAATTTAATATGGAGATATACCTATCTCATAGAGCTGGAAGGGACCTTGAAAGGTTATCGAGTCTAGTCCCCTGCCTTCACAGCAGTACCAGGTACCATCCCTGACAGATTATTTTGCCCCAGATCCCTAAATGGCCCCCTCAAGGATTGAACTCACAACCCTGGGTTTAGCAGGCCAATGCTCAAACCACTCAGCTACCCCTCCCCAATTTTTAAGTTAGCAGTGAATGTGTCTGGAAGTCAAGCTAGAACCTTGAACCCTATCTCTCCTGTTCAACATATACATTAGGTCCTGTGTCAAGATCATTTCTAGACACAAGATAGGGCATCACCACTATGTACAACATAGCGGAATATTACTTGTATCATGGACCCCGCTTAGCTCCCTGGAGGGGAGCTTGGGTGATACACATTGCATCAGAACTGCCTTGTTCAGAGCCCTGAGAAGACAGAAGTCATGTTGCTGGATACGGATCATCCGCATAGGGGGCATCTTGCTTACTTTGTGCCCCTGTTTATTCAGAGAACAAAATTAGAAGTGGCGAGCTAGGTTAAGAACCTTGGCATTATTTCTCACCAAGCCTGTTCCATGGAAACCATGTCTTGTCCATAGCACAGAAGTACGTTATCCTACCACACTCCTCAGATGTGCAGAATAATCACAATGGCAACATTCAGCTAATGTACTCAATGCTTTTTTTGCCTCTGCCTTCACGAACAAGGTCAGCTCCCAAACTACTGCACTGGGCAGCACAGCATGGGGCTGGTCACCTCCTCCCTCTGTGGAGAAAGAAGTGGTTCAGGACTATTTAGAAAAACTGGACAAGCACAAGTCCATGGGGCCGGATGCGCTGCATCTGAGGGTGCTAAAGGAGTTGGCTGATGTGATTGCAGAGCCATTGGCCATTATCTTTGAAAACTCATGGCAATGGGGGGAGATCCCGGATGACTGGAAAAAGGCTAATGTAGTGCCCATCTTTAAAAAAGGGAAGGAGGAGGATCTGGGGAACTACAGGCCAGTCAGCCTCACCTCAGTCCCTGGAAAAATCATGGAGCAGGTCCTCAAGGAATCAATTCCGAAGCACTTAAAGGAGAGGAAAGTGATCAGGAACAGTCAGCATGGATTCACCAAGGGCAAATCATGCCTGACTAACCTAATTGCCTTCTATGATGAGATAACTGGCTCTGTGGATGAGTGGAAAGCAGTGGACATGTTATTCCTTGACTTTAGCAAAGCTTTTGATATGGTCTCCCACAGTATTCTTGCCAGCAAGTTAAAGAAGTATGGGCTGGATGAATGGACTATAAGGTGGATAGAAAGCTGGCTAGATGATCAGGCTCAATGGATAGTGATCAATGGCTCCATGTCTAGTTGGCAGCCGGTATCGAGCGGAGTGCCCCAAGGGTCGGTCCTGGGGCCGGTTTTGTTCAATATCTTCATTAATGATCTGGAGGATGGCGTGGACTGCACCCTCAGCAAGTTTGCAGATGACACTAAACTGAGAGGAGTGGTAGACACGCTGGAAGGTAGGGATAGGATACAGAGGGACCTAGACAAATTAGAGTATTGGGCCAAAAGAAATCTGATGAGGTTCAACAAGGACAAGTGCAGAGTCCTGCACTTAGGACGGAAGAATCCCATGCACTGCTACAAAATAGGGATTGAGCGGCTAGGCAGCAGTTCTGAAAAAAGGACCTAGGGGTAACAGTGGATGAGAAACTGGATATGAGTCGACAGCATGCCCTTGTTGCCAAGAAGGCTAACGGCATTTTGGGCTGTACAAGTAGGAGCATTGCCAGCAGATCAAGGGACGTGATCATTCCCCTCTATTCGGCATTGGTGAGGCCTCATCTGGAGTACTGTGTCCAGTTTTGGGCCCCGCACTACAAGAGGGATGTGGAAAAATTGGAAAGAGTCCAGCGAAGGGCAACAAAAATGATTAGGGGGCTGGAGCACATGACTTAAGAGGAGAGGCTGAGGGAACTGGGATTATTTAGTCTGCAGAAGAGAAGAATAAGGGAGGATTTGATAGCTGCTTTCAACTACCTAAAAGGGGGTTCCAAAGAGGATGGATCTAGACTATTCGCAGTGGTACCAGATGACAGAATGAGGAGTAATGGTCTCAAGTTGCAGTGGGGAAGGTTTAGGTTGGATATTAGGAAAAACTTTTTCACTAGGAGGGTGGTGAAGCACTGGAATGGGTTACCTAGGGAGGTGGTGGAATCTCCTTCCTTAGAGGTTTTTAAGGTCAGGCTTGACAAAGCCCTGGCTGGGATGATTTAGTTGGGGATTGGTCCTGCTTTGAGCAGGGGGTTGGACTAGATGACCTCCTGAGGTTCCTTCCAACCCTGATATTCTATGATTCTAACTGAAGTTCAAAAGCATTTGGTGAGATTTTGCTTTTTAGTCCTGTGCACTGCATTAAGACGAGACCCATTAGAGCAGCAATCCCAGCCTACCTCAAAAGCTTTGTTGTTGTAGAACCTGTCGTCTAGTTTAGCCCCCCATTCTGCTGGGTCAAACTTGGTTTCTGAAAATAAATATCAACATTTATCATATCAATGTCAAGCTAGTAATTAAGACAGGAAGTTCCCCAGTCAAGTTACACTCATTCAGCGGGTTGGCAGCAGGCTGACAGCAGAATGAAGATGATAAATTCAGAACAGAGGCAGCTTTGGCTGTGAGAAAAAGAAATGATATTTTCTGCACTGCCACTAGGGGAGGGTAAAGGTCATGCCAGTTAAGGAACATCATGCATCCATGGTTCTAGGAACAGTCCCATGACAGCAGGGGAGCAAAAAGCCACTGTAGCATCTAACATCTAGATACAGAGCCACAATTAAAGCCACACAGGAGACTCAACAGGCAGGCAAGACTGCTCAGAGGTGTGTGCATGGCATGTCCCAGCTTGAACAATTCACTAGGGCCTGTCATGGCCATGCTTCTTCCCATGAGGAAATGGGAGGTGACCCAAGAAAATGGCATCACTGCACATCCAAGCGGGACCAACATGCCCAGGAACAGGTATACCTGCAGCAACAAGCCAATTAATCTCAGGGCCAGTGGGGGACCCTCACCCCAAGTTAATGGGGATCTCCTTACAGCCCCAAAGTATGGATCTGACTGGGAGGAGGAAGTTGATTACCTTACACTGAGGGATGCGCATTCTTGCTCCCTGGACATTCCCTGCTGACAAGCTTTTCTTGTGCGATAACCACACAAAAGCCTCTTACCCTGTAGTGTAATTTATTCTACATTAAAAAAATATTAAGTGGAAACCATAGTGAGACTGAGTAGTTTTGAGTCTGCATGTTCATCATCCCGTAACCAAACATATTCAGAAAATTAGATTGCTTCCGCAAGCCTACCATTTTCTAAAGGGTTACAGAGAGTGTCAGTTATAAGCTAATGAGTTAAAAAAGGCTATGTAGCAGGAAGAAAAAGGAATTATGAAGGAGGGAGAGAAATACAATCAGCTTAAAATGGGAAAATGCAATAAAGAAAATGGATACAGAGATCTATGATGCACAAAGAGTAGGGAAACCCATGAAACAGTCATTCACGTTTGTATAGTAATTAATATTAGGATCTTTAACAGCCATTAAAGAGAGACATGTCATCCATAGGCAGGTCTGACATTCCATCCAGCTAAGAGCCATACATACGCACAGAAGAGGAGATACAAATACGACAGTTCAGTGGCATTACCAGCTCAGAAAACCTTGTCGTTTTAGCACTGTAACACCCATTAGGAAGGAATTTTTAAATCTCCATTTTAGGAACTGGGAAAACAGAGATGTTGAACTTAAGTACCCTGGATCACACAGTGAGAATAGAATTCAGTTCTTTTGATTCAGCCCTTTACTGTAACTTCCTTTTATAAGCAAAATTCCTCATTTACTTTACACTCACTTTCTCTTCTATCCAGCAGCTCTTCAAAATAGTTGGCTGCAAAGGCTGGTATATCTTCAGGCTGCTCCCTCAAAACTTCTCTGGCTAGTCCTTCTAGCAGATTTGCAAATCCCGGCGGAATGCGGTGATGGGTGTTTGAGAATGGTATAGACATGGTGTCGGAACAGGCCTTCTACAGCACCTGCAGTTCCATTTAAAGAGCATGGGCTAGTTACTTCTCGCCTGGGTCCAGCATTCATAATTCATTGCTATTCGCTCAAATACAGTGTAGAGTTCAGAGAGCTAGCAAATGGCATAGTTAAGGTTATGGAATTCACACCTCCCCCAGCCTATGCCCCTCAATAAAGTGTGAATATCAATGCCCACACAGGCAATTTATTTCTAACATTATTAAACACAGGCAATTAATTTTTTTACCCTCTTAAAAATAACAATTTTGGGGGTTTAAATTTGTGGAACTCAACATTATGGTCATGACTTTAATTACAAGGCAAGTCAGGGAATGAAGGAGTTAAGGTTTCAATTCAATCTCATTGCACATACATATTTTCAGACATGCTAGATTCTGCTTTCCCTTTTCACAGGCACAATCTGTATTTGCAGTGGGATTGTGGGAGCAAAGCTGATTTTTAACCTCCAGTTACCGGATTAGCACAGGCAGGCAGCCGGATGTATAAGAACTCAGCGTTGCATTGAACGGTGCAAATTCTGTGGATGCAACTTGTGCCTGCACAACAAATCCTGCATCTTGGCAGGGGGTTAGACTAGATGACCCTTGAGTCTCTTCTAACCCTATAGCTCTTGGAGGATTCTAGAGGCCACCCTTCCGAAAGTGCACCCAGACTAGCTGGAAGGCAGAAGTGGGTCAGTGCCATGGAGCCGCTCTTCGCAGCTGAGTGCCCCGGGGTAGCTGTCTGCTGGCACGGGGCCATGGCTCCCCGATTTCCAGCCAGCTTCAGGCAGCCGCAGTGGGGCCCTTTTAGCAGTGGCTGGCACAGGGCATGGAGTCCCAGGGGAGAAAGTTCCTGCCAAGAAAGTGCTGGCTGCACCTGGCCCAGAGTGTGTACGTGGGGAGTCCTGGGGTCCCCAGCTGCACCCCACACCTGGCCCAGCGTGTGTGTGTGTGGGGGGGGGGGCGCCCAGGGGTCCCTAGCACAACTCTGCACCTGGTGGACGGTCCCTAGCTGTACCCAGCTCGGTGGTGGTGTGTGGGGGGGGGGGGGGGGGGGAGTCCCAGGGGTCCCGAGCTGCACCCTGCGCCTGTCCCGGCGTGGGGGGGGGGAGGTTCCTGCGAGCCCCACCCCGTTCAGACACGGCTCGCTCCAGGCCGGCGCCCCCACGACGGGAGTCCGGTGCCCGGCCCGGGGCACTAACGGCCTCGGCCCTCGGGCGGGCTCCTACCGCTCCGCCGCTGCACTCGGCCGCTCCTTGGACGCTTCTGTTGCCTGGCAACAAGACCCCGCCCCTCCCACCGGCTTGGGCTGGTGCCCGGGAAGGGACAAACGCGAAGCAGTACCCGGCCCCGCCCATCTCCCTATAGGCCCCGCCCCCAGCTGGGACCCGGTTTGCCCGTGCCAGGCCGTTGGCAGCGGAGAGGCAGGGGGGGCCTGGCTGCAGCGACCCACCATGCCAGCACCAGGGCGGGGAAGCGGGTTTGGCTCCCGCTTGGAACATGAGGCCTTGGCCCAGAACCAGCCAGGCGGGGCCCAAACCTGGTTTCCACCCCCTGCCCACGAGCAGCCTGCCCAAGGCCAGCCTGTGGCACCGTGCCCACGCCCCAGGCTCAGCTCCCTCCTGTGGGCCTTGGCTCACCCCCTGCCCACGAGCAGCCTGCCCAAGGCCAGCCTGTGGCACCGTGCCCACGCCCCAGGCTCAGCTCCCTCCCATGTGCCCTGGCTGCTCATCCCCTATACAGGAGCGTTGGGAGGCGGGAGTCTCACCATTGTGTGCCCAAGCAATGCCCACCTGGCTGAGCTCTCCATGGGCTGCCTGCAGCCTCGCTAGGGTTGCCAGTTTTGGTTGGATGTATTTCTGGATATTTCATCACATGACAATCTTTTAATTAAAGATTAATCTTTAATTCCTGAAGACTCCAGGTCAGTCCTGAAGGGTTGGCAACCCTAAGCCTCGCCTGGCTCTGTGGGCCCTTTGCTGGCGTCAGAACTATGGAACGTCTGGCCCGATTGCTTGGAGGGGCTGGTCATCCACGGGGCTGACACCAGGCTGAGCCTGACTGTAGTGATAGGGCCGAGGGCCACCTGGGTTTCCTGGGGTTCAGGAAGGCCCCAAACACAGGGGCGTCTGCTGGGGATAGCCCGTGTGAAGGAGTCTAATGTGTGGTGGCTGCTGGTCAAGCTCATTAGTGGCTCCGCAGCTGCTCTGTGCCAAGCCCCTGGCTTTGAGGCACACGAGATTTTTGCCCTAAACTCACTTGTACCCCTTGGCTTTGGTTCTGTGAGTAGTGTGACCTGTCCCTGTTCATCTGGGGGCTTTGGTAAGAAAGGGCTGTGTCTGTGCTAGACACTTCCCCCCCTCCCCCTGATTTCCCACTATTGCTGTCACCACTGGTGTCCAACCCCCCCCCCACCCCCCACCCCCACCCCCACACACAGTCCTGCTAACTTTCCCCTCTGGCCTCTTTTTTACTCAGTGACTGGAGGTGGAAGCTTGTCTCTTTAAAACTCACTCTAGAATTCTGTCCTAATCATGTGATTTGACTTCTTGGCAGCTGTCCCGTTATCTTGTAGAGGAAATGGCTGCTTGCCTGCTGCTTGTGCTTACGCTGGCTTCTGCAGAAGGTGAGGGATTAATGGGAAGAGAGGGGGCTTCCCTTCCCACGAGCCATATCCTGTGCATGAAAAGTGTTGCCCAGAAAGCGAGAGAACATGAGAAGCAAAACTGATTTTCTAGTGACAAATCAGAGGGGCCCAGCAGCGAGAACTTTCCTTCTCTCTGTCTAGACCAGGCCTGCACAACTCGTAAAGCGGCGAGGGCCATATTTAGGGTTATGTCCGGTTTTTCCCGGACATGTCTGGCTTTTCGGCAATCAAACCCCCGTCCGGGGGGAATTGCCAAAAAGCCGAACATGTCCGGGAAAATGCCGGCCGGGCACTTCCCCTACCGCGCCTCTCTGCTCCTCCCCTGACGCTTCGGCTCTGTTTATGAGCCGAGCTACCCGAGCGCTATGGGCTTCAGGCAGTCCCCTTGCCTCCGGACCCCAGCCGCCGGCCGGGCACTTCCCCTCCCGGGCTCCGGCGGCGCAGGGTCCGGAGGCATGGGGGCTGCCCGAAGCCGGTAGCGCTCGGGCAGCTCGGCTCTTAAACAGAGCCGAAGAGTCAGGGGAGGAGCAGCGCCTCCAGCCGCGGCGGCTCTGCTCCTCCCCGACTCTTTGGCTCTGTTTAAGAGCCGAGCGCTACGGGCTTTGGGCAGCCCCCGTGCCTCCGGACCCTGCGCCGCCGGAGCCCGGGAGGGGAAGTGCCCAGCCGGGGGCGCAGGGTCCGGAGGCATAGGGGCTGCCCGAAGCCCAAGCGCTACCGGCTTCATGGTTTGCCGGGCAGCCTCCAGATCCTGCGCCTCCGGCTGGGCGCTTCCCCTCCCGGGCTCCAGCTGCGCTGGGGAAGCGCCGGCCGGGGGCGCAGGGTCTGGGGGCTGCCCGGCAAACCATGAAGCCGGTAGCGCTCGGGCAGCCCTTTTCGTGTGGCTGGGAGTGGGAGGGAGGAGGGGGCGGAGTTAGGGTGGGGTTGGGCTGGGGAAGGGGCGGGGTTGGGGCGGGGCTGGGGGTGGGAACTGGGCGGGGCCAGGGCCCCGTGGAGGGTCCTCTTTTTTTTTTGTTAAATATGGTAACCCTAGCCATATTACTCCAAAGAAAATAGCTGAGGGCCGAAACCCCCCGGCCGTGCTGAAACAGGCCCCCAGTGCCACCCAGCCCTGCCGAAACCCAGCCTCCCCCCAGCCCCCCCCAGCCCTGACCCCTAGCTCCGAGCCCCGCCCCTCTGAGCTAAGCACCCCCTGACCCTATTCCCCAGCAGCCCTGACCCCCAGCTCCGAGTCCAGCCCCTCTGAGCCGGACACCCCCGTGACCGCCAGCCCCTCTGAGCCTGACACCCCCTAACCCCAGCCCCCCCCCAGCCCTGACCCCTAGCTCCGAGCCCAGCCCCTCTGAGCTAAGCACCCCCCGACCCCATCCCCCAGCAGCCCTGACCCCCAGCTCCGAGCCCAGCCCCTCTGAGCCAGACACCCCCCTGACCCCATTCCCCCCCCCCAGCCCTGACCTCAGCTCCGAGCCCAGCCCCTCTGAGCTGGACATCCCCCTGACCCCAGCCCCCGTGAGCTGCGGCTCGAGCCCAGGCCAGGTACCTCTCCCCTCGCTCGGACTTACCGGCTCTGCCTCGTGCCCAGCGCTTCCCGCCTCAGCAGCCCCGGAAGTGACGCTGGACGCCAGGCAGGAGGAGCGGGAGACGGAGACACGTGTTGCGGAGGGCGACCTCACAGCCCTGTGCGCCGTGCTCTGACCGCCCTGACAGTCAGAAGCGCGGCTGCCGGGTTCGCCCCCTGCTGTGGGGGGAAGGCGACCTCAGCCCCGCGTGCTGCGCTCTGACCGCCCTGACAGTCAGAAGCGCGGCTGCCGGGTTCGCCCCCTGCCCAGGGGTGGGGGAGGTCGGGCCCCCCGGTAGCCGCGCTTCTGACTGTCAGGGCTGTCAGAGCGCGGTGCGCGGGGCTGAGGTCGCCTTCCCCCCCCCACCTCCCCCGGCAGGGGGCAAACCTGGCAGCCGCGCTTCTGACTGTCAGGGCAGTCAGAGCGCGGCGCGCGGGGCTGTGAGGTCGGGCCCCCCGGGCAGGGGGTGAACCCGGAAACCGCCCCCCACCACTTGCCCGCGGGCCACACAGCGGGCCGCGTGTTGTGCAGGCCTGGTCTAGACTTTCCTGCTTCCAGGGAGCACCTGAGAGAGGCAAGTTGGTTAGGCTTCTGTGGTTGCAATAAAAATCTCACTGAGACATTCCGCCCCTTTGGAAACCTTGTGGCTGGGGACTTACCTCTCAATCTAAAAAGAAAAAAAAGTTAGGGTGTAGAATACCCCTGACAGGTCAGATTTGGGGAACTCTCTGCCCCTTCCTTCATCACCATTTTCAGCTTTTTCTGTTTTGTTTTGGGTTTGCTTCCCTCATTAAATGAGACACACAATTTTGTAGGAGGCAAAATTTCTATAAAAGCCCCTGTCTGTTCCTGTGGATTTCCCCGGTCTTCCCATTCTCCCTTCATCCTACTACACCCTCATGTGTCGCTCCTCTGGTAACTCTTTTTCCTTCAGTCTTGTTTTTCTGTAATGTGTCCTTTTAAGAGTCTGTTTACTTCTGTTGCTCTGAATTATGCAGGGCTTTAGTGCAGCAAACTGAAAATTCTGGTAGTTTCATTTAAATGAAAAATGAAGGGTTGTTATTGAATTAATTATGAAAGTGACTAATCCCATTAACGCAATCTCCTCCGTGCTGTTAAATTCCATTTGTTTGATGCTGTTTCTGCATTTTCAGTTGGCTGTATGCACAGATTCTTGTGTTGGCCAATAGCCACATCATGGAAGTAAGGGGGTGGTACTTGGATGTGTGGCCATCTGGGGCTTTGGACCCCAGGGGTGGTAAGGGAGGTGGATTGGAATCGTCAGGTAAGAACATTATCTAGATATTGAAATTTTAGATAACTCTAGAATCCTCAAGATGACTAACATTCCATTAAGAGATGGGGCTGGTTACACGTGTCAGAGTCCCAACTGCAGATTCTGGAAGACAGCATTGCATTGGTTACGGGCAGTTCATGTTTTCAGGGTTATCTTCAAAATCACGCGAAAGAGCGAAACACAATTATTTTTATATGGAAGTTCAGATTCTAGAAATGGCGAATTCCGTGACAGATGGGCAGAGTGTGAATTCTGTGGTAAATTCAGTGGGAGCCGAATAAACAGGGCCCTGGTAATACACAGCTGAACTACTATGAGTATTGTTACACATTGGTCCCGATTATTTATTAAAGTCCAACCATCATCATATTTACAGCATTCGTACAATATTATGATTTCTTCAACACTGAATCAGTGGAGAAATAATTTTTTTTTCAATTGTGTGGAATTACCTTTTGATGATTCCAGCAATTAAAGTTCTTCAGTTCCCCGCTCATGGACCTATTTATCCTCCTCAAAATCTTGCCCATTTAATTGTTACATGCTAGAAGCAGTGTTTACAATTGACATGTGGCTTTTTAACAGAGTAGCTTATAGTACACAATGTTTTTCCTATTCCTCCTTATCTGTCTTGGTATTTGTATCATGCTGATATCTGAGCCACTCAAGTCAGTATTTAATAATATGTATTTATTAGCAGTTTATGCTGTCAGAAAATGATCAATTTTTGTTGGTTTGTTTGCTTTATTAGAAGGATTTTTGGCTCAAACATGCTGTATTATCTTAACACCAATATTGTAGGTGTCACAACAAAATCAATAGCTACTGTGTGCTGCCATCAAGACTTACTTTAGATAAAGGGAAACAACAAAATAAGAAAGAACAAAAGGAAAGTTGTCATGGGAGAGCACTGTGTGTTTGTCTCCCCATAACGTGCTTCGTTAACTCTGTCTCACAAAATGACAGCTATAGACAGAAATTCCTAACAGTTACCTACCTCCCAGTGCATACCCCGTAGAGGATAAGGGGGTTTGGCATTTCTGAGAGGAGTAAAATATTGCAGGACGATCATGACATTTTTCTGGATCCTAGGTGTGACGTTTCGCTTTGCATCCTATTATGGTGACCACATGGTATTACAGAAGAAACCAGCCGGCGCAGTGGTATGGGGCTACGGGGAAGCTGGCGCTAATGTTACCGTGTCTCTTTCCAAAGAAAGCAAAGTAATAATGAAGAAAATGGCACAAGTTGAAGGTAATAAAATAAATCTCAGATTCTTACTGCTTTGCACTTCCTCATGACCACACAGCTTCCAGGGCCTCTCTGCCCCCACTCCCTGCCTCTGATGAGGGCCAGGAAACATCCCCCAAACAGCAGCAACTATCCACTTCCCCAACCAAGTGGCTGTCCTACAGATGAGCTCCCAGGCAGTGGGGAATGTGGCACCAAACCCTGTTTCCTCTATGATTTGTTGGCTTTGTGTTGTTGCCGTCTGACCTTCAGAGAGGATAGGGAGCTGCACTAGTTAGATGGCTTCTCCAGTAGTTCACGTGGTACAAGCTTGTGGAATTGAAGGAGGCATGTTCTAGTCCCAACTTCCCAAGTGCCTGTTTGCTTTCTGCAATAACTGACAGTTGTCTGGAGCGCACAGATTTGTGGTGCACCTCCATAGACCTTGTGCACCCTCTTTTTGGCTTCTCTCCAGGCCTCACAGCAGAAGGCAGCGTAGGGCCCGCATTTTACAGTTTATGGTCAGATCGTTTTCCCCAAAGTGGCATTCTGTGGAGATTCCCACCATACAGGCCAAAAGTGCCCCCTTTGCCAAACCTGCACCAGTGAGGGGGCTTTTGAACTCACATAGCAAACTCAGTCTTAATCTGTGCTTCTCTGATTTGCCCGTGTAGACACACTAAGTCAGGTATTGCCACATTTGACCAGGTTCTGCCCTGATCTCTGCCTGGAGCTGAAGCATTTCTGGTATTTAATCTGCCTCCCTCTCACACTTCCTTTTTGCAGTCTTGACACCAACTCTAGCACATTTGGGTTTTCAAACAATTGAATCTCTATTTACTGAGCTGCCATCAAAATGATATTTTAAGTAGGTGCACGAGTGCCGGTTCTTCAGTGTAGGAATGGGGATAAAAAGGGGGATTTATTTTATCTTTTATCTGTCCAAATGATAACTGAGCTCTGACTTTCGGTCTGTACGTACTTCATACAATGCTCTAGCTGAAGGCGACATGGAAAGGGAAAAAAGTTAGTTGCCTGCCTCCTCTTGTAGAATAGAATATCAGGGTTGGAAGTGACCTCAGGAGATCATCTAGTCTAACCCCCTGTTCTCTCTCTCTCTCTCTTTCACTCACTCACTCACACACACACACACACACACACACACACACACACACACACACACACACACACACACACACACACACACACACACACACACACACACACACACACACACACCGGACAGGTTTTGACTGCTCTTCTGGAGGTCTCCTGGGGCACCTGCTGGACTAGCGTTGAAAGAGCAGTGATGACGCTGTGGCTGGGGCACTGGCCTAAGGCATCGACGACTGGAATTCAATTCCCAGTTTAGCCGTAATTTCTGTGTGACCTGGGGCAGGTTATTTAATCTCTTTGGGCTCAGTTCTGCAGCTGTAAAATCAGTTCAAGGTGCTGAGCATATTCTGAAATTGATATCGCAGAGCCAAAGTGCTCCAGCAAATGGGTGCTTCTCTGAAGTTCTTCTACTCAGATATAAATGCATCTGGGATGATATAAATGCCTCTGCTTTATCATTAACCAGAGGGCTTCATTGGAATAAAAGAATGCCCATAAAGTCTTGCCTTTTAACACACATACCCTATAGTAGGGAAATTTATCCTCCTTTTCAACTGAATTCACTCTGTGGTTCCCATTTTAGCTTCAGGCCTATAGGTCTCTAAATGGACACTGTTAACTGGAAGTCATCAATACAAATAATTGGTTAGCAGTCGTTTTTGAGCACCCCGCCACCCCCAGCATCTAAGACCCTCATCCTGCATGTTGTCCCATGTGGATGGACCCTGCAGCGCTCCTTTGAGGGCTTTGGGGCTCTGTTCAGGTGTAGGGCTTTGCTTCTACCTCTACCCCGATATAACACGAATTTGGATATAACGCGGTAAAGCAGTGCTCCGGGAGGGGCGGGGCTGTGCACTCCGGCGGATCGAAGCAAGTTCGATATAACGCGGTTTCACCTATAATGCGGTAAGATTTTTTGGCTCCCGAGGACAGCGTTCTATCGGGGTAGAGGTGTAATAATCTCTGTACAAAGTATGTCTTGTAAGGTATCGTTTGAAAACTCATAATTTGCTGGTCCGTATTGTCCTGATAAACTCTGTGGCAACATTGTACAGGTAGTTACAAGAGTCCCCTGTATGGTGTTATTAACACGTATTCCGAACCCATAGCCCTGCCCAACAGAAGTTGGCAAACATTGCTGTCCTAACCAAAAAAGTCTGTGCTTTGCTTAATTTGCATTTAAGCAGTAAACAGAGTCATCAAGCAGGAAGGAGAGACAAAGGAAGCTCAAACAGGTGAGGAAAAGCCAGCAAGGAACATCCTTCCACACAGACTTTTTGTCTCCTAGTGCCCGCTGGAAATGTGTTTCAAGAGGGGGACTGAAACTATAAAAAGGAGGGGCCAAGGGAACCACCCCTCTCTCTCCCTGCCTATCACATTCACTGCACCTGAAAAGAACAAGGAAGCAAGTGTTGAACTCTGGGGGAGGGATCCGGACCTGAGAGTCTGCTCAGTAACATTGCTGAAAGCATGTGATGAGAAGCTGGGCTTGAATCTGATATAGTTTAAGTTAGGCATTAGTAAGCATTTTATCTTTATTTTCTGATTTCTACACCTCATTACTTGTACTCACTTAAACCTCTCTCTTTGTAGTTAATACACTTGTTTTACTGTTGTAGCTAACCCTGTGTGTGTAAATTGAAGTGTCTGAATAACTATTTGAAATAATGGGATGGCTTATTGTTCCTATTACGGAATAACAAACTTAAAGTATTTTGCACTATCCAGGAGAGGGCTGGCCAGCAGAGGACATACATTTCTGGGGGAGATCTGGGACTGGGGGTGTGTTGCGGTCACCGTGCAGTGTAACCACGGCTGGTGAGACCCAGAGTGTAACCCAAGTGTCGCTGGCAGGCTGCAGTTACACACAAACACTCAGCATGTGGCTTGCATGCTAGAAATCTGTTTGTGAGCAGCCCAGGTGGGGCTTACAGGCATTGTAAGGCATCCAAGCTTGCAGAGCAGGGGTGATGCAATCCCCCCACTGGTCTGGACTGTACCCTGGGATGTCACACCCATGTGGATGCCCCCCCACAGAGCTCCTTTGAAGGCATTGGAGCTCTGACCAGGTGCAGGGATTTGATCACTCGCAGCAGCATGTGGGTTTGGGGCCTATGTCCTTCCCAGTAAATCTGGCCTGCATTGCGAGGTTCCTAGTGGACATCATGGTGTCCCCTTCTCTTCTCCCATCCCCAGTTACTGGAGACGCTAGGATGATGGATGTGGTCCTAGAAAGACAATCTTTGCCAATATTTGGGGCTTTCCAATCACGTTCTTCTTATAGCTTAAAATGTTTTTCTGTTCCTGTTGCTGGGGGAAAGCGCCGCACAAACCTCAGGGACGACTGACTCCGCTCCTCACGTGCTGTAGAATGCACAAAGTCAACATACTGAAAAACCAGAGGCAAATCATATTTTCTCCATTGCCTCTCTGTGGTGGAGGTGGCAGGAGTTACGTAGAACATCAGCAGGAGAACAAATTTCAGAGAGTCTGGGGTGGGGTTTAAGTGACAATTTTCATAGATTCCAAGGCCAGAAGGGACCATTATGACCATCTAGTCTGACCTCCTGTGTAACACAGGCCACAGAACTTCCCCCAAATAATTCTTAGAGCAGAGCTTTTAGGGAAAAAACAGCCACTCTTGATTTAAACATGGTCAGTGATGGAGAGTCCACCACGACAATTGGTAAATTGTTCCAATGGTTAATTACTTTCACTGTTAAAAATGTACACCTTGTTTCAGTCTGAATTTGTCTAGCTTCAACTTTCAGCCAGTGGATCGTGTTAGACCTTCCCCTGCTAAACTGAAGAGTCCATATTAAATATTGTTTGCTTATGCCCAGTTTACCAAGGGATCTAGATGGCTCTGAATCAGTGACCTGTCCTCTTCGTCATCTGCCACATCCCTAATTTTTGCGTCATCTGCAAACTTTATCGGTGATAATTTTATGTTTTCTTCCAAGTCATTGATAAAAATGTTAAATAGCATAGGGCCAAGAACTGATCCCTGTGGACCCCAATGGAAACACACCTGCTTGATGATGAGTCTCTATTCACGGTTACACTTTGAGATCTATCAGCCAGTTTTTAATCCATTTAACATGTGCCATGTTAATTTTATATCGTTCTATTTTTTTAATCAAAATGTTATGTTGTACCAAGTCAAATGCTTTACAGAAGTCTAAGTATATTACGTCAGTGCTATTACCTTTATCAACTAAACATGTCCTCTCATAAAAAAATCAAATTAGTTTGACCAGATCTATTTTCCTTAAACCCATGTTGATTTGCATTCATTGCATTACCTTCCTATAGTTTGTTATTAATCCATTATCTTGACTGAGATCAATGCCAGGCTGACAGGCCTATAATTATCTAGGTCAACCCGTTTACCCTTTTTAAAAATTGGCACAATGTTAGCTTTCTGCCAGTCTTCTGGAACTTCCCCAAGACTTATTAAAAATAAACATTAATGGTCCAGTCTGCTCCTCAACCTGCTTCCAAAAGTTTTAAAAGAGCTGGCAATCTGCACCTACTGATTTTAAAATATCTAACTGTAGTAGCTTCTGTTTAATATCCTCCAGAGATACTAGTGGAATGGAGCATGTTATCATCATCATCATATGATGAGATTATATTAGGGCTGTCAAGCGATTTAAAAAAAAAATTAATTGTGATTAATTGCACTGTTAATAATAGAATCCCATTTATTTAAATATTTTTGGATGTTTTCTACATATTCAAATATATTGATTTCAATTACAACACAGAATACAAAGTGTACAGTGCTCACTTTTTATATTTATTTTTGATTACAAATATTTGTGCTGTAAAAAAACAAAAGGAATAGTATTTTTCAATTCACCTCATCCAAGTACTGTAGCGCGATCTCTTCATCATGAAAGTTGAACTTACAAATGTAGAATTATGTACAAAAAATAACTGCACTCAAAAATAAAACAATGTAAAACTTTAGAGCCTACACGTCTACTCAGTCCTACTCCAGCCAATCGGTCAGACAAACAAGTGAGATAATGCTGCCCGCGTCTTGTTTACAGTGTCACCTGAAAGTGAGAACACGCATTCCCATGGCACTGTTGTAGCCGGCATTGCAAGATATTTACTTGCCAGATGCGCTAAAAATTCATATGTCCCTTCATGCTTCAACCACCGTTCCAGAGGTGATGCTGGTGACATTCATGCTGATGACAGGTTCTGCTCGATAACGATCCAAAGCAGTGCGGCTCGACATATGTTCACTTTCATCATCTGAATGATGGGCAGGGCCTTGCTGGTCGAGCTGGGGTGTCAGTCCAGTATGGGGGTGGCCCACTCCACCACTTGGTCGTGGGCTTCCCCGGGGGTGATTTCTGTCAACTGTGGCCCGGCCCGCGCACTGGGTCACCTAAACGGGTAATCCTTGGATTCTGAGTGGCCAAAAAATCAAACAGTCTGTGGAATTAGCCCCCTGGGCAGGGCGAAGCAGCAAGCAGGCTGCAACCCCGGGGTGGGGTGAGGCAAGCGAACAATCAGTCTATAGGCCTCATGCCTCTCGGGGCTGGGGCATACTTTAGGCAGCTTCCTCAGCGAGCAGTGGATCGGCTTCCACAGTGGTCTCCACAGCTGGCGGGTCGTCTGGTGGGTAGTCCCGGACCTGGTCCCCGGGCTTTACCACCAGGGGCACTGCAGGTACCTCTGCAAGAGCCAGCAGTGTACTCCCTTCCTCCTTCACCCCTGTCTCCCCTTGACTGGCCTGGGCTGCCTCCTTTCATCTAAGTTCTCCACTTGGAGCATATGCATCAGGGAAGAGGGGGTGTGGCCTCCTGGACCCACAATGATTGGTCAGCCCTTGGCGGCCCACTGCAGGGCCAGTACACCCCGTCACAGCATGCTCCACACCTCGCCCCTCTCAGATTTTGGAAGGCACTTCTGATTCTTAAACCTTGGGTCGAGTGCTGTAGCCATCTTTAGAAATCTCACATTGGTACCTTCTTTGCGTTTTGTCCAATCTGCAGTGAAAGTGTTCTTAAAACGAACAACATGTTCCGGGTCATCATCCAAGATTGCTATAATATGAAATACTTGGCAGAATGCGAGTAAAACAGAGCAGGAGACATACTATTCTCTCCCGAGGAGTTCACTCAAAATTTAATTAACGCGTTATTTTTTTAACGAGAGTTATCAGCATGGAAGCATGTCCTCTGGAATGGTGGCCAAAGTATGAAGATATTTAGCATATCTGGCACATAAAGACCTTGCGGTGCTGGTTACAAAAATGCCATGCGAACGCCTGTTCTCATTTTCAGGTGAAATTATAAATAAGAAAAGGGCAGCATTATCTCCTATAAATGTAAACAAACTTGTTTGTCTTAGCGATTGGCTGAACAAGAAGTAGGACTGAGTGGACTCGTAGGCTCTGAAGTTTTGTTTTGAGTGCAGTTATGTTAAAAAAAATCTACATTTGTAAGTTTCACTTTCACGATAAAGGGATTGCATTATGGTACTTGTATGAGGTGAATTGAAAAATACTATTTCTTTATTTATCATTTTTACAGTGCAAATATTTGTAATAAAAATAATAATATAAAGTGAGCACTGTACACTTTGCATTCTGTGTTGTAATTGAAATGAATATATTTGAAATGTAGAAAAAGATCCAAAATATTTAATAAATTTCAGTTAGTATTCTATTGTTTAACAGTGCAATTAAAACTGTAATTAATTGTGATTAATTTTTTAATCACAATTAATTTCTTGAGTTAATCACACAAGCTAACTGCTATTAATTGATAGCCCTTGATTATATCTGTTTTTTCCCCCAAATACAGAAAGGAAATATTTATTGACCTCTTCTGTCTTTCCAGCATTGTTATTGATAATTCTGCCATTTCCATCTAGTAATGGACCAATACCATTGTCAGGATTTTTTTTGTTCCTAATACATTTTAAAAACTCCTTTTTCTCCTTGACTCTGCTGGCCATAGATGTCTCCTTGTGTCCATTTGCTTCCCCTATCAATTTTCTACAATTCCTAACTTCTGATTTATATTCATTATTCTCAACTTCACCTTTCTTCTATTTGTTATATATTATTTTTTTAGTTTTTGTAGTTGTCTTCACTTCCCCTCTAAACCTGTTTGTTTTTTTAATGGGCACGACCTTCTTCCTCATTTGTGGGATTGTGGCTTTTGGGGCATCTAGTAAGATGTTCTTAAATGATTCCTAATTATTGCACATATTTTTCTAATTAAATTCTTCCTCCCAGCTGCTTTGGCTCATAATTGTTTTCAGCTTTGTAAAATTAGCCCTATTAAAGCACCATGATATGAAATGTCCCTTTTCATTTAATAAAAACCTCTGTTTGTATCGCTGGATTGATACCAATCAGGGATCTGTGCTTGCTGGCTTTGCTGCTATCAAGTCAGGGTCCTTTGCTTCATGTTTCAGAGCACTCTGGGACCTGGAAAGTTGTACTGGCTCCTACGGACCATGGTGGCCCTTATAGTGTGATGGCAGAGCAGCATTCCAGGGAAGAGCCAAAGAATCTGACGCTGCGGGATATCTACTTTGGAGACGTCTGGCTCTGCAGTGGGCAAAGTAACATGGAGATGACAGTTTCCCAGGTAATCTCCAGTCCTCCAGTATGTAATGAGGCATTAGCCTTTGTAGGGGTTGGGACAGGGCTGGTAACTATGTCCAAAGAAAAAGAAAGTTGTTCCCTTTTGATCTGTCAGGGTCAGACATTAAGCTTGCAAAGTGAGCGACAAGGAATCATAGAAATCCAGTTCAGTTTTCCTAGTGTTTTGTCCAGTCTAGTTTTAAATCTCTCCCATGTGGCTGGAGTTTCCACAACTTCCCAGCCTCTTGCACTCCGGAGTGACCTCACCCTCCGGAGTATTTGTCATTGGGACCTGCAGGAGTTCAGCACTGCAGACTGTATGTTAACCACGCAATTAGCAGCCATGACTGCTGTAGGAAAGGCCATGATGATTCACCGCCCTGCCTGTTTCCTAGATAATCAATGCCAGTAGGGAGCTCTCCGAGGCACCTCTCTATCCATATGTCCGTGTGTTCACGGCCTCTCTTATTCAGTCTGAAGTGGAATTGCAGGACCTGGCGAAGATTGACTTGGAGTGGTCTATACCGACAGCTGGTGAGTACAAAACGGGTCAGTACAAATCCCCCTTAAAAAGGGCCTGTTTAGCTCCAAAGCCTAACTGACACGTAGGGGCAGGAATGTCAGCCCACCTTCTCTGAGACTTTCCAGAACCCTGTTGTTTAACTGGGCGAGACCAGATGCCACCTTCCAGGTTTAGCTAAGGTAAAAAAACAAGCAGAAAGAACCTTTCAGGCCTTCTTCATCCATCATAAAGAAGCAAAACAGAGCAAACCCTATGTATAAATTTAACATCCTGGAGGTGTTCTCTTCCAGCTCTGATTTCTAGAATACTTGTTCTAGTCTATATAGGTTAGGGATGTCCAGATTTTATAGGGACAGCCTTGATATTTGGGGCATTGTCTTATATAGGCATCTATTACCCCCACAGCCCCTTCCTGATTTTTGACACTTGCTATCTGGTCACCCTTGGATAGGTTCTTCCACCCTCACCCTCAAAAATATCTGAGTTTCCAGTTGTGCATTTAGCATCAGTCACGAGCAGTTTATTCTTTCTCTCATCCTCTCCCAGGGGCAGGATTATGCATGCAGTGGAGCCGTTTGCTTTGGGAGTGGTTTTGTTGTTTTTACATGGCCATACTGCTCTGTGTCTTAGCAGTGACTGGTTGGAGAAGGTACCTGGCCCTTGGAGTGGAAGGTGGGGAGGTTTGTGATGGTCCTGAGGTAGTTCGGTCCAGACTCTGGACCCAGCCCCTGAGAAAGCTCTGTCTCCTGCACCGACCAGCTTTACCATGGTGCTGGAAAGTTCCATTGTGCCTGAGGAATGGAGTTGTCAACCACATCTTCGTCCTGGACTGCGAGGCTCTTAGATACGCTGGACCTAGGCCATTGAGCGCCTTAAAGATAAGGACCAAGACCTTTGAAATGGGTGGGAAGCTGCTGTAGGGAGCAGTGATGTCCTCTCCAGGCAGCCCTTGGGATTAATCCAGGTTGTTTCCTCCAGCATGTTTTACAGTGTGCTATTCAGTCCAGTTCGAACGGGAATTTCTCCCGTCCCTTGCGAGGTAATGCCCATTTCTGGAAGGCTTCCCTGATATTCAGCCTAACAATTCCCCTCCCTTTGGAATTGCTCCTCTGGATCAGACAGGACACTGGCCAGGTAGACTCTGTCCTTGCACTGGCCCTCCCACAGGATGGATTTCCCTGGTGGGGGCGTCCCCCCCAGCACTTGCAACTTTGCCTCTGGAAGCTCCCCCTGACGTTTGCATCGCCTGCAGTTTTCTGATGTTTGCCTTTCGGTTCTCTTTTTCCTGAACAGAAAACTTGGGTCACGGGAACTTCAGCTACTTCTCAGCTGTGTGTTGGCTGTTTGGCCGTCACTTGTATGAGACGCTCCGGTACCCCATAGGATTAGTGGAGTCCTCCTGGGGAGGGAGCTGCATTGAATCCTGGTCCTCAGGAAGGGTGCTGCAGGAGTGCGGGCTCACAGGCGAAGCCAGTCGGTGAGGACATTGAGAGCAAATTCACGGCTGTGAAAAACACATCATGGACCGTGAAATCTGATCTCCCCGGTGAAATCTGGCACCCAGCTGGGGGCTCCTACCCTGCACCGGCTCCAGCTGTTAGTCCTGGCAGGGGATGGGGAGGGACCAGACTTCCTCCTCCCTTGCAGGGGCCACTCCCAGGGCAGGTCAGACACATCTCCAGGAACCTCCTCCAGTTGCAAGAAGCTCTGGAGCTCCAGCTGTCACCTCCCCCACACGGGGAGGCTGCAGCTCCAGCTGTCAGCCCTCCACTGGGGCAGGAGACTGCTGGGAAAACTGGACAGAAACAGATCTGGGGATTACAGTGGACGAGAAGCTGGATATGAGTCAGCAGTGTGCCCTTGTTGCCAAGAAGGCTAACAGCATATTGGGCTGTATTAATAGGAGCATTGCCAGCAGATCGAGGGAAGTGATTATTCCCCTCTATTCGGCACTGGTGAGGCCCCATCTGGAGTATTGTGTCCAGTTTTGGGCCCCCTACTACAGAAAGGATGTGGACAAATTGGAGACAGTCCAGCGGAGGGCAACGAAAATGATTAGGGGGCTGGGGCACATGACTTATGAGGAGAGGCTGAAGGAACTGGGATTATTTAGTTTGCAGAAGAGAGGAGTGTGGGGGGATTTGATAGCAGCCTTAAACTACCTGAAGGGGGGTTCCAAAGAGGATGGAGCTCGGCTGCTCTCAGTGGTGGCAGATGTCAGAACAAGAATCAATGGTCTCAAGTTGCATACTGGGAGGTTTAGGTTGGATATTAGGAAAAACTATTTCATTAGGCAGGTGGTGAAGCACTGGAATGGGTTACCTAAGGAGGTGGTGGAATCTCCTTCCTTAGAGGTTTTTAAGGCCCGGCTTGACGAAGCCCTGGCTGGGATGATTTAGTTGGGGATTGGTCCTACTTTGAGCAGGGGGTTGGACTAGATGACCTCCTGAGGTCCCTTCCAACCCTAATCTTCTATGATTCTATGACATATGGTAACCCACCCTCTCCCAATAGCCTGCGACCCTCACTTCAGCACTGCTGCTGGCGGTAGTGCCGGCTTTAGAGCTGGGTGCCTGGCCAGCAGCCTTCCTCTCTGGCTGCCCAACTCTGAAAGCCGTGCACCTGCCAGCAGCAGGGCAGAAGTGAGGGTGGCAATCCCGTGACCCCTCCCCCCCTACAATAGGTTTGTGACCCCCATACCCTGACCACCTTTGGGGTCAGGACCCCCAGGGTTACAACACCGTGAAATTTTAGATGTAAACATCTGAAACTGTGAAATTGACTCATTTAAAAAAACCCTGGTCATGACATTGACCAAAAGGCACTGGGAATTTGGCCCTTGCTGGGCCAGCCTCAAACCCTATTTCGTTCCGCACCTGAGTAATTCAAGCTCTGACTTTCCACTCTTGAAAAGCTTCCCCTGTGGGTTGGTACCCGGGGGGAGTGCGATGCTGCTAGAGCAATGACACAGGCAGGGCTGGCAGGGCACGTGCTGGAATAACCCCAGAGGAGTTGGGAACGGCATCTCGTTGGTGACCATTTAACCCCTTCCCTAGAGGCTGTTTTTCCAGCTCATCTCCCTCGGGCTGGGCTCGTCTTTTCCCAGTGCTTTTAGCCCTGTCAGTCTGACCCCAAACGGTTCATCTCTTTTGGTCCTGTGTATCCAGTCCCCGAGAAACAAGTCCAGTGATTGCCCACCGTAGGGAATCAATGCCACCTGGAGTTGGCCGGTCACCTTGTGTGGCGTGAGGTGCTGCCCCCCATCAATCGGTGCTTGTCTTGTGTCGTAGGTTTCTTCTTCCCACGCTGCTTTCTGGCCCTAAGATGCCCTCTGTGCTCTGGAATGCGATGATCCACCCGCTCCTCAACATGTCCCTCACGGGCGTCATCTGGTACCAGGGTAAGTCTGGCAGCGTATCACGGCACCGGCCACGCCACTTCGGGTGCTGGGCGCAGCTCTCATTTTTCCCGTGTGCTCATTGCAGGTGAAGCGAACGCCTTAGTGAACACAGATCTGTACAACTGCACGTTCCCAGCTCTCATCGCGGACTGGCGCAAGACCTTCCATGCTGGGTCTGAGGGGCAAACGCAGCCGCTCTTCCCCTTTGGGTTTGTCCAGGTGACTGGTAGCCAGGGTACTGACCACGGAGACAGGAATCGCTGCTCAGAGCCAGCTCCTGCTCGCTGCTCGTTTCGCTCACTTCACTGCAGAGCGATCCCTGATGCTGCGCAGGACCGAGGGGAGAGCCAGGCTGAGTCAGGTTGATCAGAGTTTCCCTGCTGACTCCTTGACGCTAATGGACCCAGGAGTGGTCTTGCCATAGGCGCCAAGTCCCGGCATAGAGGCCTTGTAGGGGGAGAGTGAGCTGTGAGTTGTGCTGGAGGGGTGATATACGCTCTTGCCCCCGTGGGGCAGTCAGGCACTGCTGCCTGTCCCCTTTTCATTCTGGCTGGGGTCTGTGCCGTGCCGGCTCCTCTGCTCCTGTCTCTACCTCACAGCAGAACGGGGAGCGGGGGAAGACAGGGCCCCCCACATCTTAGACCCTCATTTCCCCTCCTGACGCACTGGGAGGGGAAAGGGGGAAGAGAAGCCACCCCTGCTCTGTCCCCTTGTCTGCCTCACCCCCAGGCTCTCCTGGCTTCAGGTGAGCAGGGGAGGAGGAGGAAAGAGGGAGTGTATGGGTGGAGGCAGAGGCCTAGGAGGAAGGAGGAGAGTGCTGGGATGGAGGAGCGTCAGAGGCGCACTCTGAGGAGAAGCTGATGGAGAAGGACTGAGCCCAGCAGGGATGGGGAGGGAAAGGGCGTGAGGGGACGAGCTGAGAGAGTCCAGCTGACCTTAGAGTTAGTGCTCTGCCCGCAGTCCCGCCGATGGGCCTCGCCCAGCTCCCTTCCCACCGGTCACCAGCCCTCTGTCCCAGCCCACCACTCCTCCTCTGCCTGCCTGCCACCCTCTGTGCCAGGGGTTCCCAACATGCTATAAAAACTCCACTTCTGCATATAAAACCATAGGTGCTGGAACTAGGGGAGCTGGGGGTCCAGCTGCACCCCCTGGCTTGAAGGGGTTTCCATCATATCCAGGGGTTACAGTTTGGTTCAATGGCTCTCAGCACCCCCACTATACACATTGTTCCAGCGCCCCTGTATAAAAGCCAGGCCGGCACTGGGGATAGCAAGCTCGGGCAGTGGGGCTTCGGCTTTCTGCCCTGGGCTCTAGTGAGTCTAATGCCAGCCCTGCTTGGCGGACCCCCTGAAACCTGCTCACGGGGCTCTGGTGGAGAACTGCTGCTCTATGCCATGGTGACCTTGCTCTGCCTGGCTGGGGGCGTCCCCTGGCCCCGGTGTCTCATGGGCTGGAGTGGAGCAGAAGCTCAACTCTCCGCATGGGGAGTTAGTATGGGGCTGCTGGTGCAAGTCAGGGCCCCCTGGACCGCCCCCTGCTAGGGTGGGTTGATGTGTGGGACACTAGGAAGCAGGGCTGGTGGGGGGTGGCTCTGGCCCCAGTGGGGGATCAGCTCTTTCCCAACTCTCCCTGTCTTTGCAGTTATCCACGTTCCGCCGGCAGGACCAGGATGACAGTTTCCCCCGCATTCGGTGGCACCAGACAGCTGACTACGGCTATGCACCCAACAAGAGAATGCCCAACACCTTCATGGCCGTGGCGGTGGATCTGTGCGACGAGCACTCGCCCTACGGCAGGTAACTGCCCACTCCCTGCACAGCAGCCTGCAGTGCACCCAGGGGACGTTCCATAGCACCCGGCCTGGAGGTGCCAGGGCCTTTCCACACACATGAGGGGCGGGGCTGAAGCAGGCGTCTGTTGGGCCATGCTGCAGTGTGGGAGGAGAGTGGGGCAGGGCCGGGAAAGAGGAGGAGGACAGGGAGTGCCGAAAGGGGAGGAGAAGAAATCCCCTAATGCACAGTGCTCCAGGGCCACTCCCCACCCCCATGTCACTGGCCTCCCAGATCTGTTAGCTGTGCTTCGCCCAGCTGGGTGTGTGAGGCGGGGAGATGTACAGGTCGCTAGCCCTGTCAAGTACTGGGCGGCACAACGGGCTTGGGTGCACTGCTTGGCTCCCACCTTGGCTCAGGTTTGGCCGGTGGCCTCTCTAACCTCTCCTGGTCCCGTTGTGCTATTCCTCTAGCCCCCCTGGCAGTCACAGCTGCTCCCCTCTTCCCTTCCAGATCATTTGTCAGGCCAGACCTACCACTGCTCCCTGCTGCTCCCCACCCCAGCAGCAGGCCTGGTCATCGGCCCTTTGATTGGGACCCTGCAGCCAGTCTGCAGTCCAGGAGACGCTGCTGCTGCTGTGGAGGGAGCCCCTAGCCCTCCCCTCCCAGGGTTGACTTCTTTACCTCCAGGGTTGGCTGCTGTCTCAGTCAGTCCCCCTCCCTGGCAGACCTGCTCCCTCCAGCATCTGCTCCCACCTCCAACCTCTCCAGGCAGTTGTTGCAGGGTCCCGTTGACTCATCCTGCAGTTCGACAAAGTTCTTAGCTGCTGGGGTGGGGTGAGGGCACCCTGGAGCTACACGGCGCCCTCTGCTGGCAGAGGTGGAGTTTCAGGAGCCACTGCCTTTGGCTGCACTGCTGGGAAGTGGCTCCCTGCCCTCTCCCCATCATTTCCCCTCTGCTTCCCTCTTTGCAGCATTCACCCCCGGGATAAACAGAACGTGGCATATCGGCTGCACCTGGGAGCCCGAGCTGTGGCATATGGAGAGAAAGGCCTGGTCTTCCAAGGCCCATATCCTACAAAAGTCGTGGTGGATGGAGCCAGGGGCCTCATTAACGTGACGTATGGCCAGGAACTCCTGCTGCTTCTAATGCACGACCGCATCTTTGAGGTGAGGAGCATGGGGGTCCCTGCACGTCTCAAGGCAAGCACCAAGGGCAGAGGGGCTGCACTGTTACTGGGCTAGCCTGAGTGCTCTCCGGGGGGGCACATGACCCCTCCAGCACCATCAGCTCGGGCTGTGCCCCCTGCTGGAATAGCTGGCCCGATGTCAGTGGGGCAGGCAGCTCTTGCCGCACGCTGGCTAGTTGTCTAAATAAAAGTTTGCAGTGGACAAATCCCAGATGTGCTGGGGCCCAGGGCTAGAGGGGCGATCTAGCAAATGCTGCCTCTCCTGCTGTTGAGGTGGGGGGAGCTGCGTCCCCTGCTGTCCGAGGGGGAGAGGAGGCTGAGCTGGGAGGTGCGTGGGGCCCTAAGCAATCGCATGCACTGCAGGGCAGTTCTGCCATCTCCACCCCAGAGCGCAGCGATGCAGCCAGAAAACAACAGAGCAACAGCTCAGTGCGGCAGAGCAAGGTCACGTGACTGGTCTGTGCTTCTTCCGGCAGGTGTGCTGCTCTGACCGGCCCCAGCTCTCGGTGCAGGAGCCGTGCCAGTGGGTTCCAGCGCCCATGGTGTCGGCATCTTCCCACGCAGTGACGCTGTCCAGCCCTGGCTGCAGGGCCGCTGTCACCCGCCTGCGCTATGCGTGGGCAGAGTGGCCGTGTGAGTACAGACAGTGTCCCCTTTACAACAAGCACCTGCTGCCAGCACCTCCGTTTGTTATCGACTCTGCATTAAGAACAGGCTGGGCCAACTGCTAGGAGGCGGGGTGATGCAGAGAGAATATAGACTCGTAGCTAAGGCCCCATCAAATTCACGCTCCATTTTGGTAAATTTCATTATGATGGGATTTGTAAAACCTTCAATGTAACCGTTTCAGATATTTAAATCTGAAATTTCATGGGGGTTCTGACCCAAAAGGGGGAAGGTGGGGAGCAGTCACAAGGCTACGGTAGTGGGGACGCGATATTGCCACCCTTACTTCGGCGCTGCTGCTGGTGACGGCGCTGCCTTCAGACCTAGGATCCCAGCCAGCAGCCAGGGAGATTCCCTGGGGTGGGTCTGACCCGGACCTGGCAGCAGGCCATGCAGGGGAAGAGGAAGTCCCTCCTGCCCCTCCACAGCACAGCCGGGACTAGCAGCTGGAGCCCAGCACAAGGTAGGAGTCCCCAGCCCTGCTCCTCCCCGGCTCAATGCCCAGCACTTGGGGTTTATAGGGGCCTTGGGCTGGCAGTGTGTGGAGGGGGGGAATGACCACAGCGCCCTTAGCAGTTGCCCACATTGCACACCCGTAAGGCCGGCCCTGCCTCTCTGCAAAAAGTAACAAACCCTCCCCCCATACTATGCCACCCTCACTTCTGCGCTGCTGCTGATGGTGCTGGGTGGACAGAGAATGGAGAGCAGCGGCTGGTGGCTGGGCACCCAGCTCGGAAGGCAGCGCAGAAGTAAGGGTTGCAATCCTGTGGGTGTCCCCTTCCCCCCCCACCCCCACAATAGCCAGATTTCACCGGGGAGACCAGATTTCTCAGTCTGTGACATGTTTTTCACGGCTGTGAATTTGGTAGGGCCCTACTCGTAGCCAATGAACACTTCACTTGTCATTTTAGGCTGATTCCCAAAGCCGCCTGAGGACTTTGGATACCCATTAAAATGAATGGGAATTGGACGTCAAGATCCCCTGGGTGCTTTGGAAATCACATTGATTCGAAACAGCTTCTTCTTTATACCATAATGTCATGGGTTCGGTTAGTCTAACCAGTGCCTTAACTGTATTACATAGGCTTTCCTGGACCAGGTCAGACCTGGGGTAAGTCCAGCCAAGTGTCCTGTTTAATTATAGCCAGTACCTGCCTCATCAGAGGAACAGGCAGGGTGCCCCCTGGTGTCCTGAGGTGGAATTACCTGCCCTCAGGAGAGGTGTCTACCTGGCTCCCATCATAGAAGATTAAGGTCGGAAGAGACCTCAGGAGGTCATCTAGTCCAATCCCCTGCTCAAAGCAGGACCAACCCCAACTAAATCATCCCAGCCAGGGCTTTGTCAAGCCGGGCCTTAAAAACCTCTAAGAATGGAGATTCCACCACCTCCCAAGGTAACCCATTCCAGTGCTTCACCATCCTCCTAGTGAAATAGTTTTTCCTAATATCCAACCTAGACCTCCCCTACTGCAACTTGAGACCATTGCTCCTTGTTCTGTCATCTGCCACCACTGAGAACAGTCTAGATCCATCCTCTTTGGAACCCCCCCCTTCAGGTAGTTGAAGGCTGCTATCAAATCCCCCCTCACTCTTCTCTTCTGCAGACTAAATAACCCCAGTTCCATCAGCCTCTCCTCATAAGTCATGTGCCCCAACCCTCTAATCATTTTTGTTGCCCTTCGCTGGACTGTCTCCAATTTGTCCACATCCTTTCTGTAGTGGGGGGGCCCAAAACTGGACGCAGTACTCCAGATGTGGCCTCACCAGTGCCAAATAGAGGAGAATAATCACTTCCCTCAATCTGCTGGCAACGCTTCTACTAATGCAGTCCAATATGCTGTTGGCCTTCTTGGCAACAAGGGCACACTGCTGACTCATATCCAGCTTCTCGTCCACTGTAATCCCCAGGTCCTTTTCTGCAGAACTGCCACTTAGCCAGTCGGTCCCCAGCCTGTAGCTGTTCATGGGATTCTTCCATCCTATGTGCAGAACTCTGCACTTGTCCTTGTTGTACCTCATCAGATTTATATATGTCCTAATAATTATTTGACCCTCTAATGTAACTATAAATGTTTTCCATATCCATGTAAACATTCAGTTCTCTAAATATTGAGTCCTGCTAAGCTCTTGGCCTCAGTGATATCTCGTGGCAGTGAGTTCCATTGTTCAATTATGCTGTGGGGTAACAGTGCACTTTACCCTGTCACTGTGCCACAGGCTGTGCCTGGAAGTTGGTGTCCTGGCGCTCTCTGTGTAGATTTAGGTAGCATCTGTAGCCTGTGTGGAGGGCTGCAGTCTGTAAGGAACTCCATCACGTTCTCCGGGACAGTAACTGGGCAAAGTCCGTTGGGCATTGCCAGGTGGCTCTCTAACCTGCTGTGACATTATATGATTAAAATATGACCACGTAGATCATTGTTGCTACCACGGTTACATAATTGCAACAAATCTTGTACAAAATATGTCACATAAGGTGTCAATGGAAACGTTATGATTCGTGGAATATGATTATCCTATTTGTATGTATGTATCGTTGTTGTGTCTGACGTTACGAATATTGACTATGTACCTGTATTTCGAATGTGTTTGCTCCTGGGCAACACCCACAGGGTATCAAGTATCAGAGGGGTAGCCGTGTTAGTCTGGATCTGTAAAAAGCAACAAAGAGTCCTGTGGCACCTTATAGACTAACAGATGTATTGGAGCATAAGCTTTTGTGGGTGAATACCCACGTCGTCAGATGCAGTGGGCATTCACCCACGAAAGCTTATGGTCCAATACATCTGCTAGTCTTTAAGGTGCCACAGGACTCTTTGTTGCTACCCACAGGGTAGTTTACATCCACTCTAGCCAGCACATTGTGAAGGGACTATTCTAGTTGATGGCCCATCAACAAACACAAGACCATGGAAGAAGCTTATTCCCGCCTGCTGGACTTTCTAGCTAGAATATGGGCAATGGCTCTGCTATGACTCATCGAAGCATGCAAGGGCATGTGACTAGATCATGTGGTACTGAACTCCATCGTGTGCCTGTGCTTTCCCACAAACTGTGCTGAAGGCTTTGCTTGGAACAATGAGTTTCCCTCCACATGGCAGAAGCTCTAAAAGACCCTGCAAGCATCTCCATTGTTCCTCTTTCCTGCTCTGATCTCTGGACTATGGACTTATACTGGTGGGAGCATTCTAACCAAGGGACTGAGGACCTTCCAGTGATTTGGGAGCAACCAGAGACTTGACTTAAGCCAGCAGTTTATGCCATCACTGCTTTAAGCCTGATCCAATTATTGATATGCAATTATTGTATGCACTTGATTCCTTTAACCAATTTTAACTCTCACCTCTTTCTTTTTATAAATAAACCTTTAGATATTCGATACTAAAGGATTGGCAACAGCATGATTATGGGGTAAGATCTGAGTTATATATTGACCTGGGTATGTGGCTGGTCCCTTGGGATCAGAAGAACCCTTTGGTTGATGAAATTGGTTTTAAATAACTACTCATCATTGTCTAGTGTCTGGGGGTTGAACCAAGGACTGGAATACCTAAGGAGGTTGCATTTGCATTTCTGACTTCTTGTTGTCCAGTGTTGTGAGTCAGTTTACTTTTGTTGCTGGTTTGGTATATCTTGTGGGAGAATAATCACCAATTAGGGTTGCCAACTTTCTAATCGCACAAAACCGAACACCCTTGCCCCACCCTCTGCCCCAAGGCCCAGCCCCTTCTCCAAGGCCCTGCCCCCCATTCACTCCATCCCCCCCTCCCTCTGTCGCTCGCTCTCCCCTACTCTCACTCACTTTCACTGGGCTGGAGCAGGGAGTTGGGGTCTAGGAAGGGGGTGAGGGTTCTGGCTGGAGGTTCGGGCTTTGGGGTGGGGATGAGGGGCTTGGGGTGCAGAAGGGGCTGGGGTTGAGGGGTTTGGAGTGTGGGAATGGGTTCCAACCTGGGGCAGGGAGTTGAGGTGCGGGAGGGGGTTCAGGGTGCGGGCTCCATCCTGGCAGCGCTTACCTCAGGTGGGTCCCGGCTACTAGGCACAGGGGCAACCTGGCGGCTCCGCACGCTGCCCGCACCTGCAGGTGCCGCCCCTGCAGTTCCCATTGGCCACAGTTCCCAGCCAAAGGGAGCTGCGAAGCCGGCGCTCGGGGTGGCGCACAGAGCCCTGTGCCTAGGAGCCGGACATGCTGGCCGCTTCCAGGAGCTGTGTGGAGCCAGGGCAGGCAGAGAGTCTGCCTTAGCCCCGCTGCACTGCTGACCAGACTTTTAGCAGCCCGATCAGCAGTGCTGACTGGAGCCACCTGGGTCCCTTTTCGACCTGGCATTCCGGTCAAAAACTGGACACCTGGCAACCCTGGTTTTGGGGGGGTGTCTGCCCTATTTCTTAGCCGTTTGTCCTGAATTTGGTATTCTCAAGCGTGACCCACCGAGGCACGGTGAAACCTGCCCCAATGGTTCCGGTGTGCAGCTGCAAAGGCCGATGGCTCACTGTTTGTTCCATGCACACTATGGGTTGCATGAGCTGGGACGGATGCAATATTCTGTTGCTTGTGCTCAAGCCAGCTCTAGATTCTGTTGGACCTAAACGCGGTTCTGCTTTGCACAGTGGCCCTGTTTGTGTCTCTGCCGCCACCTCAGATGTGCTCTGCTGACAAGTAAAATGAAGCACCGTAAACTCCTCCGGGGAGCTCATGCTGGGCTCTCTCCTTCAGCACCAGTAAAGTAGCTTCCACAGACTAGCTCTAGCCCTCACGCCCCCTCTGCCACTGCCTCACGCGTTGGTAAGCGAGTGGCACTTGGCGTCTGCCATTTCACAAGGACAGGCAGCATCTCGGGCTCAGCGCTGGGTTGCCTCAGCTTTGCTAACGAGCTGAGAATATTTCTGTCACGATGTCAGCTGGGTTTGAAGGGGCTAAGATGCAGGGACTTTACAGAGCAGAACCACGTGTTCATGTCATGGAAGATGATGTGTAAAGCCTTATTTACTCCACTTCAGTATTCTTCTGAATTGTCAATCTGTGATGTAATTAACAGCCCCTCTAGATGGAGGGTTTCTAGACTGGGAGGTTTGATTAAGATGTATACTTTGCCTCCTCTTTAATTGGGAATTCCTGTGTAACGATTAAAGTTAACTCTATTATGAAATAAATTCTGTGCTTTTGTCTAGTGTCATGTACATTATTAAAACTACAACTAATAATAAAGGGTTGGATTTGATTGTGCTTTTGTAACAGTTGATCTCATTTATTTCCTTATGGACGATTCCTTTTCTCGCTGGCTTTTTTTGAATTGGTTATATCCAGAGCTTGTACATGCAGGTCTTTTGGGGACAGCATTTCCATTGACTTGGGTGGAAGTGAATATTAGTTATTTGCATTGCAGTGAGGTGGAGAGGTCCCGGATGAGAGCAGCGCCCCCTGCTGTTGGACACTATACACATTAGTCTCTAAGGTGCCACAAGTACTCCTGTTCTTCTACATGCACAGAAAGACAGCCCCGATCCAACAATCTTCCAATCGAAGCAGACCAACGGTGGAAGACAGTATCATCCTTATTTTATAGCTGGAGAACTGGGGCACAGAGATTAAGGGCCACGTTCTCCACTGGTCAGCGCCCAGCACATACAGCTCTTTGGAAACCGCCCACTTACTTAGGTGCATCAATGGGAGCTGAATACTTCTGGAAATCTGCCCCCATGTGGTGCCCACAGTCACTCAGGGTGTCTGTGCCAGGCCTTGGACCCGGCTCTCCTGAGTCCCAGTCTAGTGCCTTACCCACCAGACCTTCCCCCTGCTGGATCCTATGACTTTAAGAGCAATGTCCACCAGGCTAGATACAAGAAGCAACATGTCACTCTTTGGTTCTGTCTCTTCCCCACCAAGCGCTGACCCCAGCGCCACCATTTTATTCTCTAGGTTAGTGAATAAAAGTTCTTGCTTTAAAGTATTTCTGAGTGCAAAGAGAGGGCAGCAAACCCACTGCCTGCTAAAACCCAACTGCCGAGAGCTGTGAATGCCAGCCCCTGCCACGAGAGAGCCCAGCCCAGCAGGGTGGGGGTGTTAGAACCCCAAGGGCTCCCACTCCATTGTGCGGAGCGGCCTGTTCTTAGTGGCATCCCGCTGGCCCTGTGGGCCCGTCTCCCCCCTTTTCCTCAGCCCTGGCCGCCCAGCTGCCTGACCAGCCCTCTCCTGCTGGTAACTAGTTACCTATGGTACTTACATGGCCCCTCTTACCTGAGTACTTGAGCCCCTCACATGTCTTTAATGGAGTTATCCTCCCACCACCTCAGCACGGCAGGGCAGTGCTATTAACTCCATTGTAAGCTGCATAGACAATGGCAGAGCAGGGACCTGCAAATCACTGGCTAGCACACTAACCCCTGGCCCATCTTCCCTCACTAGCAGCACCTGTCCCCTTGTGTTTCCTCTCCACCTTCCCTGACATCATTCTGGGATGTATTAGCAGGAGTGTGTGAGCAAGACACGAGAAGTAATTCGTCCGCTGTACTCTGCGCTGATTAGGCCTCAACTGGAATATTGTGTCCAGTTCTGGATGCCACATTTCAGGAAACATGCGGACAAATTGGAGAGAATGCAGAGAAGAGCAACAAAAATGATTAAAGGTCTAGAAAACATAACTGATGAGGGAAGACTGAAAAAATTGGGTTTGTTTAGTCTGGAGCAGAGAAGACTGAGAGGGGACATAACAGTTTTCAAGAACATAAAAGGTTGTTACAAGGAAGAGGGAGAAGAATTGTTCTTCTTAAACTTGGAGGATAGGACAAGAAGCAATGGGCTTCAATTGCAGCAAGGGAGGTTTAGGTTGGACATTAGGAAAAACTTCCTAACTGTCAGGGTGGTTAACCACTGGGATAAATTGCCCAGGGAGGTTGTGGAATCTCTATCATTGGAGATTTTTAAAAGTAGGTTAGACAAACACCTGTCAGGGATAGTCTAGATAATACTTAGTCCTGCCATGCGGGTGGGGGACTGGACTAGATGACCTCTCGAGGTCCCTTCCATCCTATGGTTCTATGATATAGCAGTCATGGAGGCAGTTTTTCTGACCTCTTGTTTCTAGCTGCTTTTAAAGCCTGACACCTACAGCTGGCAAGGGAGTGAGCCAGGACCATGTGCCCGGCCAGCTGGGTTGTAGTCCCCAGTGTAGGGCTGGTGGGTTCTAGTCTAGCACCATACTATCCTTCAGAGCAGCCTGCTTCCGCAGAATCCAAACGCCTTTAAAGCAAGAGCAATACACGGCATTTACTTTTTAATTATGAACCATTTTCCATTTCCTCTACTTAATTTTGAATATGCCTTCCTCAGCCCCCTGGGCCCGCTGGTACTCTCACTTCCTGTGGGGAAAGTAACTCCACTGAGATCATTTATGCTAGAGGAAATCAGGAGTATCTCCTCTGGCATCCATAGTTACACTGGGGTAGAATTGCTATAAAACCAGAATCGGGCCCCACAGCTGCACTGGAGCAGCTGGACCCAAGAGAATGGCAGGGTGAGGATTACACTGGTCCAGATAAAAACCAGTTTCATGGGCGCTGATCAATGGATCTGACAAATAACTAGAGTCATGAACAGTTTCAGCCATGATTACATGGGTGGGATGAGTGCAGAGCCGATCCTGGAGCGGTAGCTGAGTATAGGGCTGTGGCCTGAATTCACCCCATGGATTTGATTGTTACATTTGTTAGTCGTCCTCTAACATCTTGTCATCTTTCAGCAGGGGAGCTGTGATCGTCCCATCCCTGCTCAGCAATCTGTCAGGGTCCTTCACTCAGGCAGAGCCAGGCGGGCTGGGCTTGGGGTCAGCATTTCTTTTAGCTTCTCCTGTGGGTTTCATTTCTAGATAAGGGAAGAGAAGAGACAGTCACCAGTGTATGTGGGTGATGGAAATAAAGGGGAAAGGGAGAGCCCTAAGGGATGTCACCAGCCTCACTAGAACCTGCTCCCCACCAGCCTAGCCCTCCCATCCCCCTGTCTCAGACCGTCGGGATACACTCTTTGCTGCAGGGATTGCTGTAGCAGAAGGGTCCAGCTAGGTTGGTACCCTTTGTCCAAGCGTGGCCACTTTGCGGGGCTCCAGGAAGAGGCATAACGCCCCCCGCTTCCCTCATTTCCTATCCCCCATGGAGTCAGTTCTTCGTGTAACAAAGGAGGGAATTTTCTCCAGCTCCAGCTGACACTAATGAGCACCCATACTAAAACACGAAGATGGCTGGCTCTTGGCATTTGCTCATAGCCAGCAACAGGGACATACTACACTTGTATCATATCCAGCGGCAGTGAGTTCCACCGTTTAATTATACATTGTACCCAGTTTCCTTTTATCTATTCTACACTTCTTGCTTTTCGCCACTGCGTGCCCTTTGTTCTCTTACAGGATGCTGAGATGGGGAAATGGGGCACCCTCTCCCCCCTTCATTATTTCATTCAGCTAAAGGCATCAGGGGATCTCCTTCTATTCTCTTTCCAGCAAAGCAGCCCCAGGTTTTTAGTGCTCCTGTTCCCTTCCACTGAGCTCCAACTCCCTTCTCTACAGTCTGGTTCTCCCCGCTGATGGGATCCAGCCCCTTGGTCACAGTTTGAAGAGTGACTGTTCTCTCTAGCCACCCTCACAGCTGTTACGTGGCCTCCAGGGGTCGCTCTGTACTATGGCACTGCTGTAAGGGCATCGGGAAGTTCCCTTAGCGCTAACTCATAGTCATCCCTGCTGCCTGTGGATAATCATTGAGCGAAGGAAAGAGCAACAAGGTATCAGGCAGGGATAGGATTTGAACCTGGGTCCCCCACATCCCAGGGGAGTGGCCTATAAGGGAGGCATGGCTGCTGGTAAGGGTTGGGCTGCCCCTCCAGGATGTTTCTAGCTGTAAGCATGGCTGATAGCTACACCATGTCCAGGTGACTCCTCTGAGCCCCCAGGCTCCCCCTGCCTGCCGTGCTCTGCTGCACTCCCCTCTTGAAAGGAAGGGAGGCATGTCTGTTGCTTGCCGGTCATCCAGGAGCCGAAGCAGCTGTTACCATGGTGACTGGGCTGATCATACTCAGCATGGCCCTGGTGTTTTTCAGCCAGAGATCTCAGGGCACGGCCTAAAGGGGGATAAGGATCATGCTCCCCATTTTACAGAAGGGGAGACTGAGGCACAGATGGGGGAGAGGGGAATCATACAGCCAATAATGGCAGAACAAGGACGAGAACCCAGGAGTCCTGGTTCCTAGGCCCGGGTTCAAACCCAGGACTGCACTGTCAGAGTGAGGGGGATGGACCGTCGATCGAGGCAGCAGCCCTGAGGCACACAAGACAGCTCCTGTCGGTGGGGACCAGCTGCCCGCGCTGGACCCAGACAGGCCAAAGGAAGTCAATTCAAGCTGTGCGAGAGCAGGAGGTCGGTTTACAGCCATGCTCCGTTCCCTCCCCCAGAGCGCGAGCGGCCAGCCAGGCGTGGCCCAGTAGCGCACCCCACATGGCGCAGGAGCCAGCGAGCAGAATGGGGGCTGGGGAGAGAATTGGGAGAGAAGCGGGCCTGGAAATCAAAGAGCTCAGACCAGACAGCAGCTGCCCCAGGCCCAGGGGTGTGTGGTGGGAACAAGACAAGAGGTGTGTCAGAGGCCGCTGGTGCCTTTTGCTGGCCCAGCAGAGAGACACCGATGTGCCTGGGAAACTTGGCTGAACCGTCCCGCCTCGGCAACGTTTGCTCAGGGCACAGGGGAGCCCAGGCAGGAACCCCGAGTTTACAGCCAAACAGCTAACCGAGACCCTTCGGTGACCCAGGAGAAGCAGGGGCACAGGGCTCCAAGCTGCTGCCCCATGGCCTGCGGGGTCTGACCCCCAGCAGTGGCCCCCAACGGGCGGAGCTTCGGCTCCCTCTGAGCCTCGCAGGCAGCCTGGCTTTTAAGCTGCCAGCTCGCCAGTGAAGCAGGTTCAACTGTTACTATGGCAGCCACCCACCCACATGCAAAATCCAGACAGCCGCAAAATCCCAGCTACCATGAAGCATCCGCGACCTAGAAAGGTCCAGTTTGGACCTTCCTCACCAAGCCAAGAGGGGTCCCGTTATGCCCTGCAGTGGGCGGTTGCACTCTTGTGGTTCAGGGTTGGTTTGTGGCACACCACAGGTTCATTACTATTGCAAAAGAAAAATTGGGGAACATGAGAAGGGCCGAGGGTTGTGGGGGGCAGACAGGTTCCCCCCTTTGCACAGAGCTGGGCAGATCCTGGGGATATCCCCAGGGAGTTTTCTGGGCCTACCCTTGTGCCCCTGGTGCGTTTGTGTTCTACAAATATCCCAAGCAGCTTTTACCCACCAGGAGCAAGTTCCACAAGTGGAAGAGTAGCTCACGCTCCAACATGGCTAGTCACAGAAGTCATCCAATCGGAGAACAGAAAGAAGATCACATGACTTACGTAACGAACATGCCGTTTGAATTTTGCATTCTTAATGAGCTGCTGAGAAACGCCCTGCAATCCAGTAAGAAACATGGTTCTTGGGGGAGTGCCCAGAGGCGCCGAGCAGAACGTATGTCCCACACAACACCCTGCCCCCCAGCTCGTCCGAGCGAATAAAGAAAATTGGGATATCACCAAATACGCTCGAGAGCTTTGCAGGTTTCCAGCAGACGGGGCATTCACCACTCAACTGGCTCTGCCAGCAAGGCTAGAAGCAGCAGAGGGATAATTGGGGTGGTGCAGGGGGAGAGGAGAAGTAATGAGATGCAAGTAAGGAGAATTGAAGATGACAGTCAAGAAAAGATCAGCGCCTCTAAACTCTGGAATATTCCCCCGAAGGAAGTGACGGGAGCCTCCTTGCCCAAGATACTAAGAACTAGGTTGAACGGGGCATGGAGGATCACCTAATAGGAAGCTCTCCTGCCATGGCAGGCTGGCTACAGGCTAGGTGACCAGGTAAGATTTGTCCATCTCTGACTTTTAGCAGGGGGAATGGAGGCACTTTGCCAGCACTGTGTCGATTTTTCATCGACTTCCCAGTCCCACTGAGATTTCCATGCTTTGATTCAAAGCAACCCAGAGGGAGGGAGGAAGGTTCCATTCGTCTCTTACCCAGGATCTCGCTGCTTGGAGGAGGAGGAGGGTTTCCTTCGGCCCCTGCAGCGCAGGCCGGGTGTTTCGGTTTGGACGTCTCCAGGCCGGCGAGGAGGGTCATGAAATCCACCACGGTGTCGATGTGCTGTGGGCTGGAGGTGACCTCCCTCAGCGCGCACACCGCGTTCAGCCGGCTGAAAGACTTGAGCTCTGAGATATTGGCCTGCAGGAACAGGAGGAGGATGTTCAGGTCGTTCAAGGGGCAGGTCAGCATCTTCCTGCTGAGGAGGTCGAAGGCAGGCAGCATCTCATAGATGGACAGGAGGCGCTTGTCCCACTGGAGGAGCTGCAGCATGTTGTAGATGACCACAGGCGCCAGGAGGACATAGACCCCCCCGTTGGAGAGGCTGATCAGCTGGAAGACAGAGAAGAAGACCAGCTTGCAGGGAATCACATCGGGGACCTGGGGCTCATCCCGCAGGAGCCCTGTCTTGATGGAGCAGCTGAATTCATCTTGGAAAAAGACGTGGAGGTGGAGGAATCCCAGGTAGAAACAGGTAGCAGCGATGAGGAGCAGCAGCAGCAGGTTCCGCAGCAGGTAGGCGCCCACCAGGGAGTGCGAGCGCTGTTTGCAGGCCAGGTACCGCTCCAGCAGCGGGAACTCAAAGTACCGCTCCCTGCGAGCCCTGGGGGAGAGACAGAGGGGTAGTTGGGGCCAGTTCCTCAGCTAGGGTAAATCAGGTCACTTCACTGAAGTTAGTTTACACCAGCTGAGGACCTGGCCTGTAAATTCCACCTCTAGCGTTAAATCCCCGGGTCCCTGATGCCAAGGGGATGTAGTGCTGGATGGATCAGAACACTGCCCAGTGCATTAACCAGAATCATAGAACCAGAAGGTTAGAAGGGACCTCAAGGGTCATCTAGTCTAGCCCCCAATGTGACTTGACGGGGGTGTGTGTGTGTGTGTTAATGAATCAGTTTGTTTATACTCAGAACATGTTTTGATCAATTTTTTTCCCGTCTGTAGCCAACACATTTTAAGTAATTTTGTTTAATAAAAAGATCCGCTTTTAAATGCTGGTTTTGTGCATGTAATTGAATTTTAATTTCCACCCAAATGGAGCATGACGCAAATCACAAGGAAAAAATTAAATCCTCCTCTAGTCACTAAAAATTGCAGCGTTCACCCTTTGCTAGCATAATCAAAATGCAGAAATTAAGAAGCTGAGAAAACGTGTCTGGATAAAACGTAACCTCGTGGTTAGCAAAAAAACATGGGGTTTAGGGCAAAGGCTGTTATTTCAATCCACGTGTGAATGGCAACCCTCCAATGAGCATCAACCTTCCTTTAGGAAAATAACTCAAAAGTACAAAAGCAAAACAGGATTAAAATCGAGGCTTTAAATCAAGGTTTCCTGCCTGCTGATTTCCATCATGATTTAAATCAACCCCCCTCTCCCCTCCTCCCTTCCAGTAGATTAAATGCAGAAGAGCTACATAAAGGGCCTGATCCTGCCCACAAGCCAATCCACCCCCCACCCCCTGCACTCCGTCAATGGGAGTTTTGCCTGCATACAGGCGGTGGGACCCTAAGGAAACCATAGAGATGAGCTTTGAAGTGCACTCAGCATAGGGTTGTTCATTACAGGAGCCCCGCCCCCCATCCCCTCCCACCATGGTATCTGCAGCCCCCTGGCCCTCCACTATCAGCAGGAGCCACACTGTGAATGTGGCTTATCCACAACTGCTTCCTGGAGAAGAAGCTAGAGTCATGGCTGCGGGGGTGAGAAGGGGGCAGGAGGCAGCGGGGGATGGGAGGAATCCCATGTGGGGGGAAGGGGCAGTGGCCGTCAGCTGGGGCCCTGCACTGTTACCTCCCCGGGGGTCTGCTGACCCTAGGCCCAGCCCAGAGTGCTCTGTACCCCATTCACAGGCCCACCTCCAGCCCTGGGGCAACTCAGTCTCAGCCCCAGGTGGAGGGTGGCCCGTGCTGTGGATGGGATCAGACACACACATGCCGGACCAGATTGGACCACAGCCCCACGTGGGGTGGGGGCTTCCAGGCACAGATCTCATAGAATCATAGAATATCAGGGTTGGAAGGGACCTCAGGAGGTCATCTAGTCCAACCCCCTGCTCAAAGCAGGACCAACCCCCACTAAATCATCCCAGCCAGGGCTTTGTCAAGCCGGGCCTTAAAAACCAAAAGATTCCACCAACCTCCCTAGGTAACCCATTCCAGTGCTTCACCACCCTCCTAGTGAAAAAGTTTTTCCTAATATCCAACCTAGACTTCCCCCACTGAAAGGAAAGGTCAAGGAGGGTCCTGAGGAGATGCCATCTGAAGATGCAGGGGAATACCACAGGGGGAACAGTCCCTCTGCCTGACCAGGGACTTGAACCCTTGACCCTCAGATTAAAAGTCTGATGCCCTGTGGAGAGCAAATCCCGCAGCCCATCCCAGGCCGTCACAGAGGGCTCTCCACAGTGGAGGGAGTGGGGGCCCGGGTTATAGGGATCCACCACCCAGCTCCAGTCTGTGTCACCTTCCCCTCAGAGCCCCTGAGTGCTGAGGAACCCCCTCCCCACAACAGGGCGGGCCTGAGGGCAGTCTCGGTGAGGGAAGGTCCTGGTAGCATGGCCTTGGGGGAGCTGGGGCTGGGCAGGAACTCCAGTGCCGACAGGTTCGGGGGGCAGAGACCTGGCCTGGGGCATTGGAGGGCCCCTCCTGCCTGGACCAGTCCTAAGAACATTTTCCAAGGAGATCCCTCCACCTTGCCCCACTGCAGAGCTCTCTTGCTCTGGGTCTCCCAGGAAAAGGGCTCAGACCCCTGGACCCGCTCCAATGAGATGGTGGCTGAGGGACTGTGCACACTGGGAGCGGGAGGAGGAACCCAAAGGAGGAACTCAAGCCACTGACTCACTTCTCAAACTCCTCCCAGAAGAGCCGGGCATCCGTGCTGGCCTGGCGGACCTTCACCATGTGCTGCACCAGGCGGATGGAGCGGTTGTAGGACTTGTCCAGCTCGTCGATGATGAAGAGCAGGTCGCTGTTCAGTGCAGGTGCGGCTGTGTATCGCCACAACAAGGAGGGCAGGTACATGGCCACCGCGATGAGCAGCAGGGAGTAGGGGAAGGCCTGGGCAAAGGACAATGCAATGGCTGAGACCAGCTCGACCGGCGAGAGAGAGAGCAGAACAGCGGTCAGAACACTCAGGGCCATTCAGGGCTGCACATTCTACTCCTGAGGGCATTCTGCGCCAAAAAATTAAAAATTCTGCAGACAATGTTTTAAAATTCTGCAAACTTTTGCAAATTTTATTTGTCAAATACATTTGCAGGCTCCCGCATGGCATTGGGGAGCACAGATCACTGGCTGCACAGAGGTGGGAGATCACTGTGCAGCTTCCCCCCGGGACACGGACTCAGCAGTGAGGCTGCACACGACCCTGACACAGTGCGAGGACCGGGCCTGTCCCAGAAACACCTCAGGGCCCTGCCCCTCCATGCCAGGTGCACCAGGTGTGGGCAGGCAGGCTCAGCAAGGCAGGATCCAAGTGTGGAGTGGTTTAGTGTGGGGGGATCCAGGTGTGGGGTGAGACGGTTCTGTGAGGGATCCGGGTGCGGGGGGGAATCTGGATGCACAGAGGCTTGTTGGGAGCAATGGTAATGGGACTCTGCAGGGGGATCCAGGTGAAGGTTGTTGGGGCTCAGTGGGAGAGGGTCTCCATGTGGGGGGGATAGAACTTGGCAGAGGAGTCTGGGTGTGGGGAGCTCACTGGGGGCTCCAGATGCTGGGAGTGTAGGGCTCAGTGGGGTGGGGATCCAGGTGCAGCTGGTTGGAGCTCAGTGGGGTGGGGATCCCGGTGGCTCATTGGAGTGTCCGGGTGCAGCAGGAGTGGGACTCATCATGAGGGGTTCTGGGGGAGGGGGGGTGAGGCTCGGCGGGAGGGTCCGGGTATGAGGGTGTCTGGATGCACAGGGGTTGGGCAGATGGGGGAGCAGCTGTACAGAGATCCCTCCCCCTGCAGCTGAGGAGCAATGGGTGCAGGAAGCGGGGTTGAGGGGAGTTTGCAGAGCTTCCTGCAGCTGGGAGAGAAATTTGGGGGTGGGTCTGACCCAGCCCCAGATCCCATGAAGAGGAAGAGGAAGTCCCGTCCTCCCTAGCCCAGCTGGGACTAGCAGCTGAGCCCAGCGCAAGGTAGGCACCACCAGCCGGGTCTTCCCCAGTCCCGCCCCCTGCCCCATAGTGATTTACTTGTCTGCTGGCTGCCCTGGGCACCCAAAACATACTGCTGGGGAGGGTTGCATGACTGCTCTGCGGAGAAGCAAAGAAATCTGCGGGGGACATAAATTCTACGCATGGGCAGTGACACAGAATTCCCACAGGAGTAACATTCAGGAGGCAGGGAATGGCCAGGATAAGGCTGAACAGCAGATTAGGAGCTGCAGCCCTGAGGCCTAACCCCAGATATAATGATACCGAGCGATTACACAGCTCTTCCCACCTGACCATCTCCAAGAGCTTTACAATGGCTCATCCTCCCCATATTACAGATGGAGAAACAGAGGCATGGAGCAGGATAGGGACTTGCTCTAGGTCCCACAGGGAGTCAGTGGCAGAGCTAGGGATTGAATCCAGTTATCCTTAGTCCCAGCCCAGTGCCCTATCCATGAGGCCTCCTGGGGGGGGGGGGGGAACTGGACAGACCCAGGGGAACTTGAACCCCAAACAAGATTGCTCTCCAAATGAGCCTCACAGATCAGGACAATCCACTTGGCCCCTGGGAGCTGATGCAGGGTTTGCAGGGAAATAGAGGAGATCCTGGGTGGGGGATTCTTGGAAACAGCAGAGGTGGTTCTTGCTTCTACACAGAGGTGGTTTGTTCAGAAGCTCTGCGGGGGCTGCTCCCAAACACACAGAAGTGGCATTGAGGCCTCTCTGCCCAATGAAGTGACCATGACCATTTCTTTGAGATCTGGACCTTGCGCCAAGAGTCGCTGCCTTGTGACATCCAGGCTGGGTCCCTGCCATGGACTCTGCACGGGGCTGTCCCTGGAGACCACTCGGCAATTTCAGCTGGTGCAGAATGGTGCCGCCTGGCTGATGGGCAGAGCTGGCTGCAAGGAGCACGCTACAGCAGAACATAACCACACCGACCCCCTTGTCACTTCTGGAGCCATTTGGCCTCGATCCCACAAGCCCCCGGTGGCTGGAGCCTGCCTGTCAGGTACAAATAGGGTGACCGGATGTCCCGATTTTATAGGGACAGTCCCGATATTTGGGTCTTTTTCTTATATAGGATCCTATTACCCCCTACCCCCATCCCGATTTTTCACACTTGCTGTCTGGTCACCCTAGATACAAATCTCCCTGCCGCATGCCAGGGCCATGATGGAGATCAGCAGGATTCCACCGGCTGGGGCTGAGGGCAGCACTTCCTGCTCTGGGGCAAATTGGTCTGGCAGAGCCCCTTAGGGTGCAGTGCAAAGGCCAGCCCGTCCCTCTCGCCTTTGGCTGACAGGGGGGCGGGGAGCACTTTATCCTGCTGAGTTGGGTTCTTCACCTGGGTCCTTTGCCCACCTGAATGCCACTGGCCCTGGAGATGCTGCATCGGGGGCTGATTTTCAGCCCCTTGAACTGCAGAGCTCCCCTAACCCATCAGCCCCGCTACCTTGAGAGTCCAGAGGGATTTGGCTGTAGTGTTTCCAGCAGCATCAAATTCATAGTGGATCAAGGAATCCCAGCAAGACGTATCAACGTATGCAGACTGCTTCCCTGTGAAGTTGGCGGGCGAGAAACAGCTGATCTGGGTCCCTGGAACAGAGCACGAGTGGTTACAGCAAGAGGCAGGGAGGAGCTGCTGGACCCACAGGTGGGGATTCCACCCACCACCATCCCCACTAACGCAAAACCCGGCTGCTCTGGAATCTCTGCGGTGAATGTGTGTCCAGCAGCCCCGTTCCAGCCCACTCCCCTTCCAGCCTGACACCAGCCTGCTATGCAGTGTGGATAGCACCCTCTTGTGGGCACGGAGCAGCCAGCAATGCCATGCTGTCAGCGCCACCTGGGATTGCATGGGCCCCAATTTTAAACTCAGTGACAACACAGCAACATCTCTGCTGGCTGGGGTCAGGCTGCCTGATTCCCTGCAGGCTGGAGCTGTGTGTTGTCCACACGCCTCCCAGCTGCCTTGGGACTACACATAGGCGCCGACTCCGTGGGTGTTCCGGGGCTGGAGCACCCACGCAGAAAAATTAGTGGGTGCTCTGCACCCACCGGCAGCTTCCCATGGCCCCGCCCCACCCCCTTGCTCCAGCTCGTCTCCGCCTCCTCCGTGAGCGCGTTGCCGCGTCCTGCTTCTCCACCCTCCCTCCCGGCGCTTGCGCCGTGAAACAGCTGTTTCGCGGAGCAGGGAGGGAGGGAGGAGGAGGGAGAACACGGCGCGCTGGGGGAAGAGGCGGGGCTGGGGCAGGGATTTGGGGAAGGGATCCAATAGGGGCAGGGACTTTGGTTAAGGGGTTGGAATGGGGGCGGGGCCAGGGGCATGGGGGCGCGAGCACCCAGCGGCGCCGCAGAAAGTTGGCACCCCCGGGTTATCCCCTCCCTCCCTGTCTCCCAAACAGCCCATGTAACACAGTCAGCTGGGCACAACTTGTCTTGCCCTGGCCCGAAAAGGTGAGAGAGTCCCTGTGGCAAAGGCTCCTGCCAGCCCAGGAACAGCCTCACTGGCAAAGCCAGGCTTGGCAGGAAAGTCTGGCTCCAGCCAGCACTGAGAATCGAGCAGTACGATACGAGCGGTTCAGCGCAGCCTCGCTGAGCTCGTATACTGCCGTCCTGCCTGCAGCCACACCAATGCCCCTCTACACCTGGTCAGTTGCAAGGCACTCTGGGTACTTACCCCACCAGGGCCGGTTCCAGGCACCAGCCGACCAAGAACGTGCTTGGGGCGGCACCTTGGGGCAGGGCGGCGCTCGATTTTTTATTTTATTTATTTATTTATTTTTATTCGGCGGCGCGGCGCTCGGAGGGGGGGTGGGGCTTCGGGTGGCGTGGTGCTCGGAGGGGGGTGGGGGCTTCAGGCGGTGTGGTGCTCGGAGGGGGCGGGGGCTTCGGGCGGCGCTCGGAGGGAGGGTGGGGGTTTCGGGCAGCGTGGTGCTCAGAGGGGGTGCGGGGGCTTCGGGCGGCATGGTGCTGGGGGGGCGGGGTCTTGAGGAGACGGGGGCTGGCACGGAGGGGGAGCGGGGGCTTCGGGCAGCGCGGCCCTTGGAGGGGGGCAGGGCTTCAGGCTGTGCAGTGCTGGGGGGGCGGGGCTTCGGGTTGCGTGGTGCTGGGGGGGCGGGGATTTTGCCAGTGCTCGCGGGGGGGGGGGTACGGCGGGGCGGCGCTCTTCTTTTTTGCCTGGGGAGGCAAAAAAGTTAGAGCCGGCCCTGTACACCCCACAAACCACTGGCCACTGCAGGGGTGGCAGGGCAGGGGTGGTCTGGTGAGCTCCTATAGACCACTGGCTGAGGGATCCCTCTCTGCTTCCCCCAGGCCATGCCCCCAGGGACTCCACTCACTCTTCTGACTCCATGTGACACTATGTGCTCAAACCGAGCCACAAGCTTGCTGGTGGGGTTCATGCAGCAGGAATGCAGCTACCCGACAGCCCTGCAGCCCCCAGCTCCCCATCCCTGCTCCAGGCCTGTTAGTTTTGGAGGGGGCCGGAGGAACTGGCAGCTGAGGGGCTGGGGCAGTGGAATTCCCAGCTATGCCCCAGCCAATGGGCTACAGGTGGGTCACTAGCTGAGACGCCTGTTCTGCCAAACCCCAGGCAGCTCACCAGGCTAGACTTCGCTGCTGGTAAACGCAAGTGCAGTTGTTGGCTCAGGCCAGGCCAGCTAGGGTGACAGAACAAGGAGTAATGGTCTTGACAGAACAAGCAGTAATGCTCTCAAGTTGCAGTGGGGGAGGTTTAGGTTGGATATTAGGAAAAACTTTTTCACTAGGAGGGTGGTGAAGCACTGGACTGGGTTACCTAGGGAGGTGGTGGAATCTCCATCCTTAGAGGTTTTTAAGGCCCAGCTTGACAAAGCCCTGGCTGGGATGATTTAGTTGGAGATTGGTCCTGCTTTGGGCAGGGGTTTGGACTAGATGACCTCCTGAGGTCCCTTCCAACCCGGATATTCTATGATTCTATGATTTAGCTGCCATCTTGCCCAAATCATGATTTAGGTTTGGACGGGGCTATCAAGCATTTGCTAACGAAGGCATTTGAGATAATCCTGTCCCTGAAGACGATGAGTTCATTCCCGTAACACCATGTTCTGGTGCTTTACATACACACAGAGTTAGCCACAGCTCTAACACCGTGAATAGCCTACAGAAGGTAGAGAGCCCATCAACTAGACTATTTCAATGTCCATTCAGGAGACTAATAACCTGGTGGCACCTCAATCTATGTTATAATCAAGGAACAAGCCAGCAAAAATACATCTATTTTACTCTCTCCGACTCCACCCGGCCTCCTTAACATTAAGTCCAAGAACAAATTTCTGAGGCAGGATGGAAATTACATTCACAAACTTCACATTCTCCGGTCAGACATACACAAATAGCCCCACAAACACACGTGTCCTCTGCTCCCATGACTAGAGACCCAAGCTTTCCTGGCAGAAACGTTAAATCACTGGCAACACAGGAGCTTAGATTCACAGATTTTAAGGCCAGAAGGGATCTCTCCTGAATAACACAGGCTTGTTACCCCTGTATTGAGCCCAATGACTTGTGTTTGGCTAAAGCATCTTCCAGAAAGCTGTCCAGTCTTGAACTGAAGACTAGAGAATCCACCACTTCCCTTGGTAGTTTGTTCCAGTGGCTGAATAGCATCAGGCCTCATACCGATCCCTACAGAACTCCGGCGGAACACCCCCATTCAATGAAGGTTCCCCACTAATAGCTACTTTTTGAGACGTGTTAGTTCGTTTCTAATCCATTTAATGTGTGGTCTATTGCTATTGTGGAGTGCTAAATTTTTTAAATTAGAATGTTGTGTGGTGCTAAGTCAAACACCTTACAAAAGTTTATTATAACTTACATTCTTAGTTGGGCCATCCTGCTTGCTCTTTTTTAATATTAGCACAACATTAGCACTCTTCCAGTCTTCTTGAAGCCCCCAAGATTCTGAGATTTATAAAAAATTAATATCAGCTGGCCAGAGATCTCCTCAGCCAGCGCTTTTAGGACTCTTGGTTACAAGTTTTCCAGGCCTGCTGATTTGAAAGATTTTATCCCTAGATTTTCCACACTACATAACTTCGAATTTCTATCAATTGCTGTATATATTTTTTCCATTTGTTATATATTGCTTTCTTATTGCTAATTGCTGCGTTCATTTTGCCATTGAACCAGGTTGACTGTTAGCCAAAGCTGCTCTCTTTCTCAATTGTGGAATCGTGGCTTTTTGGCCAACTAATACATTCTTTTTAAAGAACTCCCAGTTTTCAGTCACAGTTTTCTAAGTTTTTCTTTCCAATGTCACGGATAGTTTTCCTCAGTTTAGGGAAATGAGCCCTTTTGAAACACCAAGTGTTTCTATTACTGATTGGGACTGGCCTCTACTTGCTCATATCAAATGTGATCAGCTCCTGATCACCACCCCCTAGACAACCACCAACTTCAGTCCAGTGGTAATTCATCTTTAGTCATTAGAATGAGTCCAAATACAGTGACCTGGTGTTCGATGTAACGCCCTTTGTGTTAGAACATCATCACCCATAAAAGAAGCTAATGATATTTTACTACTGGCTCCATGAGACCTCCAGCAGATGTCTCCCAAATTGAAGTCTCTCATAAGACCACAACTTTTCTGTCCACACAGTACAGGAAGGTTGATCCAGGGGTTGCGCCCCTGGTCCAGCCTGCCTTGTATTCATTCTCTGACCAGAGCCATAACTTGTAGAAGTTAGTAAAAAATCATCCTGATAGTTAATTACAAAGCAATATGCATTTGGGAATATTTCTTCATCGTCCCAGCTAAGCAGTGGTTGGCTTCTGTCATGAGGTGAGTATCCCTCATAAATGTCTCTCCCAGCAGGTCTAATTGTCGAGGATATTCTTAATATTCAGGGAAACGTCTAACCCTGTTTTGGAAGACGCTTAGCAGGTTTCCTCTCTAACATCATGTGGAGGGGAGTTCCACAGGCTAAACACACATTGTGTAAATAGGCATCTCCCATTTGATTTTACTAGATGCTCTCTCTCTTCCAGAAGCAGCAACTGAACCAACAAAGGGGACTTAAGAAAGATTGTGACATAACTCCCTTATCTACCCACACACACACACCCCTCTCTCAACAAGAACACAGGGCATGTAGCAGTGGGATGGACAGAAAGAGGTAGAAAGCAAGGAAGCCAGACCAAAGCCTCTGGAGGCAGAAACAGATCATCCTCCAAGTCCATGTTTAGCTTGAGGTTAAGATGCATCCAATTGTGTTATCAATGCAACTTTGTGTAATAGCATCCCAGGCCAAGTCCTATAACTGGGGAAAGAAGAGTCAATTCAAGCACTGTCAGCATCCCAGTGCTGGCTGGGCTGGCTCTCCAAGGGGCTGCAGGGACAGAGAAAACCACAGCCTCCGAGAACATCCAGGGGCAGGAGAGAGAGAGAGAGAGGAGTGAGCGAGACCACCCATAACGCAGGCGACCAGCTAGTGAGGTGCAATGCCAACCACATCAGCACAAAAACTGGGAACTCCCAGGAGAGGGCAGCAGCCGTTGTTTTTGTCAGAATTGTGGCAAGTTATGTCCAAGGTTATATGATGGCTAAGGAGCGGTCCCACCACCACCACCAGCAGAACCCTACTTAGATCAGAAGCTCTTTGGGGCTTCCAGTTCTCCTGGCACAGTGCCTTGCACCATGGGGCCCTGGGCCATGACTGGGGCTCCAAGGCACTATTGCAACACAGATGATAAACACCACAGACTCTCCAGGGGAGCACAGAGTGTTCACAGGAACATAGGAACTGACAACCTGGATCAGCCCGAGATCCATCTAGTTCAGTGGCCTGGCTCGGACAACGACCAGAACCAGATTCTTCAGATGGAAGAACCTTGCAGTGGCAGATGTGGGACAGTCAACACCCCATTAAGGTCTCACCCTAACCCCTAGTACTTAGAGGGTGGAGCAGGTACTGAAACAGCACAAGGTTTTATTGTCCTTCTGAAACTCTTCCACACCCCCAGAACTCTGACTAGTTCCCCATAAACACCCCCTCACTCCTTGAACCTTCCATGTACCTGTCATGCATCAGCAGAACTAGAGCCAGTGGGGTCCGTGCTGCATACCCTGCTCCTTCCCTAGATCTTTCTACCCTTAATGCTGATCTAAAACCAGTCCTGATAACACACCACCCTGCAACTTACCTGTGGAAAACTCCCGCGCAAACGCCAGGGACACCAGGAACAGGGGCAGCCCCACCGTGACAAACTTCACAACGCGGTCGCTTGGTAACTCCAGGCGAAGGCCTTTGGCTCGGGAGCCGCTCGGTTCCGGGAGCAAAGCATCAGAGAGCATGTACTCGGCCGCCGTGTGTGCGATAGACATGACTCCGGGAGCAGAGAAGACGCAGCTGCTGGTGTTGTTTATGGCTTGATCCCGGCCGAGCGGTAGCTAGCAGGGCATGAGCACTTGTGGGGTTGAAAGCTGTATTTGCCCAGCATTATGTACCGGGCTGTGGTAAATGACAGCCCAGGCAGTGCACGATGTGCATTGCTAATTACAAGGGAAGCCTTTTCTCTAGGAAAGTTACAAATAGCCTTCCCGCACTGATTGCTGGGCCCTGGCGTGCCTCACCCAGCCACAGGCAACCCCACGAAAGGCTGCGTCCTTGTGGTTTTACAGCCCTCTCTCATAAACAGATTTATTTCTAGCAGCGATTTGAAGGGGTGTGGGGCTGCTGGGCTATTTTTGCATCCAGTAATGAGCAGGAGGGTTGGCAGGGAGGCACAATCCCACCCCCAGCTCCCATGCCTGGGGGGTGGGTGATGCACGCACGTGTCAGCTGTAATGACCTCTGACACTCGCTGCAAGGTGAGTGATTCTCAGCCAGGCGGATCCCCAGCCCTGTGGGCAGCCATTAGTGGCACGATATAGAGAGGCCTTTCTAGGGCCTGACACCGCCCCGGGCACTGCAGGGCTGCAAGGCGAGGATGGTAGGCGTTTGACCAGGACAAGCCCCAGACTCCAGTAGACACTCACATGTGCACCTACCCGAGGGAAGGGACACCGCTGTGCTGTTCAGGGGAGACACTGCTGAGCACAAGAGCTGACGGCCCCTCAGGGCAGGCAGAGAGGAGCGGGCAAGGAAACCTTACTAGGGATCTGCAGATCTAGTGCGTAGGGCAGATTTTCAAAGGTATCGAGGTACCTCACTCTCACAGATTTTTAAACATCTTTAAAAATCTGGGCCTTGGTGCCTGTCGATGCCCCTCCAGGTTCAGCCTCTTCTCCAGAGCCAGCAGCCTTTGACTTGTGACTCTGCCTCTAGAGGTCCCAGTGGGGTCTTTTCCACACCGTTTCCTCCTGCTCGTTGCATGGGCAGTTGTACTCTTTCAGGGACAGTAGCCCTGGTAGCAATCCCACTGCCCGCTCCCCCTGCTCAGGTGGCCCATGCCTGACCCAACTTGGTGCAGCACTCTGCCTAGTTAAGCTCAGTGGTAGGTCCCTTGCACTCTCACCCTCATCCTGGGAAGAGCCCCACCCCCAAACAACCACCCTTTATAAGTTGACCTGCTTGCTCAGGAGTTTGCCCCTACCCCATGGCCAAACCTTGCTGAGCCTCCCCCCATGCAAGCTTGTCAGAGGCACTTGAGTGTAAAAGGCTCCCGTGCTTGTGCCCCTGGGCTCACTTAGAAGGCCTCTCTGGTTCAGGGCCGGCTTTAGGAAGTGCGGGGCCCAATTTGAACATTTTCGGCAGGGCCCCGGCAGGGATGACTTAAAAAAAAAAAAAAAAAAAAAACCACGTAAAAAAACCCCTTTCATTTCTTCCATGTATTATTTACTTTCCATAACTATATAAATAATAACAAAATTATATATTACGTACATTGCATAATGTATGCGGATGTATGTTAACCCTACCTAAAGTTCTTTTTTAAAAAGATGGGCCTGAACTAAAAATGAGCTCCGTTTCACATGTGTGGGTCCCACCACTCCCTGGGGGTGTTCTAGGGTGACCAGATGTCCTGATGTTATAGGAACAGTCCCAATTTTGGGGTCTTTTTCCTATATAGGCTTCTATTACCCCCCACCCTGTCCCGATTTTTCACACTTGTTGTCTGGTCATCCTAGGGTGTGCACATGTGTGGGTCCCAGCTGCTCCCTGCCCCCCTCATTGAAGCAGGTGTGCAGGGTTAGTGCCCTGGGAACTGCAGGGCACCAGTGGACATGGGGCTGGCTGGAGACAGGGGCTGGCTGCGGGCAGGGCTGGTGCGGGCAGGACAGGGGGTAGCAGCAGCAGCAGCCTGGGGCTTGGGCGCTGTTTAAAGGGCCCAGGGCTCCCCTGCTTCTACCGCCTGGCCCTTTAAATAGCCGCAGGAGCCCTGGGGAAGCGGCGGGGCTCTGGTGGCTATTTAAAGGACAGGGCAGCAGAGGAAGCTGGAGCCCTGGCCCTTTAAATAGCCCCTGGAGCCCCTGCTACCCCAGGGCTCTGGGGGCTATTTAAAGGGCCTGGGCAGGGCCGGCTTTAGGCAGATTCAACCGATTCTCCTCTTTAGGGCGTGGGGCCCTCTTAGGCACAGGGCCAGATTGAGGGGAATTGGTTGAATTGGCCTAAAGCTAGCCCTGCTCTGGTTGCTTGGCCACTCTAGCCCCTTGCTTTGGCTGCAGCGGCTTCTTGCCCAGCCATCCTCACCCCTCCCCATCCAGACCCCGGGCCAGGGCCAGGCCTTCTCCTGGCTCTGCTGATGGGTCCATACCACCTTTCAGGCCAGACTAACCCTGGAAGAGAGAGGGGGTCTAGCCTGGATGAGTCCCAAGAGACTTCCCCTTGTTATGCAGCTGTCTGTCCATCATCTCTTTGCCAGGGGTCCCCACTGAATTAGCAGGGGCAGGATCATGCTAAAGCCCCTCTGGACAGAAGTTTAGACCCGACTTTGATTTACTTACTGCACATCAGCGTGTCTCACTCTACGGCCATGGACAAGTGCAAGAATGGAGCCGGGGGGGGAGGGCGGGGGGAGAGAGAAAGGTGCTCTCCCTCCAGCCGTGAGCCAAATGGGACGCACCTGGAGATCCCCTTAAGATTCCAGCCACATGGACAATCCAGTATTTAACACAACCGCTCCCCACCCTTCAAACCCTAGTATACCACCACTTAACCTCTCCCCTCCCAACCATCCCTCAACAAGGACCTGGGGCTTTGCCCCATGTCCTCACGGTCAGCAAACCTGTGCCCCACTGGATCAAAGGAGTGTGTGGGGGGGGGCTGGGGGCAGGATAAACTGTAGATATAAGAGCCCTCTGGTGAGGAAGCCATGCCCCTACTCAAACACCTCTACAGAGGAAAGCTGTAGGCCAGCATGAGCTAACGCTCCCATCTGGCCTGCACATTGACATCTCAGACCTGGCAATGGTCACTTTACATGGGCTCAACTGTCTCTGTCATACAATGGGCCAGGGCCTGTGCTGTAGCCAGGGTCGGGGCTCTGGGCTGGAGGGGAGGATTAACTGATTCTAAGTCAGAGATCATAGTCTGGCTGTATAACACACGCCACAGGAGTGTTAACCCCTTTCTACGGAGAGCAAGCACTAGAAGTGTTGTGACACACAGACGACAGGGCTGGCTGGCAAGAATCACCATCCCCTGCCCCTTGCTGAGCTCAGCTGAGGGGGTTTCATGTTGATCTAGCATTTGACAGTTTGCCTCAGACTGAACCTGCTGTTGTGCGATCGAAGAACTGGATCTCACAGCACAGCACCCAGCGTTCCTGCCGGGCCGCTAGGGAAAACCTGCTTCTACAGGACTGGAGGCAAGCTGCAGTGCGGAGGGAATCCCAGCAGGAAGGCAAGTTACGTTGCCAGGGGTGCTCTGGGCAGGAGGGAGGGAAGGCTCCAGCACAAAACTGCATTCTGTACAGTCTCTTGGCCAAGGCAAAGCCACTGCTGTATTTACACTGTGTGGTTTACAAATGAATGTTACAAACGCCTGTGGCGGTGAAGAGCTCGGATCCCAGGGACCTGCCCCATGGCCAGCTGTCTTAATACACATTCCCACCAGAACAGCAGCTCAGACTGAGCAATTCACAGAGCTCCTGCCCGCAGGGAAGGGCTGTGCTGCCCCACTCCATGCCCCCTGGCCATGTTGCCAGCAGTACAGTGTGAACGGGGCTAGCACCAGAATGCAGCCCCCGATGGAATTAAAGGAGAGGCTGCGAGACTTGTGACTCCGCCTCTCATGAAATCAGAGATTAGCTCCAAAATCTGGAGACTTCCCCGACCCCAGCAGTGTGCATCTCCAGCCGGGGCCACGGAGGGAGGGCACAGTTGCCCCCTTCCCCACCCCTCGAACACCAGGGTCACCGAGTGCACCCCTGGCCCTGCAGGATCCCTTCAACACACACTGAGCTTGGGGAAACCCACCTCGTTTGTGAGGCAGGATTCCAGCCTGACACTTCCCTCACCTCCCTGGGTCACACACCCAGCCTGTCAATACCTCCAGCCCAGGGCCTTAGTGGGGAAGCTGAGCCCAACAGTCAGTCACCCCCCGAGCAGGGCTTTGCAGCACAGTGCACAGCAAAATGGGTCATTCTGGTGCCTCTTGCTGGTGGCAGCTGACATCTCAGTGGGGGGGAAGCCCCATGGCTTTCTCCCAGATTACACAACTCCTAGCAGAGTGTTACCGCATAGAAGGAGATCAGACCATTTATTGTTTAGAGACGTTCACGGTTTGGGTTTGGATTCCAGGCAAGGCCCTGCTCTGCCCCTGCCAAACCTCAGCGGGCTGAACCGGCTGGCTCTTCACTGAATCCAGTCCTGGTTCTGCACAGAACCAGACCTTGGATCTGAGTCAGAACCTCCCTCACGCAGCTGAACGGCCCAAGATCAGTCAAGCAGGTCAATGGACAGACTTTGTCCCCAATGGCTGAGGTTTTCCTGGAGCGGCTGAGACCACCGAACTCATCATCCCATTCCCCTGTGAGGTAGACAGCACCGCATAGAGTCAGACGTCATCGGAGCAATGGCGGCTGCGGAGACAGACAGCTCCGCTCTCCTCTCACTTCTCTAGCGACTCTGGAATCTCCAGCTTCAGCCGCTTTAAAGCATTTGTGAAGAAGTGGGGTGGCCTGCAGACCAGGTGCAGCTGCTTGTCCCCGCTGGTCCCCGTGGGCAAGGTGAGCTGGTGGGCGTGCAGGTGGAGGGGGAGGTGACGCACTTTGGCCTGTTCCAACCCCAGTCTCATCAGAGCGTTCTCGGGAAGCTTCTGCTCCAAGGAGAGAGAGAGAGAGAGAGAGCGCGCGCACGCGCGTGAGATGGGTGAGAGCCGGTGCCCAAAACCAGCACACCACCTGCAAACACAAGGCAGCCCCTACTGCCAGGGACGTCCAAGAGAACAAGGCTTCTGAGACTACAGCAAGCTGCAGGAGCATTAGAAACACCCTCAGCCAGACGCTGCCAGACACCATCACAGTGTACCAGGTACCTGCCTGGGGGAGGGAGCATCACAGGCACCTTTGGGGTTACCCCTGATTCAGTCAAAGAGCACTGGGCTTAAGAACCAGACACTGACCAAACACTATCTGAGAGGAAACAGGACCTGGGATCTGCTTTAGGGGGAAGATCGCTCCCTCCCATCTCACCTAAGGTGAGGTGCTGCAGGATCTGGCTGGTGCAGAGAGGCCACTGGACCCACCTGCAGCATAACATCCCCTCCACCTCTTCTTGCCCTGGGAAGAGATGTTTTGGGATCTTCATGGTGACACCCCCAAGCTCCCGAAGAGAGAGATGCCCTAGGAGCTGGATGTTGCAAAGGCGACCATCCCCTCCTCCCCTAGAGATGATGGGACTTGCCTACTGCACATTTCCCCACCTCATCCCTGGGGAGAGGTGCTTGGGATCTTTGTGGTGGTGGAGGTGATGCTCCCCCCCAGGGAGATGCCCCAGGATCTGGCTTGTTGTGGGAGGGGAACCCATTATCTCAGGGGCAGGGAGAAGCCCCAGCACATGCCATGAGGACACCTTCAGAGTTTCCAGCTGGCAGTCTTGGGGCCTGGTTCCTGGATTCTCTTCTGGGTCTGAGGCTCTGAGAAGAACAGGCCTCACCTGCCCAAAATGGGTGCTGAAGATCCCACCAAACTTCCTTCCTGGATGTGGAAGGAAGTGCTCCCAGGGAAAAGTTAGCAACAGGCCTCACACCAGGAAGTGGAGCCTTCCCCAGGGCGTGGGGTGCAGTGGGGACACAGGCCCCATAACTCTGCCACTGTTCCCCTTCTGAGGGCCAGCAGCTCCCACTCCCTTCCCTTGCCATATCACCTCTTACCTGGGGTGCCAACTTGTTCCAATGTGCGTATTTGTGGTCCCCGAGGATTGGACACCCCAATCCATAGGCCAGGTGGACCCGGAGCTGGTGCTTCACTCCTGAACATGCAATCGGAGAGAGAAGAACCAGGAGTTAGAACACAGCCTGGTGCCATCTGCCTGAGCAGGTGCCTGCTGCTTGCCCAGACTGACTGCCGAAGGAAGAGTGGGCATGGACTGGAGATTGCAGCCTGTCGTTAGCCCCAGCAGCCAGAGAGGCCTGGATGCAAACAAGCACTCCGACTGACTGCTGAAGCAAACTACTTGGTTCCCACCGGACTAGGAATGCTCCTGATTGGCTGAACTGCAATCTTATCCAAAAGCCAGACTCGAATGCAAAGTCCTGAACTCCCAGAGACCCACAGGCTCAGCCTGAACCATTTCCCATCAGGCTCGGGCACCTGCTGTCACTAAAGGACCCCTACAGAGGCAGCACAGGAAGCACATCAGGGGCTCTGGTCGCTAGCATATCCTAACAAACTGGGGTCCAAACGAGCCTTACCTGTGATTGGCTGGAGCTCCAGGAGGGAACAAGAGGGAGAGCTAGCCAGAACGCGGTACCGGGTCACAGCACTGTGGGCATCTCGGTTCCGGCGCACTTTCACCATCTTCCCATTCTCGGGAGACACGCGGTAGTTCGGTGCCAGCGTCATCTGAAGCACAGGGAAGCCCGCACAAGGAAGAGAGGGTCACAAGAAATACACCTTGAGCGCGGTGAGGGCAGGGTAACAGTGCGGACGGCCTGGCTAGAGAGTCACAGTGCTAAGCCCTGGCTGGCAGTACCGGGGCCCGGCTGGGAGGCAGCTCACTCACCTTATAGTGCGACTGGTGGCTCTGCACTTGCTTCTCCACAATGGGAATATCCACCAGCCCCTCCGAGGGGACTGGGAGCCCCACGCTGATTGTCCTGGGAAGAGAACACACAGATCAACAGGGCCCCACCCCAGCTCTCTGCACACTGCAGTCAGCTCTCTACAGGGCAGGGAGAGGTCAGTCTCCTTTATTCCATTAGCAATATTGCAGAGGTTTTACCCCTGCAATGGGAGGCTCTTCAATGTGACAAACATGATCAGCCCTGCCAAAAAGCTGTGAAGTGCAGCTAGCTCCAAGTCCCCAGAAAGAGCTAACAAGGCTTGGGGGTGCCAGCAATTACACATGGAGGTCTGAGCACCAGATGCGGAGCCCTGAGGAGTCCCCCCATTGCCTTTTCCCAGGCTCTGAGCCCCAGACTGTATCGAGTGGGAAGGGCATCTTACTCAACCCTTCTCCTTACTGTGCACAGGAGGGGAGAGGAGACAAGACCCACCTAGTCCTGGGGAGCAGGAGATGGAAGGTCACTCTCCGGGCTGGAGCACAGCAAGCAGCATTAGGCTATCGGGCCTAACAACCAATTGCTCATCATCCGATTCCCAAGCATGGCACAACCAATCCAGAGCAGATGGCACTTCTATCACTCCCAGGTGAGAGCACATAAGCATGTGATTAACAGGGGGCCTTTTCCCCTCTAGGTCCCAGGTTCAAACACAGCCCAAGGGGGTAGTGAGCTGCGCTGTGAGGGCTGTTTGTGGCGTACATGAAGGAGCTGGCAAGCATCCAGCTTGCTCTCAGTGGACAAATGCACTGCGCTGCAGAACCACCACTGGCATGAATTCCACCCCCATGTTGTCTCCAGTTCACCTTTAAGAGGACAGATGCCCCTCTACACCTAGCTCCAAACCACATAAGAGCCTGTGCTCCTGCTCCCAGCAAACCTCTCGTACCAGTATTTCTTCTCCACCTGTCGCGTTTTGAAGAGGCACTGGATCCGATGTGCTGTGTCCTTGTCCCATGCTAGCACCATCACGCCCGTCGTCTCCTTGTCCAGCCGGTGACACAGGTGCAGGGGTTCAGCTTTCATGCCATCCAGCATCTTGGCCAAAATTGGCAGCACATCGGTGATGCAATTCTGGATCCCAGGGCCACCTGGGTGATTGGAAGAGAAACAAGACCAAAGAACCAGATTAGTGACAAGAAAACTCCCTTCAGAAGCTGTTTCCCCTGAGTGCAGAGCCAGCAAGGACAGGCTCTATCAGGGCCCCATGGAAAGAGCTTCATATTCCAAAATGTTTTTTTGGAGACTCAGTCGCCACAGACACTTGTGAGCCTGCACATATTCCCTGGCAGATGCCCCCAGTTCTCACTCTGCCAGGCATCACTGGGAACCTTCAGAACTTTAACCCTTGGGGCCAGGCACTCAGAGTTCCCAGAGGAACCCTGGATTTACTCCAGGTGCCCACTTGTAGCAGAGCAATGCCAGGCAAGTTCACTCACTGACTGGCTCCTCTACCCACCAGCAGAAGAGTTTCACAAGCACATTCCAAATTAGACAGTAAGTTCTTCGGGGCAGGGATTGTGCCTATCTGTGGGTACGGAACCTCGTACCATGGTCCTGATTAGGGTCCTTCAGGCACTACCACAACAAAACAACAAACTTCCACTTTTCCATTTGCTATATTGCCCATATAAGCGCACCTCCTGCTAGGAGAGGCTGGAGCAGCCAAGCGCTCTCTAATGCCAGGTCTCCTGCATCATTCCCCATGGCACAGTCTGCTGGGAGAGGCTGAACTGTCTAACAATCAGCATTGTGGGTGAAACATTCTCCTTTCCTCAAACTGAGATGTGACCCTAAGAAGATACATGCTGCTCTCTCCTTGGGACCAGATGTAGGAAGAAAATCCCCAGGCTAATCAGGGAAGTTAGAGACAGAATACCGGGCTCACTTTACCCCATCCCCCTATGCAGCTCCCGCAGGAGGCTGTCTGGGGTACAGCTCCACTTCAGGTCTCCATTCATGAGCACAGAATGACCCAGGCTCAATTCAGATCTATATAGCGATGAGCGTGTTGGTGTGGCGGCAGAGATCCGAGTGGCATTTAGATGCCTTTAGAGCTGAAATTGTTTAATATAACATGAGCCCAGACACCAAGAGACGGCACCTTCAGGGGTTGGTGAAGCTGCTCTCCCAGTAACTAGAATTGGCTGACACACACTCCTAGCATTAGCCTACGCACTGCCCAGTACAGAGCGGCCTCCCTTGGCCCTCTCTCACCGTGCACAGGGAGGCCGTAGGGTTTGTCAATCACCACAATCTCCTCATTCTGGTAGAGGATCCTACGCTTCAGTGCCTTGGCCAGCACGTTGGGGTGAACCCGCTGCAGCTGCTTGCTGAGCTGGGACAGTTCTCGGACCCGCCTCAATACTGGGTTTTTAGGCTCCTGTGAAGAAAGAAAATGCTATAAGTGGAGCAAGGATGGTCTCAGGTTAAGTAACGGGGATTTAGGAGACCAGCGTGCAATTCCTGACTCTGCTGCAAACTTCCTGTGAGACACTGGGCAGTTCACGGAATGTCTCTGCCACGGCATCTCCTCCCTTCACAATGTTGTTTTGAGGAATTTCAAAACTGTGAGAGGCACAGTTACTACAGTGACAGGGCCGCAGACACTGCCCAATGGTCCTATCACAGCAGCCATCCCACTGGAATCTCACCCGGCTGGGCAAGATTTATCCCCAAATGTTTCAACTCCAGTGCGCTCTCAGTGCCTCGCCACTTTATGTAGGTTTCATCACCCACTGGATGCAGGCCTAGAGCTCTGATGTCAGGCTGACATTTGACTCCGGCTGACAGCATCCAAGGAAGTAAGACCAAGATTTCAAAGTAAAGGTATGAGCAGACAAAGGACTGTAAAAATGGTACTCGCTGCTTCTGAAGAAGGGCACTGATTAATTCGAATACGTTAGGTAATGCGAAGGGTCAGATGGACCCCATGCTGGCCTCTGAGCCACGCAAGGCTTTCTGAGCTGTGAGAACAAATCCCTCAGAATGAGAGCCAAGTTCACATTGGGGCTTTGTCCGAACCAGGATCTAAAGGTGCTTTGTTAGAAAGCGTTCCCTAACACATTCTAGGTGTCCAATGCAGACAGGGAGTGTAAACTTTAACTCATACAAAGCTAGGCTAACCCCTAGGCTTTAACTTGACCCATTTAGTGCACCTTAAAGTCTACACTGCCTTGTCTACACTAGAGTTTTAGAATGTTTTAGTTAGAACATGTCAATTAACATCCTGTAACCCCACACCTTTACTGTCTAGACTACACAATCCTGTCTGACTGAAGCCAGGTCAACACTACAAGCTTACATCCGTATAATTATGTTGCTCAGGGTGTGAAAAATCCACACTCCTTGAGCGATGTAGTTAAACCAACCTAGCCCAGGTGCAGACAGTGCCCTGGCGATGGGAGAGCTTCTTTTGTCAACAGAGCTACCGTCTCTCACAAAGGTGGATTAAGGTGGATTAACTACGTCAACGGGAGAAGCCCCACTGCATGTGGACAAGCCCTGAGCGTGCAGGCAAGGAAAACAGCTTTTGAAGCTCTCCAGTTCCCTGTGCACTCAAAGGGAACTGGCATTTCTTGTGTCACATTGCACCAGATTCAAGATGGCAGCATTATGCTTGCATGTTAAATACAAATAATAATTAAGAAGCATTTTCTTTTAACACAAAGGTTTGCAAGCTGTTGGTGCTTGGAGCACCGGCTGCTCACATGTTGGCTCTCATAATTTCCAAACTACTAAATCACATTTAAAAAAAAAAAAAAAAAAAAAACACGGCTAAACGTACAATAAATACTTTCTTAAAATGTAGTGCCCTGCTGGCAAGCTTATCCTCTGCCAATATGGGGTTTCCCTCCCCTTCCGTTTTGTTGTTACTCTCCCTTTATATCCCTGTTCTGTCTTTACTAGCTCTGGGCTGGGGCAGGACTGTGGGAGGGGGTACAGGCTAGGGGTGCAGACTTTAGGGTGGGGCCGGGCATGAGGGGTTTGGGGCCAAAGGGGTTGAGGTGCAGGTTCCGGAAAGGAGTTTGGGTGCAGGAGGGGGTTTGGGGTGCAGGCTCTGGTTGGTGTGGTTCATGGGAGCCTAGGGGGACCTGACCTCAGGTGGCCCCTTAGTAGCCACACCAGCACTGCCCGGGCATTTCCCAGGGATGGAAGCCGCAGCATGTCCAGCTCCTAGGCAGAAAAGCAGCCGGGGGCTGTGCATGCTGCCCCTATCGGCAAGCGCCACCCCGAGCGCCGGCTCCGCAGCCCCCATTGGTTGCGGTGCCCCGGATTTGTACCTGTTGTAGCTTCCGAGCCAATGGGAGCTACGGAGCCAGTGCTCAGGGAGGCACCTGAGGGCAGGGGCAGCAAATGGAGCCCCGCTGGTCACCCCTGTGCCTAGGAACCGCCGCTGCTTACTGGGAGCCACGTGGAGTCAGGCTGGGAGCCTGCCTTAGCCCCATTGCAGCCAACTGGACTTTTAAGCGACCTGACCGGAGCAGTCAGGGTCCTTTTTCAACCAAGTGTTTCAGTTGAAAACCAGACACCTGGCAACCCTGACTGAGAGGCGCTGAATACCCACAATTCCCACTGGCTCCGGTAGGAGTTACAACCACACATCTTTATAGGACTAGCTTGAGCACATTCTGAAAGCCTCCAGCACAGCGTGCTACAGAACTATTAACCCCTCGAGGGTAGAGTTGCCAACTTTCTAAGTTGCACAAAACCAAACACCCTAGCCCCACCCCTTCCCCAAGGCCCCCCCCTGCCCCAACACCCCACCCCCACCCACTACATTCCCCCTCCCTCGGTGGCTCGCTCTCCCCCACCCTCACTCACTTTCACTGGGCTGGGGCAGGGGGTTGGGGTGCAGGATGGGGTGAGGGCTCTAACTGGGGGTGCAGGCTCCGGGGTGGGGCCAGAAATGAGGGGTTCAGGCAGGGGTGCTAGAACAATTTTTATACTAGGGGTGCTGAGACCATTAATCAAAACGGTCAAACCCTGTATAGAATGAAAACCGCTTCAAGCCAGGGGGTGCTGCAGCACCTCCCACATCCCTAGTTGCAGCACCTATGGAGGGGGTGGGAGGGGGCTCCGGGCTGGGGCGGGGAGTTGGGGTGCAGGAGGGGGTAGGGGCTCCGGCTGGGGGTGCTGGCCCCGGGGATAAGGTGTTTGGAGTGCAGGAGAGGCTCCGTGCACGCGCTGCCCCCCCCGCAGTCACTGCCCCCCCCGCCATTGGCCGGAGTCAGTGTTCAGGGCAGGGGCAGCGTGCGGAGCCGCCTAGGATCCGGCTTCCGGGGCGCAGCGCAGCGCAGCCCGGACAGGTCGGGACTAGCTGCCTTAGCGCCGCAGCTCCCCTGCACTCCCCCCCCGCTGAGTCACAGCGGGGTCCCGGGCCCCGAACGGCACCAGGGGATCGCTATGGACTAACGGCACAACTCGCCCAGTGGGCAGGCCAAGAGCCTCGCGGAGCCCGCCGGGAGCTGTAGTCCGCGACAGCTGCACAGCCGGCCGGGAGTTGTAGTCAGAGACTAGCACGCTAAGGCTCCGCAGTGCATGCCGGGGGCTGTAGTCCCCAGCACACCGCAGCGCATGCCGGGGGCTGTAGTCCCCAGCACACCGCAGCGCATGCCGGGGGCTGTAGTCCCCAGCACACCGCAGCGCATGCCGGGAACACTCGCCTCCGGTTTCTGTTCCTCACGCTTTTGGGCCCTCAGCTTCTCCGCCAGCTGCTCCGCGCTCGCCGCGGCGGCTGCCCCGGGGGTGGTGGAGAAAGCGCGGAGGCTCTGACTCAGGGCGGGCGCAGGGCCCCAGAGACGCAGCCCGACGCTCCCCAACACCGCCATCTTTCCGGAGTTGTCAGAAGGGGGAGGGGCCTCCAAATGCCCCGCCTCCCCGCGCATCTAGCGCGCGGATAAGGCGCCGAATCAGGAGGGTATGGCGTAAGCCTTTAGGGAGAAGGCCCAATGGGATAGGTCGACGGGTGGGGTTACAGAGACCTCACCCAATCAGTAGCGACAGGGCGAAGTGATAGCGATAGCCCCCAATGAGATTACGAGGGAGTGTGGAGGAGGCGGGGCCGCCAGCACGGCACCCAATGGGAGGAGAAAAGCCGGGGGTGGAATTTTGAGGCCCAATGAAAGCGAAGCATGCGGCGGCGGCGGGCGGACTTTAACAGAGGACGGTCCAATAAGAACGGTGGATTTTGCGGCCTCGGGGGAAGTCCCACCCCGCGATTTAAACGGCGGCGGAGACGGCCGTTGGGAGTGGGCAGGAGCCGGTAACGGTCGTTGCGTGAGGACGGGACCGGAGTTTCTCGGGCACGGGACAGGTACGGGGGGAGGAGGGGCCCGCCCGGCTGTCAGCCCCGCCCGCTCTGCAGGGCCCGGGACGGTGAGGCTCTGGCGAGACGGCGACTCGCCTACGGTCACCGGGCAGGGCCCTGCGCGAGGCGGGGCTGGACCTTATCGGCCCTGATTCCACCTCAGCTCTGCCCCGGCTGCTAGAGCGCGGCTCGTGGGGCGAGCGGGGGGGGGGCGCTGTTCCTCGGCTGGCCCTGGGCGATGGTGCTCGGGGTGGCCCGCACTGAACACGGCCTCAGGTCCGCCTTGTCCCGAAGTGCCAAACCCAGGTCCTCGCTCAGGGCCTCGGGCCCGGTGATGGACTGGAGAACACTGGGCGCTTAGGCTCACCGAGGCGTGTCATTGTACTGGGCACTGTACAACCGCTCTCCCCCGCCCCCTAGCTCTGTAACCCCCCAGGCCTTTCCTCAGAAGGGCCCCCCTGCGTGGATCCGGGGTAGTGCTGGTGATTCTGGGCTAGCTAGAGGCTCCGCTCTTATCTGCATTGCCCAATCCTTTACAGCAGGGAAAGGGGTAGAACCTCGTCCCCTATGAGGGTAACATGTAAGATGGTCTTCTAATATATGTGAGACTGAGCCTCTGTTTCGCTGCACTATCTCAGGTATAGCACCAGTCTGGACCATGGCAAGAGATGTTCTAACTCCCCTGGCACCGCTGACATCGTAGTGTAGATTGGGCCGGAGATGATTCTGAATCATATAGCTCCAGCAGGGTGCTGACTGTCCTACTACCTTCTTCTGAAACCTAAAACAAAGGTCTTTGCTACTTATGGTAATTAAACTAGCTCCGGAAGTTAGAAGCTTTACCGCGTTAGAGCCACTTGTCCCCGTAAATCCAGGGCAAGTTTTTAGAAAGGTGTGGATGGAGCCAAATGTGTGGCTTCTTCCACCCATCTATTTATGGCAAAAAAATGTCCAGCACAAGTTTGGAGTGCATAAGCTGTTTTGTCTTTTATAGCTCACTTTATGCATTGAGAGTACTGAAGTAAACCATCTGAAAAGCAACAGTCTTAAAGGTGCCACAGGACCCTCTGTTGCTTTTTACAGATTCAGACTAACACAGCTACCCCTCTGACATCTGAAAAGGTGGCTTTTGGGTAAAAAATGCACTGTTCTCCTTGACAGACTTATGTTGCTGAACATGTAGTTTCAGACTCAACCACTGCTGCATCCTCAAACTTTCAAATATTTAATTATACTTTCCTGTATACCTGACATTTCACTCCTTAAAACGGTATCAAATGCTGTGATTGAATCTAGCAGGCTGTTGCCCTATAATTATAGGAGTTATGAAACGTAGCTTTTCAACAAACCAACATAGTGCTGGAGGAGTTTTAAGGCATATTCACATTCCTGGGTAGGGCTGCTTCACACGTGGACAAGAAGTCCAATACAGAGAAATCAAGTCTCTCTGTATACTAGGATGCTGGTATTCCTAGGGCAGGATGGAGCTAGTTGAGGAAGAAGCCATAGTTCAAATGAACATAGTCCTAGTGATGTCAATGTTCGTTTCTATGAGTGTGTAAGAAGGGAAGCAGTTGCAAGACTGCTTAGAGGATTGGTGCCTAAATTCCTTTAAAGACAGGGTTGAGGACCTGTGGTAGGTACCTTTCCCCAATACCAGGTATTATACTTTTCACTAGTTATCAGTGTGGCTCACTCCTTTGGGATTGTGGGCAGAACTTTCTGTTGAGTCGCATCAATTTCCTTCCAGTGCATCTCTTCTAAAATTGTAGTTTAATTACAGTGTCATGAAGGTGCTGGTTTCCTTCATAGGGGAAAAAATAAAGCATTTGAAACAACTAGTAAAATTCATCTGAATGCTAAATTAGTCAATCTCTAGTTTAAAACTGAAAAGTGTTTAATGATCTGATTCAGAAATTAAGACATTGCCGCATCCTGACATGACTATTCTACTATTGCCTTTCAATTCTTCTCCTGCAGTACGGGCTCTTCCTTTCCAAAATAATTTATCCAGCCTTCTCTGCCTCTCCTGCTGTCCATCCCACCCAATATTTGTAATTGGGACAAGTGTTTCATCTGAAATTGTATCCTATGTTTCTAGAAAAAGCTGATTATTTCTGACATGATTCTTTTAGTGAACTTTCTTTCAAACTTCCTTGCTCCCTAGTTTCATGCTGACACTTAAGTGCCTGGAGGTAGTCTCCATGAATAGCACTGTTACCCAAAGCGTTTACACTTCCACAGAGCTGTAGCCTCTAAGTATCTCACCTTTCTCAATTAAATAAAGCCTGCAGGAATGAAGGGGAAGGAACCTACAACATTCCTGGGTTCCTCCAAAGCAGTGGTTCTCAAACTTGGGCTGCCACTTGCTCAGGGAAAGCCCCTGGCAGGCCGAGCTGGTCTGTTTACCTGCCACATCTGCAGGTTCAGCCGATCGTGCCTCCCACTGGCCGCGGTTCGCCGCTCCCGACCAATGGGGGCTGTTGGAAGGGCAGCCAGCACATCCCTTGTCCTGCAGTGCTTCCTGCAGCCCCCCTTGGCCAGGAGCGGTGAACCGCAGCCAGCAGGAGCCGCAATCAGCTGAACCTGCGGATGCGGCAGGTAAACAAACAGGCCCAGCCTGCCAGGGGCTTTCCCCGAACAAGCGATGGCCCAAGTTTGAGAACCACTGCTCCAAAGCACTTGCCATACTTCCTACTTTTGGGTACTACCCACCAGAATGCACTCTGGGTGGCAAACAGGAGCCTGGCAGCAGTTGCTGAGACAGCACTTTACCCAGGGAGCTGGCTGAAAACGGACCCTGGCCAGGGTACTAACTGGTTCTCTCTGCAACTCTTCCATGTGCAAAGTGCTTAAGCAGAAAGTGCAGCATGAAAGGGCTGAAGAAATTGAGGGATGAAAGGAAATAATGGTGGCCCCTTAGAGTAGGGGTTTTCACTTTCCTAGTCTGGATCACACTTATACTGTCTCAACCACTTGTCCTCAATTACATGGGGCACCACCTCTTCCATTTAATCACATGATATTCCTGTGGCAAATACAGCAATTGCTTGCATGGAAAAGTAATATTCGCTACTTTTAATGCATTTTAGCAGCTGGTAAAAAGGAGGTAAAACAAGTACCATATGCCCAGCATGTTTCATGGACCTGTTTGAGAACCTCTGCACTATATCATTGTACAATAGTTCTTTGGACAGTGCCCTGGAAATTAATATTTTAAAAAAGTAGGTGCAGAATTGCAGCTTTAAAAGGATTCCTCTCCTCTGTGCCCTTCCTCCCACCCCCAAATGCTTCCTTTCCTAAAATCCTAGGGGACCACTTCCACCCCATCACTGAAAGATGGTCCTGCTTCTGTGATCAGGTGGCAAGGTCTCGTTTAGAGCTCTTGGACTGTGTCCACACAGACCCGCTTGGCAGCTTGTCCCGGAACCTCACTATCTTTTTCTGCACTGTCATTGTGGCCTCTCTTTGTTTCTAGGTGCTCCTCTTTGTCTGCTCCAGTCTCTTTCTCCCTGCAGTGTGGCAGCTCAATACGTCCCCTGCGCACAAAGTGATTGATCCGGGACTCCAAACCTTCGCACTTGGGACGAGCCAGCAAAGGTTTGTAAGTGCGGGCCTTCACCCCCTCGATGAAACTGCTGACCTGGTTGTGGACTGGGGGCTTCACCTCTCTCCAGAGGACCATTCTGTCCTTCTCTGGGCCTGTAACATACAAAAAAGTCAGATGCTAGAATATCTCAAACAACCCAGGCTACTCATTTCAGGAATTAGCCTTTATCCCTACATGACTTTGATTTGTTAGGCATACTCTCAGAACAATTTTCCTACCTGGCCCTGTGGGTATGACAGCAGAGTCTAGCCCCTGTAACATGTTATATAACATGTGAGTTTTGACTGCATGATTGGCCCAGAGTTGCTGTAGATGAGTAACATTAAACTCCTGAACTTCTTGGTCGTAGATCCACTGGATGTTTTCAAACTCGCAGTCATACAGAACCAGAGGAAATTCCACTGCCATGCTGCAGAGAGGAAAGGAGGAGACATTACCTAACCGTGCACAGTCAGCAGGAAGTTAAAACAAAATGATGCAGTGACTTGGGAAAAACCTAGAACACAAGACTGCAGATCCAATGTGATGGCACTGATTTCAGTGGGAAAGATGATGACTAGCTCACTATCTTGTATAAGAGCTGTCAAGTCAGCAGCTCCTTGAACTTATGAGTAATGCTTACATTTTTACTAGATCCTAAGGAATAAGACCCATCAAGCATGTCATGTTCCTTGCCTGAAGAGCCAAAGTTTAAACACTGAGGCAACAGGAAAAGTAGTTTCTCAAGGGCATGTTTTGGAGATTAAGAGGGTATGTTAAGTAGCAGGCTGCCACTGGAATTATTGTCTTCCATATCACTCTAGGGTTGATAGTGACAGGCTGCTTGGATGTTGATAGGAAGCGTGGCAGGGGCACTTACGGCACTAGATTCAGAAACAGGGACTAAGCTGCGTAAATTCTTTAAGGTAAAATTCTGAGGATTTGTCTTGGTAATTCTTGCCTGTACTGTGGTTTTCGAGGGTTCTTCTCTACATCCAATAGCTCATCAATAATCTCTGGATTCTCCATACTCTGTCCAATTAGCAAGAGGATTGCCATCATGCAACGGACTTGATGATAGAGGAATGCCTGGCCTGTGACTTCAAACTGGTACAGTTGGAAAGGGTCCTGTAGCCCAGTTTCCCCTCTTCTATCCACCAGCTGCACCTGTGCTGTGAGAATAGTCCTTTGGAAGTTTGTCACGCCATTGGCTACATCCATCTTGCACAAGTTCCGGAAGTCATGGGTCCCCACATATTTTTGGGCTGCAGCATTCATGAGGGCCACATCTAAATCTGCACGAGGGAAAAAATAGCGATAGGTCCTCTTGAGGCAGCTGAATCTAGCACTGAAGCTGGGCTCTACAGGGGCCCAGGCCAACACGCGTATGTCAGGAGGGAGCACCCGATTTAGGATATGGGTGTAGCGGATTTCGTTGGCAGGACTACTGGTTTTGTCTTCCAAGCCACCCTCATGACCATTCACTTTCTTTCCCTCTGAAAGGTTTGAGCGAAGGTCCAGGGAAATCACCTGTAGGATTGGAAAAAGGGGATTACACTCTGACTCCCTCAAAATAGGCAAAGCAAGCTTCCAATTACACTCCGTTTTAAAGTAAACAAATTCAAGACCTCTGGAAGAGACACTGATCTTCTGGTTTGCTTTAATAGCTAGACCTAGGAGTAGTCCCTATTGAAGTGTGTAGTTGCAGCTGCTGGAGGTGGTTGGAGTGAGCTAACAGTTTCCTGCACTGTTATCTATTTGGTGATCGACTAACAGCCCTCAAAGTCCTAGTAATCCATGGACTATATAGGTATCTTGGAATACTTTCAACCTTGACTTGGAGGAAACATACTCTGATGGCAACTGAGCTCAGTTCCATGGCTAACTCACTCCTTAACCTCAACAAGGGTGCCAATTTGTGGTGTTTTATACAGACAATTGTCCACTAGGCACTGGCATCAGATCAACTTATTGGTAGACTGTGGCTAGTCTATATGCAAACAAAAACTGCTTTTGGCCCTTATCAAGAAGGTTTGGGTTCAACCCACTGACAGAAGTGGGCGTTTAACCCATTGACATGACCGTATCCTGTTATGTTCTGACTGAAGTGTACAGTCTAAAGCCTTGTCTAAACACAGTTGTACTGTTAACTATACCAATATTGTTAAAGTGGTACAGTCCTCCCAGCGTTCATGTAATGGTTTAAAGGTGCTTACTCGCCTTCTCTAGAGGAATAGCTATACTGGTAAAACTGCCTCCACACTAGGGGTTATGCTGAGTTTACTAGTTAGTTAAAAACCCCACACTCCTAACCATAGTAGTTAACCAGTACAAAGGCAATATGTAGACAAGACCCAAGTCAACTGGAGACCATTCTGATTTGTTTCACGAGGGTTTTTTGTTTTTTAAAGGAATAAGAATTTAACCAGGTCAACATGTGTTAATGACTGTTTGGGACACTTGGTGCAGTTGTAATTTTGCTTAGCATTGTTCTAAGTTGCACACTAATGGCTTGTCTACATGGGCTTCTTGTGTGGATACTTACTCCACAATACGAGTGCCTTTGTGCTGAGTGAGTGCCCATGCAGGGAGTTAGTACAGAAGAGCACTGCACTTTAAAGTCACACACCCTCACTTATTTCACAATGTCTTCTCCATGTAGACAAGCCTGAAGTGTCTTCCATCATTCATGTCCATTGTGAATTGTTGACTAAATGCATTGCTGAGCACAAAGTTAACTATGGGCTCTCTCTGCAGTGTCCTTTTACATACTAGGAATGCTCCTTACCATGTAAAAAGCAACAGAGGGTCCTGTGGCACCTTTAAGACTAACAGAAGTATTGGGAGCATAAGCTTTTGTGGGTAAGAACCTCACTTCTTCAGTCTTGCATCTGAAGAAGTGAGGTTCTTACCCACGAAAGTTTATACTCCCAATACTTCTGTTAGTCTCAAAGGTGCCACAGGACCCTCTGTTGCTTTTTACAGATTCAGACTAACACGGCTACCCCTCTGATACTTGGCTCCTTACCATGTTCATTTTCAGATCAGAGTGAAAAATCAGTATCTTTTTAGATTGGTCCAGTGATTTTATCCCCTGTGCTTGACACGAGCTTTGTCATAAAGCCTGTTGAATTATCCTAAAGGACTGTACACCCTCCACCTAGATTTCACAGCACAATTAAGGCAAAATCTTTCATATCTGCAAGAGCGGGGAGAACTTGCAGCCTCAGGTACCGACCTGTCCAAATGCACTGACCCCCTTGTCTGTCCGTCCACAGCGATGATAATTGGAAGTCTGCCTATTGTCTACCAGCCGGGTCTTGCTTAGTGCCTCAAACAGTTTTTCTTCAATGGTGTTGCTGGTGTTCTCCTGGCTGGCAAAGCCCTGGTAACCCCAGCCCAGGTAGGCAATCTTCAGTGCCACATGTCTCCGGCCATAGGCACTAAAATCAAATGGCCGCTGCTGGCGTTTCTTAGTTTTCCCCAGTGCTGAAGGGTTGCTTTTTATGTCTGTGCCCTCCTTGCCCTCCAAGAGTTTCTCTTGCAGTCTCTTCACTTCTTCCTCCAGTTCCTGCACCCTCTTCAGTAGTCCCTCTCCTTTATCTTTTTCCACACCCATTTCTGCCATACTGAGAATTCCTGTGAATTATCCCAGTTGGGAGGCGTTGGTAGCTCCTCAGTGTCTGCAGAAGAAGACAATAAGGAGATAAGCAAATCTGAGTGTCTCTTTACTTCCTGTTAGATTTAGTATAAATCTGCCTCTGGCATTTACCCATCTGAGAATTTACTTCACATACTGGCTTTGGCTTTCTAACATTTCTCAGTGTCCTACATTTCCCATGTTCTGACCTAGCATATGGCCGGCTGGGCTTAGCTGTGACAACTTTTCCTTATTCAGTGTAATTAATCCGTTCAACGCTTCTAATCTCATCCCTCATTCCATTTACTGTTATAACATCAGATCTACTGCGTAGGCCCAGTCACATCTATACCAAGCTTTCATGTAGTCTTTTGGGGATGTGTACAGAGCTGCCAAGCAACAATCCGCATTTTCAACAGCCCCCTGCTCTACTAGAATCAGCATGTGAGGCAACTTGTTAATGTCTGTTGTTAGTCTTACGGAACCATCTGTTGTAATGTCATCTTTCCTTCAAAATAGCTTCTTTTGACACTATTAAAGCTCAAGTTTTCAAAGCTGTCGAATGGATTCGGTGCCCAGTTGCTCTTAGAATTAATGTGAATTAGGTATCCAAATCCCCGAGGTGACTTGGAAAATCTCAGCCTAAATGTTCCCCCAGCTTGGCTTCTACTATGGACTGAAGTCTCATAGTATGCAATTCAACTGCAGTCTCCAGCTTTGCCTTAGGTAAGACTTTGGTATCAAGATGACCTCCCAGAGGTGGGCCTTTTCATTATCTGTGCTAGTAAAACATTTCTAGGGTGCCCCCTTGGAGTCAGCACAGCTAGTAAAATAGTTATTAAACAACTGTCCTTGCTCACACAAGGCAGAATCACACTAGAAAATGTTACTAATACTCCCCCCCCTACCCCCCCCCAAGTTCAGACCAAACCAAAGAGTGAATCTTATTCTGCCTCATCCTTAGCTATTACCTTAGTAACTGTCCCTTGTGCTAGGATAACTAATCCATATCAATTACCCCTTTGCTGTTTGAATACCACTGCAAATTCTTTTATGGCACAATTCTAATATTTGCTTCAAAAGGGACATTAGGGCATGACTACATGATAGGTAGCTATTTGCATCTGACATATAAAAGCATCTGTAGGGAAGTATCATTCAAAGTGAGGGGTAAATTTGGGTATCCATAAAGGATTCTGATTGGACTACTCTTTTCAGTTTCACTAGCTCTTACTCATTTGTTTAAATCCCTTTTTAGCATTCAGATGGTCACTGGTAAGTGGTCTAGAGTCTGATTTTAATGTTCACCAAGTATCTTTCCAGTGGTAGCCATGTTCATCTGTATCAGCAAAAAAACCCAACAACCACGGAGTCCTTGTGGCACCTTAGAGACTAACAAATTTATTTGGGAAAGCTTATGCCCAAATAAACTTGTTAGTCTCTAAGATGCCACAAGGACTCCGCGTGTGTGTGTGTGTGTGTGTGTGTGTGTGTTTTTTGCTAAGTATCTTTTGTATCTTAGTCAGTTCAGATGTACTAAGAACTTAATTACAATTTACTCTTGCAGAATAAGTGACAATCAATCGAGCCCAGGTGAAATCATGGAGGCACTGATAGGACCAGATCGGTATAGATGGGCCACTATGAACCATAAAGAGCGGATGGCAGCAGCAGCTGCTATGGCCTTTACCCAACTTTGTGCAGAGCAAGGAGATGGCGATAGCCTGAGAGGAACCTATGCTCCAACCCAGTATGACCCCTATAGTAAAGCATCTGTGACTTCTGGGATCAGGCCATCTCTTCATCTGTTGATGCGGCACCATCAGGCAGAACACAGCATGCAACCAGAGACCCTCTCAGAGGGACCTAGAGGACCCAGGAAGCCAGTGATGAAGAGGAAAGTTCTGAGGCGGATGCCTGATGGAGAGGTACATGTGTCTGATGAATCAGTCACCAGTGAACCAGAAACCAGTGCTGAAAGTGACCCTGAGATCTCAGACCTGAGACTGAGACTGCTCCATCTACACCCCCACCAGGAAGACACCGCGTCAGAGGTGGAAAGCGAGCCGAACCACAGTTCCCATGGAAAGTTTTACTTGGATCTTCCTCGTCGCAGTGGCTCTCATGGAGACCCTCCATTTCTTCCTAGGGATTGCCATGGTCAGGGCTCTCCAGTTTACGAACAAGACTTGATCATGGCTGGACAACCAAAATCCTTCATTCCTCCAAGATTAGAGCAGCAAGGCCGTAATCGTGGGAAGATTGACCGGGTAGCCCGGTACTTTGAGTATAAGCGGGACTGGGAGTCATTCCGGATACCAGGGGAGGATCACAGGAAGGAATTGCGCTGGGGCATTCGGGAACAGATGCTCTACAAGCCTGACCTCCCAACCAGGTCTCAACACATCTATGTCCCCAACAACTATCTGGTGCCTACAGAAAAGAAGAGATCTGCCCTGCGCTGGGGGGTGCGCTGTGACCTGGCAAGTGGCCTCATTCCCAGGAAGAGCTCCTTTCCTTCATAGTTATCTAGAGTCTCTTCAACCCCCATCCACAGGACTATCCATCCCTTAGTGCCAATCAAAGATCTACCTGCTCTGCACAGGCACATTGCATCATTCTTAACTCTTTGTTCCTTCTAGAGATCCTGAATAAGTCAAGTTGACTCTAAAATCTCATTTGTGCTTCTAGACAAAGGAGGTTGATTGTGGTAGAAAACAGCTTTACCTGCCAGCTTCCTGAATATTTGTATTGAAACACATCAGTTGCCTGCCTATTAGCAAGGCCTGCAGAGCTTCTCCTTGAGTAGACTATTGCATCAGAAGCTGCTCAAAGTGGATATAATGAAAATAATCAACCTCCAGGAATCTTCTATGCTCATGGGAATAACCAATATCACTAGTTCTATTTTTTGCCCTTGCTCCTGTGGACGAATTGCTGTGATGCTATCGATGGTGTTTTATTTATGGCTTCTGGGTGATGCATTTATTTTAATAAAGTGCGTGAAAGGATCTGTTGTAGTTCTGTGGATTAATTAGAAACACTTCTGATTAGCTTAAGAGAGAACTTTCCTAACCCAGTCTAGGGCAAGTAACTATTCCATGCATTTGTCTATGCCTTTACATTCGTAGGCCTTGTCTACACTGCAGAGTTTTGTCACCAAGAGTGGCACTGCAGTGCCTCCATGAGGCTTTTATCTTGTATTTTTAAGAGGCAGCTGTCTGCCACTTTAAGTTGCCAAGGCACTTTCTGTAGATAGAAGCATTTGCCATGGTGTCCTTAGCCAGCCCAGTACCAGAATAATTTGTCTCAGTCTATAAAGGTCTTTAGGAGCCTCTGGGATGGAAGAGGTTAGAACTTGAATATTAATTTCAGTGTATAAAATGCATCTATCCAGTGTTCTGGAGGTGCCGCATGGTTCACAGGATAGAACAAGGAAGTGAGGAAATCTGGGTTCTGTGCCTAGCTCTGCCATTGACTTGCTGTATGACTTTGGGCCTCAGTTTCACCATCTATAAGACAGGGATTCGGAGTCTTACACTGCATTGTAAAATGCTTAGTAACCACAGATCAGAGTGCCACAGAGCTGTGTGTGATTCAGCACAAACATGCACATCCAATGTACTAAAGGTAAGAGAGCCCTTCCCACCCCAGCAGAAATATCAATTCCCTCGGCCACCTACTGTGAAAGAGAAGGCCTCTAGACCTCCCAACCCCTTGACTTTTTCCAGCCAAGAAGGAAGATCGCTCGCTAAGAATACCCTCCCCGCCGCACCCCACCCCTCCCTTTAAACCTGGAGGCTGTTCGCTCACTACTGCTACCACTACACGTCCCGAGGAGCGATTGTTCCCGGTCTCATGCAGCCTTGGACCGGCCTCTCTCCCACTGGAGAGAGCGAGGGTTTCAAGCCTGCCCTATTTCTCGCCCTGGCGGGATCGGAGAGCGCGAATCCTGCATTGCCAAGTGACCCCGTGCCAGGCAAACCAACCTCCCCGACAGGCGAGTTAGCCCTGCAACGCGGCGCCTACCTCTACAGCAGCCCGGCCAGAGACCGGCCCCGACTCGAAGGGCTAGGGCGGGGGATCACGTGCGCGCTGCTTTCCGCGTTCCCTGCAGGAAATGACCTTTCCACTCCTCTGCAGGAGGGTCATGGGAAATGTAGTTCCGGCACCACGTGGCCCACAGTCCTATTTCCAGCAAGGGGCTGTTTGCAATGTGAACACTGCACAGGCAGACTCTCCCTCATCCGCAGGGAGACTCCCGCAATCTTGTGTTGCTTTCAGGAAGCGTTGGAGGCGTCTTTGCCCTTCTCAGGGGGGCGCTTACAAATAATCCCCATCATGTCAGTGTGAAATCCTCCTTCAGAGAGGCCTCTGGAGCCAGCCTCTGCTGTAAAGGGGAGAGGGACTTTTCATGGTTTATCATGCTTGGCACTGACTGCTTATCAGCCATAGGCCAAAAAGCACTGTACAACGGCAGGCAAAGTCATATTGTTCCCAAGCAAGTGTGGAGTTTTCAGGCCTGATTTTCAGAGGTACGGGCCAGCATACCCATGACTCCAGTGGGAGCTGCAGGTAGTGAGCACATCCGAAACCCAGGCCATAGTGCAGAGGTGGGCAAACTATGGCCGGCAGGCCCCTCCTGCCCGTCCCCTGAGCTCCTGGCCTGGGAGGCTAGTTCCCGGCCCTTCCCCTGCTGTTACTCCTCCCCAGCAGCCTCCGTTCACTGTGAGCTCTGGGCAGCAGGGCCCGGCCTGTGGCATGGCTTTAGCGTAGGGTTACCATACATCCTCTTTTTCCGGGACATGTCCGGCTTTTTGGCTCTCAAACCCCCATCCGGGGGGAATTGCCAAAAAGCCGAACATGTCCGGGAAAATGGCGGCTCTGCTCCTCCCCTGACTCTTTGGCTCTGTTTAAGAGCCGGGCTGCCCGAGCGCTACCGGCTTCGGGCAGCCCCCATGCCTCCGGACCCTGCGCCGCCAGAGCCCGGGAGGGGAAGTGCCCGGCCGGGGGCGCAGGGTCCGGAGGCATAGGGGCTGCCCGAAGCCCAAGCGCTACCGGCTTCACATTTTGCCGGACAGCCTCCAGACCCTGCGCCCCCTCCTGGGCGCTTCCCCTCCTGGGCGCTTCCCCTCCCGGGCTCCAGCTGCGCTGGGGAAGCGCCAGCCGGGGGCGCAGGGTCTGGGGGCTGCCCGGCAAACCGTGAAGCCGGTAGTGCTCGGGCAGCCCTTTCCGCATGGGAGGGAGGAGGGGGCGGAGATAGGGTGGGGAAGGGGCGGAGTTGGGGCGGGGCTGGGGTGGGGAAATGGGCTGGGCCAGGGCCTGTGGAGGGTCCTCTTTTTTTATTTAATAGATATAGTAACCCTACTTTAGCGCCGCCAGCCGCTGGTGCTCCAGGCAGCGTGGTAAGGGGACAGGGAGCGGGGGGGTTGGGTAGAGGGCAGGGGAGTTTGGGGTGGTGGTTAGGGGGTGGGGGTATGGATGGGGTTGGGGCGGTCAGAGGGTGGGGAACAGGGGTTGAATGGGGGCAGTCAGGAAGGGGGGGGGCGAGAAGGGGTGGTTGGATTGAGCAGGGATCCTGGGGAGCAATTAGGAAGGGGGGGGGTTGGACGGGGCAGCGGGGTGCAGTCAGGGGCAGGGGTTCTGGAGGTGGTTGGATGGGGCAGTCGGGAACTGGGGGGGGGGTGGATGGGGCAGGAGTCCCAGGGAGGGGCCGTCAGGGGGTGAGAAGGGGGGAGGGGGGGCGGATAGGGGGCAGGGGCTGGGCCACACCTGGCTGTTTGAGGCACAGCCTCCCCTAACCCGCCCTCCATACAATTTCCAAAACCCGAATGGCCCTCAGGCCGAAAAGTTTGCCTGCCCCTGCCCTAGTGACTTGTCCAAGGAAGGCCACACAGCCAATCAATGACAGAGAGGGGATTAGAAACTAGCTATGGTGACTCCCAGTTCTGTGAAGTAACCACTAGACCACACTGTCTCCCATGGCATAAGCCAGGGGTTCTCAAACTGGGGGTCAGGACCCCTCAGGGGGTCACAAGGTTATTACATGGGGGGTCGCGAGCTGTTAGCCTCCACCCTAAACCCCGCTTTGCTTCCAGCATTTATAATAGTATTAAATATACAAAAAAGTGTTTTTAACTTATAAGGGGGGTCACATTCAGAGGCTTGCTATGTGAAAGGGGTCACCAGTACAAAAGTTTGAGAACCACTGGCCTAAACTATCACTCCGCAGGTTGTTGTATTTATCATCTAAGACTTTACAATGTGGGTGCAGATGGAGAGCAATTTTATCACTGATGGTGCAACCAAGTTGTGGAGAACATAAGAAACCTGCCTTTGCCCAGAATATTTTTGAAATGTGATCTTTTAAAATGATTAAAAAAAAAAAAAATGAGGTCTTTCATGGTAAAAATCATTAACCTGAATGGTCCTGAAATATTTTTTTCTAACTGATTCTCTTTGTTTCTTTCACTAGCTCCGTGGCCTGGGGAGCTGGATTTAAAGTCCTCTTTGATCGCAGCTGTCTTTGGGGAGCTAAATGGCTCCCCATGTTTTAGGACAAGACTGGTACTAGGACTCTGGAATCAGGGGGCACAATGACTTCATTCCCAAGAGGTGGTGATTAGGTTATCAAGCCTCATGAAAATATAGTAGAAAATGGAACATTTTAGAAAAAGTTTGTGATCCTTTGTCTCTTTCCAGGCCTTGAGTTGCCAAAGTGGCTTTCTTGAATTGCACTGTGCAGAGTACAGACTTGGCCCCCACTCCTTCATTCCATCCAGCCCCCAGAGAAGAAATGAAAACAGATCTCAGGACTTCTCTATATTCAAAGTTGCACCAGTTTATAGCTTTAAATCAGATTAAAAATTGTTTTAAGGATCTCGCCCCGTTTATAGCAATTTAGCATAAACAGATTAAGATGGTTAATGTACTAGGCTTTTATTATTATTTATTATATTGCCCCTGTGGTAGAGGGGCAGATTCCAAGGCTGCCCTGTTTTTGTGTTAGTAGAGCTGCCCCCTAATATTTGCGGGGAGAAGACAGGCCAAAGAAAATACTTCCCCTGGGGAAAGAAAACTCAGGTGAGGGCCATTTCACATCCTCTCCCTCTCCTGATTAGGAGACAAAGGGAGGAATTCAAAGGTGTGCTGCAGCCACATGGTTACAAAGAAGCTGTAAGCTCCTCCCCGCCCCCGGGAATAATTTATCCCGGGGGCCATGACAGTTCTCCATGCTGCCCCCACTGAAGATCATGGATGCAGGGGCATATCTGGGGTGTCTATACAACACCCCCAGCTATTGCCCATGCTGTACAGCCCATAGGGGCTGTAGTAGGTTGGATGCAAGTTAGAGCAGCCCTCACAATGCCCCTGTGATTGAGGTATAGTGAGCATTTTACCCACCCCAGAAAAGCAGCTACCTCTGGGGTGAAATGTAGAGAAGTAGAACATAATTACTCAGCATCAAATATGTCTGGGGGGCATTAATAACTCTGAAAATCTCATAAAGTGGCTATGGAATTTTTAATGTCCCCAAGTGGTCAGGTCTTGGTTTCAGGCCTTAGCCAAAAGATTCCAATTCCTATAAGCCAAGATAGGGAAGAGGAAAGAACACTAGATATTGCTTTACTACCCCCATTTCTTGAGTGCCTTGCTGCTCCCACGAGGTCACCTATTCATAAAATAGCCCAATGCTGTTTAATATTTTCATTGCTGATATGATCACAGCATGGAGACCCCAAACTGGGTGGCCGAGGGGAAGTAATGGCACTCTCCCAAGCCTCACTCAGATGAGATGCTGGTCACAATCGAAAGTGCAAATTTGTGATCCTCCCTCTCCTTTTTTATATGCTTGGATAATTATAAGTGCTAGACACTTACACTTTTTTAAAATGAAAGCTGAGGTTTCTGAAGAACAAGATAGCGTCCTAAAAAAAAAAAAAACCTTATAAATTGCCAGCTCAGCATAATCTGGCTCACTTCAAGCCCTGCCCCAACCAAGTGATTCTCTTTGCTCTAGATGGAGGAGCAGGTGTGTGTAACTCCAGCTTCAAGCTACAGGAACTCATTCTCCTGTCTTCACTCTGCTGCCTTTTCCTTTCAAATTTTAGCCACCAAGGCCAGTATATCCAGTATTAAACAGCACTACCGTAATGAACCCAAACTGGAGGATGATGGTGGTCTTACATTAATAACTCCAGACCCCACAGGAAGATACTGGAGGATTTTAAAAAATCATTTGTTGTATATTGCCAGAAAATGACACAGGACTTTGAAAAAGGGCAAGCAAGGAGTGGTTCCCATAACGGAGTACACCCGGCCCACGAACCTGCAGGGCAGCGGTCTGTGCTCTGGGGTGGGGCTGGGAGTCGGGACTCGAACTCCAGGACAGAGAACCCGCTTCGTGCCCGGGGGCGGGCCCAGCAGTAATCCCGCCCCCTTCTCTTCGGCTCGCTATTGCCCCGCCCTCATGAATATTCATAGCCTGCCCCTCCCCCGCCGCGCGGCGCTATGCTGGGCGTTCAGCGCTTCGCGCCGCTAACGGGCGGGCGCGGCACGTGGCGGGGCGGCCATGGCCTCGCAGGGGCGCGGCTGGGTCGACAGGGACACCGCCGGTCTGGCGCACAGTGTGAGTGGGACGGGCCCGGCCCCTCGCCCACCGTCAGCGCCGGGACCACCTCCCCGCCGCCTGAACCGATCCCCGGCCCTGTCCCCCTCAGTCCCCGTTACCCCCTCGCCTGCCCCACCTCACTCCCCGTTACCCCATCCCCTGCCCCGCCTCACTCCCCGTTACCCCATCCCCTGCCCCGCCTCACTCCCCGTTACCCCCTCGCCTGCCCCGCCTCGCTCCCCCGTTACCCCATCGCCTGCCCCACCTCACTCCCCCGTTACCCCATCCCCTGCCCCGCCTCACTCCCCCGTTACCCCATCGCCTGCCCCGCCTCACTCCCCCGTTACCCCATCGCCTGCCCCGCCTCACTCCCCCGTTACCCCATCGCCTGCCCCGCCTCACTCCCCCGTTACCCCCTCGCCTGCCCCGCCTCACTCCCCGTTACCCCATCCCCTGCCCCGCCTCACTCCCCCGTTACCCCATCGCCTGCCCCACCTCACTCCCCCGTTACCCCCTCGCCTGCCCCGCCTCACTCCCCCGTTACCCCCTCGCCTGCCCCGCCTCACTCCCCCGTTACCCCCATCCCACCTCACTCCCCCGTTACCCCATCGCCTGCCCCGCCTCACTCCCCCGTTACCCCCCTCGCCTGCCCCGCCTCACTCCCCCGTTACCCCATCGCCTGCCCCACCTCACTCCCCGTTACCCCATCCCCTGCCCCGCCTCACTCCCCGTTACCCCATCGCCTGCCCCGCCTCACTCCCCCGTTACCCCCTCGCCTGCCCCGCCTCACTCCCCCGTTACCCCATCCCCTGCCCCGCCTCACTCCCCGTTACCCCATCTCCTGCCCCGCCTCGCTCCCCCGTTACCCCATCGCCTGCCCCGCCTCACTCCCCCGTTACCCCCTCGCCTGCCCCGCCTCACTCCCCCGTTACCCCCTCGCCTGCCCCGCCTCGCTCCCCCGTTACCCCCTCGCCTGTCCCCCTCAGTCCCCCGTTACCCCATCGCCTGCCCCACCTCACTCCCCGTTACCCCCTCGCCTGTCCCGCCTCACTCCCCGTTACCCCCTCGCCTGTCCCGCCTCACTCCCCGTTACCCCATCGCCTGCCCCGCCTCACTCCCCCGTTACCCCCTCGCCTGTCCCGCCTCACTCCCCGTTACCCCATCGCCTGCCCCGCCTCACTCCCCCGTTACCCCCTCGCCTGTCCCCCTCAGTCCCCGTTACCCCCTCGCCTGCCCCGCCTCGCTCCCCCTTTACCCCCTCGCCTGCCCCACCTCACTCCCCCGTTACCCCCATCCCCTGCCCCGCCTCGCTCCCCCCGTTACCCCCATCCCACCTCACTCCCCCGTTACCCCATCGCCTGCCCCACCTCGCTCCCCCGTTACCCCATCCCCTGCCCCGCCTCGCTCCCCCGTTACCCCATCCCCTGCCCCGCCTCGCTCCCCCGTTACCCCATCCCCTGCCCCGCCTCGCTCCCCCGTTACCCCATCCCCTGCCCCGCCTCGCTCCCCCGTTACCCCCTCGCCTGCCCCGCCTCGCTCCCCCGTTACCCCCTCGCCTGCCCCGCCTCGCTCCCCCGTTACCCCCTCGCCTGTCCCCCTCAGTCCCCCGTTACCCCCTCGCCTGCCCCGCCTCACTCCCCCGTTACCCCCTCGCCTGCCCCACCTCACTCCCCCGTTACCCCATCGCCTGCCCCGCCTCGCTCCCCCCGTTACCCCCATCCCGCCTCACTCCCCCGTTACCCCCTCGCCTGTCCCCCTCAGTCCCCCGTTACCCCCTCGCCTGCCCCGCCTCACTCCCCGTTACCCCCTCGCCTGCCCCACCTCACTCCCCCGTTACCCCATCCCCTGCCCCACCTCACTCCCCCGTTACCCCCTCGCCTGCCCCACCTCACTCCCCCGTTACCCCCATCCCACCTCACTCCCCCGTTACCCCCTCGCCTGCCCCGCCTCACTCCCCCGTTACCCCCTCGCCTGCCCCACCTCACTCCCCGTTACCCCATCCCCTGCCCCGCCTCACTCCCCCGTTACCCCCTCGCCTGCCCCGCCTCACTCCCCCGTTACCCCCTCGCCTGCCCCGCCTCACTCCCCCGTTACCCCATCCCCTGCCCCGCCTCACTCCCCCGTTACCCCCTCGCCTGCCCCGCCTCACTCCCCCGTTACCCCCTCGCCTGTCCCCCTCACTCCCCCGTTACCCCCCTCGCCTGCCCCGCCTCACTCCCCCGTTACCCCCTCGCCTGTCCCCCTCACTCCCCCGTTACCCCCTCGCCTGCCCCACCTCGCTCCCCCGTTACCCCCTCGCCTGCCCCGCCTCGCTCCCCCGTTACCCCATTGCCTGTCCCACCTCACTCCCCCGTTACCCCCTCGCCTGCCCCGCCTCACTCCCCGTTACCCCCATCCCACCTCACTCCCCCGTTACCCCCTCGCCTGCCCCGCCTCACTCCCCGTTACCCCCTCGCCTGTCCCCCTCACTCCCCCGTTACAACATCGCCTGTCCCCCTCACTCCCCCGTTACCCCCTCGCCTGCCCCGCCTCACTCCCCGTTACCCCCTCGCCTGTCCCCCTCACTCCCCCGTTACCCCCTCGCCTGCCCCGCCTCATTCCCCGTTACCCCCTCGCCTGCCCCGCCTCGCTCCCCCGTTACCCCATCGCCTGTCCCCCTCAGTCCCCGTTACCCCCTCGCCTGCCCCACCTCACTCCCCCGTTACCCCCATCCCACCTCACTCCCCCGTTACCCCCTCGCCTGCCCCGCCTCACTCCCCCGTTACCCCATCGCCTGCCCCGCCTCACTCCCCCGTTACCCCCTCGCCTGCCCCGCCTCGCTCCCCCGTTACCCCCTCGCCTGCCCCACCTCACTCCCCCGTTACCCCATCCCACCTCACTCCCCCGTTACCCCCTCGCCTGCCCCGCCTCGCTCCCCCGTTACCCCCTCGCCTGCCCCGTCTCACTCCCCCGTTACCCCCCTCGCCTGTCCCCCTCAGTCCCCGTTACCCCCTCGCCTGCCCCGCCTCACTCCCCCGTTACCCCCTCGCCTGTCCCCCTCAGTCCCCCGTTACCCCCTCGCCTGCCCCACCTCACTCCCCCGTTACCCCCTCGCCTGCCCCGCCTCACTCCCCCGTTACCCCCTCGCCTGTCCCCCTCAGTCCCCCGTTACCCCCTCGCCTGCCCCACCTCACTCCCCCGTTACCCCCTCGCCTGCCCCACCTCACTCCCCCGTTACCCCCTCGCCTGCCCCACCTCACTCCCCCGTTACCCCCTCGCCTGCCCCGCCTCACTCCCCCGTTACCCCCTCGCCTGTCCCCCTCAGTCCCCCGTTACCCCCTCGCCTGCCCCACCTCACTCCCCCGTTACCCCCTCGCCTGTCCCCCTCAGTCCCCCGTTACCCCCTCGCCTGTCCCGCCTCGCTCCCCCGTTACCCCCTCGCCTGTCCCCCTCAGTCCCCCGTTACCCCCTCGCCTGTCCCCCTCAGTCCCCCGTTACCCCCTCGCCTGTCCCCCTCAGTCCCCGTTACCCCCTCGCCTGCCCCGCCTCACTCCCCCGTTACCCCCTCGCCTGTCCCCCTCAGTCCCCCGTTACCCCCTCGCCTGTCCCCCTCAGTCCCCCGTTACCCCCTCGCCTGCCCCACCTCACTCCCCCGTTACCCCCTCGCCTGCCCCGCCTCGCTCCCCCGTTACCCCCATCCCACCTCACTCCCCCGTTACCCCCTCGCCTGCCCCGCCTCACTCCCCCGTTACCCCATCGCCTGCCCCGCCTCACTCCCCCGTTACCCCATCGCCTGCCCCGCCTCACTCCCCCGTTACCCCATCGCCTGCCCCACCTCACTCCCCCGTTACCCCATCGCCTGCCCCACCTCACTCCCCCGTTACAACATCGCCTGCCCCACCTCGCTCCCCCGTTACCCCCATCCCACCTCACTCCCCCGTTACCCCCTCGCCTGCCCCGCCTCACTCCCCCGTTACCCCATCGCCTGCCCCGCCTCACTCCCCGTTACCCCATCGCCTGCCCCGCCTCACTCCCCCGTTACCCCATCGCCTGCCCCACCTCACTCCCCCGTTACAACATCGCCTGCCCCACCTCGCTCCCCCGTTACCCACATCCCACCTCACTCCCCCGTTACCCCCTCGCCTGCCCCGCCTCACTCCCCCGTTACCCCATCGCCTGTCCCCCTCAGTCCCCCGTTACCCCCTCGCCTGCCCCACCTCACTCCCCCGTTACCCCCCTCGCCTGCCCCGCCTCACTCCCCCGTTACCCCCTCGCCTGTCCCCCTCAGTCCCCCGTTACCCCCTCGCCTGCCCCACCTCACTCCCCCGTTACCCCCTCGCCTGCCCCACCTCACTCCCCCGTTACCCCCTCGCCTGCCCCACCTCACTCCCCCGTTACCCCCTCGCCTGCCCCGCCTCACTCCCCCGTTACCCCCTCGCCTGTCCCCCTCAGTCCCCCGTTACCCCCTCGCCTGCCCCACCTCACTCCCCCGTTACCCCCTCGCCTGTCCCCCTCAGTCCCCCGTTACCCCCTCGCCTGTCCCCCTCAGTCCCCCGTTACCCCCTCGCCTGTCCCGCCTCGCTCCCCCGTTACCCCCTCGCCTGTCCCCCTCAGTCCCCCGTTACCCCCTCGCCTGTCCCCCTCAGTCCCCGTTACCCCCTCGCCTGCCCCGCCTCACTCCCCCGTTACCCCCTCGCCTGTCCCCCTCAGTCCCCCGTTACCCCCTCGCCTGTCCCCCTCAGTCCCCCGTTACCCCCCTCGCCTGCCCCACCTCACTCCCCCGTTACCCCCTCGCCTGCCCCACCTCACTCCCCCGTTACCCCCCTCGCCTGCCCCGCCTCACTCCCCCGTTACCCCCTCGCCTGCCCCACCTCGCTCCCCCGTTACCCCCATCCCACCTCACTCCCCCCGTTACCCCCCTCGCCTGCCCCGCCTCACTCCCCCGTTACCCCATCGCCTGCCCCGCCTCACTCCCCCGTTACCCCATCGCCTGCCCCGCCTCACTCCCCCGTTACCCCATCGCCTGCCCCACCTCACTCCCCCGTTACCCCATCGCCTGCCCCACCTCGCTCCCCCGTTACCCCCATCCCACCTCACTCCCCCGTTACCCCCTCGCCTGCCCCGCCTCACTCCCCCGTTACCCCATCGCCTGCCCCGCCTCACTCCCCGTTACCCCATCGCCTGCCCCGCCTCACTCCCCCGTTACCCCATCGCCTGCCCCGCCTCACTCCCCCGTTACCCCATCGCCTGCCCCACCTCACTCCCCCGTTACAACATCGCCTGCCCCACCTCGCTCCCCCGTTACCCCCATCCCACCTCACTCCCCCGTTACCCCCCTCGCCTGCCCCGCCTCACTCCCCCGTTACCCCCTCGCCTGCCCCGCCTCACTCCCCCGTTACCCCATCGCCTGCCCCGCCTCACTCCCCCGTTACCCCATCGCCTGCCCCACCTCACTCCCCCGTTACCCCATCGCCTGCCCCACCTCACTCCCCCGTTACAACATCGCCTGCCCCACCTCGCTCCCCCGTTACCCCCATCCCACCTCACTCCCCCGTTACCCCCTCGCCTGCCCCGCCTCACTCCCCCGTTACCCCATCGCCTGCCCCGCCTCACTCCCCGTTACCCCATCGCCTGCCCCGCCTCACTCCCCCGTTACCCCCTCGCCTGCCCCGCCTCACTCCCCCGTTACCCCATCGCCTGCCCCGCCTCACTCCCCCGTTACCCCATCGCCTGCCCCGCCTCACTCCCCCGTTACCCCATCGCCTGCCCCACCTCGCTCCCCCGTTACCCCCATCCCACCTCACTCCCCCGTTACCCCCTCGCCTGCCCCGCCTCACTCCCCGTTACCCCATCGCCTGCCCCGCCTCACTCCCCCGTTACCCCATCGCCTGCCCCGCCTCACTCCCCCGTTACCCCATCGCCTGCCCCGCCTCGCTCCCCCGTTACCCCCTCGCCTGCCCCGCCTCACTCCCCCGTTACCCCCATCCCACCTCACTCCCCCGTTACCCCCTCGCCTGCCCCGCCTCACTCCCCCGTTACCCCCATCCCACCTCACTCCCCCGTTACCCCATCGCCTGCCCCACCTCGCTCCCCCGTTACCCCCATCCCACCTCACTCCCCCGTTACCCCCTCGCCTGCCCCGCCTCGCTCCCCCGTTACCCCCATCCCACCTCACTCCCCCGTTACCCCCTCGCCTGCCCCGCCTCACTCCCCCGTTACCCCATCGCCTGCCCCGCCTCACTCCCCCGTTACCCCATCGCCTGCCCCACCTCACTCCCCCGTTACCCCATCGCCTGCCCCACCTCACTCCCCCGTTACCCCCATCCCACCTCACTCCCCCGTTACCCCCCTCGCCTGCCCCGCCTCACTCCCCCGTTACCCCCATCCCACCTCACTCCCCCGTTACCCCATCGCCTGCCCCACCTCACTCCCCCGTTACCCCCATCCCACCTCACTCCCCCGTTACCCCATCCCACCTCATTCCCCCGTTACCCCATCGCCTGCCCCACCTCACTCCCCCGTTACCCCCTCGCCTGCCCCGCCTCGCTCCCCCGTTACCCCTCGCCTGCCCCGCCTCGCTCCCCCATTACCCCCATCCCACCTCACTCCCCCGTTACCCCCCTCGCCTGCCCCGCCTCGCTCCCCCGTTACCCCCCTCGCCTGCCCCGCCTCGCTCCCCCGTTACCCCCTCGCCTGCCCCGCCTCACTCCCCCGTTACCCCATCGCCTGCCCCACCTCGCTCCCCCGTTACCCCCTCGCCTGCCCCACCTCGCTCCCCCGTTACCCCCTCGCCTGCCCCACCTCGCTCCCCCGTTACCCCCATCCCACCTCACTCCCCCGTTACCCCCCTCGCCTGCCCCGCCTCGCTCCCCCGTTACCCCATCGCCTGCCCCACCTCACTCCCCGTTACCCCTTCGCCTGCCCTTCCTCACTCCCCCGTTACCCCATCGCCTGCCCCACCTCACTCCCCCGTTACCCCCTCGCCTGCCCCGCCTCACTCCCCCGTTACCCCCTCGCCTGCCCCGCCTCACTCCCCGTTACCCCATCGCCTGCCCTTCCTCACTCCCCCGTTACCCCATCGCCTGCCCCGCCTCGCTCCCCCGTTACCCCATCGCCTGCCCCGCCTCGCTCCCCCGTTACCCCATCGCCTGCCCCGCCTCGCTCCCCCGTTACCCCATCGCCTGCCCCCCTCACTCCCCCGTTACCCCATCGCCTGCCCCCCTCACTCCCCCGTTACCCCATCGCCTGCCCCACCTCACTCCCCGTTACCCCACCGCCTGCCCCACCTCACTCCCCCGTTACCCATCGCCTGCCCCCCTCGCTCCCCCGTTACCCCATCGCCTGCCCCACCTCACTCCCCGTTACCCCCATCCCACCTCACTCCCCGTTACCCCATCGCCTGCCCCACCTCACTCCCCCATTACCCCATCGCCTGCCCCACCTCACTCCCCCGTTACCCCATCCCACCTCACTCCCCCGTTACCCCATCGCCTGCCCCACCTCACTCCCCCGTTACCCCATCGCCTGCCACACCTCACTCCCCCGTTACCCCCATCCCACCTCACTCCCCCGTTACCCCATCGCCTGCCCCACCTCACTCCCCCGTTACCCCATCCCACCTCACTCCCCCGTTACCCCATCGCCTACCCCACCTCACTCCCCCGTTACCCCATCGCCTGCCCCACCTCACTCCCCCGTTACCCCCATCCCACCTCACTCCCCCGTTACCCCCTCGCCTGCCCCACCTCACTCCCCCGTTACCCCATCGCCTGCCCCACCTCACTCCCCCGTTACCCCCATCCCACCTCACTCCCCCGTTACCCCCTCGCCTGCCCCGCCTCACTCCCCCGTTACCCCATCGCCTGCCCCACCTCACTCCCCCGTTACCCCATCGCCTACCCCGCCTCGCTCCCCCGTTACCCCCATCCCACCTCACTCCCCCGTTAACCCATCGCCTGCCCCCCTCGCTCCCCCGTTACCCCATCGCCTGCCCCACCTCATCCCCCTGTTACCCCATCGCCTGCCCCCCTCGCTCCCCCGTTACTCCCTCGCCTGTCCCACCTCACTCCCCCGTTACCCCATCGCCTGCCCCACCTCACTCCCCGTTACCCCCATCCCACCTCACTCCCCGTTACCCCATCGCCTGTCCCCCTCAGTCCCCGTTACCCCATCGCCTGCCCCATCTCACTCCCCCGTTACCCCATAGCCTGTCCCACCTCACTCCCCCGTTACCCCATCGCCTGCCCCCCTCGCTCCCCCGTTACCCCATCGCCTGCCCCACCTCACTCCCCCGTTACCCCATCGCCTGCCCCGCCTCGCTCCCTCGTTACCCCCATCCCACCTCACTCCCCCGTTACCCCATCGCCTGCCCCACGTCATCCCCCTGTTTCCCCATCGCCTGCCCCCCTCGCTCCCCCGTTACTCCCTCGCCTGTCCCACCTCACTCCCCCGTTACCCCATCGCCTGCCCCACCTCACTCCCCGTTACCCCCATCCCACCTCACTCCCCGTTACCCCATCGCCTGTCCCACTCAGTCCCCGTTACCCCATCGCCTGCCCCACCTCACTCCCCCGTTACCCCATCGCCTGCCCCACCTCACTCCCCCGTTACCACATCGCCTGCCCCACCTCACTCCCCGTTACCCCCATCCCACCTCACTCCCCCGTTACCCCATCGCCTGCCCCACCTCACTCCCCCGTTACCCCATCGCCTGCCCCACCTCACTCCCCCGTTACCCCATCGCCTGCCCCACCTCACTCCCCGTTACCCCCATCCCACCTCACTCCCCCGTTACCCCATCGCCTGCCCCACCTCACTCCCCCGTTACCCCATCGCCTGCCCCACCTCACTCCCCCGTTACCCCATCGCCTGCCCCACCTCACTCCCCCGTTACCCCCTCACCTGCCCCGCCTCACTCCCCCGTTACCCCCATCCCACCTCACTCCCCCGTTACCCCATCGCCTGCCCCACCTCACTCCCCCGTTACCCCCATCCCACCTCACTCCCCCGTTACCCCATCCCGACTCATTCCCCCGTTACCCCATCGCCTGCCCCACCTCACTCCCCCGTTACCCCCTCGCCTGCCCCGCCTCGCTCCCCCGTTACCCCCTCGCCTGTCCCGCCTCGCTCCCCCGTTACCCCCATCCCACCTCACTCCCCCGTTACCCCATCGCCTGCCCCGCCTCACTCCCCCGTTACCCCATCGCCTGTCCCACCTCACTCCCCCGTTACCCCCTCGCCTGCCCCGCCTCGCTCCCCCGTTACCCCCATCCCACCTCACTCCCCCGTTACCCCCTCGCCTGCCCCGCCTCACTCCCCCGTTACCCCATCGCCTGCCCCGCCTCACTCCCCCGTTACCCCATCGCCTGCCCCACCTCACTCCCCCGTTACCCCATCGCCTGCCCCACCTCACTCCCCCGTTACCCCCTCGCCTGCCCCGCCTCACTCCCCCGTTACCCCCATCCCACCTCACTCCCCCGTTACCCCCTCGCCTGCCCCGCCTCACTCCCCCGTTACCCCCATCCCACCTCACTCCCCCGTTACCCCATCGCCTGCCCCACCTCACTCCCCCGTTACCCCCATCCCACCTCACTCCCCCGTTACCCCATCCCACCTCACTCCCCCGTTACCCCCTCGCCTGCCCCACCTCACTCCCCCGTTACCCCCTCGCCTGCCCCGCCTCGCTCCCCCGTTACCCCTCGCCTGCCCCGCCTCGCTCCCCCATTACCCCCATCCCACCTCACTCCCCCGTTACCCCATCGCCTGCCCCGCCTCGCTCCCCCGTTACCCCCTCGCCTGCCCCGCCTCGCTCCCCCGTTACCCCCTCGCCTGCCCCGCCTCACTCCCCCGTTACCCCCTCGCCTGCCCCACCTCGCTCCCCCGTTACCCCCTCGCCTGCCCCACCTCGCTCCCCCGTTACCCCCTCGCCTGCCCCACCTCGCTCCCCCGTTACCCCCATCCCACCTCACTCCCCCGTTACCCCCTCGCCTGCCCCGCCTCGCTCCCCCGTTACCCCATCGCCTGCCCCACCTCACTCCCCGTTACCCCATCGCCTGCCCTTCCTCACTCCCCCGTTACCCCATCGCCTGCCCCACCTCACTCCCCCGTTACCCCCTCGCCTGCCCCGCCTCACTCCCCCGTTACCCCCTCGCCTGCCCCGCCTCACTCCCCGTTACCCCATCGCCTGCCCCGCCTCACTCCCCGTTACCCCATCGCCTGCCCTTCCTCACTCCCCCGTTACCCCATCGCCTGCCCTTCCTCACTCCCCCGTTACCCCATCGCCTGCCCCGCCTCGCTCCCCCGTTACCCCATCGCCTGCCCCGCCTCGCTCCCCCGTTACCCCATCGCCTGCCCCGCCTCGCTCCCCCGTTACCCCATCGCCTGCCCCGCCTCGCTCCCCCGTTACCCCATCGCCTGCCCCCCTCACTCCCCCGTTACCCCATCGCCTGCCCCCCTCACTCCCCCGTTACCCCATCGCCTGCCCCACCTCACTCCCCGTTACCCCACCGCCTGCCCCACCTCACTCCCCCGTTACCCATCGCCTGCCCCCCTCGCTCCCCCGTTACCCCATCGCCTGCCCCACCTCACTCCCCGTTACCCCCATCCCACCTCACTCCCCGTTACCCCATCGCCTGCCCCACCTCACTCCCCCATTACCCCATCGCCTGCCCCACCTCACTCCCCCGTTACCCCATCCCACCTCACTCCCCCGTTACCCCATCCCACCTCACTCCCCCGTTACCCCATCGCCTGCCCCACCTCACTCCCCCGTTACCCCATCGCCTGCCCCACCTCACTCCCCCGTTACCCCCATCCCACCTCACTCCCCCGTTACCCCATCGCCTGCCCCACCTCACTCCCCCGTTACCCCATCCCACCTCACTCCCCCGTTACCCCATCGCCTGCCCCACCTCACTCCCCCGTTACCCCATCGCCTGCCCCACCTCACTCCCCCGTTACCCCCATCCCACCTCACTCCCCCGTTACCCCCTCGCCTGCCCCACCTCACTCCCCCGTTACCCCATCGCCTGCCCCACCTCACTCCCCCGTTACCCCCATCCCACCTCACTCCCCCGTTACCCCCTCGCCTGCCCCGCCTCACTCCCCCGTTACCCCATCGCCTGCCCCACCTCACTCCCCCGTTACCCCATCGCCTACCCCGCCTCGCTCCCCCGTTACCCCCATCCCACCTCACTCCCCCGTTAACCCATCGCCTGCCCCCCTCGCTCCCCCGTTACCCCATCGCCTGCCCCACCTCATCCCCCTGTTACCCCATCGCCTGCCCCCCTCGCTCCCCCGTTACTCCCTCGCCTGTCCCACCTCACTCCCCCGTTACCCCATCGCCTGCCCCACCTCACTCCCCGTTACCCCCATCCCACCTCACTCCCCGTTACCCCATCGCCTGTCCCCCTCAGTCCCCGTTACCCCATCGCCTGCCCCATCTCACTCCCCCGTTACCCCATAGCCTGTCCCACCTCACTCCCCCGTTACCCCATCGCCTGCCCCCCTCGCTCCCCCGTTACCCCATCGCCTGCCCCACCTCACTCCCCCGTTACCCCATCGCCTGCCCCGCCTCGCTCCCTCGTTACCCCCATCCCACCTCACTCCCCCGTTACCCCATCGCCTGCCCCACGTCATCCCCCTGTTTCCCCATCGCCTGCCCCCCTCGCTCCCCCGTTACTCCCTCGCCTGTCCCACCTCACTCCCCCGTTACCCCATCGCCTGCCCCACCTCACTCCCCGTTACCCCCATCCCACCTCACTCCCCGTTACCCCATCGCCTGCCCCACCTCACTCCCCCGTTACCCCATCGCCTGCCCCACCTCACTCCCCCGTTACCCCATCGCCTGCCCCACCTCACTCCCCCGTTACCCCATCGCCTGCCCCACCTCACTCCCCGTTACCCCCATCCCACCTCACTCCCCCGTTACCCCATCGCCTGCCCAACCTCACTCCCCCGTTACCCCATCGCCTGCCCCACCTCACTCGCCCGTTACCCCATCGCCTGCCCCACCTCACTCCCCGTTACCCCCATCCCACCTCACTCCCCCGTTACCCCATCGCCTGCCCAACCTCACTCCCCCGTTACCCCATCGCCTGCCCCACCTCACTCCCCCGTTACCCCATCGCCTGCCCCACCTCACTCCCCCGTTACCCCCTCACCTGCCCCGCCTCACTCCCCCGTTACCCCCATCCCACCTCACTCCCCCGTTACCCCATCGCCTGCCCCACCTCACTCCCCCGTTACCCCCATCCCACCTCACTCCCCCGTTACCCCATCCCGACTCATTCCCCCGTTACCCCATCGCCTGCCCCACCTCACTCCCCCGTTACCCCCTCGCCTGCCCCGCCTCGCTCCCCCGTTACCCCCTCGCCTGTCCCGCCTCGCTCCCCCGTTACCCCCATCCCACCTCACTCCCCCGTTACCCCATCGCCTGCCCCGCCTCACTCCCCCGTTACCCCATCGCCTGTCCCACCTCACTCCCCCGTTACCCCCTCGCCTGCCCCGCCTCGCTCCCCCGTTACCCCCTCGCCTGCCCCGCCTCACTCCCCCGTTACCCCATCGCCTGCCCCACCTCGCTCCCCCGTTACCCCATCGCCTGCCCCGCCTCGCTCCCCCGTTACCCCCATCCCACCTCACTCCCCCGTTACCCCCCTCGCCTGCCCCGCCTCGCTCCCCCGTTACCCCATCGCCTGCCCCACCTCACTCCCCGTTACCCCATCGCCTGCCCTTCCTCACTCCCCCGTTACCCCATCGCCTGCCCCACGTCACTCCCCCGTTACCCCATCGCCTGCCCCACCTCGCTCCCCCGTTACCCCCATCCCACCTCACTCCCCCGTTACCCCCTCGCCTGCCCCGCCTCACTCCCCCGTTACCCCCTCGCCTGCCCCACCTCACTCCCCCGTTACCCCCTCGCCTGCCCCGCCTCACTCCCCCGTTACCCCATCGCCTGCCCCACCTCACTCCCCCGTTACCCCATCGCCTGCCCCGCCTCACTCCCACGTTACCCCATCGCCTGCCCCACCTCACTCCCCCGTTACCCCATCGCCTGCCCCACCTCACTCCCCCGTTACCCCATCGCCTGCCCTACCTCATCCCCCTGTTACCCCATCGCCTGCCCCACCTCACTCCCCCGTTACCCCATCGCCTGCCCCACCTCACTCCCCCGTTACCCCATCGGCTGCCCTACCTCATCCCCCGTTACCCCATCGCCTGCCCCACCTCACTCCCCCGTTACCCCATTGCCTGCCCCACCTCATCCCCCTGTTACCCCATCGCCTGTCCCACCTCACTCCCCCGTTACCCCATCGCCTGTCCCACCTCACTCCCCCATACCCCCCTCGCCTGCCCCGCCTCACTCCCCCGTTACCCCATCGCCTGCCCCACCTCACTCCCCCGTTACCCCCATCCCACCTCACTCCCCCGTTACCCCATCGCCTGTCCCGCCTCACTCCCCCGTTACCCCATCGCCTGTCCCGCCTCACTCCCCCGTTACCCCATCGCCTGTCCCGCCTCACTCCCCCGTTACCCCATCGCCTGCCCCACCTCACTCCCACGTTACCCCCATCCCACCTCACTCCCCCGTTACCCCATCGCCTGCCCTACCTCATCCCCCCGTTACCCCATCGCCTGCCCTACCTCATCCCCCCGTTACCCCATCGCCTGCCCCACCTCACTCCCCCGTTACCCCATCGCCTGCCCCACCTCACTCCCCCGTTACCCCATCGCCTGCCCTACCTCATCCCCCGTTACCCCATCGCCTGCCCCACCTCACTCCCCCGTTACCCCATTGCCTGCCCCACCTCATCCCCCTGTTACCCCATTGCCTGTCCCCCTCAGTCCCCGTTACCCCATCGCCTGTCCCACCTCACTCCCCCGTTCCCCCCTCGCCTGCCCTGCCTCACTCCCCCGTTACCCCATCGCCTGCCCCACCTCACTCCCCCGTTACCCCCATCCCGCCTCACTCCCCCGTTACCCCATCGCCTGCCCCGCCTCACTCCCCCGTTACCCCATCGCCTGCCCCGCCTCACTCCCCCGTTACCCCATCGCCTGCCCCGCCTCATTCCCCCGTTACCCCATCGCCTGTCCCCCTCAGTCCCCGTTACCCCATCGCCTGCCCTACCTCACTCCCCTGTTACCCCATCCCCCCGTTACCCCATTGCCTGCCCCACCTCACTCCCCTGTTACCCCATCGCCTGCCCCACCTCACTCCCCCGTTACCCCATCGCCTGCCCCCCTCACTCCCCCGTTACCCCATCGCCTGCCCCCCTCACTCCCCCGTTACCCCATCGCCTGCCCCACCTCACTCCCCCGTTACCCCATCCCACCTCACTCCCCCGTTACCCCATCGCCTGCCCCACCTCACTCCCCCGTTACCCCATCGCCTGCCCCACCTCACTCCCCCGTTACCCCCATCCCACCTCACTCCCCCGTTACCCCCTCGCCTGCCCCACCTCACTCCCCCGTTACCCCATCGCCTGCCCCGCCTCGCTCCCCCGTTACCCCCATCCCACCTCACTCCCCCGTTACCCCATCGCCTGCCCCACCTCATCCCCCTGTTACCCCATCGCCTGCCCCCCTCGCTCCCCCGTTACTCCCTCGCCTGTCCCACCTCACTCCCCCGTTACCCCATCGCCTGCCCCACCTCACTCCCCGTTACCCCCATCCCACCTCACTCCCCGTTACCCCATCGCCTGTCCCCCTCAGTCCCCGTTACCCCATCGCCTGCCCCACCTCACTCCCCCGTTACCCCATCGCCTGCCCCACCTCACTCCCCAGTTACCCCATCGCCTGCCCCACCTCACTCCCCGTTACCCCCATCCCACCTCACTCCCCCGTTACCCCATCGCCTGCCCCACCTCACTCCCCCGTTACCCCATCGCCTGCCCCACCTCGCTCCCCCCGTTACCCCATCGCCTGCCCCACCTCACTCCCCCGTTACCCCATCGCCTGCCCCACCTCACTCCCCGTTACCCCCATCCCACCTCACTCCCCCGTTACCCCATCGCCTGCCCCACCTCACTCCCCCGTTACCCCATCGCCTGCCCCACCTCACTCCCCCGTTACCCTATCCCACCTCACTCCCCCGTTACCCCATCGCCTGCCCCACCTCACTCCCCCGTTACCCCATCGCCTGCCCCACCTCCCTCCCCCGTTACCCCCATCCCACCTCACTCCCCCGTTACCCCCTCGCCTGCCCCGCCTCACTCCCCCGTTACCCCATCGCCTGCCCCACCTCACTCCCCCGTTACCCCATCGCCTACCCCGCCTCGCTCCCCCGTTACCCCCATCCCACCTCACTCCCCAGTTAACCCATCGCCTGCCCCCCTCGCTCCCCCGTTACCCCATCGCCTGCCCCACCTCATCCCCCTGTTACCCCATCGCCTGCCCCCCTCGCTCCCCCGTTACTCCCTCGCCTGTCCCACCTCACTCCCCCGTTACCCCATCGCCTGCCCCACCTCACTCCCCGTTACCCCCATCCCACCTCACTCCCCGTTACCCCATAGCCTGTCCCACCTCACTCCCCCGTTACCCCATCGCCTGCCCCCCTCGCTCCCCCGTTACCCCATCGCCTGCCCCACCTCACTCCCCCGTTACCCCATCGCCTGCCCCGCCTCGCTCCCTCGTTACCCCCATCCCACCTCGCTCCCCCGTTACCCCATCGCCTGCCCCCCTCGCTCCCCCGTTACCCCATCGCCTGCCCCACCTCATCCCCCTGTTTCCCCATCGCCTGCCCCCCTCGCTCCCCCGTTACTCCCTCGCCTGTTCCACCTCACTCCCCCGTTACCCCATCGCCTGCCCCACCTCACTCCCCGTTACCCCCATCCCACCTCACTCCCCGTTACCCCATCGCCTGTCCCACTCAGTCCCCGTTACCCCATCGCCTGCCCCACCTCACTCCCCCGTTACCCCATCGCCTGCCCCACCTCACTCCCCCGTTACCCCATCGCCTGCCCCACCTCACTCCCCGTTACCCCCATCCCACCTCACTCCCCCGTTACCCCATCGCCTGCCCAACCTCACTCCCCCGTTACCCCATCGCCTGCCCCACCTCACTCCCCCGTTACCCCATCGCCTGCCCCACCTCACTCCCCCGTTACCCCCTCGCCTGCCCCGCCTCACTCCCCCGTTACCCCCATCCCACCTCACTCCCCCGTTACCCCATCGCCTGCCCCACCTCACTCCCCCGTTACCCCCATCCCACCTCACTCCCCCGTTACCCCATCCCACCTCACTCCCCCGTTACCCCATCGCCTGCCCCGCCTCACTCCCCCGTTACCCCATCGCCTGTCCCACCTCACTCCCCCGTTACCCCCTCGCCTGCCCCGCCTCGCTCCCCCGTTACCCCCTCGCCTGCCCCGCCTCGCTCCCCCGTTACCCCATCGCCTGCCCCGCCTCGCTCCCCCGTTACCCCCATCCCACCTCACTCCCCCGTTACCCCCTCGCCTGCCCCGCCTCGCTCCCCCGTTACCCCATCGCCTGCCCCACCTCACTCCCCGTTACCCCATCGCCTGCCCTTCCTCACTCCCCCGTTACCCCATCGCCTGCCCCACGTCACTCCCCCGTTACCCCATCGCCTGCCCCACCTCGCTCCCCCGTTACCCCCATCCCACCTCACTCCCCCGTTACCCCCTCGCCTGCCCCGCCTCACTCCCCCGTTACCCCCTCGCCTGCCCCGCCTCACTCCCCCGTTACCCCATCGCCTGCCCCGCCTCACTCCCCCGTTACCCCATCGCCTGCCCCACCTCACTCCCCCGTTACCCCATCGCCTGCCCCACCTCACTCCCCCGTTACCCCATCGCCTGCCCCACCTCACTCCCCCGTTACCCCATCGCCTGCCCCACCTCACTCCCCCGTTACCCCATCGCCTGCCCTACCTCATCCCCCTGTTACCCCATCGCCTGCCCCACCTCACTCCCCCGTTACCCCATCGCCTGCCCCACCTCACTCCCCCGTTACCCCATCGCCTGCCCTACCTCATCCCCCGTTACCCCATCGCCTGCCCCACCTCACTCCCCCGTTACCCCATTGCCTGCCCCACCTCATCCCCCTGTTACCCCATCGCCTGTCCCACCTCACTCCCCCGTTACCCCATCGCCTGTCCCACCTCACTCCCCCATACCCCCCTCGCCTGCCCCGCCTCACTCCCCCGTTACCCCATCGCCTGCCCCACCTCACTCCCCCGTTACCCCCATCCCACCTCACTCCCCCGTTACCCCATCGCCTGTCCCGCCTCACTCCCCCGTTACCCCATCGCCTGTCCCGCCTCACTCCCCCGTTACCCCCTCGCCTGCCCCGCCTCACTCCCCCGTTACCCCATCGCCTGCCCCACCTCACTCCCACGTTACCCCCATCCCACCTCACTCCCCCGTTACCCCATCGCCTGCCCCACCTCACTCCCCCGTTACCCCATCGCCTGCCCTACCTCATCCCCCCCGTTACCCCATCGCCTGTCCCACCTCACTCCCCCATACCCCCCTCGCCTGCCCCGCCTCACTCCCCCGTTACCCCATCGCCTGCCCCACCTCACTCCCCCGTTACCCCCATCCCACCTCACTCCCCCGTTACCCCATCGCCTGTCCCGCCTCACTCCCCCGTTACCCCATCGCCTGTCCCGCCTCACTCCCCCGTTACCCCATCGCCTGTCCCGCCTCACTCCCCCGTTACCCCCTCGCCTGCCCCGCCTCACTCCCCCGTTACCCCATCGCCTGCCCCACCTCACTCCCACGTTACCCCCATCCCACCTCACTCCCCCGTTACCCCATCGCCTGCCCCACCTCACTCCCCCGTTACCCCATCGCCTGCCCTACCTCATCCCCCCGTTACCCCATCGCCTGCCCCACCTCACTCCCCCGTTACCCCATCGCCTGCCCCACCTCACTCCCCCGTTACCCCATCGCCTGCCCCACCTCACTCCCCCGTTACCCCATCGCCTGCCCTACCTCATCCCCCGTTACCCCATCGCCTGCCCCACCTCATCCCCCTGTTACCCCATCGCCTGTCCCACCTCACTCCCCCGTTCCCCCCTCGCCTGTCCCACCTCACTCCCCCGTTCCCCCCTCGCCTGCCCCGCCTCACTCCCCCGTTACCCCATCGCCTGCCCCACCTCACTCCCCCGTTACCCCCATCCCGCCTCACTCCCCCGTTACCCCATCGCCTGCCCCGCCTCACTCCCCCGTTACCCCATCGCCTGCCCCGCCTCACTCCCCCGTTACCCCATCGCCTGCCCCGCCTCATTCCCCCGTTACCCCATCGCCTGTCCCCCTCAGTCCCCGTTACCCCATCCCCTGCCCTACCTCACTCCCCTGTTACCCCATCCCCCCGTTACCCCATCGCCTGCCCCACCTCACTCCCCCGTTACCCCATCGCCTGCCCCACCTCACTCCCCCGTTACCCCATCGCCTGCCCCACCTCACTCCCCCGTTACCCCATCGCCTGCCCCACCTCACTCCCCCGTTACCCCATCGCCTGCCCCACCTCACTCCCCCGTTACCCCATCGCCTGCCCCACCTCACTCCCCCGTTACCCCATCGCCTGCCCTACCTCACTCCCCTGTTACCTCATCGCCTGCCCCACCTCACTCCCCCGTTACCCCCATCCCACCTCACTCCCCCGTTACCCCATCGCCTGCCCCGCCTCACTCCCCCGTTACCCCATCGCCTGCCCCGCCTCACTCCCCGTTACCCCATCGCCTGTCCCCCTCAGTCCCCGTTACCCCATCGCCTGTCCCACCTCACTCCCCCGTTACCCCATCGCCTGCCCTACCTCACTCCCCTGTTACCCCATCCCCCCGTTACCCCATCGCCTGCCCCACCTCACTCCCCCGTTACCCCATCCCACCTCACTCCCCCGTTACCCCATCGCCTGCCCTACCTCACTCCCCTGTTACCCCATCGCCTGCCCCGCCTCACTCCCCCGTTACCCCATCGCCTGCCCCGCCTCACTCCCCCGTTACCCCATCGCCTACCCCGCCTCACTCCCCCTGTTACCCCATCGCCTGTCCCCCTCAGTCCCCGTTACCCCATCGCCTGTCCCACCTCACTCCCCCGTTACCCCATCGCCTGCCCTACCTCACTCCCCTGTTACCCCATCCCCCCGTTACCCCATCGCCTGCCCCACCTCACTCCCCCGTTACCCCATCCCACCTCACTCCCCCGTTACCCCATCGCCTGCCCCACCTCACTCCCCCGTTACCCCATCACCTGGCCCACCTCACTCCCCCGTTACACCATCGCCTGCCCTACCTCACTCCCCGTTACCCTATCGCCTGCCCTACCTCACTCCACCGTTACCCCATCGCCTGCCCCACCTCACTCCCCCGTTACCCCATCGCCTGCCCCACCTCACTCCCCCGTTACCCCCATCCCACCTCACTCCCCCGTTACCCCATTGCCTGCCCCACCTCGCTCCCCCGTTACCCCATCGCCTGCCCCACCTCGATCCCCCGTTACCCCTTCGCCTGCCCCACCTCACTCCCCCGTTACCCCCATCCCACCTCGCTCCCCCGTTACCCCATCGCCTGCCCCACCTCACTCCCCCGTTACCCCCATCCCGCCTCACTCCCCCGTTACCCCATCGCCTGTCCCGCCTCACTCCCCCGTTACCCCATCGCCTGTCCCGCCTCACTCCCCCGTTACCCCCTCGCCTGCCCCGCCTCACTCCCCCGTTACCCCATCGCCTGCCCCACCTCACTCCCCCGTTACCCCCATCCCACCTCACTCCCCCGTTACCCCATTGCCTGTCCCACCTCACTCCCCCGTTACCCCATCGCCTGCCCCACCTCACTCCCCCGTTACCCCATCGCCTGCCCCACCTCGCTCCCCCGTTACCCCATCGCCTGCCCCACCTCATCCCCCTGTTACCCCATCGCCTGTCCCCCTCAGTCCCCGTTACCCCATCGCCTGCCCCACCTCACTCCCCCGTTTCCCCATCCCACCTCACTCCCCCGTTACCCCATCGCCTGCCCCACCTCACTCCCCCGTTACCCCATCGCCTGCCCCACCTCACTCCCCCGTTACCCCATCGCCTGCCCCACCTCACTCCCCCGTTACCCCCATCCCACCTCACTCCCCCGTTACCCCATCGCCTGCCCCACCTCACTCCCCCGTTACCCCATCGCCTGCCCCACCTCACTCCCCCGTTACCCCATCGCCTGCCCCACCTCACTCCCCCGTTACCCTATCGCCTGCCCCACCTCACTCCCCGTTACCCCATCGCCTGCCCCACCTCACTCCCCGTTACCCCATCGCCTGCCCCACCTCACTCCCCCGTTACCCCATCGCCTGCCCCACCTCACTCCCCCGTTACCCCATCGCCTGCCCCACCTCACTCCCCCGTTACCCCATCGCCTGCCCCACCTCACTCCCCCGTTACCCCATCCCACCTCACTCCCCCGTTACCCCATCGCCTGCCCCACCTCACTCCCCCGTTACCCCATCGCCTGCCCCACCTCACTCCCCCGTTACCCCCATCCCACCTCACTCCCCCATTACCCCATCGCCTGCCCCACCTCGCTCCCCCGTTACCCCATCGCCTGCCCCACCTCACTCCCCCGTTACCCCCATCCCACCTCACTCCCCCGTTACCCCATCGCCTGTCCCGCCTCACTCCCCCGTTACCCCCTCGCCTGCCCCGCCTCACTCCCCCGTTACCCCATCGCCTGCCCCACCTCACTCCCCCGTTACCCCCATCCCACCTCACTCCCCCGTTACCCCATCGCCTGCCCCACCTCACTCCCCCGTTACCCCATCGCCTGCCCCACTTCACTCCCCCGTTACCCCATCGCCTGTCCCCCTCAGTCCCCGTTACCCCATCGCCTGCCCCACCTCACTCCCCCGTTACCCCCATCCCACCTCACTCCCCCGTTACCCCATCGCCTGCCCCACCTCACTCCCCCGTTACCCCATCGCCTGCCCCACCTCACTCCCCCGTTACCCCCATCCCACCTCACTCCCCCGTTACCCCATTGCCTGTCCCACCTCACTCCCCCGTTACCCCATCGCCTGCCCCACCTCACTCCCCCGTTACCCCATCGCCTGCCCCACCTCGCTCCCCCGTTACCCCATCGCCTGCCCCACCTCATCCCCCTGTTACCCCATCGCCTGTCCCCCTCAGTCCCCGTTACCCCATCGCCTGCCCCACCTCACTCCCCCGTTTCCCCATCCCACCTCACTCCCCCGTTTCCCCATCCCACCTCACTCCCCCGTTACCCCATCGCCTGCCCCACCTCACTCCCCCGTTACCCCATCGCCTGCCCCACCTCACTCCCCCGTTACCCCATCGCCTGCCCCACCTCACTCCCCCGTTACCCCCATCCCACCTCACTCCCCCGTTACCCCATCGCCTGCCCCACCTCACTCCCCCGTTACCCCATCGCCTGCCCCACCTCACTCCCCCGTTACCCCATCGCCTGCCCCACCTCACTCCCCGTTACCCCATCGCCTGCCCCACCTCACTCCCCCGTTACCCCATCGCCTGCCCCACCTGACTCCCCCGTTACCCCATCGCCTGCCCCACCTCACTCCCCCGTTACCCCATCCCACCTCACTCCCCCGTTACCCCATCGCCTGCCCCACCTCACTCCCCCGTTACCCCCATCCCACCTCACTCCCCCATTACCCCATCGCCTGCCCCACCTCACTCCCCCGTTACCCCATCGCCTGCCCCACCTCACTCCCCCGTTACCCCCATCCCACCTCACTCCCCCGTTACCCCATCGCCTGTCCCGCCTCACTCCCCCGTTACCCCCTCGCCTGCCCCGCCTCACTCCCCCGTTACCCCATCGCCTGCCCCACCTCACTCCCCCGTTACCCCCATCCCACCTCACTCCCCCGTTACCCCATCGCCTGCCCCACCTCACTCCCCCGTTACCCCATCGCCTGCCCCACTTCACTCCCCCGTTACCCCATCGCCTGTCCCCCTCAGTCCCCGTTACCCCATCGCCTGCCCTACCTCATTCCCGTGTTACCCCATCCCCCCGTTACCCCATCGCCTGCCCCACCTCACTCCCCCGTTACCCCATCGCCTGTCCCCCTCAGTCTCCGTTACCCCATCGCCTGCCCTACCTCACTCCCGTGTTACCCCATCCCCCCGTTACCCGATCGCCTGCCCCACCTCACTCCCCCGTTACCCCATCCCACCTCACTCCCCCGTTACCCCATCGCCTGCCCCACCTCACTCCCCCGTTACCCCATCGCCTGCCCCACCTCACTCCCCCGTTACCCCATCGCCTGCCCCACCTCACTCCCCCGTTACCCCATCGCCTGCCCCACCTCACTCCCCCGTTACCCCATCGCCTGTCCCGCCTCACTCCCCCGTTACCCCATCGCCTGTCCCGCCTCACTCCCCCGTTACCCCCTCGCCTGCCCCGCCTCACTCCCCCGTTACCCCATCGCCTGCCCCACCTCACTCCCACGTTACCCCCATCCCACCTCACTCCCCCGTTACCCCATCGCCTGCCCCACCTCACTCCCCCGTTACCCCATCGCCTGCCCTACCTCATCCCCCCGTTACCCCATCGCCTGCCCCACCTCACTCCCCCGTTACCCCATCGCCTGCCCCACCTCACTCCCCCGTTACCCCATCGCCTGCCCTACCTCATCCCCCGTTACCCCATTGCCTGCCCCACCTCATCCCCCTGTTACCCCATTGCCTGTCCCCCTCAGTCCCCGTTACCCCATCGCCTGTCCCACCTCACTCCCCCGTTCCCCCCTCGCCTGCCCCGCCTCACTCCCCCGTTACCCCATCGCCTGCCCCACCTCACTCCCCCGTTACCCCCATCCCGCCTCACTCCCCCGTTACCCCATCGCCTGCCCCGCCTCACTCCCCCGTTACCCCATCGCCTGCCCCGCCTCACTCCCCCGTTACCCCATCGCCTGCCCCGCCTCATTCCCCCGTTACCCCATCGCCTGTCCCCCTCAGTCCCCGTTACCCCATCGCCTGCCCTACCTCACTCCCCTGTTACCCCATCCCCCCGTTACCCCATCGCCTGCCCCACCTCACTCCCCCGTTACCCCATCGCCTGCCCCACCTCACTCCCCCGTTACCCCATCGCCTGCCCCACCTCACTCCCCCGTTACCCCATCGCCTGCCCCACCTCACTCCCCCGTTACCCCATCGCCTGCCCCACCTCACTCCCCCGTTACCCCATCGCCTGCCCCACCTCACTCCCCCGTTACCCCATCGCCTGCCCCACCTCACTCCCCCGTTACCCCATCGCCTGCCCCACCTCACTCCCCCGTTACCCCATCGCCTGCCCTACCTCACTCCCCTGTTACCTCATCGCCTGCCCCACCTCACTCCCCCGTTACCCCCATCCCACCTCACTCCCCCGTTACCCCATCGCCTGCCCCGCCTCACTCCCCCGTTACCCCATCGCCTGCCCCGCCTCACTCCCCGTTACCCCATCGCCTGTCCCCCTCAGTCCCCGTTACCCCATCGCCTGTCCCACCTCACTCCCCCGTTACCCCATCGCCTGCCCTACCTCACTCCCCTGTTACCCCATCCCCCCGTTACCCCATCGCCTGCCCCACCTCACTCCCCCGTTACCCCATCCCACCTCACTCCCCCGTTACCCCATCGCCTGCCCTACCTCACTCCCCCGTTACCCCATCGCCTGCCCCGCCTCACTCCCCCGTTACCCCATCGCCTGCCCCGCCTCACTCCCCCGTTACCCCATCGCCTGCCCCGCCTCACTCCCCCGTTACCCCATCGCCTACCCCGCCTCACTCCCCCTGTTACCCCATCGCCTGTCCCCCTCAGTCCCCGTTACCCCATCGCCTGTCCCACCTCACTCCCCCGTTACCCCATCGCCTGCCCTACCTCACTCCCCTGTTACCCCATCCCCCCGTTACCCCATCGCCTGCCCCACCTCACTCCCCCGTTACCCCATCCCACCTCACTCCCCCGTTACCCCATCGCCTGCCCCACCTCACTCCCCCGTTACCCCATCACCTGGCCCACCTCACTCCCCCGTTACACCATCGCCTGCCCTACCTCACTCCCCGTTACCCTATCGCCTGCCCTACCTCACTCCACCGTTACCCCATCGCCTGCCCCACCTCACTCCCCCGTTACCCCATCGCCTGCCCCACCTCACTCCCCCGTTACCCCCATCCCACCTCACTCCCCCGTTACCCCATTGCCTGCCCCACCTCGCTCCCCCGTTACCCCATCGCCTGCCCCACCTCGATCCCCCGTTACCCCTTCGCCTGCCCCACCTCACTCCCCCGTTACCCCCATCCCACCTCGCTCCCCCGTTACCCCATCGCCTGCCCCACCTCACTCCCCCGTTACCCCCATCCCGCCTCACTCCCCCGTTACCCCATCGCCTGTCCCGCCTCACTCCCCCGTTACCCCCTCGCCTGCCCCGCCTCACTCCCCCGTTACCCCATCGCCTGCCCCACCTCACTCCCCCGTTACCCCCATCCCACCTCACTCCCCCGTTACCCCATCGCCTGTCCCACCTCACTCCCCCGTTACCCCATCGCCTGCCCCACCTCGCTCCCCCGTTACCCCATCGCCTGCCCCACCTCATCCCCCTGTTACCCCATCGCCTGTCCCCCTCAGTCCCCGTTACCCCATCGCCTGCCCCACCTCACTCCCCCGTTTCCCCATCCCACCTCACTCCCCCGTTACCCCATCGCCTGCCCCACCTCACTCCCCCGTTACCCCATCGCCTGCCCCACCTCACTCCCCCGTTACCCCATCGCCTGCCCCACCTCACTCCCCCGTTACCCCCATCCCACCTCACTCCCCCGTTACCCCATCGCCTGCCCCACCTCACTCCCCCGTTACCCCATCGCCTGCCCCACCTCACTCCCCCGTTACCCCATCGCCTGCCCCACCTCACTCCCCCGTTACCCCATCGCCTGCCCCACCTCACTCCCCCGTTACCCCATCGCCTGCCCCACCTCACTCCCCCGTTACCCCATCGCCTATCCCACCTCACTCCCCCGTTACCCCATCGCCTGCCCCACCTCACTCCCCCGTTACCCCCATCCCACCTCACTCCCCCATTACCCCATCGCCTGCCCCACCTCACTCCCCCGTTACCCCCATCCCACCTCACTCCCCCGTTACCCCCATCCCACCTCACTCCCCCGTTACCCCCTCGCCTGTCCCGCCTCACTCCCCCGTTACCCCCTCGCCTGCCCCGCCTCACTCCCCCGTTACCCCCTCGCCTGCCCCGCCTCACTCCCCCGTTACCCCATCGCCTGCCCCGCCTCACTCCCCCGTTACCCCCATCCCACCTCACTCCCCCGTTACCCCATCGCCTGCCCCACCTCACTCCCCCGTTACCCCATCGCCTGCCCCACTTCACTCCCCCGTTACCCCATCGCCTGTCCCCCTCAGTCCCCGTTACCCCATCGCCTGCCCTACCTCATTCCCGTGTTACCCCATCCCCCCGTTACCCCATCGCCTGCCCCACCTCACTCCCCCGTTACCCCATCGCCTGTCCCCCTCAGTCTCCGTTACCCCATCGCCTGCCCTACCTCACTCCCGTGTTACCCCATCCCCCCGTTACCCGATCGCCTGCCCCACCTCACTCCCCCGTTACCCCATCCCACCTCACTCCCCCGTTACCCCATCCCACCTCACTCCCCCGTTACCCCATCGCCTGCCCCACCTCACTCCCCCGTTACCCCATCGCCTGCCCCACCTCACTCCCCGTTACCCCATCGCCTGCCCCACCTCACTCCCCGTTACCCCATCGCCTGCCCCACCTCACTCCCCCGTTACCCCATCGCCTGCCCCGCCTCACTCCCCCGTTACCCCATCGCCTGCCCCGCCTCACTCCCCCGTTACCCCATCGCCTGCCCCGCCTCACTCCCCCGTTACCCCATCGCCTGCCCCGCCTCACTCCCCCGTTACCCCATCGCCTGCCCCGCCTCACTCCCCCGTTACCCCATCGCCTGCCCCGCCTCACTCCCCCGTTACCCCATCGCCTGCCCCGCCTCACTCCCCCGTTACCCCATCGCCTGCCCCGCCTCACTCCCCCGTTACCCCATCGCCTGCCCCGCCTCACTCCCCGTTACCCCATCGCCTGTCCCCCTCAGTCCCCGTTACCCCATCGCCTGTCCCACCTCACTCCCCCGTTACCCCATCGCCTGCCCTACCTCACTCCCCTGTTACCCCATCCCCCCGTTACCCCATCGCCTGCCCCACCTCACTCCCCCGTTACCCCATCCCCCCGTTACCCCATCGCCTGCCCCACCTCACTCCCCCGTTACCCCATCCCACCTCACTCCCCCGTTACCCCATCGCCTGCCCCACCTCACTCCCCCGTTACCCCATCGCCTGCCCCACCTCACTCCCCCGTTACCCCATCGCCTGCCCCACCTCACTCCCCCGTTACCCCATCGCCTGCCCCACCTCACTCCCCCGTTACCCCATCCCACCTCACTCCCCCGTTACCCCATCGCCTGCCCCACCTCACTCCCCCGTTACCCCATCGCCTGCCCCACCTCACTCCCCCGTTACCCCATCGCCTGCCCCACCTCACTCCCCCGTTACCCCCATCCCACCTCACTCCCCCGTTACCCCATCCCACCTCACTCCCCCGTTACCCCATCCCACCTCACTCCCCCGTTACCCCATCGCCGGCCCCACCTCACTCCCCCGTTACCCCATCGCCGGCCCCACCTCACTCCCCCGTTACCCCATCGCCTGCCCCACCTCACTCCCCCGTTACCCCATCGCCTGTCCCCCTCAGTCCCCGTTACCCCATCGCCTGTCCCCCTCAGTCCCCGTTACCCCATCGCCTGCCCCACCTCGCTCCCCCGTTACCCCATCGCCTGCCCCACCTCGCTCCCCCGTTACCCCATCGCCTGCCCCGCCTCACTCCCCGTTACCCCATCGCCTGTCCCCCTCAGTCCCCGTTACCCCATCGCCTGTCCCACCTCACTCCCCCGTTACCCCATCGCCTGCCCTACCTCACTCCCCCGTTACCCCATCCCCCCGTTACCCCATCGCCTGCCCCACCTCACTCCCCCGTTACCCCATCCCCCCGTTACCCCATCGCCTGCCCCACCTCACTCCCCCGTTACCCCATCCCACCTCACTCCCCCGTTACCCCATCGCCTGCCCCACCTCACTCCCCCGTTACCCCATCGCCTGCCCCACCTCACTCCCCCGTTACCCCATCGCCTGCCCCACCTCACTCCCCCGTTACCCCATCCCACCTCACTCCCCCGTTACCCCATCGCCTGCCCCACCTCACTCCCCCGTTACCCCATCGCCTGCCCCACCTCACTCCCCCGTTACCCCATCGCCTGCCCCACCTCACTCCCCCGTTACCCCCATCCCACCTCACTCCCCCGTTACCCCATCCCACCTCACTCCCCCGTTACCCCATCCCACCTCACTCCCCCGTTACCCCATCGCCGGCCCCACCTCACTCCCCCGTTACCCCATCGCCGGCCCCACCTCACTCCCCCGTTACCCCATCGCCTGCCCCACCTCACTCCCCCGTTACCCCATCGCCTGTCCCCCTCAGTCCCCGTTACCCCATCGCCTGTCCCCCTCAGTCCCCGTTACCCCATCGCCTGCCCCACCTCGCTCCCCCGTTACCCCATCGCCTGCCCCACCTCGCTCCCCCGTTACCCCATCGCCTGCCCCACCTCGCTCCCCCGTTACCCCCTCGCCTGCCCTACCTCGCTCCCCCGTTACCCCATCGCCTGCCCCACCTCACTCCCCGTTACCCCCTCGCCTGTCCCCCTCACTCCTCCGTTACCCCCTCGCCTGTCCTACCTCACTCCCCCGTTACCCCATCGCGCGTCCCGTCTCAGTCCCCCGTTACCCCATCGCGCGTCCCGTCTCAGTCCCCCGTTACCCCATACCCCCGTTACCTGATCGCCTGCCCCACCTCACTCCCCCATTACCCCATCCCCCTGTTACCCCATCGCCTGTCCCCCTCAGTCCCCATTACTCCCTATTCCACCTCACTCCCCCGTTACCCCATCGCCTGCCCCACCTCACTCCCCCGTTACCCCATCCCCCTGTTATCCTATCGCCTGTCCCCCTCAGTCCCTGTTACCCCCATCCCACCTCAGTCACCCCATCCCTTGTCCCCCTCAGTCCCCATAACCCCATCACCTGTTCCCTCCAATCACCCGTTACCCCCTGTCCCACCTCAATCCCTGTTACCCGGTCGCCTTCCTCCTCAATCCCCTGTTGCCCCCTGTCCTCCTCAATCCCCTGTTGCCCCCTGTCCTCCTCAATCCCCTGTTGCCCCCTGTCCTCCTCAATCCCTTGTTACCCCATCGCCTGTCCCCCTCAATCCCTGTTACCCCATTGCCTGTCCCCCTCAATCCGACGTTACCCCCATCCCACCTCAATCCCCATTACCCCATCACCTGTCCTCCTCAATCTCCTCTTACCCTCTTTCCCCTCAATCCCCGTTACCCCATCGCCTGTCCTCCTCAATCCCCCATTACCCCCTGTCCCACCTCAATCCCCGTTACCCCATCGCCTGTCCTCCTCAATCCCCCATTACCCCCTGTCCCACCTCAATCCCTGTTACCCCATCACCTGTCCCCTTCAATCTCCCATTAGCGCCGTCCCACCTCAATCCCCATTACCCCATGACCCCATCCCCCTGTTAAGCCATCGCCTGTCCCCTTCAGTCCCTGGTTACCCTCTGTCCCACCTCAATCCCCGTTACCCCATCCCCCTGTTACTCCATTGCCTTTCCCCCTCAATCTGCTGTTACTGCCTGTCCCACCTCAATCCCTGTTACTCCATTGCCTGTCCCCCTCAATCCTCTGCCCCATCTCAATCCCTGTTACCCCATTGCATGTTCCCCTTCAATCCCCCGTTACCCCCATCCCACCTCAATCCCTGTTACCCCATCTCCCTGTTCAATCCCCCGTCCCACCTCAATCCCTGTTACCCCATCCCCCTGTTAACCCATTGCCTTGCCTCTTCAATCCCCTGCCCCACCTCAATCCCTGTTTCCGCATTGCCTTTCCCCCTCAATCCCCCGTCCCACCTCAATCCCTGTTACCCCATCCCCCTGTTACTCCATCTACTGTCCCCCTCAATCCCCATTACCCCATCACCCTGTTACCCCATCGCCTGTCCCCTTCAATCCCCTGCCCCACCTCAATCCCTGTTTCCGCATTGCCTGTCCCCCTCAATCCCCAGTGCCACCTCAATCCCCATTGCCCCATCCCCCTGTTACGCATTGCCTCCCCCCTCAATCCCCCGTTACACCCTGTCCCACCGTAATCCGTTACCCCATTCCCCTGTTACCCCATCGCCTGTCCCCCTCAATCCTCTGCCCCACCTCAATCCCTGTTATGCCATTGCCTGTCCCCCTCAATCCCGCATCCCACCTCAATCCCCGTTACCCCATCCCCCTTTTACCCCATCGTCTGTGCCCCTGAATCCCCCGTTACCTCCGTCCCACCTCAATCCCCATTACCCCATCCCCCTTTTACCCTATTGCCTGTCCCCCTCAATCTGCTGACCCACCTCAATCCCCATTACTCTGTCTCCCTTCAATCCCATTACCCCTTTTCCCTGGTAAACTCTGTCCTCCTTAATCCTCATTACCCCATTATCTCCCTGCTACTCCATTGTGTGCCCCCCCTCAATCCCCGTTACTCTGTCTCCCTCCAATCCCATTACCCCATTAAGATTTGTCCTCCTTATTCCTCTTTACCCCCATCTCCCTGTTACCCTATTGTCTGTCCCCTGTTACCCCATCCCCCTGTCTCCCTGTCCCCCCTCAATCCTTGTTACCCCTGTCACCCCCTGTCCTCAATCCCTGTTACTCTGTCCCCTGTTACCTCATTACCTGTCTCCATTACTTGTCCCCCTGTTACCCTATGTCCCCCTCAATCCCTGTTACCCCCATCACCCCCTGCCCCCATCACTCCCTGTCCTCAATTCCAGTTACTCCATCCCCAGTTACCTCAGTGCCTGTCCCCATTACCCCGTCCCTCTGTTACCCCCAGTCCTCCTCAATCCCTGTTACTCCATCCCCCTGCTACCTCATTACCCTGTCCTCCTCAATCCCCATTACCCTGTCCCCCTGTTACCCCGTCTCTTGTACCTCTGTTACCCCTGTCCCCCCTCCTATAATTACCCCCTCTTAAGCCCTGTTCCCCCTCCTCTGTTACCCTGTTCCCGGTTACCCCGTCACCTGTCCCCCCAACCGTTACCCACATCCCCTTTCCTGTTACACCCTGTTCCCCCTTCCCTGTTATCCCCATCCCCCTGCTACTCCATTACCCCACCACCACCCCAGTCCCCACCCCCTGTTGTTCTTTTCCCCCTCAACCCCCATTGCCCCTGCCCTGCTCATGTCCCTTCTCCTTTCCAGTTTTCTGGACTCTGCACCCCCTGGAAGAGCCTCAGGGGCATCAGGAATGCCAGTTTCCCCACCCTAGGTAAGGGTCCGGCTGAGGATCGCACCCTTAAGTGAGCATTGGCTATACGAGTGGGGTGCTGCTCCATGGCACTCAAAGTGGGTCTCCACCTGTTCCACAGCGGGTAGTAAAAGGAAAGGGTGTTTCTTAGCTGCCCCCTTTACATTCCCCATCAGGACAGTGACAGCTTTTGTAGACAAACGCCATGAAAGTTAATGCAGAGTAAAGCAGGGTGTGAATTTAAAGAAGAATAGCTGTTTCTGAATACCTTCCTGTGTACATGCTCTTATTCTAGAATAATGGTGCCTTATTCTGAATTAATTTAAATAACTTCCAAATGAATTAAGCTAATTTGGAGTAAAGCACACTTATTCGTGAATACTCCTGGCCACATATGGAGTTACTAAGGAATAGCTAATTGGAATAACTCCCTGTGTAGACTGCCCCAACAGTGTCCACATGTTGAGTTAATCAGGAATAGCTGATACTGTCCTTTGGATTTGGCTCTCAGTACACCTTCCACTTCTTTTAGCTTTCTCTTGGTAGTGTAAGTAACATTTCCTCTGTCATTGGTGGCTCAGTCTCCAAATATTCAACTGATTTCCAAGTAGTCTATGTTATTCGTTAGGTATGGGATAGCCCCTTCAGAAGTGCAGTCTTCTGTGTGGGAACAGCATCTCTGTTCTCCTTGTACTATTAGAAGCATCTGTGTTCTCCTTGTGCTTTGCACTGTGCATTCTTCAGACATGCCACCTGGTGACCTCTTGGTTTTGTTGTTCAGTTCCTTATTCCTTGTGAGGCACGATAATTTGCACCACACGGTGGTAATGTCGGCTTCCTTTCAGTGGGCTCTGCTTCCTTTCATCCTTCATCCAGTGAACCAGGGTTAAGAGCCCTGCTCTTTGGATTCTGATCATGTACAAGCCACTTGGAAGTTTCCCAAGATTTTGGTTTGATTTTTCCCGTATTTATTGTTGCATCCTATGTCATGTAACTGTAGGTGTTTTCAGTATCTATATAACTGTGCAATCCTTTAATGACTCTCATGAAACTCTTGGAGTATTGAGTAATCTCACTAAGATCTTGGACTATTGCAATGACTCTTGTGGCAGTGAGTTCCAACACTTTATGTACTGCATAAAAATTATCTCCTTTATCAAATTTAAATTTATTCTCTTCCAATTTCATGGGATGTCCTTTTGTTCTTGTATTGTAAGAAAGGGTAAATAGAAGTGCTTTTACCTACTCTATACCAGTGTCATTCTTGTCCCCTCGTCTTTGTCTCTTTTCTAAATGAAGTAGTCCTAATCATTTCAATCTCTCATATGGAAATCTTTCCATTCTTCTTAGATATTAAACTTTTAAAAACTTTAAATTTGAAGTGACTCTCTACTTGCAGGGTATAAATCTGTAAGATCCTCAAAGTTTTGATTTTTAAAAGTACAGTATACTTTGTCTTGTGTAAAATGTGCTGGCTTCCGACTAGCTGTATCTTTTAAAATCTTGGATTGTGAATAATTGTTGGCTATCCAATAATCAGCCTGGCACATACAATCATAGAACTGGAAGGGACCTTGAGAGGTCATCTAGTCTAGTCTCCTGCACTTGTGGCAGGACTAAATATTATCTAGACCATTCTTGACAGGTGTTTTTCTAATCTGCTCTTAAAAATCTCCAATGATGGAGATTCTACAACCTCCCTAGGCAATTTTTTCCAGTGCTTAACCACCCTGACAGGAATTTTTTCCTAATGTCCAACCTAAACCTCTCTTGCTGCAATTTAAGACCATTGCTTCTTGTCCTATCCTCAGAGGCTAAGAAAAACAATTTTTATCCCACCTCCTTGTAACAACCTTTTATGTACTTGCAAACTGTTATCATGTCCCTTCTCAGTCTTCTCTTTTCCAGACTAAACAAACCCAGTTTTTTCAATCTTCCCTCATAGGTCATGTTTTCTAGATCTTTAATTATTTTTGTTGCTCTTCTCTGCACTCTTTCCAATTTGTCCACATATTTCCTGAAATGTGGTGCCCAGAACTGGACACAATACTCCAGTTGAGGCCAAATCAGCACAGAGTAGCACGGAAGAATTACTTCTCTTGTCTTGTTTACAACACTCCTGCTGATACACCCAGAATGATGTAGCTGTTTTTGCAACAAGGTTACACTGTTGACTCATATTTAGCTTGTGGTCCACTATGACCCCCAGATCCCTTTCCGCAGTACTCCTTTCTAGGCAGTCATTTCCCATTTTGGATGTATGCAACTGATTGTTCCTTCCTAAATGGAGTACTTTGCATTTGCCCTTATTGAATTTCATCCTATTTACTTTAGACTATTTCTCCAGTTTGTGCAGATCTCTTTGAATTTTAATCCTATCCTCCAAAGCACTTGCATCCCCTCCCAGCTTGGTATCGTCCACAGACTTTGTAAATGTACTCTCTATGCTATTATTTAAATCATTGTTGAAGATATTGAACAGAACCGGACCCAGAACTGATCCCTGCGAGACCCCACTCATTATGTCCTTCCAGCATGATAGTGAACCACTGATAACTACTCTCTGAGAATGGTTTTCCAACCAGTTTTACACCCACCTTATAGTAGCTCATCTGGGTTGCATTTCTCTAGTTTGTTTATGAGAAGGTCATGCGAGACAGTATCAAAAGCTTTACTAAAGTCAAGATATACCCCGTCTGTCGCTTCCCCCCATCCACAAGGCTTGTTACCCTGTCAAAGAAAGCTATTGGGTTGGTTTGGCACAATTTGTTCTTGACAAATACATACTGAATGTTACTTATCACCTTATTATCTTCTAGATGTTTGCAAATTGATTGGTTAATTATTTGCTCCATTATCTTTCCGGGTACAGAAGTTAAGCTGACTAGTCTGTAATTCCGTGGGATGTCCTTATTTCCCTTTTTATATTGTCTGTTATTTAATATAAAAGTATTGTATTGTATGCTTGTACATTCAATGTAAGTTTTGTGACTTTCTTTCCTTAAGGGAAAAAATATGCAAGTTCTGGAGAAGAGGAGGATAAGGAAGATGATAAAGGTGGGATCACAAAACTTTTTCAAGCTCTGCTTGATTAAAGGAGCACTGCCATGTCTATTCAGCTTATAATTAGGATCTGCTGGCTACGATTTGTTCTTGTGGGTGTGTGTACAATGACTCCACCTGTCTGCTCCCTTTGAGTGATCAGGCAGTGTCAATAAAACATACAAGAGCTCTGCTTTCTCAGTCCTTCAGAGGACAGGGTTCTTTCCTTTTTGATTCACTGTTTGCTCACGTTAGTGGCACATCTGGAAAGAGTGGAGAGGATAGTGGGATGTCTTTACAAAGGCACCCATGTTAGTCAAATGATTTAATCACACTGTTAAACAATAATAGGATACCGATTTAAATTCAGCATGTCCTCTGGAATGGTTGAAGCATGAAGGGCCATATGAATGTTAGCATATCTGTCACGTAAATACCTAGCAATGCCGGCTACAACAGTGCCATACAAACCTTTGTTCTCACTTTCAGGTGACGTAAATAAGAAATCGGCAGCATTCTCTCCCGTAAATATAAACAAACTTGTTTATCTTAGTGATTGGCTGAACAAGAAGTAGGACTGAGTGGACTTGTAGGCTCTAAAGTTTTGTTTTTATGTGCAGTCATGTAAAAAAAAATTCTACATTTGTAAGTTGCACTTTCATGATAAAGAGCTCGCACTACCATACTTGTATGAGGTGAATAGAAAAATACTATTTCTTTTATTTATCTTTTTTACAGTGCAAATATTTGTAATCAAAAATAATATAAAGTGAGCACTTTGTATTCTGTGTTGTAATTGAAATTAATATATTTGAAAATGTAGAAAAATATCCAAAATACTTATAATAAATTTAAATTAGTATTCTGTTATTGTTAAGAAGTGCAATTAAAACTGTGATTAATAGCAACTTTATCTAGTTAGTTTGTTTTGCATTAATTGCTTGTGTTAACAGCAATTAATTGACAGCCCTAGTCACAAGGTATTATATACTTATCACTCCATAAATGTACACAGTACTGTAAAAGGCATAGAAAAAGCATAGTCCCTGCTCCAAAGAGCTTACAGTCTAATAGACAAGGCGTGGAATACAAATGAGACAAAACCTCTTAAATTGTACTTTTGTTACAGTCCTTATTTATGGAATAGGCTAAGTTTCTATAACCAAAGTTAAAGGTGTATTCTGATTAATTACCATTGGTTAAAGATAGATTCTGCTTGCTTTTGCTCTCCCGTTGTCAAAAGGTGTTCTCAAATTCAACTATCAGAGGGTAGCCGTGTTAGTCTGTATCTACAAAAACAAGGAGTCTGGTGGCACCTTAATTCAACGAGATTCTTATTAACTTCTGGTCTTAAACTTTTTTATATTGCTGCTGTACACTTTCTAGCAGCTGCTGTTTCACCTCAGAAGTGACTGCTGTTCAGTGCTGCATGAAGTGAAGTGATTCCTGGTGAAGTGAAGTGTAGTTTGTATAATCAAGTATTTTGGGTTTCATTTAGATGAAAGGTGCTATATAAAAGTGAAATTGACATTGAGATCAGTAGGGAAAGTGAAAATGACATTCTTAAAGCAAGATGAAATTGGTCTTGTTACTCTTCAGTGTCCGTGTTACTCTGCATCAGAAAGAGGGCTTTTTGAGAAATAAATTTCTTGATTATGTTTTTCGTAACTCTAATCCCCTAATACTGTAATTGCCAATTTAGGTCTGTATTGTGCATTGTGATCTGTGTGGGCTGAGCCCCATTGAAGTCACTAGGGCTCTCTATGTGGCAATTCGCCTTCACAACTCTGTAGGTTACAAATGTATATAGCCTACTTGTTGATGAGGTATATTATCATTGGAAAATGTGTTTATTTCATCATAATGTTTGTTACAGGTGGAGCTTGCAGCGCCACCAACTGCCTTTTTGTTCTGTGTTTGTATGGCACCTAGCACAATGGGGTCCTTGTCCATGACGAGGGCTCCTCGGTGCTACGACAATACAAATAAGAAACATAATAATTAAGGTTGCCCGATACTTCCCATTGTAAGACCCTGTTTTCAGATGGTTATAGCTTTGCCAAACTTTAACCATTTGGGCTGAAACTTTCCATGTTGGGTATCTGCTTCAGGCTGAGTTATTTTTGGAAAGTTTTAGCTAAAATGGTGTAGCCGTTTCTGAAAACAAGGCTATGGAAAAATACATTATTTTACTATATTCTGTTTGTTACAACTGTTTTGCTGAGAAGTTTAGTGCCCTATAATTTAGAGCAGGGACTTGAAATCTGGCAGGGGGGATAGCCTTTGTGTCAGGGATGTGCCTTTTGCTGTTCCCATGAATGTGTGCCCAAATGCAGCCAAGTTATGAGCCATTGAAAAATCTCCTTGCATGTGCTCAGTAGACTTGTTGGAGCTTCTTACATAAATTCTGCGAAGATTCTGTGTGCATTGAGCATGTTCCAGCCCAGGGCTCCCTACAATTGCTGCACCTGGCTGCTGCAGGCTGGGGTGGGATCAGGCACTGGATCTGAGAGCAGGAGATGGCCTGATCTGTGCTCAATGATACCCCATTGGCGCTCAGACAGCATGGAGAAGGAAAGTGTCTGACTGAATTAGAGGAGGCAATAGCCAGACCAGAGTGGTGGCGGGGAGTGGATTGGGACAAGGAGTCTTGGGGGTGGGGGTAGAGAAACTAAGACTTGGAGTTGTCAGGGTAAGGAGACTGTGACTGGTTGGGCAAGGAGACTTGGAGATGTGGGAGGAGACTGGACATGGATTTGGGAGCAGGGAGACTTGGAGTGGGGAAGAACCATGGGAGGGGAGACGCATTTGATGGGGAGCTGGGTGCAGGGCGAGAACTGGACTGACTGGGCAAAAAGATTGGAACAAGGAGATGGAAAAGAGATGGAGATTGGATGAGGAACCAGGAGGGGGAGACTGAGAGCCATGGGGGAAATTGAGATGGGGAGGGACAAGTGGAGGTTGGGGCAGTGAAACAGATTGGGTGAGGAGCCAGGAGTGGGGAACTGGGACTGGATGGGAAAGAAGGCTGGGGGTGGGAGTGAGGGAGAGACGGACTCAGAGCCCTGAGGAGGAGATTAGGACTGTCTGGGCAAGGAGATTCAGACAGGGATGTGGAGTATGGGACTATCCTGAGGAGCCAGGGGTGAGGAAGAAACAGGACTGGAACAGTGGCAGATTAGAGGGGACTTGGCAGAATAGGTCAAAAGCTTGGGGGACACAGGGAGAAGGGTCCCACTAGAGAACACTCCCTAAGGAATTCTTGGTTTATTCTAGATTCTAAAGTTTTGCCATTCCTCTGCCATCAGCAAATATCTGTGAAACCCTCTGGCAAAGTGTCTCATCACTCTCTATTGCTGGTCCGCATAGACTCTGACAACCTTACTGCTGTCACTCACTCCATTAGCTCAAGTGATCATATCCTACTTTTTTCCACCTATGAAAATTTTGGTTAAATGACTTGCCCAGCATCACATAGGAACTCTGTGCTAGAGGCAGGGATAGGATCCAGTTCTCCAGGGTAGCATTCAACTGCTTTAACCTTGAGACAATCCTTTCTCTTCCTGCAATTCCCTGCCTCGTTCACTCACCCCTTCCAGTTTCGGCAATAAATGAGGCAGGGGTCCAACAGACAGACTTCTTTGCTACACAACTCTGATTTGTCCCAGAGCAGGTCCATCCTGTGCACTGAATGGGGCAGGGATCCTGTGGGGAAAAATGGTGTGGGATTACGTGGCAGAATTCAATTATTATATAAATTCAACGAATAATATAGAAGTTTATTTGTAAGCCCTTTTTTCTTTTTCTCAATTTAAATGTTCACATTTGAGGGAAATTATGGGATGAGGGTATGACAATTATTTAAGGAGAGTAGACATTGAGATTCAAAAAGTTAAATCATGATAACCGTTAAAACACAAATTGTCAACATCACATTTCAAAATATAGACAGTAAATATCCTTAAATCAAACTCTTAAGTTCTCAAGCAGCATTTTTCTTGCTTAGCCTGTCTGTAAATTTTGTTTAATATTGATAGAAATATTTTTTGTTGCTTTGTGTGTGTACAGTGAAATCGATGTTTACCGATTAAAAATCTAATCCTTCCAAGCCAAATCATAATGCATACACAGAAGGCGGGAGGGTGAATCATGTTTGCCCTGGTCCTCTGAATTCTGTCATTTCCTAACTTTTGAGTGCTTCACTTTGCAACCTTAACATTCTTTTAATGGTGGCTTTTGTGTGTAATTTTCTAGGTTTAAAAAAAAAAAAATCCATCATGTGCAATCATACTGACATCAACATACGCCATCAGCAGGTTGGAATCTTAGATCTGGTGCACTGGAAAGGGATGGGACAGTTTGCTAGTGGGTTTCCCAGTTATTTGCTGACAGCAGAGAAACGGAAGTACTTGGTTCTATTCTGGATTCTAAAGGTCGCACACCCTTCTGCCTCTTTCCGAAGCTTTTAATCCTTTCTGCCTGATTCCCTATAACATGTCTTTGACTTAGTGCTGTTTTTCCTCACCCTGGCTCCTCATCCCAGACTGTCCCCATGCCCACTCAGTCCTAATCTCCTTTTCATGGCTTCCCATCCTAGCCTCAGTTTCTTCTTCCCACTCCCCCCCTCCCAACTCCTTGTCACCAGTCTCCTTGCCCAACCAGTCCCATTCCCTCCCCTGGCTCCTCACCCAATCTGTCTCCCCTTTCCTCCAGTCATGTCCCCTACTCCCTTCCCCCCCCCCGACTCCCAGTCTAAGGCCATGGCTCCTCTACAAACTTGTGCTAGCATAGCTCTATCATCAGGGTGTGAAGAGGTGCTGGAAAAAGCTCCAGAGGTGCTGGAGAAAGTTATAGTGGCAGAAGCACAATTTTGATATTATATCTGCATCCACACTAGGAGCGCTTTGCTGGTATGGTATACCAACAGAGCCTTCCAAGTATAGATCTGACCACAACCTCTCTCTCTTGGCTCCTCATCCAACCTTAGTATTCCTCCGTCCCTTCCCCCAACTGCTTGCCCCGGTTTCTTTGTCCAGTCAGTCTCACTTCTCCTCTCCCTCCCCCCCCCCGCCCCCAGTGCATCAGATCTGTCACAGGGGGACTAAATTCACATTGCACAGGCAAGCTTAAATCTGGCATTTCCTAACTTTTCGGTGCTTGACTTCGCAAACTTTACATTTTTACATATTTTTTGTGTAACTTTAAATCAGTTGTCTAGCCACTGAATGGTCTTATTTTCCTCTCTGATGCATGTGTCCAAATGCTCATTAACATCAATAAGAGTTACCCTGTGATGGAAGATTAGACCCTTAATGTAGGTCCTTCATAAGCAAAGTTTCACCTATGTGCTATGCTAGGAATATCAGACTTGTGCAACTGTATACATGCTTTTTGCATATAGCTGTATCCTAAGCAGTATCCCTTTTAAATATTTGCTGCTTGTTGAAAAAAACCAAGGCCTGGAGTTGGAGTAAAGCTTATTCTGGCACTAAGCACATTGACTCACTTAAGAATTGGTTGTGGTTCATTACCGCTCAAGTGATCTGAACAGCATGAAACTAGAATGACTTTAAGGGCTTGTCTACACATGAAACTGTTCAGGACAGCTCTTCCTGAATAACTCTGTGTGTGAATGTTTTTATTCTGCAATATTAGTTTTAATGTATTTTTTGAATGACTATAAAGCTAGGATCCCTGGGCATGGACCAGGACCCCATTGTTCTGATGCTGTATAAACACAGAATAAAAAGACTGTCTATGCCCCAAGGAGCTTATAAAATCGAAGAGTCAACTGGGGAGTACAAGGAAACAGTGAGACAATATTGGTGAACATGATAGGCAGTGGTCTCTCCACACATAGTCAGTAATGGCTCCATTTGTAGACAAACCCGAACATTATTCAAGTCCTTAATGTTGAAAATGGAGGCGGGGGGGACCATTTAATTAATTACATTGAAAGCTCTTTACATTTTTTTCATTTCAAAACGAAACCAAAGTGCATTGCAATAAAAAAGAAGAAAGGGCAAGATCCAGTGAACCTACAAAGGAATGTCATGGACAGCACAAGGTCTCTGGGGTGGAAGAGCACATTGGCCTCTTCTCGAGGAGGGCTTTGGGGGTGCATTAAGAATCTTGGGGGGCGGAGTAAGAGTTCATTTGCGTTAAATGGAGTTTGCAACGTGAGCTATATTGGGCCAGGGAGTCTCTCATATTAGCCTGGGGAAGCACAACAGGTTTACAAATTAAGATGGGGTAGACTTAAATATTTGGCTGGGCTACAGGGGGTGGCACAGTGTTTTCTTTTTCCTCAAAGTGAGCATGTCTAGGGTTGCAATAATTCCATTGTTTGAGACAAAGCTATGTCGGTCCCATCATACTTTGCCACCTTGTGTGTGTTGACTTCATTTTTTTTCGTTCTTGGGGCTTGTGTTTACTTTTTTGTTTTAAAAACACTATTTCTAGCACTTACGAGAATTAAGCTGTGACTTTTATACAACCTGCCAGGTATGGTGATCTGTTCCCTTTCTTTCTTTCTTTCTTTTTTTTTTTTTTCTTCCATGCTCACGTAGTGGATTTAGCAGAAAATTCCCTTTTAAACAAGCTTATCCGGAAGTCTCTGGTAGAATCCAATCATCATGTTGAAGTCCTGCAGCGAGATCCCAGCTCCCCTCTCTTCTCAGTAAAAACCTTTGAAGAACTGCATCTGTGAGTAACTGGGACAGAACTACACACTGAAAAAGGGCAGTCAGGTCAATGGGCCAGTAGTAATTTCGTGGGGGTTTTAGTCATGTTCTGTCACGCAATCACTAGCAGGAGGGTCTCTGCCAATTGAAGTCACTAAAACACAGGATTGGGGACTTCAACAGCAGAGTCCAGGGAAGGGGTAGGGACGGTTTTGTGGCCTGCAGCATGCAGGGGGTCAGACCAGATGATCATAATGGTCCCTTCTGACCTTAAAGTCTATGAATCTCCTTTGAATTTGGGAGTGATAGTACAATACAGTAAAAATCAAATACAGTTAAATGGGGAAGACACGCAGACATACATTGAAGGATTCATCCGTTCCACTGTAGTGTGATCTTGTGAGACTAACATGTCCTGGTACCATATCCAAAAAACACATTGAAACACGATTGTAATCCACCCATATTTTAACACTGATTTTTAGATGCCGTAGCTATAGACACCTTAAAGAGTTTTTTTTTTTTCTTGCCAGTATGGAAAGGAAAAACAATCTATAGCTATAATGAAAACTGTTTTTAATGTAGGTAAATATATAGACTAAAATAGTTCCTAAACATGGTTTAAGCATGTCAGTCTTTCCACACAACTATGATCCGACCATATTACAACATGGATTTTCACTGATGTTTCCTAACCACATTTAAACATGGTTATTTTTGTGGTGTACCCAGGCCCTGATTAGGATTAGATGCAAGATTTCCAAGGGAAGGTGTATAGGAAATGATGGTGTTATGCCAACAGATGAGTCTTCCTTCTGTCGGCTGGACTAGAGCCACAGCAGGGAACAGTTAGAACACGTCTAAATAAGCTTTAAAACCAAAACATGCTGATAATATGCTGCAAAAGATCTTGTAGTGATACCTCTCCCAAGAGCATGTGTGGTACCTGTGACAGAGTGTTGGGTTTGGTCAATATTTTATATTTCCTAATAGAAGATGGATTGGGCAATAATTTGTTTCATGGTAAAGGACATAAAATAAATGGGAAAAGGTCACACCTAATTGCTTTCCTTAACAGAATTGGGGATTGGTTGAATACAGCAAGTGGGGCTAAGATGTTTAGCATGTGAGAGACGGATATCAAACATTGGTAAAGCATCTTTGTATCCTCAGTGGCCCATCTCTTAAAGAATGCAGAGTCCCCCAAACCCTACTGAGTGCGTGAGTAATTGGATAAAACTGGTTTGGAAGGTAGGGTGGCAACCTTGGATTGTGGTTGGGGTACCCTATCTATCTCTCAAGTATCAGGGGGTAGCCGTGTTAGTCTGTATCTACAAAAACAACAAAGAGTCTGGTGGCACCTTAAAGACTAACAGATTTATTTGGGCATAAGCTTTCGTGAGTAAAAACCTCACTTCTTCGGATGCATAGAGTGAAAGCTTTCACTCTATGCATCCGAAGAAGTGAGGTTTTTACTCACGAAAGCTTATGCCCAAATAAATCTGTTAGTCTTTAAGGTGCCACCAGACTCTTTGTTGTTTCTATCTATCTCTCTGGACTTGACAGCAGGGGCTGACTCTGACAAGAGACTGTCAGACAGAACAGGTCTTGCTTTTTAGACATTAAGATCGTTTTTCCTCTGACTCAACTGAGAATGTCCTATCCAGTTCAGCTAGATAGGTTAAGCTAACCATCGCTTTTGTTTTAACTCCATTTTCTCTTGGCTTTTAATAAACCTTGTTTTTGTTACAAATACTCTTTTATCAGTAATTTCACATGCCTGAATGTCCTACTCAAGTTCCCGGACTGGAGAAAAAGACATGAGAAAAATCCCGTAACACATTTTATTTAGTAGGATTTGGAAATCTAATCATAGGTATGTTATGACCATATCTCAGATGAGGGTACACGGTAGACTACATTCTTTGGAAAGGAGTATGCAGCCTAAAACGTTTTGAAAGCACTGTCCTAAGGCATCTCATCACTTGCTTGTAAATAGTTTGATTTTTTTCCTGGTTTGGCAGGAAGAAAGAGTTATTACAGGGGATTTATGAAATGGGTTTCAACAGACCATCCAAGATACAGGAGACAGCGCTTCCTATGATGCTAGCTGACCCGTGAGTACTTGCAAAACAAGGTGTAAAACATGCTATTTGCATTTGTTCATTATTTTCATATTTCTGCCATTCTGGTCATAGGCATGGTTTGACTTCTATATTTGGGGGGGCAGGGCCTGGCAGAGCAGGGCCAGCTCCACATGGAGGGGACTGAAGAGGGAGCGCCACCTCCACCCCAACTCACCTCAGCAGCCCACCCAGCCTGTCTGGGTTTGAGGGAGGGGTAGGGTGCAATAAAAAATTATAACTCAGTGGAGTGGGGGACTCAAAAAGTTTGAAAACAGCTCAGGGTGCAGGGAGCGGATAACCGGGGGTAGCTCAGGGTGCAGGCAGAGGATAGCTCAGGGCTGTGTGCTGGGAGGGCCCCCCCCCCCACTTCCCAGAGGGCTCTTCCAGTCCTGCAGCTGAGTTCCCCTGCCCAGGCAGCTCTTACCAGCTGTATGAACAGTCAAAGGGGGCTGAGAACTGAGGAGCACCAGCAGGAGGAGGAGGGGGGAGCCTCCGTGGCACCAGCCAGAGCAGCAGCCACCCTGCACTGCCTGGCTCCAGCTTCCCGCCTCTGACCTGGAGTGGGGTATCGGAGGGGTGTGTGTGGAGCTGCCCCCCTCTGCTTATGGCATTGGAGTTTGGGAGGGCAAGCCCCCCCATGTCTCCCCCAGACTCTTCCAATGCTTCTGGTTCTCCTTCTCCCTGGCTGATCATACCTGCAATGCTTAATCTCCTTCCCTGACTCCTTATGTCTTGGTGTCACACTAGATTCCATTCAGTTTTTCCCATGGCGTAGTGTGGAGAGGAGTGGGGGGGGGGGCATTGCCCTCCCGCAAATTGCAAGCTTTGGGTGACACACGGGGGGAGGGGGGACAGATTTCTGCCTTCCATTTGGCCCTGCTCCCTCCCCAAGCAAGCCCTGCTGCGCGGGACAGGCCCAAGCCCCCCTAGGGGAGCACGGAGGAATGTTTGGGCGGGGATGGGGGAGCAGTGACACCAGGTGCTCTACGTGGCCAGGTCAGTTTCCTCATGCAGGCTGACTGCACAGCCTGGCCTTGCAGCAGCAATATCCCCTCGGACACAGCCCCTCCCTGCAGCCTGAGCTACAGTCCTCCTGGCACATAGCCCCTACCTACCCGCTGCCTGTACCTGGAGCTACACCCCTGCCAGCAGCACACAGTCTCTAGCTCCCCCCTCCCTACACCTTAAGGGGTTTTCAAACTTTTTGAGCTGAGGCCCTCCTTTTAGTTACAGTTTTTGGTTGCATGTCCCTCTCCACCGCCAACCCAGAGAGTCTGGGTGGCCTTCTGAGGTGAGTCAGGGGATGGAGGTGCTGCTCTGTCCTGGGGCCTTGCCGTGTGTAGTTGGCCAGAGCCTCACAGAGTTGTTCAGGACCCCCTGCCTGCCTGCATAGTCTCCAGCTGCTGGCTGTCCCAGGTATGTCTACATGGAAATAAAAGCCCTGCAGCAAGGCCATGGCTGGCCCAGGTCATCTGATTTGGGCTTGTGGGGCTCAGGCTGTGGAGATAAATATCACTGTGTGGATGTTCAGCCTCGGGTTGGAGCCTGAGCTCTGGGACTCTCCACCCATGCAGGGGTCCCAGAGCTCGGGCTCCAGCCTGGGCCAGAATGTTTACACAGCAGTTTTTCAGCCCCTGAGCCCTACAAGCCTGAGTCAGCTGACCCTCCCAGCCCCACGATCTCAGTTAGACGTTAACTCTTTCCTTCTCTCCACATCAGGAGTCTAAACCCTTGTCATTATCTCCTTGATATCTCCAAAATCTGCCCATTTCTCACTTTGACCACTATAACCCTCTCCTGTTTGACCTTTCTGCCTATCACCTTTTCCCATCCTCTAGCTTGTCCAAAATGCTGCTGCCAACATAATCTTCCTCTCATCCTGCTTTGACTGTGTCATCTACCCCTGAGGGTATTCTGGGCCAAAAAAATTAAAATTCTGCACGCACTATTTTAAAATTATACAAAATAATTATATAAAACACCCTTGGCTCTGCCCCTCCATGCCAAGCACACTAGATGTAGGCAGGCAGGCTCAGCCTAGCAGGATCCAAGTATGGGGGGAGCGCTTAGTGTAGGGAGATCCAGGCGTGGGGCAATAGGGTTCTGTGTGGGGAGATCTGGATGCGGGCGGCTTGGTGGGGGGTCCAGGTGCAAGGGAGATCTGGATGAATGGGCTTTTTTTGGGGGGGGTGTTTCTGGGTGCAATCACAGTGGGACTCTGCAGGGGTGTCCAGGTCAAGTATCAGAGGGGTAGCCATGTTAGTCTGTATCCACAGGTGCTCTATGCGTCCAGGTCAGTCCAGGTAAAGGTGGTTGGAGCTCAGCGGGTGGGAGGGGGTAAGGGGTCCAGGTGCTGGCTTGGTAGGGTGCGGTTCCGGCTGCTGGCTTGGTGCGGTTCAGTAGGGTGGGAGTCCGGGTGTGGGAGGCTAGTCAGGGTGGTGCAGGTGGGGTGGGGCTTGTTGGGGTGAGGATTTGACTGTGGAGGGCGGTCTAGGTGCAGCGGTGGGGTCCAAATGCAGGGAGGTGGGGCTCAGCGTGGGGGGGAGTCTTGGTGCAGGGGGGCTGCAGATGCAGAAGGTGAGGCTTGTCGGGTGTTGGTTCAGGGGAGTCAGTGGGGAGGTTCTTGGTGCAGGGGATGAGGCTTGGCAGTGCAATCTGGGTATGAGGTGGGTCTGGATGCCTGGGAGTTGGCTGGATGGGAGAGCAGCTCCCCATACAGTGACCCTTCCCCATCCCGCCATGGCTGAGGAGCAATGGGGGCAAGAAGCGGGTGGGGGGAGGTGCGGCGTTTCCTGCAGCTGGAGAGGTTTCTGGGGGTGGGTCTGACCCAGCCCTAGCCGCTCCTTGTATGGGAAGAGGAAATCCCGTCCTCCCCAGCCCAGTCAAGACTAGTAGCTGAGCCTGGCACAGGGTAGAAGCCACTGGCCGCAGCATCCCCAACCCCTCCCTCCCAGTGATTTACCTCTCTGCTGGCTGCTCCGGGTGCCTGAAACAATGCACTCGTGCTGCAGGGGACTCTTGTGACTTCCCTGTCAGTCATTTTTCTGTGGGGAAGCAAAGAAATCACGGGGGGGACATGAATTCGGCACACATGCAGTGGCACAGAATTCCACCAGGAGTAGTCATCAACCCTCCACTGGCTTCCTGTCTCTCATAATATCCAGTTTGAGATACACATCCTTTCTTTCAGGTCCTGAGTAATCTCCCATCCACCTGAATCTCTGTTCTGACTTCCTCCTGTACTTATCCCAAGTCTCTTCCCTTACTCCTCTGTCTCCCACATTCTGTTTTGTGCCTTGTTTTGTGCTGCGTGGACCTGGGACACATTTCCTGTCATCTTCTTTCTGTTTTTATAATCTACCTCTCGAGGCAATCCCTTTTTGTATATAATTCCCCCCCCCCCCCCCATGTGCACACACCCTCTGTTTGGAGAACACCATGTACATTTAACAACACTACAAATGTTTTTGCAGTTATAAAACCTATGCATAACTGAGTAAATTCTTATTGTTTTGCAGACCCCAAAATCTTATAGCACAGAGCCAGTCAGGGACAGGAAAAACTGCAGCTTTTGTCTTGGCCATGCTGAGCAGAGTTAATGGTGCTGAAAAATTCCCCCAGGTAATACTGGTAGAAAGTTAAGGTGATCTGGGAGCAATAGCAATATATTGCCTTTCTTAAAGGGAAACCGCTTAAAGTCACAGTTTGAATGTGTTGCTACTGTACTTGTACCATCTATGGTCACTGTAGTGGGAAAGTTAAATGACTTTTCTTTTCCATTTTCTTTGTGTGACAGCACTATATATATATTATTTTTCACTGCTTCATCCGTGTAGTCGGTTTCCCCTGTTTGTTTGGGCCTGTCATGCAATTACAGGGGACAAACTTTTATTTTAAAATAGGAAGATATGATTGTAGAGGGAGACATAGGTATTTGAAATTACTTTTAACTCCATTTTAAAAAAATGAATTAGGTTTCATGTTGAGTGTTTTTATTTTCTTTTTGGGTTTTGTGATGCTGCTATATTTGTGATATGCCGGCACTTCCAGTCTAACCTCTAAAAAACCTGTTCTTTTTGTGGATACAGACTAACACGGCTGCTACTCTGAAACCAGTCTAACCTCTGTCCTTTATGTAAAATATCTTGGTTGTTCAGTCACTTTGGAACTTGATATATAGGCTGTTGGTCTGGATGCGCTTTGTAACAAAAATGAGTTTACATCTTAAGTTGTTTGCATTATAGAGCAGAAAACTGTTGAATGGTTTCAGATTAATTTTGAAAGCTCCATCTAAAAGTATAACTTACAAATATAGCATGCATAATTTCTAATTGTGGCTTTAGACCAGGTTTGAAATACTTTGCATTTAAGTTTTGAGAAAACAGAGATGTTTGAAGACCAATTACTGTGAGTTCATGATAGCTCTTTTCTGTAGTTTATTTTATAATTAAAATTCTTGTTCACATGAATATTCTTATCGGCTCAAGTGTCACTATTGAGTTCTTCTTTGAGTGCTTGCTCATGTCCATTCCATATTAGGTGTGTGTGCTCGCCACATGCACCAGTGCTGGACGTTTTCTCCTCAGTGGTATCCGTAGGGGACCGGCTCTGGCGCCCCCTGGAGAGGCATGCAAATACCACGGTATAAGGGGCGCCGCCGGCTCCCCCCACCCTCAGTTCCTTCTTGCTGCCAGTGTCGGTGCTGGAACTTCTGCTGCTTCGGCTAGCATTTTACTTTGTTCAGTGTTTTTCACGAATGTTTTCCTGTAAAATAGTTGTATATAGTTAATAGTTCTCTTAGTGTTAGTTCTGGTTAGTTGGTCCTGGACGGGACTTAGCCTAGGGATGGGGCATGCCCGGTCCACAGGCTTTAAGCCATGTGATCGTTGTAAGCAGCCTATGCCCATCAGTGACCCGCACGTTAGTTGTTTAAGGTGTCAAGGCAGCGTTTCTCAGATGTGGCCACCAGGGGCTTTTCTTGCAGCCACAGCCTCCTGGGTAGTGATTTGGGAGAGAGGGGTGGGCAAAGCAGCAGCCCCTCCCCAGGGGCCACCAACAGTGGTTGGGCCCTGCCCCTCTCTGGAGAAATACAAGCTGGAGGAGCAGGCAGTCAGTGAGTTCTCCACGTTCCCGGGGGTGGTGTAGCTGGGCTTCAGCCCTGGGGTGGTAGACGGCGGGCTCTAGCCACGGGATTTCTGGCCCTATCCCCTGGATGTCCCATTGCCCCTGGCCCCCACTGCCTCTGTAGCCACCTCCCCATCCAGGGCTTAATTTGTCCCCGGGCTTGCCGGGGCTGAGTAAGTCCGCTGTGAAAAGTGATATTTACAAACATACAAATATCACTTTTCAGTTAGCAAGTCTTAAAAAAAAGGGGGGGGGGGGGCAAAAGAAACAAGAAAAAAGACAAGAACATTCAGAGCACCTTATTTGTGTTGCTATTCTGTTTAGGTCCAGTAAAGAATAGGCAACTGTACATTGTTTTTATAGAGTCTGAAAAAAAAAAAAAAAACCCTACATGGATAAATTACAATGATTTGGACATGTATATGTGCATATTTATTTGTTTTTCCTAAAGTTAATTAAGTATTTTAGGAAAAATTGTTAGGGTGGCCGCATTCTGATGCCACCAAAAAATTTGTTGTGAGAATCCCTGTTCTAGGTGAAGGACACGTCAGCGACAAGTGTCGCATCTGTAAATCATTTAAACCCCGAACAAAAAAGGAGAGACACAAAGGTCTCAGGGCACTCCTGATGGAGTCGGTGCTGACCCCGGCACTGTAGGAGAGGTCTGACTTGGCCCCGAACACCGCAGTGTCCGTGCGGAGCGCCCCGCTGGTGCCATCTACAAGCTGGCACTGATTCCCCCTCCCCAGCTCTGGCCAAGAAACCGAAGAGGACTGTGAGGGGAAGAGATGTCCCTGTGGGTGCTCCACTTCAGGTCAAGGTGCGTCCCAGTGCCTTCGATCGGAGATTTCAACAGCAGTACCCCTATGGGCTGCGCACGCGCTGTGCCTGCCTCTCGAGCTGTCAGTGTTTGAATAGCGCTTGCACAGCCCGGGCTCCTCAGTTCCTTCTCTGCCGTCCCCGGCTAGAGATGGAGTTCAGCCGTGCTCTTTGTGATTTAGCTAGTTAGATTGTTTCTTAGTTTATTTAGACAGTTTTAGTCATTACAGTTAATATTTAGGTAAGATACATTAGCTGTGTGTGTGTGTGTGTGTGTGTGTGTTTTTGTTCATTCATAAAAATTAAAAAAAAACCTCCGCGGTTACGGACATGCCTGGCTCCCCAGGCTTCAAGAAATGTGCCTCCTGTAATGATGCCATCCCCATCTCAGATGGTCATTCACAGTGTGTATGCTGTTTTGGGGAGTCTCATGTATCCCAAAAATGCATCCACTGTACCAAGCTGAAAGCACAGACCTGCAAGGACAGGGAGTTCAGACTTAAAATTCTCCTGTTGGAAAACTCCCTCAGACTTGCATCTGATCCTGGCCAGCAAACCTCTGTGACACCCTCCAGAGACAAAGGCAAAGCAAAAAAATGGCCAACTTCCTCCCCCCTCGGGCCGCTCCTCAGGGGAGAAGTCTAAACTGGCTCTCCTGTCTCCGGCAACCGCCGCTCCGCAGCTTAGTACCTTTGACTCGGCAGGCACCTCAGGCATTCTCATAGTCCCAGCATGGCCCAGACAACCGTGGTATCCCTTTCTCACACGCATGTCGGTCAAACCACCCATCCCCCTTCCCCTGCTCAGCAACCTCCTATCACAATGCCGTGGACAGCTATTTCACCCCGACGTACAATGTCTCCTGGCTAATCAGTGGATCTCTAATGAGGAGTTAACCTGTTTGGACCAAGTGCGCACTGGCTTGCTACACAGCAGAACACACAACAAGCACACTACCTACCTACATAAATAGAAATGGTTCATATCTTGGTGTGCTGACAAACAGACCTCTCCAGTTTCTGCCTCACTCCCAATGATACTGGATTACCTGCTACACCTTTAAACATCTGGCCTCTCCATGAGCTCACTCAAGGTCCACTTTGTGGCAATCACCGCTTTTCACTTTAAGATTGACAGTGCTACAATCTTTGCCCATCCAATCACCAAAAGGTTCCTGAAAGGTACCCAGACGTGAAACCGCCTGCTACACCCTGGGACCTACACGTAGTCCTTAAAGCCCTGATGGATAAACCCTCTGAACTAATGGCTACCTGCTCCCTTCTCCACCTATCCATGAAGACCGCCTTCCTCGTAGCAATCATGTCTGCCAGACGAGTAGGAGAAATGGGAGTGCTTATGGCAGACCCTCCATATACCACGTTCTTCTGTGATAAGCTCGCACTCCACACGCATCCAAAGTTCCTACCTAAGATACACTCTTCCTTTCACCTCAATGAACCTATACGCCTACCAACATTTTCCACAAAACCTCACGCTAATGCCCTTGAAACAGCAGTGCACACTCTTGATGTTTGCAGAGCATTGTCCTTTTACCTGGATAGAACAAAACCGTTTAGAAAACCCCCCTGATTTTTTGTCTCCACTACTCAGCGCTCACAGGGAAACGCTATCTCTACACAGAGACTTTCCAAATGGATTGCTGACTGCATACGCCTTTGTTACCAACTGAGGCAAATACATCCTCCTACATCAATTAGGACACACTCTACTAGAGCTGTCTCCACCTCCACTGCCTTTCTCCATAATGTTCTGCTGTCTGACATATGTAAGGCAGCTACCTGGGCATTGAACCTTTCCTTCGCCAATCACTATGCTCTCATCCACACTGCAGCGTCCGACACCAGAATGGGTAGAGCTGTCTTGTCAACAGCCTTCTTGCCGGATCCGAAGTCCCAACCATCCTAAGTCACGTGAAGTGGAGCACCCACAGGGACATTTCTCTCGAAGAAGAGGAGGTTACTCACCCCTGTGCTCCACTACCTGCCCTCCTCCCCTCTACTTCGGAATTCGGAACTCACTCCATTGTAGAGGAAGAACTGAGGAGCCCAGGCCGTGCACGTGCTATTCAAACACTGACAGCTTGAGAGGCAGACACAGCACATACACGGCCCGTAGGGGTACTGGTGTAGAAATCTCCGATTGAAGGTGCTGGGACGCACCTTGACCTGAAGTGGAGCACCCACAGGGGCACTCATCTCGAAGAACGTCAGTTACTGCACAGGGTGAGTAACCTCCTCTTCCCGTAAGGGAAAGGGGAGGGCTGGAGGAGAGCCAAGACCTGTGTTGGGCAGCTCAATACCTCTGTCAGGTAGTCGGGCCCCAGCTCAAGTCGAGAGGTCTAGCCCTTCCTGCACCATGTCTGCCACACCGGACATTCATAGAATCATAGAATATCAGGGTTGGAAGGGACCTCAGGAGTTCATCTAGTCCAACTCCCTGCTCAAAGCAGGACCAATCCTCAACTAAATCATCCCAGCCAGGGCTTTGTCAAGCCTGACCTTAAAAACCTCTAAGGAAGGAGATTTCACCACCTCCTTAGGGTAACCCATTCCAGTGCTTCACCACACTCCTAGTGAAAAAGTTTTTCCTAATATCCAACCTAAACCTCTCCCACTGCAACTTGAGACCATTATTCCTTGTTCTGTCATCTGCTACCGCTGAGAACAGTCTAGATCCATCTTCTTTGGAACTCCCTTTCACGTAGTTGAAAGCAGCTATCAAGTCCCCCCTCATTCTTCTCTTCTACAGACTAAATAATCCCAGTTCCCTCAGATTTGGAAGAGTAATGTTACAGATGATAAAGAGCTATCACTTATTGAAGTCACTATTCTCATCCATGCTGGCTAAACTACAGTTACCATATTTGAACTTTCAAAAAAGAGGACATTCTGGGGGGGTAGCCCCGCCCCTTAGCCACTCCCTCACACTTCCCGCCCCCTGGCAGTGTTTGAGTTTCAAAGGACTATTTTAAACAATGTACCAAATAAGACTGCACTTTTGGGATGAATGAAGTTAGGTGGGTTTCCTAGGAAATATCTGTGGGAGAGGAGAATGCAAATTCCCACGTCTGGACTCACCCTTTTGAAGCTACACCCGGAGAAGAGAACCATTGTCTGGCCGGTTATGTGTTCATGGTCTCTGCAGATCAAAGACATAGGCTGTATGAAGGAGTGACTCTCAGATTCATGGGTGTACTTGTTCAGAGCAGAAGCTGTTATGAACTGGTGACCACAGGAAAAAACTGTCGGATAGGTTTGTAGGACTGAGCATCTGCCAGAGCCCTTGTTGGAGTTGGGGGTGATCTCTGGTAAGCTGTCAGCATGCATGTAGGTTTTTATTGTTTTTAATATTTTCTCTGTAATGCTTTCACCTTAAAGATAAAGGTGCATGTCTAGAAAGGGCTATGTGGTAACGTGTACTTGTGGGCAGTTATGCTGTGTATAGCCTCTGAGGAGAATGCCGAGTAGGCCTGCTTAGGCAGTCTGACTTGCTGGAGAACTCTGTGTAGCCAGGAAACAATGTAGCCTGGAAAAACCCCGGTCAGGAGGGACAGAGACACAGGTCTCCACCCAAGAGAGGTGACTGCTACGGAGCTTGGAGTGGGTGCCCTTGCTGGACAACGGAGGGGGTATACTGGAGCAATTGCCCTGAACTGTGACATACGTTAGTTGTTTTAAGTATGTTCAGCATTCCTTCCCCATCCTCTGCACTTTTTTTGCTTTTGAATCATGGCAAGTAGTTGAGATGCTGCCATCTTCCTACAAAACACAGTACATCTTAGCCTGGAAGCGAGCACAGCTTTGCAAGATACTTTGTCATGTAACTACTTTCTTGACCATGTCCCATAAGGTTTTCCTTTGCCTTAAGGCTGGAACAGTCCTGTGTCATATAGATCAGACTTCTCTTTTGTTCAGTCTCTTGAACCTTTTAACATCTGCTCATTGTCCTTGACATTAGAAAACACCATTTATGTGGTGTTCTTCCAGTTCTTCTGTCTACCTCAAATTGATCCGTTAGTGCACCAGATATTAGTATGTGTGTGGTGGGGAGGGGAGGCCCTGACGTTTAGCTTCAGTGCAGTTGGTAATCTTTTTCTGCACAAGGAGAGCTGCATTGGTTTGTTTCTTCCTGATGCGATTTCTAGAGTTTTTATTATGTTCATTATTTCTTTCTCTAGCTTCTAGTCTCCTTTCCCCCTAAAATTTCTCACTGCTGCTACCATCAATGCAGCTTCAGGGGAGCTGAGTCCAAAATGGTAGATGCTTGTGTGACCTGTGTGACTCCCATAGGATGGGATGGTAGTTTAACGTATTTATTTTATTGCACTGATTTTTACTAAGTGCTGCATCAGTTGCACAACACCTTCCATTTCATTCGCTTACTTTGATTTTAAACAATGCAGCTTATAGATTGCTTCCATATCTGCTGTTGTATAATGTCTTTCTCACTTCTCTATCTGAAAGTGTCTCTGTTTAGCTCCAACCTATGAGCTGGCTGTGCAGACTGGACAAGTGGTTGAAAAGATGGGAAAACTTTGTGTCAACATCGGAGTTGCGTATGCTGTCCGAGGGAATAGAAGTATGTTTGATTCGCTTTTCTCAGTAGATTTAAAAATAATCAATGTTAGTGTTAGTATTATGTAACATTTATATTCTAGAGGCCCCAGTCAAGACAGAGGACCCCATTTTTACTCCTGAGGGAATTCTGTGCCAAAAAAATAAAAATTCTGCACACAATATTTTAAAATTCTGCAAATGTAATTTGTCAATAAATAAATGTGGAGGTTCCAGCGTAGCAGTGGGCAGCACAGGCCACTGACTGCATGTAGATGGGAGATCACCCTGCAGAACCTCCTCTCTCCCCCCTTCCCCCGCAAGATAAAGGCTAATGTAACTTCTCCATCTCTCAGTTCCAAGAGGTACCAAGATTGAAGAACAGATAATAATTGGAACGCCAGGGAGTGTCCTAGATTGGTGTTTCAAATTGAAGCTGCTGGATGTGCAGAAGATCTCTGTGTTTGTGCTGGATGAAGCGGATGTTATGATTGACACACAGGGCTTCTTAGACCAGAGTGTCCGCATTCAGAGGTAATACTTTAGTTAGCCATCTGAATGCTGAAGGCAGAGTAAATAGTGGTTTAGTTTTCAAAATTTTCAGTTTTAACTTGCAAATCAATTTATATCTCTGAATAATAGTTTTAGCTAAACCACTGCTGAAAAAACACTACATAATACTGTCCTAGTCAGATGTACTTGAAGGGGAAGCTAGAAAGAAACCTCCTTAAAGCATGACTAAAAAAGTGGTTGAGTCTACCTTCCTTATTTATACGCGCTTCCCATGGATGTGGCTTCAGATTTGGTACTTTCAGAGCATTTGGTCAAAAGGAAATTGGAAAAAAAATTGGCTTCTCAAGCACCCTTGTTTAAAGTTGTGTTTAAAATCAGCCTGGAACCCTCCAAATTCCCTTATAGTTGAGATGAAGAATTCCTTTGAATGTTAAAGGAAAGAGTGCTGGAAATTTCCCATTTCATGAACCTTTGACTTGGAAGCCTACATGAGCACTACTGTTTTATCTGCTGATCCTATAAACTCGATCTAAAATTAACATGGCTTTATGTGCATTATCAGTCCCCCCCCCCCATCTCCCTCACGCTTGAGAGCGTGAGCTACAACCCATGCCACAGTGTCAAAGCAACGTCCACACCGTTACTTTTAGTGTGCTAACATGAGCCCTGCTAACACAAGTCAGTGGACCCAGGCTGGGAGACGTGCTGCCAGATGCAGTGTAGACATACCCTAAGAGCTTGTTTAACATTACAGCAGGGCTGTTATGATCTGTTCTGTTGATGGATCTCAACTACTTCCATGTAACTTGATTGCATGGAGATACCGCACTGGGATAAACCACTTGTCACCTTAGACGATCCTTGTAACGGATGGAAAAAATTCGTAATCATAAGGAAAGGAGTGTTGGCACAGGAATGTGAAGGTATTGTGGCTTGAGGCTGTTATCCGATAAAAACACCACACAATTTACTAGCCTTTCTCTTCTAGAACATTACCACAGCGTTGTCAGATGCTCCTCTTCTCAGCAACCTTTGAGGATGCCGTGTTGCGGTTTGCTGAGCAGATCATCCCTGACCCCAACATAATTAAACTCCGCCGAGAGGAGATGACCTTGACCAATATCAGGCAGTACTACTTTTTGTGTGAGAATAAACAAGATAAATACAAGGCCCTGTGCAATATCTATGGGAGCATCACCGTTGGCCAGGCTATCATCTTCTGTCAGGTAAAGCTCTCCTGTCGCTGTTACTCATGCAGTAAAAGAGCCAGATTACTGTTTTCATAGAAATTACAGTAGAAAATGACCCATCTTTCAATGCTGATATCAACAGAGTAAGGAGTTTTCTTATGGACAGTGCAAGAGAGCTTTTATCAGTGGGGTGTAATTTGAGGAATACTGCTCAACAATTGTTCCTCTACACTACACACACCCTTCCTCCAGACTCCTACAACTCTGCCCACCATGACTCCTCTTACCTTTAAGAGATGTCTACACCAAGCTGGGAATTACTCCTCCAGCTGGAGGTAGACAGAATGCACTGTCTTTGATGGAGCTAGCACACTAAAAATAGCACCGTGCCCACAGCAGCTGCCCAGGTACAATCCCATCTGAGATCTTGGGTACATGCTCAGGTAGCTATCCCATGCTGCCATCTGTGCTGCTGTGGCCACACGGCTATTTTTAGCACACCAGCTGAATCAAAGCTTGCACAGATCTGTCCACCCGAGCAGAGATTTATATTGCCCAGCTGCACTGTAGATGTACCTGATGCTTTTCTGGGTTCTGTACTTAAAAGGTTATCAGGCGTCCCAGTTGCATACTTTGCTGGGTTCTTGTGTGACTTCTACATCAGTTTGCTGCGTGCTTCGGTTCGCAGTGGATTCTTTGGCACCACATATCTCACTCTTGAGTATTTGGGATTTGCAATGCCCAAGATCCCATTGCATGCTAGAACATGAAACAATTCAATTGAGAGGTGCCGTGCATGGGCTCACCACAGAGGCAGCCGGGCTCCTAAGTTCATATTTGAAGAGAGGGAAGCGGTGGTAGGCTACAGAGCCCAGACCCACCACAGGCTCTTCAGGCTTGCTTGGTGGCTGACTTGGGTCAGACGTTTATAGAATGTTTATTCAGTTTCATTCCTGACTGTAGTAATCTTTCAAAAATAGTATTATTTTCCATCTCTCCCAGCAGTAGATGAAGCATATTACCCTGGATTCCACAAAGACACTTACAATAAGCCATACTTTACAGCTGTTTTTTATTGGTACCCTGCTATTTATTCTGAGTATATTTATCCTAAATATGGTTTCTCATTATACTTCATTTTTAGGGCCCTACCAAATTCATGGTCATGAAAAAAGCGTCACGGAGTGTGAAATCTGGCCTTTTGTGTGCTTTTACCCTAAACTATACAGATTTCACGGGGGAGACCAGCGTTTCTCAAATTGGGAGTCCTGAGCCAAAAGGGAGTTGCGTGGGAATCACAAGGTTATTTAAGGGGTTTGCGGTATTGCCACTACCAGTGCCCAGTTCTGAAAGCAGCGCCCCGCCAGCAGCAGCGCAGAAGTAAGGGTGGCAATACCATATCATGCCACCCTTATTTCTGCACTACTGCCTTCAGAGCTGGGCAGCTGGAGAGTGGCAGCTGCTGACTGAGGGCCCAGCTCTGCAGTGCAGAAGTAAGGTTGGCAATACCATACCATGCCATCCTTACTTCCATGCTGCTGCTGCTGCTGTACTGTCGGCAGCTCTGCCTTCAGAGCTAGGCTCCCGGCCAGCAGCCGCTGCTCTCTAGCTGCCCAGCTCTGAAGGCAGTGCCGCCACCAACAGCAGCGCAGAAGTAAGGGTAGCAATACCGCACCCGCCCCGCAATAACCTTGCAAACCCCCCCTCCTTTTTTGGGTCAGGGCCCCTACAATTACAACACCATGAAATTTCAGATTTAAATAGCTGAAATCATGACATTTTTGACTTTTTAAATCCCCCTATGACCATGAATTTGCCCAAAATGGGCTGTGAATTTGGTAGGGCCCTATTCATGTTCTTTGCTTTAGCATCCAACAGGCCATGTGCACTTACTCTTAAAGCTCTCTGGTTTAGAGAAATCAACTGAACTTCACCCTTTGTGTTCGTGAACATTCGGAATGCTGAGTCACTCGCTCTGTCAGCCTACGCTGTCCCAACCAGTGTTCTGAAAGGGCCAGATGAAGTGTCATTAGCCTCTCTAATTTCCTGCCCCTTATTACATTTGGTGCCAATTGACTTTTCCAACTCTGGCTCTCTGCCAGCACACACATTATTATATTAGGTATACTGAGAGATTACAGATAAGTCAGAGCCCCCGGCAGGATTCCATTACACCAACTGCTCTTTGTCTATTTCACCTGCTGTTGTTGGCCCAATTTGTTGTCCTTTTGGAGTCCTGACCTATATTGTGTTGTCAGGAAACATATCATCAGCTCCTAACCAGTTTCTTCCTCCAGGCTCCTGTGTGAGACTGGCTGCGCCCAACTCTCACAGCAGATCCCAGAGAAAATCTTTCCCTCCCTGGTTTTGGTGAAAGGGGAAGAGACTAGAAAACCAACTGGAAACCTGCATAAAAGAATTAAAGGAAACAAACAGAACTGAGGCTTTTAATCTTTGTATTTTCTAAATTCTAAATTTCTAAATTCAGCTACTTAATGTTGTAGTATTAAAAAAAGAAAAGAAAACCCAACCCCTGTGTAGAGCAATTTTGATAATCAAACACTTCAGGTTGTTTAAATGTAAGGCAGTGACACACATGTGCATGCACACAAGAATCCAAGAACTTTTAGTTCTCTATCTACTGTATTTAAAGGCGAGGGTTCAGAATTTCACAGTAGCAACCACTTAGCACCAGCTGAATACATCCTGTTTAAGTGGAATTCATGCTAGTTCTGTCTTCGCTAAACAGTAGGCCATTACCATTCCCTTGTATTCAGCTAAATCTTTCCTGAAGCCATCCTAATTTAATTTGTCTCCGTTTGGTCTATAGACGTGGTCCATAACTTTAACTAATTTTTTGTTTTCCAGCTGGTTTCAGAATAATCACTTTTTCTCTTTTTAGAAACAGAAATAGCCTTAGAGCAAAGTCCATGGACATCTCCCTATATCCAGTATTTCTCAAATAGTGGGGCCTGAGTGGCTCCCAGAAAAATTGATGGTGTGCTAGTAGGACTTGGACTGTGAGCCCACAGGTTCTGCCTGTGAAGTGCCAGACAGACACTCCTCTGAAATGCCATGAAAAAAGGAATAAAGTATTTTAGGGAATACATAAGTATGATGTTTGCAAGTGATTTAAAGGGGAGGGAATATGTTTCCTCCCAAGGAGATTTTATCTCATGTACTTTCTTCCTGCATTTGTTTTTAGACTCGTAGGAATGCCAAATGGTTATCGCAGAAACTGAGTCAGGATGGGCACAAAGTGTCTGTCCTGAGTGGGGAGCTGACAGTTGAGCAACGGGCAGCTGTAATCCAAAGGTTTCGTGATGGAAAAGAGAAGGTCCTTGTCACAACTAATGTCTGTGCTAGAGGTATTGTCTTTAGCTAATCCATTTGTTTCTCGAAGTATTACAGTACTGAGAGCTTTGTTTTTCGAGATGGGGTACACACAGGGCATGCAAGATTATTATTGTTCTGCATTACGTAATCCACCACGCACACCGAAAACCCACTGTGGGGTGCAGAAGATGATGACAGCTGCTTGGAATCCTGTAATCTCTCGCATATAGAGACCTCATCATAAGCTTTTCTGCCACACTGTTGTCACACACAGTGTTGGAGTCCAGTGGTCAATTGGTGGGGTTTTGTGGATTTCTAGATATAAATTCGAGTGTTTGGCAGAGCAAATGCTGATTCCTATAGCTTGCAGAAATAACACCAGACTGATTTCTTATTCCAGCCAGATCAAGTTAAAAATTGTAATTCTGTTTATAACCCCTTTGTATACAGCTCAATGCCTGCTTCTCAGGATGGTGTTGCTTGTAGTGACTTTGTAGCCTTATCTACACTAGCAAACACTTTATAGCCATAATTCACAGCTGGTACCACACAGTGGTATAAATACCTGAGTCCTGTTTACACTACAGCTTCCACAAATGGTGAATTACAGTTGTGAAATTGCTAATATAGGCAGTCAAAATTTGCATGTGTTACAATTGCCCTGTCAGAAAAGTCAGTCACAACAAATATAGTAGAGGTAAAGGCAGATTTTCTTCAGTAAATTGATCCTTTGGGTAGAGATTTTCATCCACAAAAACCCATTGAGATAGTGTTGTGTATAAAAACTATACAATATACACTCATTAAACTAAAAGACCTTATTAGAATGTTGTTAGAAAAAATTAATATTTGAAAGTCCGGGAGTTCAAAGTTGAAATTCCATAAACAACTTAACTCTGTTCTCATACTCCATCACAATGTGTGTAATCTTCATAGCAATACAGAGAAGTTTTCCTGGTTTTGTTTTAAAGTAATTTAACATTTTAAAATGACCAATGAAAAAAAGTAATGCAACATGTATGTATATCAGCTGTCCTTGTCCTCTCTGGAATGGTAAGGGTCAATCGGGTCTGCAAACGGTGTTTATGGAATGGATGGGGTCAGGGTAGGTATTTACCTTTAGCTTTTATGTGAGTGCCAGAATGGCAAACATGCATAAAAAAGATGCTTGATTATAGTAGTTCTTGTCTGTATAGAGAAGTGGCCAAGTCAAATTGCCCTTTCTGGCCTGTAATGGAATGATGACTAGAGGTGGAGGGTGCTTGTGAATTCAAGCGAGAAGTAAAATGTGAAAACGGTCATGGTTTTAAGTAAGTAAAACTCATTTATTCTTGTCTGAATATCAATGACCTCGTAGGATAATTTTCAGAAACCTTCTTGATCCATTGCTAGCTTTCAGCACTCAGCAGCTGACTTTCCAGTGATCCGCCGCATTCCATCTTTCCATCTCCTCGCTTGTCATCCTCTGCTGCAATGACGTGTCACCATTCTTGCCATGACAATTTTCTCAAGGTTATTTCCATCTCTGTGCCTGAAGTGACCAAAGTACATAAGTTTGTGCCTGTTGACTTCTTACAACATGGTCCTATTTTCCCCAATAATGCTTCTAACGTAAGCACTCCTCTAATTTTCTGTCCAGGAGATACTCAAGAGTCTTTGCAAGCAGCACTACATTTTTAAGGCTTCAGTTTTCTTGTCAGCAGCATTAATTTCCAATGATTCACCTCCATAGTTTGCTACTGAGAAAATTAAGCTTTTCACCAATTGAACCTTTGTACATTTCAGGATTCCACGGTTTTTCCACACGTTCATGTGGGAGGCTTGGCTGAGCGAGTCATTCCTAATCTTCTGATTTCTTTGGAATTCTTTCTCTGGTTGGATATGTTTGATCCCAGATAATTGAATTCATCTACTGCCTCTACAACTTGATTGACAATTGTGGTGTCCGCTTGCATCCTGGTTTTGTTAATCGTGTGTTTCACGTATTCAGGGATAGTCCCTATTCCTCACTAACTGTCCTTTGCAGACGCCAACATTCATTGCGTTCTATCAGTAGTTGGACTGAAGAGCGTCATTGTGACTGTGGTTTCTGGAGGGGCCTCACTGAGATTGTTCAGTCAGGACAAACTGCAAAGAATAGGCCAGACTATCCCCCAAATGGTGGTTTATTCTAATAATTACATTCACCAAGCCAGCAACAAAACAGCTTCTACACACCTTACTCGTTACCCAGAAGCCAAAAACACAACTCCCCTAAAGCAATCCAGCTTTGGGATCCCAAGTCAAATATGGTGAGGACTACTTAGAATCTTATTCATCATATATAAAGTTTTACCAATCTCAAGAGATTGGACACAGTACCCACAAGGTCAAAGAATATTTCACGTTTTACCCAAATACATGCTTACAGCCAATTCTTATTAACTAATCTAAGATTTATTAAAACAAAAATGACTTGTTGTGGTTAGAAAATCATTATACATACAGATATGAATGAAGGTCTTAGGTCAGTTTCATAGCAGAGATGGTAAGCTGCAGAGTTGTAAAAAGTTTTTCTAGAATCAGTTCCATAGGCTATAGTCCAATGGGCAGTCCATGGGCAGTCTGTTTACATTTTTCCGTGAGAAATTGCAGAATAATCCAGAATGGAGCTGGAGACCTCAGTCTTGCGACGTAACCCTCTCCTGACAAAGTCCAAGCAGAAGCTGAGCTGATAAACCTCTTGTCACAACAGGCATTCCTTGGATGAAGAATAGATGAAGAATAATTTACATTGTTGCTTTGAAGTCCGTTCCTGTTTCTTATGTACACACAGGTAATTAGTTGGATTGATTAGAACAGGCAATTAACCATTCAGAGGTTACAGATATCTTACTACGAACTTCAAAGGGCAGGTCTACACTTTCAGCCGGGATCGAAGCTCTGAGATCAATCCACCGGAGGTCGATTTAGTGGATCTAGTGAAGACCCACCAAATCGACAGCAGATTGCTCTCCAGTCAACCCCTGTACTCTACCCCCGACGAGAAGAGTAAGGTAAGTCTTCGACCCTCCACAGTGTAGACCCTGTGGTAACTCAACCAAAGGTACGTTGACAGTCCTGTTGGCCTTTTGGCCAGTATTGGGTACTTTTGAGTAGTCAGTGAAACACATGATCAATGGGTGAATGTACTCCCTATGTTTTTTCGATGATGTGATCTATGTTCACTATTTGATCACATGTGCCTTGTTCCTCTCTGAATCCAGCTTGTGGTGGTAGTTCTGCTTCTATCATTCACTTAACGCAATCCGGATTATGTAGAGCAGAATTTTGCTCTCATGCAATATCCAAGAGATGATATAACTGTTACTACACTCTGTTATGCCTCCTTTCTTTGGTAAGGGCAGAAAGACTCCCTTCGTCTACTCATTCTGCCAATTTCTAGTCATCCATACATTGCTGCAAATTTTCCACGTGCGATCAGTCCTGCAGTCACCGATCAGACTTGCTGGTATGTTATGTGCCCTGGGTGCTTTCCCTGGCTTCATTTTCATTATATATTCACCCATTCCATTTCAGGATTGATTGGAAGTCTTTATCCATTGGACACTTGATCTCCAGCATTGCTGTATCATTATGTAGTTGATTTGTTCTTTTTCATACTGTCAGATGACCTCCATCTGTATATGCATCTGTCGTATTGGATGTAGATAGTGTTTGTAATGACCAGGTGATTAGCGCAGCAGAATTCAATTAAATACCTTCCTCTCTAATTTTGTAAACCCACACCATTGTTTCCCACTACTTCTTTTTGAGAGCTTATAATTCCAACTTTTGCATTCAGGTCCCCCATTATAAGGGAGATATCTTTGCTTGGTATTTCAATGTCTCTTCAAGCTGTTCATAGAACTCACTGATCACATTGTCATCAGCTGCTTTTGTAGGAGTGTACACCTGTGTGATCAACATGTTGAATGGGTTGGTTCAAAGAAGAATTGTAATAACTCTGTCACTGATTGGGTTATCTCCAAATACACACTTTGATGTCTCCTTAGATTGAAAAAAAGTGGGGTCACATTTCTTATTTTCTCCGATCCTGAATAGTAAGTACACTGTGAATTCATCCATCGTCATGAAATGGCCCCTAGCATTTTAATTCCCTTACAGCTCCGAGACTCCACATATATCTATCTTACATTGGGAACCTGATGGAGGAAATGCCATCAAAAGGTGGAAGAGTTAAATCAGGGAGTTAACCAATGGCAGCCACAAACCAGAGGGAAGGCAGCAGGAAACCACCCTCTGAACTTTCCTGGCAGAACAAAGGCAAAGTGTCAATCAATGTGCGGTGCTGTATGGTGAGACTCCCAGGTCAGAAGGCGCAACAGATTATACTAGGGAGGAGGTTCCGGCCATTAAGAGTACCAGTACCAGTATGATGGTGCTGTATCAAATCCTCCAGGTAGTACAGTGCCTGATGTTTGCTGAAGGAAAAGTTACCTGGACCTTTTGTAAACAAATTATCAGAGTAGGCATGTAAAATGTGAAGAGTGCATAGGGTCTGACTTCCTCTCTGCCTGGGAGTGCTCGACCCCCCCATACCCCCACCTTCGCTCCACCCCTTTCCCCAAGGCCCCATCTCGGCTCTGTCTCTTCCCACTTCTGCTCTGCATCCTCCCCCGAGCACACCCCATCCCCGCTCCTCCCCTCCCTCCCAGCACCACCTGCATGCCGCCGTGGAACAGCTGATCACATTGTGCAGGATGCACTGGGAGGGAGGGGCAGGAGGAGTTGATCAGCAGAACTGCCGACAGGCAGGAGATGCTGGGGGGAGGAAGGAGCTTTGCTGCCAGTGGGTGCTAAGAACCCACTAATTTTTTTCCATGGGTGCTAGCACCCACAGAGTCGGCACCTATGGAGTATGTATGAAGGGATGCTCATCCTCGTGACCAAAGAATTGTAAAGATGTACGATAGATACGGTTTTAACTAAGGCCTTGGCTACACTTACCAGCTAGTTCGACGGCTGGAAATCGAAGTTCTGGGTTCGACTTATCGCGTCTAGTCTGGACGCGATAAGTCGAACCCGGAAGTGCTTGCCGTCGACTGCGGTACTCCAGCTCGGCGAGAGGAGTACCGCGGAGTCGACGGGGGAGCCTCCCTGCCGCGTGTGGACCAAGGTAAGTTCGAACTAAGGTACTTCGACTTCAGCTACGTTATTCACGTAGCTGAAGTTGCGTACCTTAGTTCGAATTAGGGGGGGTAGTGTAGACCAAGCCTAAGGAAGATTAAATTCTGGGATGGACAAACCCAGATGTGGAAGGCAAGAGAGCAAGATCTAGCTGCTCTGGTTGTGTAGATGACCCTATGTAGAGAGTTGTCTGCCCATTAGTATTTAGAGTACAGGGTGATATAATGGGAGTACGTGGTTCATTTTTAGGAATGTAGAAATGAAATATGCGGGGTAAGGAAATCAGAGGCACAGAGAGAGGTTGGGTACGAGTGGTGGATGGAACTAATTGCTAGTGGGATCCAAGCTCTGTATATCCTGACCACCTAGACTTTTAAAACTACAGTGTTCAGCTGAGGTTTTCTTTGTTTAAGGAAATCGTTCTCAACCTTAGCTATCTGAATTTTTGTTTGGGATTTCCATGGTGATTCTCAATTTTGATGAGTAGCACAATTGCAATATATCTAAAATATCATGTTGATGCTTGTTTTTATGAAGTTCAAATATTCCTCTAGTTTTTCTGGTGCATAACTGTTTCTCTGAAGACTCTCTAAACTTAAGAACTTCCCTGCATAATTCGTTGCATTAAAAATTGTATGAATTTTCCTATACCTGAACAGCTTCCTTCCTCCTGGGACTTACAAAATTTGCCAAATTCATAAGCCAAGTTTCTAAGAGCCATGAAGCAAGCTAAGGTTTGTAGTTCTGATCAGATTTTGCACAGGGGTGTTAATTTTCAGATACAACTCAAATTATTCTCCTCATTAGGGGAAGGAAAAACTTGTTTGAACATTGAGGACAAATCCTAAGGAAAAAACCCCCAAACTTGCTGTTTTTAGACCAAGTGATTTGTGAAATATACATCTTTAAAGTTAAATCGCTTGAAGAATGAAAAGCTCACTTGTTTGTTTCATATCCCCAAAATGTCAGATTAACTCAAACTTTAAAAAAATCTGAGGCATGCAGACAGTTTTAATAAAAATTGCAGAGTGGAGAGGTGCAATGTGGGGCTTATAATGGGAACTGTCCTACAACTTTAACTATAAAAACAACGAGGAGTCCAGTGGCACCTTAAAGACTAACAGATTTATTTGAGCATAAGCTTTCTTGGGTAAAAAACCTCACTTCTTCAGATGTGCAGTTTTTTACCCACGAAAGCTTATGCCCAAATAAATCTGTTAGCCTTTAAGGTGCCACTGTACTCCTCATTTTTGTGGATACAGACTCACATGGCTACCCCTCTGAAACTTTAACTATGGAGTCAGAAAAGAAAGCATCACTAGACTGGCACTAAGGGTAGAGTATGGAAATATTAGCTGGCCCCACAGCAAGCAGGAAGATCGCTCCACCGGGTCAGCGTGTGCAGAGTCATTCTTTCCATAAGGGTATCCCTGTCTGTGCTGTCTATATTGGCTCTGGTGGGTAAAGTGGGAAAGCCTCAATTGATGCTTTGCGTTGCATCGCCTTCCAGTCCAGACCAAGCTGGTTACTTTCATTGTGTGATACCCACTTATTAATAAGAAAATCACATTTCCTTCTTGAATACCAGTTTGTTAAATTTTTCTGGTCCCCAAACATTCATGAGTATTGGCCAATATTTTTTCCAAATCTTTGTCTACTCTACCCCTCTTCCCCCACCCCCTCCCGCCCCAAATTTCTCACTGTAGCTACTTCTGGTTCAGTTCCCTGGTGAATAGTAATGGTGGAAACTCTAGTATGAGCAAGATAATCTTGGCCAGCCACTATCTTGTTTAGAACTGCCCAGAGCGAGGTTAACAAACACTGGTAGTCATTGGAAGCAGTCGATTATCAACAGCTAAGCTGAACCAGTGGTAGCAACAGTGGGAAATTTTAGGCAAGGGTTAATGTAGATGTAACCTGAGGACCTATGTCTTCTCAGATACAAAAGGTTCTGCTCACACTCTGGGCGTTACCACTTCTCTTCACCCCATTTTTCAAGGTAACTTGCTTAGGATTTTCAGAACACATTTGAAGTGAGCATATGAATTGGGTAGCCCCCTCCCAGCTGAGTGTCCCAAGCCAACAGTAATAGTTATTATCGGTTCTCCATTGGGCAGGAAGTACTGAGATAACTACAATAGGCAGAAATGAAACTGGGCACATTGGTCCTATTGTTAATGGGTTTTAATGGCCATGGCCTATTTCAGGTGCAATAGCAGGTGCCTTAGGAATTCATCAGTGAGTTCTCTCTTTCTCTCTCATCCTTTCTTAGGTATTGATGTGAAACAGGTCACGATTGTTGTGAATTTCAAGCTCCCGACAAACCAGTTGCAGTGTCCAGACTTCGAGACCTACCTACACCGCATAGGGCGAACAGGTCGTTTTGGGAAAAAGGGCCTAGCCTTCAACATGGTGGAAAGACACAACTTACCACTGCTACACAGCATCGAAGAGCACTTCAGTAAGTACAGTATCCCCATCAAACCTGCACTGCACATATAAAGCATGCGGAAGTTGGCCGTAGTAGCAACGTGGAAATCACTGATGCCACAGTGAACTGTGTATTGTATTACACACACACAACTATGTTAAAAGTACATTCGTGAAGGTTGCAAAGTCAAGCACTCAAAAATGAAGAAATGCCAAAATTAGGGTTGCCTGTGCAACCTTGGTCTCCTTGTGCATATGCATTATGATAGTTTGTAATGACAGGATTACATACATTTTTACCACAGGACCCTTCCTCATGCAGTGCACGGGTTAGATCAGGGGTCGGCAACCTTTCAGAAGTGGTGTGCCGAGTCGTTAAGGTTTCGCGTGCCAGTAATACATTTTAACGTTTTTAGAAGGTCTCTTTCTATAAGTCTATAATATATAACTAAACTATTGTATGTAAAGTACATAAAGTTTTTAAAATGTTTAAGAAGCTTCATTTAAAATTAAATTAAAATGCAGAGCCCCTCGGACCGGTGGCCAGGACCCGGGCAATGTGAGTGCCACTGAAAATCAGCTCGCGTGCCGCCTTTGGCACGCGTGCCATAGGTTGCCTACCCCTGGGTTCGATGGTACTCATTTAATGAGCAGCTGTTTGGTGTTTTCTCAGTGTTCAGGGTGTGGTCCCAGGCTTTACTCTACGCTTGCTCTGAAGATGGAATTATTAATTTCCTCACAGGCTTTTCAGTGGTGCTCCTCACTATAGCACCTGTGTGCTGCACAAACATTTATTTATTTATTTCACGACTGCCCCATGAGATGAATGGAGTATTATCCCCATTTTACAGGTAGGGAACTGAGGCGTAGAGAGATTAAGGTCAAAGTATCTATTAATTTGGGGTGAGATGCTTAGGACCTGATTTTTTCCAGAGTTTTTTCCTTTACATTATGTCGCACTTCGTATGTTCGAAGCCCAGCTCCCATTCACTTCAGTTGCATCTGTGAGTGTTTAACCCTTCTGCAGTGAAACTCAGACTACGGCTCAGGAGCTGCAAGTAGCTCTTTGCAACGCAAAACATTAACACTGTGATTTAATTATTAACCAGTCGGGAGGCTTTTACTAGGTTATTAACCAATTATGTTATCAGCTTGCACTAAATTATTAACTGATTTGCTGTGAGAATAATATATATAACTATTTCCTCTGCATTTCATACTGTTTAAATAGCAGTAACACTGTAGTAAATGATACAATGGACTCAAACTACTGTGGCTCTTTGGGATAATGTTGAGTGCTAATTTGGCTCCTGAACCACTGAGGTCTGAGTATCACTGCCCCAGAGGCTCGGATCAGGCACCCAGAAAGTGAGGAACACACAGGGTGTGTGCGTACACTCTCTCTCTCTCTCTTTCCCCTCCTCCCCCCCTCCCCCCCCCCCCGGCCAAAGTGAGCCTTGGAGCCTGGGTCAACAGACTTGGGTCATGGTGCAGGGCTAGAAGTAGCAGCATAGATGTTCAGGCTCAGGGTGGAGCCCAGGCTCTGAAACCCAGTGAGGGGGGGAGGGTCTCGGAGCCCAAGCTCCAGCCCGAGGCCGAATGTCTACACTGCAATTTTTAGCCTTGCAACACGAACCCCATGAGCCCGAATCAGTTGATCCAGACTCGGAGGATTTTTTGCTCTGGAGATGTACCCATAGTTAGTGATCACTTGTGAAAAGTTTGATTTAAGTGACTTCCCCAGTGTTGCACAGGAACTGAGGCAGGGGTAGAATCCAGTTCTCGAGGGCAGTGGTTTTAAACCTTTTTTTTCTGCAACCCAGTTGAAGAAAATAGTTGATGCCCGCGACCCAACGGAGCTAGGGATGAGGGGTTTGGGGTGTGGGAGGGGCTCAGGGCTGGGGCAGAGGGTTGGGGTGTTGGGGGTGAGGGCTGCGGGGTGGGGCTGGGGCAGGAGGTTGGGGTGCAGGAGAGGGTCTGGGCTGGGGGTGCAGGCTTTGGGCTGGGGTTGGGGATGAAGGGTTTGTGGTGCAAGAGGGGTCTCCGGGTTTGGAGGGGGCTGGGGCGGGCGGTTGGAGTGCAGGCGGGGCTCTGGGCTGGGGATGAAGGCTCTGGGGTGGAGCTAGGGATGAGGGGCTTGGGGTGCAGGAAGGGGCTCTGAGTTTGGGGGGGGGCTCAAGACTGGGGCAGGGGATTGGGGCACGGAGTTGGAGCATGGACTTACCTTGTGGGGCTCCCGGTCAGCGGCACAGTGGGGGTGCTAAGGCAGGCTTCCTGCCTATCCTGGAACCGCAGATCCCACAGCCCCCCAGAAGCAGCCAGCAGCAGATCCAGCTCCTAGGTGGAGGCACGCAAGCGGCTCCGTGCGGCTCTCGCCTGCATGCACCGCCCCCCGAGTTCCCATTGGCTGAGAACCTGTGGCCCCACCTAGGAGCCGGACCTGCTGCTGGCTGCTTCTGCGGCGCAGCGTGATGTCAGAACAGGTAGGAACCAGCCTGACTTAGCTGGGCAGCACTGCCGATGGGACTTGTAACGGCGCAGTTGGTGGTGCTGACCAGGGCTGCCGCAACCCAGTGTCTTACATTCTGCAACCCAGTACCGGGTCGCGACCCACAGTTCGAAAACCATTGCTCTAGGGCAACATTCATCTGCATGGAACCATCCTTTATCTTCCTGCAGTCCAACTGCCTCAGATATTACATACTTTCAGCAAATGAAGCAGGGGTCCCACAGATAAGTCCGCTTCAGTACACAACCCTCATCCATCCCCCGAGCAGGTCCCTCCTGTGCACTGAACGAGGCAGGGGTCTCATGGAAAAAGAGTATGTGATCATGTAATTAAAGACTGTATCATAGTGCATTTGCGCAAGTGGGTTGAATTTCCTAACTTTTGAGTGTTTGATTTTGCTGCCTTAACATCCTTTTTAACATAGGTTTTTGTGTAATTTCCTGGGTTTTTGAAAACGGAAACTGAAAAAGTCTCTTTGCCCATCCAGGCTCAGTACTGCTTTTGCACGCTGGTCTTCTCTTCAGATTTGTGTCCTCCCCATTGGTTGCCATTCTTCTTGCCCTTATCCCTATCTATTTGCCCCCCAGATCTGGCTCTTGTCCCCTCTGCGTTGGAATCCAGCAGCTTCCTCTTCTGTGCTGCCTGGGCCCAGCAGGGGGGTCATTGAGATTTTAGGAGGGCGTCGTCCTACTAGGTGCCCAGCTCAGAGCTGCAATTGAAGGGAAAGTCCTACTCAGGTTCAGCTGGAGCGTGGACAGATTCTTTGGTGAATTTTGTTGTTAAAATTGCACATGCTCAGTAGACTTCTGCAAAGTGATTTTTCAGAGATGTAAAACTTGGCCAGATTTGGGCGGATTTTCATGGGGATGGCAAAAGGCACATTCCCTAACACAAAGGTCATCCCCTTTCAGAATTCAAGTCCCTGGTCCAAAGCATGGGGGTTTTAAAGTAGTTCAAAGATAAGGGCACCAGAATTTTTTAACATGAGCAACAAGTATTTTCCCTAACCTTTTCCTGGAAGCAGCTGAACTTCTTTGGCTGACATTTCGAAAACAATAACAGTAAAAAGTCAGCCCGAGGCAGACATCAGCCATGGAAAACTTCATCCCAAGTGGCTAGGCTGCCGAAGTTACAAGCAACTGAAAACAGGGTCTTATAATGGGAAGTGTTGTGCAACCTTAATAGGTGTTACTGCTATCCTCTATTATAATTCTGTTGTTACATACTGTTTAGAATGTACGAGGTGTGTGTGAGCAATACCATAGTAAATGAGAACACTTATTGTTTAGAACAAAAACAGGGACTAAACACACCTCACTTCCCCCCTCTAGGGGGCACTTTCCCAAATTAGATTTACAGATCTCAGTCACTAGGGCAGGCCCTGGCTCCCTTACCTGATGTAGAAAGCAAGCCAAGTGCTGAGGAGGTAGGGCGGGAAGTATCATGAATTATAAGAGGCCTCAGAGGGAATCCTGTGTTGCTGAGGATGGAAAGGGGGAGGAAACATACAACTCTGTGTAGCCTTTCCCAGGTGAAAGAGAGGCTCTTCACTGAAGATGTCTTTGGGGAAATTATAGTAAGGAAGGGGGGAGCTAGAGTGGGTCTAGAAATGCCCAGCCAAAGTAAGGATGCCTCAGGAAGTGATGGGAGTAAAGTTGGATTGGGGAGAAAGAGCAGAACCCACATGGAACGTTATCAGCATGAGCTATTGCTTCAGTACTAGTGGAGTACAGTCGGGAGAGGCAGCAGGTGCAGAATGAACTGGAGGTGCAAAGCGGATGGGAGTGGTAATGGTAAGAGACTCCATTGAAGAGATGGAGGGGTCAGGGCTCCACCATCCCATGCCATCTGCGATTCAGTATGCTGCTTTGTAACACTCCAGCTAAAGTTCTGTGTTCAGTTTTTTGGACTCCTCAGACTAGAAGGGTTTGATAAACTGCAGAAAATTCAGGGATGGGCAACAAACTGCAGCATCAGAGGGTTCTTGTGAATGCCTAAGGGAGCCAGGTGTGGTCAGTTTGGAAGAGGGGAGAAGATAATGGAATTCTTATTCTAAAGGGACAAGGGGAAGTTATTTCAGGGGCTCAATGAGGCAAGAATCAGAACAAAAGTCTCAGGAAATCCAATCTGCCTATGAAGAATATATCCAAAGAATCAGCTGGTTGGGGGAATCCTCTCCTTGGGCAACTTGAGATGCTGTCACTGTGTTCACAAAAAAAATTGGACTGAATGAATGCTTGAGATGCTTATGCAGAAGCAGCCCAAGAATGGGTCATCCAGCATCTCCGCCACAATCTACAAGGGCCACTTCCAGCTTTGACACACAAATCTTATCCACGTTAAAGGGAAAAAACTGTTTGATGTAAGAGGGGAAGTTGTCTTCTGTCTGTGTACTGCCAACTAGGAATGTTCTCACACTGTGCTTTGTTGCTCGCCTGCTTGCTTAGCACAGCTTCTCGATGTGAACGATTCGAAGCTGTTACTGTGGTTAGAACTCGTGACATGGCAAAGGGCAATGTCATCAAATGCTCATTTAACCTGTTTGACATTTTCATACTGGTTTTGGATGGTTTCAGTCCAAATGTATATTTTTCTGAGACAGGAAGCAAGAAAATGGTCCAAATTATCCCTGCCTTGTAAAAAGGCATTGAGTTTTCAGGAAGTGCTTGTATGTCCAAGTCTAGTCATGCGTGGAGTTAGTAAAATGAGCCTTGCTGTTGATTCCTATGGTATTAAAAGCGGAGTGGAATTAATGTAGGATAATCTGACTTTTCTTCTTTTTAGCCGCTTTAATGCTGTAAACCTGAGCGTAACTTTGAGATTGAGAAAACAGTCAATTATTTAACAAGAATAATGCTTTGTATGTGGAACTCTTCATTTTCTAAGGGTACGTCTACACTACCCGCCAGATCGGCGGGTAGTGATCGAGCTATCGGGGATCGATTTCTCACGTCTAGTGTAGATGCGATAAATGGATCCCCGATCGCTCTGCCATCAACTCCTGTACTCCACCGCGACGACCTGCGGAAGCAGAGTCGACGGGGAAGCGGCGGCAGTCAACCCCACGCTGTGAGGACGCGAGGTAAGTCGACCTAAGATACGTCGACTTAAACTACGCTATTCTGGTAGCTGAAGTTGCGTATCGTAGGTCGATTCCTCCCTCTCCCCCCAGTGTAGACCAGGCCTAAGTGTTTCCAAACATTCCCTAATCTCCACAACATCCCATCAGAGTAGGTAGGGTTGGTGAAGTAAGGTAACAAGGGATGTGATTGGATCTATCAATCTAACCGCCTCTGCTGTTTTTAACTTATGAGAAGCTCCCAATGTGCATCATGCTTGTATAGTAGCCTCATGTTGGCAGCTGCCTTAATCCCGTTTACATTGTGCTTTTCAAAGTTTATTTGACTATCAATTGAAGCACTTTGACTGGAAATACGATACTGAACACTTAGTCGGATATTTCCGTCCAAAAACAGGGTTACGTGTGTGCAACAAAATATACTGTAACGTTTTGCAGAATGGCTCCTAACCAGAATTGGTCTGTATCCCTTTTGAGAATAGAAACACCATTACCCATTCCAATTATTGTAGCAATACCTCAGTTCGGTAGATGGTGGCGACTGACATCCCTAAAGACTGAGATCTTCTGTCCGCAAGACAATTGTAGCATGGACAGTAACAGCACAGCTCCCTCATGCACTTCTGCCACTGTGCCATGCCCCAACCTAGAGGAATGATCTTCACAGGAAGTTCTGCCTAGACTGCCAGCAGTTCCAATAGTTATGTTGGTGTTTGCATCAATGTTATTGACTTGGTTACTTACTTACACATGCATAAATCAAATACAGAAGAATGTATAGTTGGTACAGCCCCTGATGTGATTAGAAATATGCTAATCAAGTTATAGCCTCAGTGAAATATATTGAGGGTCTCCATTTAATTACACGAGTTGAGTTAAAATAAGCAGAGCAAAAACCAAACACACATTAAGGTTTCTGACTTTTTTAGTAGCCATAGGAACCAGGAAGCACCTAAAGTGACCAAGATGCTGCACAGCAAACACCAGATTCACAGCTACGAACCACTGAGTCTGCTGTAGCTGGCACAGCCATGACACTTACCTGGAATCTGGGCCACCATCCGTTATTCAGTCATTTCATAGAGCCTGGTCAATGGCAGTTGTTATAACTAAGCAGAAGTATTGTTTCAGGGGCACTATTAAGTGCATTCTACAGGAATTATTACAAATAGCGAACGTCAACATCTAAATTGTAATATTAACTAATGTAGAACATTTGACAGACACTACCAACTATGTTGTGCCATATTTGTCTCACTTTTTTGTGAAATATCCTTCAGGTTCTAAAGATCTTTCTAAATCTACCACTCTCCCTAAGACTGCTTAAAAATCTAACCGACTTTTATGTCCCTGCTGTGAGTGGCCCTACTAAATGTGTGCTCTGCTGCTGAAGCAGAGGGTGTGCTAGTTGAGTGCTGTTTGCAGACCAGAATGTAACTCTTTACTCGGTCTCTTTTTTTTTCTCTTAGAGACCAAGATTAAGCAGTTGGACCCAGATGACATGGATGAGATAGAGAAGATTGAATCTTAAATAAACCAGGGGTGTTTGGAGTCAAAGGGAGATTTTTCTTTAACCTTAGACCTCAATATTTTTTCTGTTTAAAAAATTGAAATAGTTTAAGTGAAACGTATTGCCATGTTTGGAAATGATGATACAGTATTCTCCATCATAAAGAATTCAGGAAAAGAAAAAGAAACTTATTCTCATGACTTCAGAATGGTTCCTATTTTCCCCTTCTCATGGACTCCTGTGTTTTTGTCTAGTATGTTTCGTTACCAAGATATTGGCAGGTTTAATAAAAAGCACAGGAGGATATTCTCTCACCTGACCAAGTTTCCCTTTCCCACATCATTCCCAGGGTACATCTCTATCAAAAGTAGTGAAGCAAGTTGTTCAGATGAATTAAACGGCCAACACAAAACTGACATCTATATGATAATTGACACCAATCATTAATATAACTAGCCACTGGATGGCAATGGTTGCTTTCACAGTCATGGATGAGGCAACACTGGTGTTCCTGCAGAGGAATAATAAAGAAACCACACTTCCCATTTTAATCATCAGGCCTTGCCTCTGCTCTCCTATGTTATATCAAGAATTAAAATAATACATGTGCTTGTTAACTTCCTTTCCACTAGATGGCAGCATTACTTCATAAACATAACCTGCCCTGTAGCTCTGAGCATCACAGACTTCGCATTTAACTTGGGGAACTAAGTTTTCTTTTATTTCGGAAATATTGTTTTGAGCCTGAAGTTAAAATCTTTTTAGCTGATCCAAGATTACCTCAGGACAGAGAGAAGTCAAACTTTCCTGAGCCACTAAAATCTCTCAACTCTGACCTACCTCTTAAAGACTCTGGACAGGGAATCAAGTCCTCTTTAGAATTTTTTGAATATTTCACTTAAACAGTATCTTTCAAAGATATTTCAACAATACAGGAGGTTTTTAGAACTATTCTCTCTATCAACTGTGTTACTGAAATATTTATCCACTGCTTTACCTGTTCTGCTCCTTGTTAGATACACCGACAATGGGAAGTAGGTGTATTAAATGGCTCATTTGTTCCTCAAAGTCAGTTTTTTACTTTGAGTTTATTTCTTCTCACATCAGTACTACTGGAGAGAACTCAGTGCAAGGGATGATCCAGTGGTTGGGAAATAGCTTGGGACTCAAGACGTGGGTTCAATTCCCTGCTCCACCACAGACATTTGTGTGACCTTGGGCAAACCACGTAGCCGCTCCGTGCCTCAGATTCTCCATTTTAAAGTGACAGTAATAGTGCTTCTGTACTTTGTGGTGGTGTGATGTACTCAGATAATACAGTAATGGGCTCTATAGAAGTACTGGAGAGAATTACACCCAGAGAGAGTTGAGGAACTAGTTACTCTAGAGCCAGACATAATGCAAGCAATTGCTGTGTGTCGAGAGCTTGCACAGCTCTATTCAATGCACCTGAAGCTTGACCTGCAGCACCTCTTTGTGTGTGTTTCTAATATGCCCATCACCGTGATATGTGGCCTAAATTGTCTACAAAGATGCAAGCTTTGCTCTTCTGTGGTCTGGTGGCTGCTGTTGAGTCTGTTAGTGGCGGTTATTTCCGTGAAAGGTCACCTGCCCATTCTTCTCTGCTGCATCACAGAGAGAGGTGATTGTGGGAAAAGTGCAATGCCTAAAAGGATGTCAGGTTTATCTGAATGAGTTCCACAGTCGCAGACCCTCTGCTGAAAATGGCCTGTCCCTGACCGCAGAACTTCTGTGTTTGTCATCCATAGCAACCCGGTACAGCATAGCTGGCTTGGGAAAGACTGCTTGTAAATGATCAGAACCTTGCATTGAATTTGGAATCAAATAGGGAGCTGTAGAGTGCTCTGGTATCGGAGGGGTAGCCGTGTTAGTCTGAATCTGTAAAAAGCAACAGAGGGTCCTGTGGCACCTTTAAGACTAACAGAAGTATTGGAGCATAAGCTTTCGTGGGTGAATGTCCGCTTCATCAGACGCAAGTAATGGAAATTTCCAGAGGCAGGTATAAATCAGTATGGAGATAACGAGGTTAGTTCAATCAGGGAGGGTGAGGTGCTCTGCTAGCAATTGAGGTGTGAACACCAAGGGAGGAGAAACTGCTTCTGTAGTTGGATAGCCATTCACAGTCTTTGTTTAATCCTGATCTGATGGTGTCAAATTTGCAAATGAACTGGAGCTCAGCAGTTTCTCTTTGGAGTCTGGTCCTGAAGTTTTTTTGTTGTAAGATGGCTACCTTTACATCTGCTATTGTGTGGCCAGGGAGGTTGAAGTGTTCTCCTACAGGTTTTTGTATATTGCCATTCCTGATACCTGACTTGTGTCCATTTATCCTCTTGCGTAGTGACTGTCCAGTTTGGCCAAGGCACATAGCAGAGGGGCCTTGCTGGCACATGATGGCATATATAACATTGGTGGACGTGCAGGTGAATGAGCCGGTGATGTTGTAGCTGATCTGGTTAGGTCCTGTGATGGTGTTGCTGGTGTAGATATGTGGGCAGAGTTGGCATCGAGGTTTGTTGCATAGGTTGGTTCCTGAGTTAGAGTTGTTATGGTGCAGTGCGTGGTTGCTGGTGAGAATATGCTTAAGGTTGGTGGGTTGTCTGTGGGCGAGGACTGGCCTGCCTCCCAAGGTCTGTGAAAGTGAGGGATCATTGTCCAGGATGGGTTGTAGATCACTGATGATACGTTGGAGAGGTTTAAGCTGAGGACTGTAGGTGATGGCCAGTGGAGTTCTGTTGGTTTCTTTTTTGGGCCTATCTTGTAGCAGGAGGCTTCTGGGTACACGTTTGGCTCTGTTGATTTGTTTCTTTATTTCCTTGTGTGGGTATCGTAGTTTTGAGAAAGCTTGGTGAAGATCTTGTTGGTCTCTGTCTGAGGGGTTGGAGCAGATGCGGTTGTACCTCAGTGCTTGGCTGTAGATGATGGATCGTGTGGTGTGTCCGGGGTGGAAGCTGGAGGCATTAAGGTAGGTGTAGAGGTCGGTGGGTTTTCGGTATAGGGTGGTGTTAACGTGGCCATCGCTTATTTGTACTGTGGTGTCTAGGAAGTGAACCTCCCGTGTAGATTGGTCCAGGCTGAGGTTGATGGTGGGGTGGAAGCTGTTGAAATCATGGTGGAATTCTTCCAGGGTCTCCTTCCCATGGGTCCAGATGATGAAGATGTCATCCATGTAGCGTAGGCAGAGAAGGGGCGTGAGTGGACAAGAGCTGAGGAAGCATTGTTCCAGGTCAGCCGGCCCTGTGTCCACATGCTCTTCACTGGCTTTCAGCAGCCAGGAGGCAAAGGGGGTTGTCTCACATAAGCGGCCCAGGTTTCTCAGTACTTTTATGGCCTTTGCTGGTGAGTCTGGGCCAAATTCTGCCGAGTGGGATGGAACAGCCTGCTCTGCCTTGATCTCCTAGTGTCAGCTATTGAGTTTAGGCTTTTAATAGTGTTTATTGCCTGCATCTCTGAGCAGTGCACAAAGTTAAAGTGCAAAAGCTTGTGAGAATGTTCTTATTACTCTGACTTTGGATATAGTTGGAACATGGCGCATTTTGTCATTTTTCCAGTGCTGTAGGAAGTTGATTCTTTGCAGCTGGCGTGCTCAGGGATGGGAAGAGGTGAAGGCAGTATGGATTGACTGGTTCACTTTTTTGTAGAGTACTCTGTCTGATTGCGATTTTGGGGAATTAAGCAAGTAAGGTTCTTTACGGGCTCTGGTCTATGCCTTCTTGCATCCGCTGCTGATCGATTTCAAAGCAGGTCTTGGCTTCACAGGTTGGAGTGCAAATACTTTATGTACTTCCTCTTCCCTTACATTGTATGAGGGAGCCTGCAGGTGTACTGTTGAAGTCATCTAGCCAACTCTCAGTGACAGCAGCGAAGGTCAGGTGCCTTGTCCAATATTAGGTTGACCAGTGACTGTGCGTGATGACTGCCAGCAGTGGTGGTGAACAGGTGCTGATCGCAGGGGTGCAGAGTAAATCTACGGGGAGCAGCCTGTAACTAGCCTCTTAAATCTCTGGTGAATGCTTCTTTGAAAAGCCTCTATGCAAAAGTTTAGGGAGGAAAAATAGAGGGTGTAGGGTGGAGATGTTGAATACATATCTCATAGCTATTGGGATCATTTGATATATCAGTGTTGGTGTTTAGGGATTGCCTGAAAATGTTGGTGTTTGCATGTCTGTCTTCCACTTTCAGGAATTTGCGGGTACTTTGCATATGTCTATGCTTACCTCCGGGTCCGGCGGAAAGCAATCGATCTTCTGGGATCGATTTATCGCGTCTTGTCTAGACGCGATAAATCGATCCCGGAAGTGCTCGCCGGCAACGCCGGTACTCCTGCTCGGCGAGAGGAGTACGCGGAGTCAACGGAGGAGCCCGCCTGCCGCATGTGGACCCACAGTAAGTTCGAACTAAGATAGTTCAACTTCAACTTCAGCTACGTGAATAACGTAGCTGAAGTTGCGTATCTTAGTTCGAAGTGGGGGGGTTAGTGTGGACCAGCCCTTAGAAGCTAAATTTCCGATGGAAGGTATCAAACACCTGCTGAGGAGAAGTATAGATGTTACCTTTATTTAAATGACCAGACAGGCTCTCCCTTTTCTACAGCCCACTGTAGGAAGTGCATGCCAACCTTGGCTTCAGCCCATTTGACGTGTTTCATCCTTCCACTATCTTCAGACAAAAGCTGTCATAAAGTAGAATTAAAAATAATTACCAGGGAGTTGTGCTGCTGCTACCCAGCTGCCAAATAGTTCCTTAAAATGTATAATTGACTATTTTACTTTCAGGCTGAAGTATTTTTATTAGGTCAAAGTGTTGACAATGTTGTCATTCGCTGGATCTGCCAACACCCCCTACTTTGGCTTTTTTCCCCCAAAATCTGACCTGTGCAGGCAGACAACTAGACTGGAGGTGTCTGGCACTGTATCAACACGGAATGAATCTGGGGAGATTTATGTTCATGTTTCCGAAGCCCAGGGAAGCTCTGCGCTGACTGAGCTCACTACAACAACGCTGTAAATGACCTCACTCTGTTGTCAAAATGAAACCGGCGCTGCACCACTGTGCTCAGATCCCCAAAGAACAGGCTGCAATTTTCATGTCTCCATCACTTACATTGAGATGGTCGACTTACTTTCTCTCTGTCAGCTGAGACATAGTTTTAAGTAAAAAAGGGAGCTAATCAGCAGAACAAGTAAGTCTCTAACCCACGGCAAATAGGCTGTTGTGTTTGCTACCCAAGCTTGGCATAAAATGTTAATTTGAAAATTATGCTTATGGAGTGTCTCATAACCCAAATGTGCCATTGCTCATTTCAGGTTCTCACCAGAACTCCTTGTCTTATTACTTGGTGGAGCAAGAACTTCTTATTTGCAAGTTACTGCTGCTTGCACATACTAATGTGAAAAGGGGGGAAGCAGAGAAATATCACGCAGTCCCTCCCTGTTGTGTATATTTCATATCAGAGGAGGGAGGTAAAACAGTTGTAATAGCCAAGGTAAATAGTGCCTGCTGTCTCGCACCTTTAAATGGATCATTTTTAAGGCATATATAGTAACTGTAGTAATTTCTTTGATGCTCATCACAGTAATATGAGTGCCTCTGCTCAGTTGAAAATAAATAGCAATAATCCTTCCTTCCCAGCCTGTTGGAGGAATTGCTTGATTAAATTTAAATAAATTAATGGAGATATCCTATCTCCTAGAACTGGAAGGGACCTTGAAAGGTCATTGAGTCTAGCCCCCTGCCTTCACTAGCAGGACCAAGTACTGATTTTGCCCCAGATCCTTAAGTGGCCCCCTCAAGGATTGAACTCACAACCCTGGGTTTAGCAGGCCAATGCTCAAACCACTGAGCTAACCCTCCCCCCTCCCTATTAGTTTATAGACTGCTTGTTTGCTGCTCAAACTGGTGTGTGCATCTGATGCTCTGCTCTGCACTCAGTTTCTCCCATTGAGTACAGACTCCAATTCAAGGTCACTGGCCTGATAGTTAAAGCTCTCCATGCAGCTGACCCTAGCTACTGAGAGATCCCATTCCCTTCTGTGACCTCTGCTACATACTCCTGACACTATCAACAGTTTCACTGTTCATGTGAATAAATCGCTGAGGTAGAGCTGAGCGTTGCATTTGGTTCTGAACATGGCAAGACTTCTTGTGTCCGGTGGGACAGAGTTTCATACACGTTCAGTGCCTGAGGGTACGTCTACACGCACACAAAAACCCGGGGCTGGCTCATGCCAGCTGACTTGGGCTTGTGGACCTCAGGCTCCAGGGCTGTTTCAATGTTGTGTAGAAGGCTCTGTTTGGAGCCCGGGCTCTGGGACCCTCCCACCCTGCAGGGTCCTAGAGCCTGGACTCCAGGTGTAAGAGTAGTTAAGTTCTGGAACAGGCTTCCAAGGGTGGTTGTGGAATCCCATCACTGGAGGTTTTTGAGAGCAGGTTGGACAAACACCCGTTGGATGGTCTGGGGTTAGTTGGTTCTGCCCTAGTTGTGGGTGGGTGGGGTTGAACTCTGTGACCTCTCCAGGTCCATTCCATCCCAAGCAATACTCTAGGCTTTCCCAAGGGAGGTTGTAGATACACTAGGCGTCGGTCAGCTGACCTGGTTCCCAACTACTGGAACACAGTAGTTCCCTGGCCCTGGTAAAGCACAGTCTGTCTTCAGTGTAGAAGGCACCAAAGCACATTCTCTAATTGTGCAGACCAGCGTGGTTTGGGCATGCAGGTCTCCATGCTGCTGCAGGATGGAAAAGCCATGGTGGACCACACACTAAAATGCTGTAGGGAACAGTGGTAGAGCCAAGGTGGTTCGAAAATGGGGGACCAGTTCTCATTTCCAGATCTGATTATTCCTGTAGCGTGGATGGGCCTAAGTCGTGGTTTCTTCAGAAGACATACAGAAAGCTCTGCTCTTCTGATGATAAAGGCCAGTCGGATTCAGTACAGGGGCCTGCTGAAACCATCCTTGTATCCATCGGTTATGCCACAGTTCAGAGTTAGTGTAGAGGGGCTCTAACTCCAGTTTTGTACCGGAATTAAGGCTGGGTGTGGTGAGGGTGTGAGCCGTGCTGTGCTGTGTTTAAAAGAGATTTTTGGCTGAGGTTCTGAGAGCCGATGTGGACAGGCCTGAGGGTGTGAACGCTGCTGGGAGGGCTAAACAGCATAGGCAATGTTAGCCTCTGGCAGGCCCAGAACAGTGATGCATTTGGTCCAGTAGATCACAGCCAAAAGTAAATAGATGGTGTCAACTGGCTTCCTTACTACAACTGAGAACAGGCTCCTGGCTAATACACTGTGGTTAGGAAAGGCTGTGCCTGTGTCCCATGTACAGGCCCTAAACCCAGCTCCCAGCATTTTGCCTTTGATTGCTATGAGGGGCAAAGGCTGCTTGCTGTCACATCCTCTCCTCTGCTCCAGCTAATGCCCTGGGCCAGCAAAGTGTAGCACCCCAGTTCTGCTCTCTGCCAGGCACAGCCCTGCCTTCACCCCGTTCTCCCTACGTTGCGGTGATAGCCCATGTCATATGTCGCTAATCCGTAGGAGGGCGGTGAGGCGGGGATGATAAACTGGTTTTTATTTCAATAAAGTTAGTGCAGAACATTGGAAACAGCTGTGGGGCCGCGCCGTGAGCACAAGAGCTGTTTTCTGAGCAAGGCCGGGGTAGCTGATGCATCTCTGAGCTCCTCTTGACAGAGCCCAGTGCTTTGGACAGCATAATCCAAATGGCCTGGAGTTCCTCATGGATAAGCTGCAGCGGTAAATTGTTCCACTACTTGATCTGTCCAGGAACAGTTGTATTGAACGTTTCTGTAAGAATTCCACTGAAAATTGGCACTAAACGTCTCCAGATGCCGTGCTTAAATGAAAAAGAAAAGCTAATAAAATGAGGTGCCTCTGGCTCGGTGCTGAGTGAAACCTATTTAAAGAACTGACGGCCCTAACCACTCGAGGTAGGCTGGCTCCTTCATGTCAGAGTAGCTGTCCCGTTTGCCACCCCTTGGTGAGCAAAGTGAGCAATCAATATAATTTAATTCCATGGTAACAAACTTACTCTTCAGCCAGAGCCTCTCGTGTTGCTGTACAAATGATGGCCTAGGTATTTATGTGGCCTTGCTCACCATCAGGTGTGATCTCATGATTATTAATGTATTTTATCCTCACAACATCCCTGTGAGGTAGGGAGGATAGATTAAGTGACTTGGCCAGGGTCACAGCGCCTTGAATTAAACCCATTGCTTTTGAGTCCTTGTGTACTTATTCACTGGCCACTACAGCCCCTATGTGAGGTGGGTCTGCGTTACCCTCCTTTGAGCGGGGGGAAAATTGAGGCCCAGAGGCAGGAACTGGCTAGAGCGGGGAGCCAGAACCAGGAATAAAACCAGCATCCCCTGGCTTGCCTGGCCCTGGATCTGCCGCTCTGCTTCCCCGTATCCATATGCCCCATTTCCATAGTATAACTTAATCTAAACCCCAGGCACAAAGAAGCTGCAGTGACAGTTGGAACTCTGCCCTCAGTGGCATCCTCTCTGCAGGAGGACTGGGAAGGCAGGAGAAGCTTTGCTAGGCTGGGGAGAAGGACCAAGAGTTTGGGCGGGGGGTTGGTGGTGGTGGAGAGTTAACAGATTGTTTGAGTATCATCATCATCTCCTCTGGGCTGGGTGCATGAGAAGGGCTAGTTGGGCTAGCCAGTTCTGTAAGGTTTTCCCTGCAGTTTCTGTATTGACTTATTAGGGCTTGTCTACATGGGAAAATTAAACCTGTTTAAAAATCAATTTAGTTAAACTGGTGCAAAGCCCTGTATAGACACTGTTATTCAGGTGTAAGGATGGTTTGCTTCAGTTTAGCTTAAGCCAGTAAGAAACCAATACAATGTAAACCGCTTTTAATCGCAAAGAAGAGCGTCTACACTGGGCTTGCAGCATTTTAACTAAGGCCATGTCTATACTTACAAGCTCACAGTGGCAAAGCTGTACCGATACAGCCGTGCCCCTGTAAGAGCACTTGTGTAGGCGCATTATCCCGTCGGGAGGGAGCTCTGCTGTCGACATAATAAAACCAGCTCAACAAGAGGTGATAGCTCTGTTGGTGGGAGCGCGTAGGTTACTCAGGCAAGTGTTTTTTCACACACCCTGAGCGACAAAAGCTTTGCTGACGTAAGTGCTAGTGTAGACACGGCCTAAATCTGTCTTAAAACAGCCCTTTCGTTTAACCAGTTGGGGGTGAGGGGGTGTATAGATGCATGTGTGCACACAAAGCCTTCATGTCATTTATGCCTTTCCAGGGGGCATGTTCTGTACTGCTTGAGAGGCTCCTTTAAGCAATTTTTCTGGCACTTGTTACAACAGTCCCTTAAGGTGGCAGCAGACTGAGGGCCCTCTAACCTTGTCTCTGACAGTGGCCAGTGCCAGCTGTTCAAGACGCATATGCATGAAAACCTGCAGTTATGGAACAGCTTGAACACCAGCCAGTTAGTGGCTGGTGTGGGCCCTGATCTTAAACATCTAGCGCCGGTGTGAATCAGTAGAGCCCATGGAAGTCAATGGAGCATTACAAATTTATGCTAGCTGAGGATATGCCCCCTTGGTCCATGTAACATCTACAATCTGATCTGCATTTCTTACGTGTTCAAACAGCCAACAGGCGTCACAGCAGAACTGGGCCTTCAAGAGGGACTTCCCTATGGAAAGGGTGAGGATGTCTGACTGGTGGAGTCGCTCTAGATTAACACCAGCAGTAGAGCTGCACTGAGAATTTGGCCATGGGTCTATAAAACAAACCTGGGGATAATGTAGCAAAGCTGCTGTTCACCACAGATAATTGACTCCTTACTGATTCACTTGAACAATAACAGCCCTGCTAATGACCTGCTGTTTGAGTGCTGCTCCAGCTACTGTGGTCGACTCTATTAAAATAACGTAGAATTGGCACGTCCAATAAGCCAGTGAACAGTAGCCTTGTACTGTAGCGGTGTCAAAACTACTAAGCCACAAGCCACTTAAGTAAGTCGACGCCTCAGTGGCTTGGCTTAATAAACCCACCGCCGTAAAAAAATACACTTGATATAGTTATGGTCATGAATTGCTGTCAGCCCCAGGATAGCTAGTTACACACCCAGGAGACACCTCTGAGCTGCAGGGACCTTGGAAAGCCTCTCTGCAGGGGGTGTCCATGGCAGTTTATTTGATCATATCAGTTCTGGAACCACAACAGGAGTCTGCGTAGAGTGACTGAGGCTCAGTGCAGCTCCGCTCACGCTTGCGGATGGAAGTAAAACCGGTGTGATTGGCACTGGTATCTTGCTCTTTCCTTGGGAGTTGGCCATCTCTGGCAGGAACTGTCCTCTGCCCATGGGATGAACTGAGGGCAAGGTTAATTTAAACTGACCATATGGATCCATTTCCTGACAGTGAGAGCTGCAGAACCATGGGATAATCTGCATCCAGGAAGTGCTGGAAGTTCCATTGCTTGAGACAATTAAAGCTAGATTGGGTAAAACACTAGGACGTGGATGGGAGGGAGCGATCTGGGCTCATTTGGTGGTGATGGACTAGACACGAGATGTCAATGGTTCCTCTCTGATGTCAGTGGTTCTTACCCCAGCAAGGCGGGTGGTGACGGCAGGTCACCTCCAATCTCCACAACCTCAGTGACCACCCCAAGCCTGTTCTAGACGTTGGTTGGACCAAGCCCATCTGCTTCCTTGCTGCCTTGCCCAGGTGAGAGAGCAGAAGCCTGACGCTCACTAGTAACCTGGCCAGGTCCAAACGGGTAGGACGCGGATTCTTTTCTGCTTCGGCTGTCGCAGCCCAGGCATTTCTCTCTAGTGCTAGCACAAACCTCTGGGCCTCGCTGCTGTCAAATGCTCCAGAGGCTTCTTGAAAACAGTGGTAGGCAGTCGTGGTGTCACAGCATGCATCCCTCTGCAGCCAGCGCAGTGTAGTTAGAGTTGGCATGTTAGGGCAGGGACTGTGTCTTGTACAGACCTGAGCCTGCTCAAGGTGATTAATAACTAAGGTATCAAATAGTCACAGGCCATAGACAGAGGCTGCACAAAATAACATGCAGGTTAATAACGTGTAAAAGGAGGCTTTCCTGGGAAAGAACCAAGGTTGGCGCTAAGACTCTTGAGCTCTCTCCTCTGCACCACTGGCTAAGTGCTTTATGAGCCCACGGCTCCCTGGAGATCAGAGGGACATTTTGTAGTGTCTGTGTCACATATAAACTGTTACATGTCATGGCCCTGATTACCTTGTCTCTTGTTCTGTTGACATAAATGAGTTACTCACCCCAGATTTAACCCAGTATAAACAAGAGCAGCATCAGGCCCTGTATCTAGTAAGACACACTGATGCATAGATAAAGTTACGTTAAGGTGGGTGCACAACTGGGTGAAAGTCTGTACTCCAAGAGTAGTCATCAATGGTTTGCTGTCAAACTGGGAGGGTGGATCTAGCGGGGTCCCACAGGGGTCAGTCCTGGGTCCAGTATTATTCAATATTTTCACTAATGACTTGGATAATGGAGTGGAGCGTGTGCTTGTAAAATTTGCAGATGACACCAGGCTGGGAGGGGTTACGAGCACTTGGAGGACAGGATTAGAATTCAAAATGACCTTGACCAATTGGAGAATTGGTCTGAATTGAATAGGATGAAATTCAATAAAGAAAAGTGCAGAGTACTTCACTTAGGATGGAAAAGTCAACTGCACAGGTACATAATGGGGAATAACTGGCTAGGTGGTAATACTGCCAGAAAGGATTGGAGGGTTATAGTGATCACAGAATGAATATGAGTAGGGCCCTGCCAAGTTCACGGTCCATTTTACGGTCATAGGATTTTTAAAATAGTAAATTTCATGATTTCGGCTATTTAAATCTGACATTTCACAGTGTTGTAATTGTAGGGGTCCTGACCCAAAAAAAGGAGTTGTGGGAGGCTTGTAAGGTTTTTGTAGGGGAGGGGTTATGGTACTGCTACCCTTACTTCCGTGCTGCTGCTGGTGGCAGCACTGCCTTCAGAGCTGGGCAGCTGGAGAGCAGCAGCTGCTCTCTGGCCACCCCCCAGCTCTGAAGACAGCAGAGAAGTAAGGGTGGCAATACCATGACCCCCCTAAAATAACCTCGTGACCCTCCCCCCCCGCCCCCCGTGACTCCTGTTTGGATCTGGACCCTCAATTTGAGAAACGCTGGTCTCCCCTGTGAAATCTGTATAATTTAGGGTAAAAGCACACAAAAGACCAGATTCCGGGGGGAGGGGAGGGGGGAGACCAGATTTCACGCTCCGTGACGTGTTTTTCATGGCCATGAATTTGGTAGGGCCCTAAATATGAGTCAACAATGCAATGCAGCTGTGAAAAAGGCTAATTTTGTGGGGTGTATTAACAGGAGTATTGGATGTAAAACACAGGAGGTAACTGTCCCACTTTACTCAGCACTGGTGAGGCCTCAGCTGGAATATTGTGTACAGTTCTGGGCACCGCACTTTAGGAAAGATGTGGCCAAATTGCAGAGAGTCCTGATAAAAAGTTTAAAAAACCTGACCTATGAGGAAAGGTTAAAAAAACTGGGCGTGTTTAGTCTTGAGAAAAGAAGACCGAAGGGGACCTGGATAACAATCTTCAGATCGGTTAAGGCTGTTCTAAAGAGGACAGTGATCAGTTGTTCTCCATGTCCACTGAAGGTAGGACAAGAAGCAACGGGCTTAGTCTGCAGCGAGGGAGATTTCAGTTAGATATTAGGAAAAACTTTCCCCCTATAAGGGTAGAAAAGATCTGGAGCAGGCTTCCAAGGGAGGTTATGGAATCCCCATCAGTGGAAGCTTTTAAGAACAGGTTGCACAAACACCTGTCCGGGATGGTCTAATTATACTTTAGTCCTGCCTATGTGCAGGGGGCTGGACTGGATGACGACTCAGGTCCCATCCAGCCATAGTGTTCTACAATTCTATAATTTTAAAAAAAGCAAAATTTGGAGAGCGCAGACACAGCTGCTGCTTCTCAGCATCACCATCGGGCACTAAGCTTGGTTCGTCTCTTAGCTCAGGATACTAAGAGACGAACTCCACTCAAGTCAATGGATTTGCAGTGTGTCAGAGGAGAATCTGGCCCTTTGCAAGTGGGGAATAGGTAAGCGTCTAGCTAGGTTGGAAACTGTAGGCGGCAGGGACCATCTCTTTGTTCTGTCTTTGTACAGTGCCTAGCACAGGGGGTCCATGTCTAAGTTCCCTCTAAGCTGCGTGGCCGTGCGGCAGTGCAGCAGCCTATTAAGCACCGCACCGGCACTTAGGGCTGTGGCAGGGAGAGAGGTCTCTCTGCTACAGGGGGGAGAGGCGCCTCTCCTCGCTGGCCCCAGACCTGCCGCAGCCAGGGGAGAGGCGCCCCCTCGCAGCCCCCACCCAGCCCAGCCCTGGACCTGCTGCAGCCAGGGAAGAGGTGCCCCTCCCCCTTCCCCAGCCCAACCCCTACCTGGACCTGCTGCGGCCGGGGTAGAGGCACCTATCCCGCAGCCCCAGCCCCGGAGCTGCTGAGATGGGGAGAGGCGCCTCTCCCTCCCAGCCCAGGTGCTGCTGCGGGAAGAGAGGGCTGGGGGGAGTTCTCTCTCCCTGGGGCAGCCTGCACCCTAAACCCCTCATCCCTGCCCCTACCCCAGAGGCTGCACCCCCATCTGGAGCCTTCATCCCCCGCCCCGTATCTACCCCCACTGTCACAGCCCTGAGCCCATCATCCCTGGCCCCCATCCAGCCCAGTATCCTGTCTACCGACAGTGGCCAATGCCAGGTGCCCCAGAGGGAGTGAACCTAACCGGTAATGATCAAGTTATCTCCCTCCTGCCGTCCATCACCACCCTCTGACAGACAGAGGCTAGGGACACCATTCAAGCAGTTAACTCTGCTTGTAACGTTTTCTGTGCTCCCCAAGTTTGTCGTGGGGGGCGGGGGGAGGAATTCTCTTGACTTGCTGGCTTGACTGCCTCAGGAAATAAATCTGCTTTCCATTGGAACACAGTGTGGGAGCTACATAGCCTCATGTTTAGAGCAGGGGCTGGGAGCACACTTGTACTCCAGGCCCTAGTGAGCATCCCTACCAGAACAAGGCAGCCGGCACAGTCCAGCACTCGTCAGTGACCCTACAACAACAAACCAGTGCCCAGCCTCGTGAGCAGACCAAGAACAGCAAGCCAGTTTGCACAGGAAAAGAGAAGAGCGAGGGGACAGAAAGCCTTCCGTTTCAACTTCCTAGGTGTTGTTAAAGCTCACAGTGAGGACAGAAAGGATTTTCATAATTATCAAATTGCCTTGGCACTGGCCTTTATGACATGATCCTATCTGTGCGATCTCACTCCCATATTGATTGCAGACAAAATAGAGAGCAGTCTCCAAACACTGACAGAGGCGCCTTGAGGGAAGCAGACACACCTCAGCGGGGCAAACAGACGGCTTGTTTCTGTACTGCTTAATTAATTCCACGGGTGTTGAGCTACCCAGATTGAATTTCGAAATGCGAACGAGACCATGATTGTGTCTGGACAAATCTGAGTCGGGGCTGGAGACAGAAAAATACAACGTACGATCTTTCCAGTTCTTCTAAAGCAGCTAGTCCCACTAGGCCTCTCTGTGCATGGTATAACCCCGTACCATAGCCACAACTATTCAGTTTAACGGGTAGAGCTGCGTCAGAACCACCACCTCGGATCCAGAATGTCATCGCTTTACAATGGCCAGAACCATTTTATCCTTCCTAGCTAGATTCCAAGGCCAGAAGGAACTGCTGGGATCCTCCGGTCTGACTTGCGTAACACAGGTCAGAGAACGTCTCTGAATTAATTCCTGTTTGAACTAAAGCAGAGCGTCTAGAAAAAAAAATCCTATCTTGATCTTGCCAGCGAGGAAGACTCCACGCTAACCCTTGGCAAGATGTTCTAATGCTTAATCACCCTCACTGTTGAATATTTGCGCTTTATTAGCTCTTGGGTCAGCGGCTTGCTTCATTAGATCTTGCACAAGCTTGTGCCTATTTTCATTGCTTAATGAATAATAACAATAACAACATTAATAACCCAGCACCCTGCAGCTTGGGGAGCCAAGTCTGAATGTGGGTCAGGCACACACTGTACCGATTCAGCCAGTTACAGCCCAACCTGAGCTGCAAATTGCCCTTCGTCACTAATCACAGTACTGCACAGCCCTGCTGCACAGCCTGTCGGGGCAAGGGGAGTCCGTCTGTAAGTGCACCGCGTTTAGTGAGGCTGAATTCAGAGAAATGCACTGAAAGGATACAAAGAACCATCCTGCCACTGGTTACTTAGGCCTAGATCAAGGGGCGCCTTAAAGCTTATGCCCAAATAAATCTGTTAGTCTTTAAGGTGCCACCAGACTCTTTGTTGTTTCTGTAGATACAGACTAACACGGCTACCCCCTGATACTTAATACCTGTGAGGATCTGAGAGACAAGGTGGGTGAGGTCATACCTTATACTGGACCCAGTTCTGTGGGGGAACAGGACAAGCTTCCCAGAGTTCTTCCTCAGGTCTGCTCGAAAGCTCAAAAGCTTGTTCCTTCCACCAACAGAAGCCGGTCCAATAAAAGCTCGTACCTCTCCCACCTTGTCTGGCTCGTATCCTGGGACCTGCACGGCTACAACAACCCTGCAAACAACAATTTGAGGATCTGGGCTGTCCTGCTTGCCAGGTTTCAAGTGACTGCTGGCACCTTGCTGCTGGTGCTCCCCTGCTCTTTTGAGGGACCGCAGAATTGGGAGGGGAGCAGCTAAAGGGTTTTTTTTTTTCCAATGGTCTCACCAGAAGCCAAAATCTTTCCACACAACAGACTAGTTATGCAACTTCCCCAAGCATGGCGTCTGCTGCAGAGCGAAGGAAGCAGGGAATTAATGTCACTGCTCTAGGCTTTGCTCTGTCTGTGTACATAGCAGGAAGCCCTGAATTATCCCATTTACAGCCCCGAGTCAAGTGTTTCCCCTCATTTAAACCAGTAACTCAACTGGCCTTTGTCATTTATCCAGTTCAGATCAGCTTGCTGGGTGCTGGTCTTCTTAAGGGAGACCTTATAAACCAAGGTGCTGCCTACTCTGTTTGGGGATTAAAAAACCTGCAACACTTCATGAGCACCAGAGTTTGCCCTTCCCCACTGTTGTTCTGTGTGTCAGTTTTCTGTTGCTCTCCACCCCAGATGTGGCTGCATTTCACTGGTGCTCTACAGGCTCCATGTATGTGGAAAGTACTGTTACCTGTAGAGCTGGGGTGGGAGGTGGACCCATGTGAACACACCTCTGAACTCTGGGTCTTTGCTGACAAAGGACAACCGGCTGTGAGTGGGGTGCAGCAGGGGGATAGCCCTTCTGTCAGGTGGAATTGACAACAACCAGGGCCGGGTTCAGTAGCCAGGGGGTCCTCTTAACAATACGCCCCAGAACTGGCTCGAGCCCCCACCCAGTAACCTGGGAAAAAGAACCACCATGCTTGGGGACCTCTAAGAGGCAACCCTGCCCATCTCACAAGCACCCCATCTGTGGATAACAAAAGAGAGCTGGAGGGAGAGGGATAGCTCAATGGTTTGAGCATTAGCCTGCTAAACCCAGGGTTGTGAGTTCAATCCTTGAGGGGGCCATTTAGGGAACTAGGGTAAAAAACTGTCTGGGGATTGGTCCTGCTTTGAGCAGGGGGTTGGACTAGATGCCCTCCTGAGGGCCCTTCCAATGCTGATGTTCTATGAAATTAGAAGGGAGTGTTAATTTGGGGAAACACTGCAACCACAATTCATGTGACCATAGGCAACCTGCACCCCCTCACAGCTGCTGTCCTTGGTCAGCAAAGACCCAGCATTCCAAGGGGCATTCACAGGGGGTCACCTCCTGCCCCTGAAGGAGGGTATCAGGCAATGCCTCTGCTGGTGCCGCTCCAAGAGCAGTGGGGGGAGAGGGCAGTGGTGTGTGTTAAAGGGACATTTGTCAGTCGAACTTTCACACTGCCAGCTGGGAAACTGAGGCAAAGGGCATTGCCCAAAGCACTGCAGGCTGGGGGTTTGCCTGTGGTCACATGCTTGTGAATCATGATTGTGTTTCCCAGATTAATGCTGGGTTCCCTCTCCTGTTTAATAAGCGGTTTATTCTGTTGCACACAGACTCCGTGCTTGTGAGAGGAGAAGCATTGACTCTTAGAGGCACCCTGAGTTGGGTTCAGTCTCTCCAGGTTACTGTGTGGGGGCTCAAGCCGGTTCCATTCAGCGGTGGCACAATCCATTGCTGCTGGAGAACAGGCCTTCCCATTGCACCCTGTCCTGTGGACACACTGTGACCAACAGGGTCAGTTCTGCCCAGGAAACTGCCTGGACAAGTAAGAAGCTCAGATCCCACAAGGATGTTAATTTCCCTAATTACTGCAGTTGGGTTCTGCTGCGCTAATCCCCTGGCACTGCGGCCATGCTCAGCTATCATCACACCCTCCTCTTCAGATCTTGCTGAGTGGAGAAGGACGGGGGAAGTCCCATCCCTCTGTGGAGGGAGGGGTAAGGGACAGTGACTCCCTCACTCTTCTTTCAGGCTGTCTCTAACCTAGCCTTTTGCTCATGACCATTTCCCACTGGCCTATCCCTGCACCAGCCCTGGTGGCAGCGGTGGGAGCCCTAGTTGATACCAGACACCTCTGTGTTCTTGGGGAACCAGGGTGCAGTATCCAGCCTGACTCATGAAAGACACCCCCCTCCCACCCCCAGCCTCTGCTTAAACCAAAACCCATCAGAGGAAAAAACTTGCAGAGAGCAGTGAAGGGCGTTGGAAGACACACCTAGACCCCTCCTGACAAGGGTGACAAGATTAAGACATCTCCATTAGCATACAGAATGGAGAGCAGAGACAACTCCCCTAGCCTCATCTGCATGAAAGATGGGACAGGGAGAATCTCAGTTTACATACAGAATGGAGAACAGAGAACCGCACTGAACTCTGGGACCAGAAAAAACAGGGAAGCACTGCATCATGGGAATCTCTGCTCCAGATGCTAATGAACCTATGTCTGCACACGCCCAGCTCAGCAACTATCAGACCAATTCTAGTAATTAATCCTTAATTGATATCCAAATACTGAAGCAGCCTAGTTGCATTATGAGTTCCCTGGAAGAAAACACCACCCATAGCCAAGAGTGATCAGCTCCTATTGTCTAGTCTAAAGAAACCCCTTGAGTCATCAGTTTACCTATAAACAAATCTAGTGTTCTCCCTTGAACAATTGTAATTTCTCTACAAAAATCCCTACTCCCCCTCTAGTCAGGGTTCTGATGCTTAGATCCAAACTATGCATCCGTTCCACTGGGACTCCATCTCTCCTGACTGATCGTGCTGGGGGCTCTGCCTGTCTCCAGCATTCAGGACCCTCAGCTACCACCATCATCTAGGAACCCTGACCAGTTCAAGTCTCATGGAGTGGGTGAGACCCCCCCCTCTTTCTCTCTCTCTGTTTTCCTTTCTACTTTAGGGATTAACCTTTAATGTATGTTATGTTGGTTTAGCCCTCCTTGTGTAGTTATCACTATTATTCAATAAATAACTTTTATGGTTAACTTGGTTGCTTCTCTCTCTCTTGCTGAACTTTACTCTTTTGTGTTTTTAGCTTCCCCTATTCACTCTACAGCAACGCTTCTTTTACCTAAGCTAAAGATCCCTGCAGCGCCCAAAATACTGTGGGGTTTGCTCATCGAGTAGGTTACTGCCAGTACAATTGTGTTGGGGGAGTGGGGATAGGGACGTGCTGAATCTGGGATGCATAAGGGTAACAGCTTGAAAGTGGTGCTTGACCCCGTCCATGGAGCCCAGGGGCAAGATAGCTCCATTGGGAGGGGACTTGCAGAAGGGAGAAGTAGAACTCCATATGAAAACACAAGTGACACAAGCAGTACATTGATAGGATTACAGAATCCCCTTCCCCAGAAAAGTAACCCGAATAAATGAGCATACTCCAAAGTAAGGGGCAAATCTGGTAACATAGTGTAGACAAGGTACCAGTGCTGTAACCACTGCAGCATCTTAGTCTGCTCAGGGCTGGCCTGGATGACATGTTGGTTAAAAGGCCTGGGATCCCCCTGGGAAATCTGCAGCTGCTAGCACCCCCTGCGGAGAGGAGGGGACCTGGGACGAGACAGGTCCTCCCATAACAATGAAACAACAGCCAGTCCTCATGCCAGCACCCATCTCGCACAGGGTGGAGGAATTCTTCACCCCACCATGGAGCAAGCATTCTTTGGCCTCAGACACCCCCCCACCCCAGTCTGTCCCCCTACAATCCCCCCCGTCTGCAACCATTCTGCCCCCAGGAGACCCTGTGAGCTAAGAGCACTCTGCTGAGCAAACCCGGCACCATGGGGGCTTCATTTCATGCCAGGAAGCAGCTCTCCCCACACTCCCACCTGCTGCAAGGCCCCCAGGGAGTGATGACAGCAGCTCTCAGCACACGCAAGCCCCTCGGGGCCTGCAGGTTATGAGGCAAATTGTGCCAAGTCTGAAGACACAGGAGAGAGGGATGTTTAGCTTGGCTCTGGCTCCCTCTGGAAGGGGTTCCTCGCAGGTAGTCTCATGTTTAGTATTAATGGTGTAATTTTTTGGTAATGAGCAATTAATTCTAATTAAAAAATGGGCTGTTTGGAGAGAGCTGATGCTGGCGATGAGAAATTGCAGGTAATTTTATGCTGTTTGCCTTGGCCCGGCTCCCAGTGCTATTCCAACTAATTGTCATTATTTAGTCGTTTGTTGCCATGGTTATTGCAGAGCCTTTCCAGTTGCCAAGTCTCCCAGTACAAGCTCAGACGAGGCACTTTGTAAAAGCCTGTCTACGTCCCCCTCGCCCTGTCAAGGGAATCCGCGGTTCTCCGCTGACTGCGAATGACCACGCTGCCCTTCCCGGGGATGAACTCACCTACCCTCAAACCCAAGTCATGCGTGGAAGCGCCAACCTCTGGTCCCCAGTGTGAAGCAGCTCACTGAGCCGGCCATGGTGGCGTGCAGGTGCCGGCCAGCGCGCTTTGGCATTTTGTTTGCCGCTTTACGGTGGGGATGTGGGCACCGGGGGATGAATGTGGCATGCGTGGATCGTGATGCAGTGTCTGAAGGAACGCGGAATCCCTGGGAATGGGGCTCATGGAGTATGCCTCCTGGCGTGCCGATAACCTGTCGCCAACAGAGCTGGGTTCGTCAGGTTGCTGGAGAACGGTGATCTCTTGAAAGCCTCAAGCTGTCCAGACCTGTACACTGTACATTGCACTAATGCATTGGTTGGGATTTTACTGTCCACACTGATACACTGTATACTGGACCAGGGGGCTGACCTGATTCTCACTGCCCAGGCCTATACATTGTATATTGGACCGGGGACTGACCTGATTCTCACTGCCCAGGCCTATACATTGTATATTGGACCGGGGACTGACCTGATTCTCACTGCCCAGGCCTATACATTGTATATTGGACCGGGGACTGACCTGATTCTCACTGCCCAGGCCTATACATTGTATATTGGACCGGGGGCTGACCTGGTTCTCACTGCCCAGGCCTATACATTGTATATTGGACCGGGGGCTGACCTGGTTCTCACTGCCCAGGCCTATACATTGTATATTGGACCGGGGGCTGACCTGGTTCTCACTGCCCAGGCCTATACATTGTATATTGGACCGGGGGCTGACCTGGTTCTCACTGCCCAGGCCTATATATTGTATATTGGACTGGGGGCTGACCTGGTTCTCACTGCCCAGGCCTATACATTGTATATTGGACCGGGGGCTGACCTGATTCTCACTGCCCAGGCCTATACATTGTACATTGGACCGGGGGCTGACCTGGTTCTCACTGCCCAGGCCTATACACTCTATATTGGACCAGAGGGCTGACCTGATTCTCACTGTCCAGGCCTATACATTGTATATTGGACCGGGGACTGACCTGATTCTCACTGCCCAGGCCTATACATTGTATATTGGACTGGGGGCTGACCTGGTTCTCACTGCCCAGGCCTATACATTGTATATTGGACTGGGGGCTGACCTGGTTCTCACTGCCCAGGCCTATACATTGTATATTGGACCGGGGGCTGACCTGATTCTCACTGCCCAGGCCTATACATTGTATATTGGACCGGGGGCTGACCTGGTTCTCACTGCCCAGGCCTATACACTCTATATTGGACCAGAGGGCTGACCTGATTCTCACTGTCCAGGCCTATACATTGTATATTGGACTGGGGGCTGACCTGGTTCTCACTGCCCAGGCCTATATACTGTATATTGGACCAGGGGGCTGACCTGATTCTCACTATCCAGGCCCATGCACATTGCATCAAGGGGTTGTTCTACCCTGCCAGCTTTTGTCTGCCATGACAAGACAAGCCCTTGGCGTGGCTGGGGCCCTTGGAATGGCTGGGAGTCCATCCCATATGAGAGTGAGGTGTTAGACATGGATTTCTGTACATCTCGAGGCAAATCTGCTGCATGTGTAAGTGATGCCGATGTCCGCAGAGTGGGCCTGGCTCGTGTGAGTTCTGCATCTGGCTCAAAGTCTCTTTTCCTGGCCATTTTCTTCCTCTGAGCTGCTGCTCCCATCATAAACGCAAGCCTGCCAAGGCTCCCATCAGCCTAGGGGGATGGGTGGCCTCCAACAGCAACTCTGGGGCTCACCATCTAACCCAGCCGAGCCCACGGACACAACCCCCTGGCTGTGTATGGGGGAGATCCGTCTTCAGCCATGGAACCATTTCCCCAGCCTTCCCCAGCAGCGCTGCATCTACCTCCCATGAGAAGAACGTCTTTCACTGCTATCCCCATGTCCCGAGCAGTCAGAGCCATGGGGCGCGGGCAGCCTGCTGAGCCCCCCGTCCACTAGGAGGCCAGCATCCCCCTTGGGGTCCAATGATAGCTCCACTCTCATTCTGAAACCCTGGCCGCATGCCAACGGGAGTCTCTTCACGTGCACCAGGGTGTCTCCGTGGGCCTGCATTGGGGCGGGCTGCACTCCCATAGCCGGGGCTGCTCTGACTTACAATTTGCTGCCCGGCGCCCCCTGTGGCGGGCAGGAATAACTGTAGTGTAGTGCACGCCAGCCACAACCCTGACATGTGCCCGGGGCTGGGAGCAGGGCCAGCACAGGACCCTCCTGCCAGCCCTGAACTAGCCAGGGAGGACCCCCTAAGCATGGGGAATTCATGGGGGATGGCTTCTGCTCACTTTGAGGCCCCATATTTGCTGCCAAAGGTCTTTGTGTAACTGAGAACAAGGCCCTACGTCTGGGTCCAATCTATACAACTGGAGGGGGGGCGGGGTCATGCGGTAGCTATGCAAATGCCCCCCCTGTGGGAATATGGGCCTGGATCTGGAACCTGGACATAGGAGCGAAAGCCAGCCCTGGTGTAAGCAGGTGCACGTCGCAGTCAAAGGTGCTGCACCTGCCCACACCAGGGCTGCATTTGGCTCTCTGCATACAACGGAGACGTTAATGTACCATTAAGTCAGGGGTGGAAGTAACTTAAAGGACTTACCGGTATGCAGGAGTCCTGAGCGGGGCGGGGCCTCAATCAGAAGAGGCGGGGCCTTTCAAGATTTAAAGGCCCTGGGGCTCCGGCTGTGGCTGAGAGCCCCAGGGCCTTTAAATCACCCCAGAGCTACCAGCTGCAGAGGTGGCTGGGAGCCCTGGGGCTCAGGGGCAAATTAAAGGCCCCGGGGCTCCGGCCGACGTGGAACTCCAGGCCCTTTAAATCACTACAGGAGCCCTGCCGCTGCTACCCCAGGGCGGCAGGGCTCGGGCTAGGGCTGGCGTAGCAGCAGCAGGGCTCCAGAGGCGATTTAAAGGGCCCAGGGCTCCAGCCGTTGCAGGGAGCCCCGGACTCTTTAAGTCGCCGCCGGAGCCCAGCTGCCACTGGGGTAAGTGGCAGCAGGGCTCTGGCAGCGATTTAAAGGGCCAGAGGCTCTGGCCGCTGCAGGGAGCCCCGGGCCCTTTAAAACGCCCTAGGAGAAGCCAGTCCAGAAGAAGCTCTTGCCGGTACGCCGTACCGGACCATACCGGCTTACTTTCACCTCTGCATTCAGTGCAACAACTGCAGAACATTCCCACATGGCGGTGAAGGCTGGGTGTTAGCTGACTGTCTCTATAGTTGAATGATGCCCATTATAAACCCAGTGGGTGTGACATGGTGGAGCTTAAAGAGGTGGAAAGAAACCTATGTCTCTGGCTGCAAAAAGCCCCACGCAACAATTTTTTTAAAAGAACAAATCCTCTGGAAATTCCCCTTGGGCCTGGGGAGGTTGTGGCTGGAGGGGCGTTGCTGGAGGCAGTGAAAAAGGCAGGAAATAAGGGTCAAGCGTTCATGTGGCTGTGCTGCAAGAGGAGTTGCACCTGGGCATGCAGCATAGTGGCATTTCCAGCACCCTTTTAGCAAGCCTAGAACCACGACTCTTCTTTGTAGCTGCCTTGCTGGTCCCTGCCTACGAGATAGGTGCAGGTGGGGAGGTGTTCCATGGGCTATTTGTTGCTCCCTCTTGTGTGCATGAATTAATGCACCAGAACTAGTGACAGCCAAAAGAAAGAGGCCCTAGGAGTATGTATGGGGCTGTGGGTGGAACTCAACCGTGGTAGCAGAGCTATGGGTTCTGGGCCTTCTCTGGGACCTTAGATAAATCCCTTAAGCAAAGCGAATTTTGGGTGCCCCACTGGAGACTCATTAGGTAGCTCAAGTCAGGCACCCTAAATTACTGGAAAGTGTTGGCCTGAACCTCACAGGACTTTAGGCTCCACATCTGCAACACGGGGCTCGGAGACTGACCTGAGTGAGTCCTTTGAGGTACACAGAGGACAACGCTAGAGAAGCGCCCGGGATGATGATCATTACCCAGGCACCCCCAAAGGCTGGCGTGTTTGGAACCCAAACCTGGATCCAGATCTTGCTGCGCCTCAAGCCCGTTTCTAACCCGAATTCCTCCCCTGCTGCCACGAAGCTGCCATTGCACGTTGCGCTCAGGAGAGGGGAGCGTGTTATAAAAGGAAATCGAATGCTGGAGGCTGTTAGCACTTCCCTGCGAGGGGGAAAAATTCAGCTTCTAAAGAACAACCAGAAACAGAAAATGGACGTAATCGACTGCCTCTGATCCTCAGCCCTGGCCAAATGGTGGCACGGGGGATAAGCACCCTGCACCCCAAAGAACTCACAAAGGCTGCACGCGGACCTGGAAAGTGACTCACCAAAGAGCCAAAGGAAAAAATGACGACATTCATTAAAATGCCACTAGACATGGAAAAGAACCCTGGAGGATTATAATTGGAGCCTGCTCGTTTAGTACCAATTAAGATTTTTTATTCACTGTATATTAAAAAACATCTGGGTTGTAACATTGTCTGTATTTCCTAGTCCCCACACCTACCTTCCATGCACGCCTTCCTGGTGCTGGATTTCCAGCCAGCACGCCTCTGGGGCTCCAGTTTAGGGCCCCTTCCTGCAGCCCTCACTCATGTAAATCCCCCATTGCAATCAGTGGGGATGATATGTATATAAGGCTTGGGGCTTGTAGCCTAAATCTTCCAGCCCCATGAAACAGGCTGGGGCTCAATTATTTTGCATTCAGTTCCCAGCTTGGACATAAATTCCTGCTGTGGCCCCTGGCAAGTCCCTCAGTCTGTCTGTAAAATAGGGATAATACTTCCGTGCTGCCCAGAAGTGTTCTGAGGCTAACCTGATTCGTGTTTGTGAGGCATGCACGTACTCATCAACGGGGCTTGATAAGAACTTTCTTCCATGTCTTCAGCCGCATTGTTCTGGTGCTTAGCATGTCAGGGAGGCCTGGCTGGCTTTAACCAAGTGACTTCACATGTGCTCAAAACACTCTGTCCCATGTGATGGGGCAACATGTTCTGATGGCTCAGGTGCCTGTGATAATCTTTTGGTCCAGGGACTGGTGGGATCCCACCAAGCGTTTCCCACAAGCATCCATGCTACTCGCTGCAGGCATCCCCTTTGGCTGTGCTCACACAGGCGTGATCACACTGCGCGGGGACTCAGGAGATTGGGATTCAATTCCCAGCTCTGCCCCAGACCCACTGTATGACCGCAGGCATGTCACTTTATGTCTCCGGGACACTGTAGAAATGGAGATGACTATGATAACGCTTCCTTCCTTTAGCCCTTTTGATGTCTGTTTGGACTGCAAGCTCTCCAGGGCAGGGGCTGTCTCCTGCTGTGTCTCTACAGCACCTTCGAGCACCATGGGAGCGCGATCGCTGCGGTCGGGGACTGGATGCTACTGGAGTACAAGTAATAATCATAAATAGTAGTGTACTTAGCCAATCAGAGGACAGAAAGAATACCATGTGAGGCCTGTGACCAATTGCAACAAACTGTCCCGTCTCGACTGGTGACTCTTCCCGAGCACTCTGGAGAGTTACAATAACCCCAGATAATTTGTCACAACCCGTCTGAATAAGGAAGGAATGTCCTTGAACCTTAGTGAACCTGAGCTGGGAGCCTGTGGTTTCCAGTCTTGCCCTGAAATGCCAAGGGCCTGGGTTCAGACAGTAAGGAGCAGGGGTGGGAAGACACACAGGGGAAGAGAGGAAGGGGGCACAGGTGACAGAATACAAGCAGGTGGGTGCTTTGGTTAGCAATACACCTCTAGAGAGTTGCCTGTGGTCACCTCCTGGAAGAAGTGTGTTTTCAGGAGAGGTTGGAGGTGGGGAGATTGGAAGGGTGGTGGGTGAGGCTCGCTGGGCATGGAGCATTGGGGAAGAGGATAGAGGGAGAGTGGGGGAAGGGGATGGATGGGGCAAGATGGGGAGTGAGAAGAGACCAGCTCGGAGAGGAAGAAGGGAGTTGAGCTGGGCACCAACAAGGAGTTCGGCTCTGGTGGGAAGGTTTGGAGCAGGGATAGGTGGGATCTCAGGGCCCAGTGAGGCAGATGTGTCCTGGGCACACTGGAGTTGGGTGAGATGAGTCACGGATGCCAGAGAACAGGAGGTTACAGCAACCGAGGGTTGTACAACCAGGGCCTGGACAATGGCTTGGCAGAGTGATTGGAGGAGATCAGACAGGCTTTGGAGATGACTCCCCATGAGTTTGAATGCCACGTGCTTCATGGGAGCCCACCACGCCAGCAGACACTGCACTAATGAACATCCATCGCTGTGGGCAATGCAGGAAAGCGATGGGCCTCATTCTCCTCGCACCAGCATCACTCCATTACCTGCAGTGAGACTGCCCCTAGTTCACTCTGAGGTAAGGGAGAGAGCGATTCAGACTGAATATCTGGGGGGAGGGATAGCTCAGTGGTTTGAGCATTGGCCTGCTAAACACAGGGTTGTGAGTTCAATCCTTGAGGGGGCCATTTAGGGAACTGGGGTAAAAATCTGTCTGGGGATTGGTCCTACTTTGATGAGGGGATTGGACTAGATGACCTCCTGAGGTCCCTTCCAACCCTGATATTCTATGATCCAGACAGCCTGGAGGGCAGCAATGGGCCAGGAGAGGATCCAGAATGGGGTGTGTATTCCGTGGCCCCATGAGATTAACATCCTGACAAGAAATAAATGAGAACCATGGAGCTGGGGATCAATGTGAATCCAGACACTGCGTATCCAGCTAAAAACGCTCCTATCCCTGGACTCAAACAACCCTGAACTCTGGTGGGGTTGAAAGCGGAGCCGAATGTTACAGCTCAGGCCCATCTCTAGTGCAAATAGGACACTAGGGAGACAAGCAAGAAAGGCAGAAGAAATACCTAGTGTGGAATGTAACACATGGAGAGTTTCAGGGCTGGAGAACGTTATTATTTCAATCGCGCCAAGTCAAATACATACTGCAAGACAAGGTCACCGGCAAGGCTCTGAGAAAATATTCCAGGAAATACAGGCTGGAGTGCTCCGGGCCATCCCTGTGTTTCCTCAACCAGTAATCAAGGAAGGCAATCAGAGTGGAGCATGCACATAGATCAGCCTTGCTGTCCAGCGAGATACATGGAACCATGGCTGACTTGCGTCTGAACTGTAAGCAAGGCATCCTTCCCCCTTGGTGCAGTCCTGCCAAGCAATACAAAGCCTCTGCAACAAAACCAGACAGCAGCCTTGAATCCATCAAGGGCTTCAATCTCCCTCCTGACTCTCGAATTCGCCGGTCTGGGAGTCTGCTAGAACAATAGGCAGGAGAAAAGTAATACACAAGCCTGGTACTTGCCCATGGAGCCGGCTTGGCTGGTCTGATCTGATAGACTCATTCATTAACGTTAAGGTCAGAAGGGACCTTCGTGAACGTGCAGAGATATGTCCTAGCCACTCCCTGCCGTGGCTCCGCTCCTGCTCCCCGGCTGCGTTTGTGCCCCGAGTCAATGACACTCTAGGAATGACCCAGAGCTGGACAGAAGTTTTAACCGGGCTGAATCGCGTTTTGCCTGAGGATGGAACTCAGGGTTTGGCTCAGTAACAATGAAACTTGGCACTTGTATCGGATGGTCCTTGCAGCACCAAAGCAGTCAGTGAGTATCAGTGCAATGAGTATCATGATCCCCACGGGGAAACAGAGTCCCAGAGGAGCTAAGCGACTAGCCCAAGGGCTGCCAGGACTCAGAGTCCACGCTGCTTTCCTCCTAGGAGACTCCAGAACCCCTCTACAAAACCCGCTAGTGACTCCGAGAGCAACCCCCTGAAAGCACACACCGAGCATTTAAAGCCCCCTCCTGGCCCTGTGCTGGGCCGAGCTGCTCTGAGAGAGTCCGTGGAAACGTTACGAGCCAAGAAAAAACCAATCATAGCTTCAAAAGTGCTGCCGACCGTGGGGCCACTGATACAGGGCCTGAGCGCAGGGGAGCTGAGCACCCACACTTGGAGCCAAAGGGATCTGGGAGCATGCAGCACCTCTGGGAATCAGTCCTGGCTGGCTCAGTTTGGCCACTCAACATCAGGCCCCGATCCCGCCATGAGGCTGTATGTGGGCAGCCCCCTGCACTCATGTGAAGCTCCACTGATTTCACCAGCGCGCTGTGTAGCTGCAGGGATCTGTCCACGCACACTCACTGCAGGATCGGGGCCCCAGTGGCCGCTTCTGAAAACGTAGGGCCTGGAGAGGAAGGGAAACCAAGCAAACCCCAGGCGGAGTGCGTGGGAAGGACGGTCAGGGAGGGCAGCACTCTGCAGGATTGCCATTCCCAGGACACCTTTTAACGTACAGCAGAAAAGCAAGTGAAACTTGCCAGCCAGCCTGCCACAGGAGCAGGGAAGCAGAACTGCTGATGCCCAAGACAGCAGCTTGCTTGGAATCAATCATTGCTAGGTCCATGGAATAGAGAGCTGAAAAAGAGACCCACGGATTAGGTCATCTCCTCCCCCAGCTCATCGGGCCAGGATAGAACATGTTTCAGGGCTTCGTCCAACACAATTGTAAATGGTTCAAGCAACATTGAGGGTTTCCATTGATCCCTTGGGAGACTATTTCACAACTACATAGATCTCAGAGTAGGGATCTTTTCCTGCTCTCCCTTGGATCCCAGGTCTGTCAGTAGGGCTGGGCCCTGATCAAGCAGGTGCTTTCACGTGTAGGAGCTGTGGGGACAAGGAACTGACCTGGGGCTTCTTGCTCCCAGATATGGGGTGTCCGATCTAACTGTGTCACAGCTACTGTGCACTGGTGTAAATGGTGAAACAGGGCAAGACAGGGGAGATTCTGGCCTATAGGGCCCGATCCTGTGAGCTGCTCCTGTGAGCCTGCGACCTGCTGGAGCTCCCACCTGGTGGCCTGCATACTGGGCCTGCCTCTGATTGTACAGAGCTCTGAGCACAAAGAGCAAATCAGATGGAAGGTTTTCCCATTGGAAAATGCTGATTCAACAGAATAGGAACATTTTGCAGGAACGTATCGATTTGTCGGCATTTTCAATGAAAAATTCTCAAAACGTTCCAGTTTGGTTTCACTAATGTCCAAGTGCTTTGCTTCCACTTTATCGGTTATTGTTTCGCTTTGTGCTCCCCCCAGAGCATCCCCTGCTGTCAGGACATGATGCTGCAGAGCTTCTGCTGCTGTAACGCCCCCTTTTTCATCCTGGTTCCTCAACGGTCTGCTGCCTCCATGAGCTCGCCCGCCTTCCAGGCCAGCTCTCTACCCAGTCCCCTCTGACCAGGTCCAGGACTAGACCCTTCCAGGGTCAACAGAAAACAAATTAAATCTTAACTCAGAATAGCTACCTGGGCATTAAAGTCCATGATATAAAGGCTGGTCCTTCACAGAGACCAGTGTTGTCAAGGTGAGAACCCTGACTGGGTCAGGTTACGCTGATTACAGCAGGGAGAACCTGCCTTCCTGTCCTGCCTCCACCCAGAACTGGCAGTGGCCCCTAGTAAGCAGCCAGCCCTTTTTATGTGGCCTGCTGGGATCCAATTGGCCTCTGCCTGCTCCCAGCTCTTCTAGGTGCTGGAGGACCAACTCTTGCTGGTTCTGCCTGAAACTGATAAGGGAGGCCTCTCTGGGCAACCCCTGGAGGTCTGAATTTGCTGGTCTTCCCTTCCAGCAGGGTGGGAGAGCCAAGGCAGTGGGGTCTCTGGCAGGGGCAGTGTAAGCAGGGTCTGAATGAGTTCTTCCCTGACAGCTAGCGGGGGGTGGGAGAGACTTCAGGAGCAAACTGTATTTACATGAACTCACCTAGTCTGCCTAGAATCCAGCAGATAGAGAAGTGTTGCTCCAAGTGACCAACTTTGGCTGGTGTTGGGTTACAAATCACTTTAGTACTGAATACAGGGGTAGTGATATGTTGTTATCAGTGTTGTTGTCTTTATTGTATGAGTAAAGGGGAGCAGAACTGTCCCAAATGAGAGGGTCACCCTCAGCTAAAAGGACCTAGTTAAGCCAGGGGCTTGAATGCCAGAGTCCTGTGAAAGTAAAAGGGGAGGGGATAGATATCCTAGCCAGGAGGTGTGGACTCTCCCTAAGGTGTGTAAGCTTCCCACTGACTGTATGGGACTGGACACCCCTTGATGGGGTGTATCCACCCCATGACACACAGTCTAAGGTGAGTGAAAGGCAAAAAGTAATGAATAGTTTATACAAGAAATGACACTGGGAAGGGGGGATGTAGAGTTCTTATTGGAAACACAAGTGAAGAAACATTTTGAGCACAGTCGGGGTTGTACATTGACGGAAGCTCACTGGGAATGTTTGTGTATAAGCATCGCGTTCCCGGGCTATAACTGTCAAACCTTCACAAGGGTTTGGATATTGGCCAGTAGTCACAGCCATTCATCTAGCCAATGAAGTTTCGCTCGAATGAGAACTGGTGCCAGAATCATGAATTTCCCATCCTCCTGTTTACAGTCAGAGAACAGAAACAGAACCGTGCGGTGACCAGCCATCCCCCACAAATGGTTATTGATTTGCTGATGGAGCACCCACAATGTGCTGGGCGCTAACTTGCTAATGGAAAGGTGCTCTCCAGTCCTAGGCTCTTGGAATCCCTCCAGACCAGCAGAGACTTGGTGTCCTTCAATGGGATCCACCCTTCAACTCAGGTGAGCTCCTAAGGCCTCAGAGCTGTTATTGCTGGCCTGTGGGTCTCAGCACCTGGAGTGTGGAGTGAGATGATGTCACCCCACACTTGTGCTCTCTGTCCTGGTGAGCATGTCAGGTACATACAGACCAGGACGAAGCTCTGGGGTGGCAGCAGGCAGAGTGGAGCTGCTCCTTGACCAACCACCAGCTACTGCTTTCCACCTCCAAACATCCTGTTTGTGTGGTTCTCCTTACTGCCTGTCCCACATTCCAGCTTCCCAGCTCTGCACAGCTGCCACACCTAACCTCTTACAGTGTCATAGAGCTAAGGCCAGATGGCATCAGTGAGCTCTAGCCTTGTCCTACACATCACAAGCCATCACCTTCCCTCCAAACACCCCTACACCGAGCCCAACAACTTCAGTTAAACCAAAGCATTTCTGTCCTTTGGATACTACGCTGTTGTATGCCCCAGGCCGAGAACAATGCCCTGAGCATGTGAACAAGACACGAGCCAGGCATCTGACAGGATTTTCTATACCAGCTCAGAGCACTGGTCCAGCCAAACAGTGTCCTTCTGTCTCTAGTTGTGGCAGAACTTTGATCCTTCAAGGCAAACCCAGATTACAACTGGGCATGGGCGGAAAATGTTCTTCCTGATCCTGCAGGTGACTCACTGAAGCCCTGAAGCATGAGAGTAGATTATAATCACTATCAAATACAGAGTTCCAGCTGTTATGCGCATGTTGGGCTACCCAGAACTCCCCAAGGCCCATGAAGGAAGATGAACGGGGGAGTCTTAAGAGTCCAAGGATCACCAAGACCATCTAGCCTAACCCATGCACACACTGACTGCAGAGCTTCTCCACAAACTGGATTAAAGCTTGAATGTGCCCAGTTAGGCCGTGGACCATCAGAATGCCTTGCACACCCTCCGTGAGGACTTAGGGCAATTAGAGACACTAGGTATCTAATCTGCTCCTTAAATGCAGTCTCCCCTTCCTGAAATCCTGCTGGGCTTTCCCAAGCATTTCTCCACTCTGTGCATTAAAATAACTCCTACGGTCTTTCCACAGCCCCTGTCAAGCCAACTGGTTAGCAATTTCCTCCCACGTCCCCAGACGGCGTTTTATACAGTAACGGAGTTGAGTTCACTACTCCTCCATCCTCAGGGATCGCTCTGTAATGAAGCCAGACCTTGGCAAACCTCTCCAGTTTCCACCCTATTCTTCTTGTGTGCAATCAAATATATGTTCCTGGCCCTGGTGCCATGTCAGTTTTAAGAGCCTCTGACCTTTGAATCACTGTTTCCTGTGTTATCTGCACATTTCCTAATTCCTCATCTGCTGTCTCCAGAAACCCGATCCCTGATTTGGACAAATGGTTGCCGGAAAGGCACATGCAAAAGTCATTCTCAGCACTCAGACACTCCCTCTATGAGCATTGTCCTCGGCCCACTTGCTGGCTGCCCAGTTCCGATTCAGAAGTGACTTGCCAAGGAAAAATAAAGAGGGTGGCTCCCTTTTTTTTTTTTTTTGCCTCTATCTGACAGAGAAAGAAGACCGGAAAAGACTGGTTATTTCAGCTTTTTTCCTGAGGAATTCGGCTTTCGCCTCCCTTCTTTTTCCTGGGAGAGTCGGGACAACCAGAGAACGAATGGGGCTAGAACATCACCAGAGGGAAAGAAATGACCTGAGCTTTTGGTCACTGGTTCAGACTCTCTAGCCCAGATCCTTGGGTGTGGCAAGATCATTCCATGCTGTCAAATGGCTGATCAATCAGTGCAGGGCTCTTGTTGGCTAGGGCTGGGTTTGCTTCTCATTCCTGCTCTCGTTTCAGCCCCAAATGGCCATCGCGAGCTGTGCAGCCTAAGACCCTCAGTTACCTGCAGACAGGGACAGCGTGGGAAGCAGGCCAAGGCTCTACCAGCCAACACGCATTAGTCTTGACCTGGAGGGCTCCACCTCTGGGTTGAGATTCTGCACGACCCCTTCTGATTTGGTGGGACCACTGCAAGGCTCCAGTTCATTGTGACCTGTGACAGCAGAAAGAGATGAGATGGGTCAGACTCCAGCCAATGACTGGAAGTGTCCCGTTACTAACCCCCGCTCTCTATCTTGACCCCTCCCACATTTTCCTGGAAGCCCAGTTCTTCCCAGCCACAGCTCCCTTTTACTTAAAGGGGAATTGCGACCTGGAGGGCCTGATCCTGGAACAGCTGAGCACCCACAACTTCCTAGCCTGTGTCTCTTCTCCCATTCCCTTTGGAAAACCCCTCTCCTGCGTCTGCTCCCCACCATGGTAGAGAAAGGAGCCAGTGAGACACACAGGAATAAACTCTGCTCTCACTCACACCTCGGCCAGGGCTTTGACTGTAAAGTTGATGAGGGGCAGTATTGGGGTGGGTGGAGAGGTCCACTGAAAACTGTATTTTAAGTTGTAGGCTGTCCCTTAAAATTTCAGGGTGGGGTTTCCTAGCCCTGCTTGCTGGTTAGGGGACTCTGCAGGGAAGCATGCAGGAGTCTGCAGCAAGCTGGCCTAGAGTAAGATGGGGTGACTTGTGCCTCTCTGCCGTATGGAGCAGCCTGCTTTGTCTCGCTCTGTTTTTGGGTTCTTGGGTGTGATCATTCCGATTCCGACAAATAAAAGCAGTGTTATGCTGCAGCCTTCCAGCAAGAGTATTTATGGCTTTATCTAACTTCTCTGTGAGAATGTAACATTGGACCTACGGTATTTTACTTTCTGTAACTGTTCCTGGCCCTCACTGCTCCTTGTGGACTGTATAATCCTTCCACTACATTTCTACCCTATAAATCAGCTACTTTGTCTGTTGTTTCAATCCCTTTCTTCTGAGTCATTCCATTTGATGTAGCCTCTCTGGGGCGTTTAAGAGCGGGGAGATTATGTTGACCAGCCCCAAGGTGTTTGCCTCTTTTAAGACACCTTCTTAAGATTGCAGCATGTCCAATAAGGCCTCTGCTCTTGCGGATTGCTTAGAAACCAGTGCAAGGGGCCTTGCCCTGTTCCCATGCTGCCCTGTCCCTGTGGCTAGTGATTCAGCCCTTATGCAGAGCAAATTCTAAGGTAACATGAGACATGACAGAGAGAAACAGGCACCCAGCCTGCACATATTCATACTGGTGGTGACGGCATTGAGATAAATCCTGCAACCGATCTCGCAAAATTGTACGTGGCCTGCATAGAGTCATATTGCAGGGCCAGCACATTGGTCAGGATGCAGTTTGTTGTGCTTTGAAGTTTTGCTTTTATAACAAAGGAGTCACAGCCCAAAATCTTGATCTACTTCCCCCTCTCCCCCGGCAGAACAATTTGCAAAGACCAGGTAACACTTAGGTGTGTGATTTCCTCCCCATCATTTCAATATATTAAGTGAATTAGGGGCTGGTGCCGGACACCTGTTTGCAGATGGAAATGCTCTTGACCTATCCCAGACCTGGTAGCACCAGCACCTCAGCCAGGACCTCAGATAGGTGAGACAGGCGTTCATACACCATGTGCAGTCAGTCCTCCGCTAGCCAGCTAAGAGGACTGGTATATCCAGCTGGGGCTGGATTTGAACCAGGAACGGAAAGTCAAGGGGAGGGGTTTTGGAGCATAGCACCGATCTGCAGAGCTAGCTTGTAATCCATGCCAGCGGCTCGCTGCTCGCAAGTGAGGCTGTAGAAAACCAGGGGCCCAGAAGTTGCTCATGACCAACATAAATATAACGCAGTGCTGCCCCCCTGGGGCACAGGGTGGGGCTGTAAGCCACTCCCAGGCCCACTCAGGGGGTTCCAGCGGCGATCGGGACGGCCCAGAACATGAGGGACAAGAGCGCCCCTGATGGTGGGAACCAGCTCTTCCGCTGGGTCCTCCTATGGGGCTTGGAGCATCCCTCTTAGCTGTGAAGGTCCTTTTCCTCTCTTAGCGCAGGAAGGCAGGCCAGGCCAATAGGACTCCTCCCTGGGGTCTTTCACACAGCCCTGACTGGGGGGCTGTGACGGAGGCCGCTGGTTTCGCTTTGTGCCCTGCCTGCAGAGGGAGCTGCTGTGCTGTGGGACAGCTTTGGCGCCACATGTTGCAGCCCTGATGTGCCCATCCCGTGCTCTCTCCTGGAGACTTCCCTTTTGCTCATTCTGGTTTTCCCCCGGAAAGTGGCTGTGGGCGGTTTGCCCCTTGCACGGGGGGTTAGTAGCAAACTCCAGGGCTTCCTGGCATTTATGCCGTGGGTGTGGGGTGCTGGCACTGTGCCTAAGAACCTGGGCTTGGGCTCCCACCCGCCCAGCGTGGGGCTGCTAGCCGGTCTCTCAGGAGGTGTTCTGGGAAGCCGGGGGTTTCTGGGGGTGCTGGAAGAACTGGCTTTGTGTGAGCTGAAGGTGAGACTAAGGGACTTGTTACTACCCTCTGCTACTGGAGGGCCCCTTTGGCTCCAGGCTTTGGTGGTTTTGGTGCTGACAGTCCAGGATGCTAGTCCCAGGTCCCCCAGAGGAAATGCTTGTGTGGCCCCTGAATCTGCAGCAGCCTGCTTTCCTCCTGCGTCCCGGGGTCACGTATGGACGCTGAGAGCCATCTTCCCGGCCGTCACGGAGCCCTGCTGCGGAGCAGTCGTGCTGGTAAAATACGACCCATCACACCCGTGTATTGAGGGGCAGCAGAGTGCCCGGGAAGAGGTGGCCCAGCCCTCCCGGGCGCTTGGGGCAGCCATGCCAAGCAAGAGAAGCTGCATGCCAGAAGCGGAGCCAGCCCTGACATGGAGCGGGCAGGGAAATTCTCAGCTCCAGCCACTGGCTCCCATTTCACTGTTCATTGTTCACCCTGTTTATTTTGTCTGAGCCAGCAGCTCTCCCCCCACTCCCCCGTGCAGGGTGAGCTCTGTGCCCGTCCCCCCACATGTCAAAGATACCTAGTGACAACACTGAGGCTCAGCCGGCCCCTCTAACCTTACAGCTCTTGCGCGATGGCACTGCGGTTCCGTTACAAACACCCATGTATATTTAATGGCCCTGGGCTAAATGGAGACTGAGGGATGAAATATCAAACCCAGCAGTGCACAAAGGCCCTCCTTGAATGCAAATCAGCAGCCAGCAAGGTGGAGAATGAGAAAGCTGTACCTTTCCGCACCCAGAGCCGCTGTGTGATTCCCCCCCCAGCTGGCAGCGGGAGCTGATGCTTTCAGCTGGGGTTTTCAAAGGAGCCCAAGGGAGTTGGGTGCCTGCATCCCACTGAAATCCCTCTCCAGGCCCAGACTTTGCCACTCACAAACTGATCAGTGTCATGTATTTTATATGGTGCCTCTCATCTGTTCTCAGCTTGGCTGTGTGGCTGCCAACGCCCCAAAGGCCTCTGGGGACTCAGCCAGGGGAGAGCAGCACTTGGGCTCTGGTTGCTGGTGCTCCAAGGGCCACCAAAACTCATGCTTCAGGGCATAAGGGGACAGGAAGGAGCTACAGTGCTAATCCCACCCGCCAAATACACTGTAGTGCAATGAGCGGCGTTCGGCATTGCAGGGAGCGCTTCCCAGCAGCGGGATTTACAAGCATTTGGGTTTTTCTGCTTGTTTCTTAACATCGCCAAGTAAATTGTGTCTGACCAGCAGGGGCGCAAGGCTGGACCGCAGCACAGAGCGAGCGCTGACGCCAGGCCTGAGCTCAGGCCAGTGGGATGTATGGCCCAAGAGGAAGAAAGACTAGAAGGGGCAGCCCAGGAACTAGGCAGGAGGAACTGCTGGATACCCTATCCCTGAGGGGCTGTGTTGGGATTTGCCCCCTTTGCATCCTGCCAGCCCCAGTACAGGATCCTTTAATTTGCACCATGCGTGCTTACAGAGTCTGCTGCGTGCCCGGGGCGCTTGGGGCTGGTGTGTGGGGCATTCGGAGCAATCAGCGAGGAGCCCTGCCTGCCTGCCACCCGCCCCTCAGGGAAATTGTTCCAGCGCTTCAAATCAGAGCTCTGCTTTTTGGGGGAGACCGTAATGCCCTCCCCATCCCTGCCCCTGCTGGCTTGGGAACCTGTCACACCAGAGACCACGCCACTAGCAAAGCATCTGAGATCATCCCCCACCGAGTGGCCAGGGCAGAGCTGCAGTGGGACAGGCGCTGACCCGCCCTGTAGGGCAGATGTGTAGGGCACGTTTGCCTCAGGCACTGAATTCACCACCTTGACATCTATCTACAAGCTGAGCAGGGTGTGGCCCTTTACAATGAACTCGTTCTTGTCACCAGCGTAGGCGCTAACACTGGCTGGGTGAATCGTGGGTTTTTTGCTTTGCTGGCCAGTCCGAAAAATGGGAAAAATTTCATCCAGCTCCACTGGCACCTTCCACCTTCCACCCCTCCCAGCCCCGGGAAGATGGACTCCTTACACGAACCTTTTGGATTGGATCGAATTCCAGTGACTTTTCCCTGCCTCCGATTTTTATCTTTGGGCTTGTCAGGTGAGGCTGGTTTTGGCACTAGGAAAGGGGTTCTTGGGAAGGAGGGGGAGGCCGCTTGTTGGTTCGGCGTCCAGGAGGCAGATGAGTTACAGTTCGAGAAGCCCCAAGCTAGAGAGAACCACATTGCTAGTGCCTAGAATTTTACTACACATGGTAATTCGCATTGTGCCTCTTTGACCTCTCCAAATGCTGCTACTTGCTAATCCAGTAACCGTGAAGCACAAAGGCAGAGAACGCTGCGTTCGTCTCTGTGGATGAGCTGTAAAACCAAGGCCCTAATATTAATTATCCCACAGCAATTTTCGTAAGAGGCTCATTCACCACAACATCCTGGCTGGGAATTACATTTTGCCCTTAAATCCCTCTGCTTGTTTCAATTGGCCGTAACATGCCGTAACTCTTCCCCTCTTAACCAGCGGCGTAGGGTTGCTGTGAGCTGTCGAAGAGCTGCTGTGCTTCGACCTAGAAGTGGCTGCATGTCAGCGGGGGAAGATATGATCCCTGCGTACTGCCTGTCAGCTAGAAGCACTGCTATATTTGGATGCCTGCATCTGCTATGATATTTACAAGCCTTTTATGGGTAGGAGAGAGGTAATTTCCTAGAGCTGACGACTCACAGTGGATTTTTCTAACTGGAGAAACAAGGTGCCTTCCTCGGGTCAGCAGTGCCCTTCTCATCAGATAGATACCCCAGGGAAGAGAACAGATGTCTCGGTCACTGCTCTAGTTAATACAGCCTCGGCCCCCCTCTAACAGCTGGGGAAGCGTGGGTTCAGTCCTTAGGTTGCCAGTTCCCATCCCAAGTGGCTGCACTGTGCACTCGCTCCGCTCCCAGCAGGCTGCAAAGAGAGTGTTAATCTCACAGCACAGCCCGGCTGATCAAAGGAAGGATCTTCCAGTCGGAATTAAATATCTTTCCTTATAAGCTGCAATCTTTTTGCAGCTAGCTGTGGGGTAACAGAGCATCTCCAAGTATGAAGAAAACCCAGGAGGCCCCACTGTATATCATTAGAGCCATGGCAGAGCTATACTGGGCCGGTATTCCCATTACACACGGGGAGTTAAAGGCTCAACTACAGCCACATGTTGTTTTACAAGCCAGCGGGTAGGTTGGGCTTCACACTTTTCCCCCAGCTGTCCAAGGAACCACATCAAAGTGGGGAGAGGGGATGGGGCGGACACATCGAGGGGTGCTGGCTCCAGCCCCACTCTATCCCTGTCACTTTCGGGAAAGAGACATCAGAGGAGCTGGATGTCGGTCTTGAATGCAAGTAGGCTGGGGGGGGCAGGATAAAAAGGCCGATCACGTGGGCTGCACCTGACCAAACTTGCCCAAGACATCAGGATCTGAGGTAGGAAGGGTTTCGGTAGGAATCTGGGATCACACGTCCTCATTGCCAGTGCCCAAGTGTTTTCCCCAAGGCAGAAAACAAACCCCTTACCTTTCCAAAGCGTTTGAAACTGAAAGCATCACCTACCTCCCACTGGTGAGAAACCATTTTCTCACGGGATGTCGATGCTTCAAACTGAATCTAGACCCACATCGTTCAGGTGAATTTCATGGGAATAATCTGGATGTTTACAGGAGTCTGACTCTGTGCCTCGAGAGAGATTATCACTGTAACTGGGTTTGGTGGCAGAGCAGAGTTATTCTGCTGACTCACCCGGACAGACAGAGTTCATGGATCTCATTAGCTCCAACTCCGGAGCATGAAAGACTAAGGACCAGGTATTCAGAAGAGCTCAGCTTCCTGGGTGCACTGTTATGCTGAGCTGTTCTGAATCTCTGGCCACGCAAGTCCTTAGGGCAAGACAGAGCTTTAGGGAAGGACAAAAGGTCTTGCAAGGAGAAACCTCAGGAACAGCCAGCTCCGGCCAAGCGTTACGTCTGTAAGGCAAGGGGGAGAGCTTAGACCTAACCCATTGTGTCTGTGTGTCCTGCATTCAATGTGAATCATGCCCATTTGTACGACGTATGAATGCATCAATTCTCACTTGTGTCCAATAGCTAGTTAAACAAGCAAGGCGCTGCCTGTACTAACATTTGTTTCAACATTTCCTACTGGGGCAGCCCCACAGAGGGTAGCACTCACAAAGAGCAGCCTTTGAACCGGGGTGCTGCCTGTGCACCCAGAGAGCACAACGGATAAAACTCCAGCAGTCTGCATGGAACCAGGGAATGGTCTATACTGGCACGACCACCTGGGAAGTGGTAGGAACATGCGAAGAAACATGCTAGTGTAGACAAGGTTGAGGCCAGGATGTAGCAGAGTTGGAAGCATACACTAATGTTGGAGAGTTTGGAGAATTAACAGGTTCTCTGATAAAAGGCAGGGATGTTTAAAGTATTGTTAGCCCTAAATTGAAGAACTGATTGGAGGGATACCTACGTTTATCCCTAGCTAAACCCTAGGTGTCTGCTGCATTTACTCCTTCGCAAACAAAACCTGCTGATAAATCAGAATGACAAATGTAAAAAGCAGCCAGCGTGAGTCATTTTAAAATAACCCAGCTCCTACGAAGAGGGTGGTCCATGAGTGGGAGAGTGGTAAAGAGGGGCTGGGCCAACATGGCAGCAGAAAGCCATGCTCCAAGTACAGCAGTAGCACTTGCGAAACCAACCTCCAGAAAGGCTCCAGTCTTGGGGCTTGTCTTCATGTACAGTGCTACAGCTGAAGCAGTGAAGACGCTACTACACTGACAGAAGAGCATCGCCTATCGGCGTAGTTAATCCGTCTCCCCGAGAGGCGGTAGCTGAGTTGGCGGGAGCGCTGTCTACACCGGGGGCTAGGTCGGTGTAACTGTGTGGATTTTTCATATGCCCAAGCAATGTAGTTATGCCAATATAGGTCTGTAGTGTAGACCTGGCCTTGATCTGAAGACATCAAGAGATGGAGAATTCCCTTCCCTGGGAGTTTGTTCCAATGGTTAATCACCTGCACTGTTACAAACCTGGGCCTTATTTCTCATTGGAACTTGTCTGGCTGCAGCTTCCAGCGGTTGGTTCTTGTTCTGCCTTTCTCCGCTAGACTCCAGAGCCCTTTGGCACCCGCTGTTTTCTCCCCGGGGAGGTAATTATCCGCTGTAATCAAGTCAACTCTCAATTCACTTTTCATAAGCTAAACTGGGCTCTTTAAGTCTCTCCCTGACAAACATTTTCTCCAGCTTCAAATCATGTTTTTCACCATCCTTTTTAAAACGTGGGCCCTGGAACTGGACGCAGTATCCCAGTAAGGGGCTCACCACAGCCGTAGATGGAGGTAAAATGCCCACCCGCCACACCCCTCTTTAGATGTTATTAACCCTTTTCGCCACAGTCACACTGGGAGCTCACGTGTGTCAGGAACAAGGCTGGCAGCCAAGCCTGGAGTGAGTTAGCTCAGTCATCAGGCTGACCAATGAACACAGCTGAGATCCAGCAGACACGCCTGATTAGCTGAGGGGAGCCAGCAGGCCTGCTTTTAAGCTTAGCAGCAGTGACGGTTTAGTCCTGTGCTGCCTTGTTCCCAGCCTTACCATAGCCACGTTCCTGTCCTGCTCTGGCCGGCTGCATTCCTGCCCCCGGCCTGCTTCCTGACTTCAGCTCTGACCCTTGGCTTGACTCCTGGGTCTTCTAATCACTAAGCCTGATTGCCCATGCCCCCGTCGCTGACAATGTTGCGTTGCTTCTGCACCGTGATCCTTAAATCCTCTTCAGAGCCATTGCTTCCCAGGATACAGACCCCCATTCTGTGGGCGTGGCCAGAACTCCTCGTTCCTAGATGTGTAACGTTGCATTTGGCTGTATTAAAACACGTTCTCTTTGAATGGGCCCAGCTTGCCAAGCGATCCAGATCACGCTGGGTGGCTGATCTGGCTGCATCATAATTTACCCCTCTGACAATCTTTGGGAGATGCAAATTTTATCAGCGGTGATATTGCATTTCCTTCCAGATCCTTGATGACAATGTTGAATAGCCCAGAACCAAACCCTGTGGAACCCCACTAGAAACACCCCCTCCTCCACTGGATCGTAACAGCTGGGCTGCGGCTAAGGCTATATTTGCTGTTGGGACCGTGTCACATGCTGGCTGGCCCATTAAGGGGAGTCAGGCTCTGTCTCGGCATTGAGGGATCAGCTACCCTACATCCCAGCTGGGTCTGACTGGCTAGGGAGCAGATGGGCCTGCTGGGAAGGAGTCATGGGGGGCCTAGTAGGTCCTCTGGTAGGTCATGGGGGTTCTCTGGTAGGCGCTGGAGAGGGTAACTCCCAATGACGAGGGATGCAGGAGGCAGGGTGGTTTCTGGGACTGGCCTTGGAAGAAGGGAGACTCCCAGGGGAGAAAATCCCTCAGAGCCAGTGCTCTGTAGGAGGCAGGGAAGAACCGAGAGGGGTGGAAGATCCGTTTGTTAACATTGCACTCAAAGTTTGGGTGGCACTGATGGAGACTTGCCTGGGAGAGCTCCCAGCAGGATGGATAGTGGGCTCTACGAAGCTCACCTTGCCACAACATGGTGGAGAAGGCAGGCGGCACATTGGGGCGCAGCTCTGTCCTGGCTGGATGTAGGGATGTATTTGCTGGAGGGATGCATTTCCTGCTGCTTGCTGGAGTCCTGTCAATGAGCAAAGTCTCAAAGACCAACGATTCTGCTCCCCACCGGCGTGGCAACCGGGTGGTTTTCTCAGAAGAGCGCGGCCTTAAGCTGCGTCTCGTTCGGCCCCCCTGAGGGAGACGATCCTTGAGCTGAGCCGTGGCGCTCATGCGCCGTGTGTGCCCTGGCACTCTGAGGCGGGAAGGGTGGGCGTGCAGCTGCCAAGTGTGTGGGGAGCACGCAGGAAACGCTCTGCGTCTCTCCAAACCCACAGGGCTGGGCCGGAGCCTGCTGATGAGCTGTCACGCGCAGAGCTTGTATCGTCCAGTGAGGAGCCCTCACGGCTCTTTGCTGCTTTGGAACAAGATGTTCCTTCCAGAAAGAATAAAACAGGGAAACATTTTCTCAGGTTGACATTTACATAATTACAGAGGGATTTTATTCCCACTAAAAATAGCTTATTTTAAACAAGGAAAAGGCTGGAGCGCTTTTCCCCCAACCAATAAATGGGAGCGTGAAATGAAGCATGTGAGGACACCGTCCGGACAGCAATGCCTCTGAATGGGGGCAGGTCAGCGGATCCTCTGGCAACACCGCCAGCTTCCTGTTAGCTTCAGCAGCGAGGACATGTCCTTGCGGGGTTTGAAAGCAACGGATGGCTTTGCTCTGACCTGAGTAACCGACAACAGGTGGGCAGCAGTCTAAGGCTGGTCTACGCCCTGGTTTGATCTGCTTTAGCTATGTGTTTGAGCCCGTTAAATCGGTTGTCACTGGGGTAGCTAAATTCGGGAGAATAAGCTATACTGGTACAAGGCACCTTTATGTGGGTAAAACAGTATCCTCACTAGCGGTTGTACCAATTGAATTATTTGGGGGTAAAAAAAATCACCCCTATAGCCAAAATAATGAAACTGATACCAAAGCTGTATGTCGACCAGGCCTGAGTAAGTCCTAAGGGCGTCTAAGGTGATGTCATTTAAACCCACTTCCCCTGACCCCGCCCAAATGTATATGTTAGGCCTTGTCTCCACTAGAAAGTGGAGTGGTGATAGCAGCACAAACCCCTGGGGTGGCACACTCCGGTTGGTAGAACGGTGCTTTATGCTGGTGTAGTTCTACTGTCTGGGAAGGGGACTAAGCTATAGCGGTGTAGGGGCTTGGCTACTGGGGAAATATTTACCACCTACAGTCACACCAGTCCCTCCTCTTCCCCTCACTTCTCTCTCTGCTCCCAGAGCCTGAAGGGGGGTCAGTGAGCCTCGCCCTCTGCCCGAGCCTCTGGGAGGGGTGGGGCCTGGTGCCTCCCTCCACAGGGCACCCAGGGTCGCTGGGACTCCGGGGGAGGGGGGATCCTTGCGCCAGGCAGCAGCACAGCAGGGCTCTGGCACCAGGCGTCTCCCATTTGTTTGTAAGGCCCAGTTCCAAGCCCATGAGGCGACGTCTCATTAGAAACCAGCCCGTCTATTTACTCGGGGTTGGAAAAACGAAGAGTAACATACAGTCAGCTGATGCACTCCCTCCCCCAGCATGCACACACGCACATCCCCTGCACAGCCAGCACACAACCCCCCCCCCACAGCCAGCCACGCACCCCACTGCGCACAGCCAACACCCCCAGCACACAACCCCCCTGCACAGCCAGCCACGCGCCCCACTGCGCACAGCCAACACACAACCCCACCACACACAGCCAACAGCCCCCTAGCACACAACCCCCTTGCACAGCCAGCCACGCACCCCACTGCGCACAGCCAGCACACAACCCCACCACACACAGCCAGCACACAACCCCACCTGCACACAATCCCCCCGCACAGCCAGCCGCACACCCCACTGCGCACAGCCAACACACAGCCCCCAACACACAACCCCCCCACAGCCAGCCATGCACCCCACTGCGCACAGCCAGCACACAGCCCCCCACACACAACACCCCTGCACAGCCAGCCACGCACCCCACTGCGCACAGCCAACACACAACCCCCCCCACAGCCAACATGCAACCGCCCCAGCACACTACTCCTCCCCGCACAGCCAGCCACGCACCCCACTCTGCACAGCCAACATACAACCCCCAGCACACAACGCCCCCACCCAGCAAGCAACGCACCCCACTGCGCACAGCCAGCACACAGCCCCACCACACACAGCCAGCACACAACCCACTTGCACAGCCAGCAACGCACCCCACTGCACACACTCAACACCCCCACACACACAGCCAACACACAACCCCCCTAGCATACAACTCCTCCCTGCACAGCCAGCCACGCACCCCACTGTGCAAGCCAACACACAACCGCCCACAGCTAACACACAACCCCCGCCCTCCACAGCCAGAACACAACCCCCCTGCACAGCCAGCCACGCACCCCACTTCGCACAGCCAACACACAACCCTCACACACAGCCAACACACAACCCCCCCAGCACACAACTACTCCCTGCACAGCCAGCCACACACCCCACTGTGCACAGCCAACACAAAACCCTCCCACAGCTAACACACAACCCCCGCTCCCCACAGCTAGCACACAATCCCCCTGCACAGCCAGCCATGCACCCCACTGCGCACAACCAACACACAACCCCACACACAGCCAACACACAACCTCCCCAGCACACAACAGCCCCCAGCACACAACACCCCCCCCGCACAGCCAGCCACGCACCCCACTGCGCACAGGCAACACACAGCCCCCCCCACACAATGCCCTCGCACAGCCAGCCACACACCCCACTGCGCACAGGCAACACACAACCCTCACACACAGCCAACACACAACCCCCACCCATACAACCAACACACAATCCCACACACAGCCAACACCCGTCCCCCCAGCCAGCATGCAACCTCCCTTCCCGCACAGCCAGCCACGCTAGGGTAACCAGATGTCCCGATTTTATAGGGACAGTCCTAATTTTGGGGTCTTTTTCTCATATAGCTTCTATTACCCCCCACCCCATCCCGATTTTTCACGTTTGCTGTCTGGTCACCCTAAGCCATGCACTCCAGTGTGCACAGCCAGCACACAGCCCCCCCCAAACACAACGCCCCCGCACAGCCAGCCACGCACCCCACTGCGCATAGCCAACTCACAGCCCCCCCCGCACAATGCCCCTGCACAGCCAGCCACGCACCCCACTGCGCATAGCCAACTCACAGCCCCCTCCACACACAATGCCCCCGCACATCCAGCCACACACTCCACTGCGCACAGCCAGCACACAGCCCCCCCACACACAACGCCCCGCACAGCCAGCCACGCACCCCACTGCGTACAGCCAGCACACAACCCCACTCGCACACAACCCCCCCCAGCCAGCCATGCACCCCACTGTGCACAGCCAACACACAGCCTCCCCCCCACACAACGCCCCAGCACAGCCAGCCACGCACCCCACTACGCACAGCCAGCACACAGCCCCCCCCCGCACAATGCCCCCACACAGCCAGCCACGCACCCCACTGCGCACAGCCAACACCCCCTCACACATACACAACGCCCCGCACAGCCAGGCATGCACCCCACTGCGCACAGCCAGCACACAACTCCCCCCGCACAGCCAGCCACGCAGCCCACTGCACACAGACACTGGAGGCCTTTGCCTCCGTTTCTAACAGGGCACAGGAGGGGCTCTGCAGGCTCTATTCTGAGCATAGCAGCTCCTCTGCTTGGCCGTGCCCTTGGCTGCTTTGAAAGCACCAACGCCACCCAGCCGGGCTGGCGACAACACTGCACTGAAGTCAGACGGAAATAAAATCAGTCCACAGAGCCAGACTGATTGGGGGTCTCTGCTTTCGCCTGCCTATGCTGCAAAACTGGCCCTCAATGCCCCCACTCCCCCCCCCCCCCCGCGGATGGGCCTGTCTGCTGCTCTGAGGCAGTGACAGGCAGTTCCACAGGACAGGGAAATCCCAGGTGAACATCTGAATGACCCACAGCCAAGGGGACAGGCTGATGAGATTCCCGGGTTGGGAGGTTTGGCTGCAGCGCTGGAGCTGGGAACGCAGGCAGCTTCCGCCCGCCACTGGTCGCTTTCATTTCAATAAAGCAAACAAAGCCGTTTCAAATAATCCTGCTCGGCCCCTCCTTGCCCCGCGCCCCATCGCGCGCCCCGATCTGGGGATCCCGGGGGCGGAGGGAGGATCTGCAGCAAGCTGCGTGTGTAACTGGAGAAAGCCTGATCGTTCCGCGTGTGCTATGCCGAAGGCGCTGTGTGTGGTCCGGACCCTGCGTGGTAACAGTATCAGTCCCTCAGGGACTGACGCGCAGCCTGGATGGAACGAAGGCCTGGCCAAGTGGCTGGGATTTGGTTGCTGCTGCTGGTACACAGGAATATGATGTTGCCCGGAGGGGTGTTTTTTCCTTCATTTTTTGTATGTTGCATTTTCTTTCCCTTATTTGAGATGCGGGGGTGGTTTGGGGGCTTTCTATTTTTTGCTAAGTTCCACCCCACTAAGAAAACCCACCCTTTGCAAACAAGTCTATTTTCTGCACGAAGAGGCTGACTGGGAGGAAGCAAACCTGAGAGTAAATTGAGGTGTTTGCCAGGCTGCAAACCGCGGGGCAGAAATAGCCTGGGACACAGTGAGCTCTTCACTGCCGGAGGCTGACGAACCTGCAGAGAGCAGTTACCTAACTGGAGGAAACACGCTGGGCTGCAAAGTTCTGACCTGGGTCCAAACTTTCCCCAACTCCAGAGGGTGCCGGGTTCCAGGGGGTTGTTCCAGGCCCATTGCAAGTCCTGGACCTTCTTGTGTGCATCAGTGAGTCCAACAGCACCAGGTGGAACTTCTCGGCCAGGAACGGCTAGATTTTCAGAGCACGGCGCTGGAATACAGAACAAATACTGCAGGGGTTTTCCTCCAGGAATGGGGCCCTGTTCCTAACAAGGAAGCAAATGAAATCCATAAGCAGTCCATAAAGAGGCAGGCCCCATTGCCTGGAGTTTAGCTACACTGTCAGCCCCACTTTCCCAAGGCCTTCTTCTGCATTGGGCTACATTCACCCTTGTTCTGTGGCCCCTTTATGCCAGTGAGGCTGGTGCAAAGGGGCTTCTGAGCAGGCAGAAGAGCCCTCAGGAATACCCCCGGCACAGGCTCCTCCCGTCCTGCACTACTTCCACAAGAACCCGGGAGTCGGGAATGGTCTTGGCCAGGCATGGGGCAGAGAGGGGGCATGGCCACGCCAGTGGAGACAGGCCATAGCTGGGAGGGACTTTCTCCCTCCGTGTCCACGCAAAGCCCCCAGGTGCTACTGAAACTGGGGCACAGGTGGTATGTGCCAGGGTCTGAATCAGTGCCAACAGCCACTTAATAAGGGAAGTGCAAATTGTCTCTCCTCCATCCCTGGATAAACCTGGCTTTTTGTCTCCCATCCAGGCACTCCTCTGTGCCAGGGGAGGGGAGTTAAGTCTTGTTCAACAGGAGCAGAGAGCGACCCTGCCCCAGCGGGCAGCTGACATGCAAAATCTGCAGCCAAAACCTGAGACATGCCTGTGTGTGCCCAAGCGCCCTGGTACTTTAGAACCCAGCCCAACCCATCCGTGGCTTTGAGAAACAATATTTGCACCCCAGCTGTGTTGGAAATGCACTCACCCTCTCAAATGGCTCCTGTCCCCAGCTCCCCGCACTCACCTTTCTCTTCTCCTCTGGGCACGTGCTGAAGGGCTAGTGATTGAAAATGCAGGTGTGTCAGTCCCAGGATATTAGCGAGACAAGGTGGGGGAGGTAACATCGCTTATTGGACCTGCTTCTGTTGGTGGGAGAAATAATTTTTCGAGGGTACACAAACAGGGCCGGCTCCAGGCACCAGCCAACCAAGCACGTGCTTGGGGCGGCACCTGGTAAAGGGCGGCCAATCTTGGGGTGGCGGGGGGCAGCGCGATGCAGTGCTCGGCAGCGGGGGTGGTTCCGGCGTTGCGGCGCTCGGTGGGGGGTGGTTGGCAGCGCGGAGCTCGGCGGGGGGTGTTTGGTGGCGCTCCATGCGGGGGGGGGGATTTCAGTGGCACTCCACGGGGGGCGGGGGTGTTCGGGAGCGCGGCGCTCAGTGGGGGTTTCGGCGGCGTGGCGCTCCGCAGGGGGTGGGGTGTTCGGCAGCACGGTGCTCGGAGGGGGGTGTTCGGCGGCGCTCTGCGAGGGGGGAGATTTCAGTGGCACTCCACGGGGTGCGGGGGTGTTCGGCAGCGCGGTGCTCGGCGGGGGGTGTTTGGCAGCGTGGCACTCCGCGGGGAGGGGTTCGGCAGCGCGGAGCTCGGCGGGGGGTGTTTGGCGGCGCTCCGTGCGGGGGGGGGATTTCAGTGGCATTCCACGGGGCGCGGGGGTGTTCGGCAGCGCGGCGCTCAGTGGGGGTTTCGGCGGCGTGGCGCTCCGCAGGGGGTGGGGTGTTCGGCAGCACGGTGCTCGGCGGGGGGTGTTCGGCGGCGCTCTGCGCGGGGGGAGATTTCAGTGGCACTCCACGGGGGGCGGGGGTGTTCGGCAGCGCGGCACTCAGTGGGGGTTTCGGCGGCGTGGCGCTCCGCAGGGGGCGGGGGTGTTCAGCAGCACGGTGCTCGGCGGTGGGTGTTCGGCAGTGCTCCGCGCGGGGGGGCTGAGCAGTGCGGCGCTTGGCGGGGGGGGGCGGGTTCGGCAGCGCGGCACTCGGTGAGGGGGGTGTTTCGGCGGGGCGGGGCAGCGCTGGGGGGTGTGTGTATTACGGCAGGGCGGCGCTTTTTTTTGCTGCTTGGGGTGGCAAAAACGTTAGAGCCGGCCCTGTACACAGAGCTCTTCTTCAGGTTAAGCTTGGCGTAGCTCGAAAACTTGTCTCTCTCGCCAACAGCAGTGGGTCAATAAAAGATATCACCCCTTGCCTCTCAGCGACTGACAGTGAAATGCACCTGGTCCTCTGCAGGGCAAGTTGCTGGAAGCGCAGACCCAAGGCAGCAGCCACTGGGAACAATGGAAGAGATTCCCTGTGCTGTATTTCCATATGTAGACAGCAATCACATACTTTCAGCCTGCAGTGACTTACTGTGGTTAAGATGAATAAGTAGCATCTCCAGGAGAGAGCACAGAGAGAGAGAGAGAGAGAGAGAGAGTGGAGAGAGTGTGTGTGTACGCGCGCGCACAGACACTAACATACTGCAGCAACTCTGTGGAGAAAATGGCAGCTGAACTCTGCAGAGTTCTTAGAAATGTCAAGGCGTAGAGACAGGGCCGGCTCTAACTTTTTTGCCGCCCCAGGTGAAAAAGAAGAGCCCCGCCCCGCCATACCCCCCCCCCCCCGCGAGCGCCGGCAAAATCCCCACCCCCCCAGCACCACGCAACCCGAAGCCCCGCCCCCCCAGTGCTGCGCCGCCCGAAGCCCTTCCCCCCTCCAAGGGTCGCACCGCCTGAAGCCCCCGCCCCCCCCTCCGAGCGCTGCACCGCGCCAGCCCCTGTCTCCTCAAGACCCCGCCCCCCCAAGCACCACGCCGCCTGAAGCCCTGCCCCCGAGCACCGCCCGAAGCCCCCACACCCCCTCAGAGCACCACGCCGCCCGAAGCCCCCACCCTCCCTCTGAGCGCTGCCCGAAGCCCCCGCCCCCTCTGAGCACCACACCGCCCGAAGCCCCCGCCCCCTCCGAGCACCACACCGCCCGAAGCCCCCGCCCCCCTCCGAGCGCTGCGCCGCTGAATAAAAAAATAAAATAAAATAAAAAATCGAGCGCCGCCCTGCCCCAAGGTGCCGCCCCAAGCACGTGCTTGGTCGGCTGGTGCCTGGAGCCGGCCCTGCGTAGAGAACAGAGAATAGCGGCTACATACACCAGAGTGTCCATCTTGACCCTGATTGGCCCAGACAAACTTCCCTGAAACACTGGGACTACATCCAAATCTGGACTTTGCAGCATTGGCCCTTCCCTGCTGGGTGGCGCTTAGATCCCTTGGCGGCGCAGGAGGCTGGCTGGCACAGCCCAGCAAAGGCAGTCTGGGACGGGAAGTGGATGAAAGCCTGGCACTTTTCGCCTGAGAAGGTGCCAGGTCAGACGCTGGCAGAGGGTTGCTCATGGGAGATAGGGGCTTTCACCAGGTCCAGATCAGCTCAGGGCAGCAGTGACTGAAATGCATTTCACTTGGAATCACTGCTGGCCGGGGCTGGCTTTACCGTGAGGCGAACTGAGGCGGCCGCCTCAGGTGCCAGACTGTGGGGGGGAGGGGCCACTAGGATCCAGACTGTAGAAAATTGTGTCTGCTGCTGGTGCATATGTATTCTCTCTGCTCTAGATGCACAGAGATGGTGGAGTGCAGTGCTGGAGGAAGAAAGGCACAACAGACATAACAGGCAGGTAGGAGAAAAGGTGAGAGAGAATAAGAGAAAGGAGCAGGAGCTGTAGGGAGAGAGAGGAGGAGGAGCCTCTTATGTACCTCTCTAGCACCCCTAGGAGCCTGGACTGATTAACACCAGCTTCTCAGGGAATTTCCTGTTTCCTGCTGCTTCCCTGAACCCACTTGAGGAGAACAGGCAGTCAACTGAAGTAGTAGGAGCCAGTTAGGCCCTTAAGATGCTGATATCTTCCCTCACTCAGGCCCTGCTACCAGCCTGCTTATTTGTCCCCTTCAACTGAGTGTTGAGAGCCACTGTAGCTGGCACAGAACATCAGTCATGAGTGAAAGAAGAAAACGCCCCTCTGGTAGGGTTACCATTCGTCCGGATTTACCCGGACATGTCCTCTTTTTTGTACTAAAAATAGCGTCCGGGGGGAATTTGTAAAGCACTCAAAATGTCCGGGATTTCCCCCCTCCCCCGGCAGAGCAGAGCGAGCGGCTGGGAGGGCTGCAGGAAAGTCCCGGGCTGGACTCCGAAGCAGCTGTAGAGGAGCCGGATCCGCCCTGCATTCTGAGCAAGTGTATGAGCACAAAGTGCAGCCCTCCCCTTTTGCAACTGGAAGCGGTTTCTGCCATGCAGCGTAGCAAAACGGGAGCGAGAGCACTTTGTGCTGATACAAGGGCAGCTCTCCCCTGCAGCCCGGTCCGGGCCGGGCCAGGGACCGGGTTTTGTTGTGCTGGGGAGCTCAGCCAGGTGTCCGGCTCGCACAGAGCCCAACACCCTGTTCTGAGCAGCAGGGTAAGGGGGCCAGGGGGCAGGAGAAGGGGCAGGGAGGTTCTGGAGGGGGCAGTCAAGAAATGGGGGGGGGCTTTTTGGGGGGAGTGGAGAAAGTTTTGGGCAGTCAGGGTACAGGTAGGGGGTAGGGTCCTGGGGGGCAGTTAGGGGGGTCTTAGGAGGGGGCAGTTAGGGGACAAGGAACAGGGAGTCTTAGGTAGGGGGTGGGGTTCTGGAGGGCAGTTAGGAGCAGGGGTCCCAGGAGGGGGCAGTCAGGGGACAAGGAGCGGGGTGGGGGGCTGAGAGTTCTGGGGGGGGCTGTCAGGGGGCAGGAGTGGGGAGAGGGATCGGAGCAGTCAGGGGACAGGGAGCAGAGGGGTTTAGATGGGTTGGGAGTTCTGGGGGGGGCTGTCAGGGGGTGGGGAGTGGTTGGATGGGGGGTGGGAGTCCCAGGGGTCTGTCTATGGGTGGGGGTGTGGATAAGGGTTGGGGCGTGGATAAGGGTTGGGGCAGTCAGGGGACAAGAGGCAGGGAGGCTTAGATAGGGAGTGGAGTCCTGGGGGGCAGTTAGGGGCAGGGGTCCCAGGAGGGGGCAGTCAGGGGACAAGGAACGGGGGGAGGGTTGGGGGTTCTGGGGGGGTGGGAAGTGGGAGGGGCAGGGGCGGGGCTAGGGCGGGGCTCCTCCCGTCCTCTTTTTTGCTTGCTGAAATATGGTAACCCTACCCTCTGGGGCAGCATTCAGAAGAAGAAAGAAAGCAAAGGAAGCTTTTCTATCTAAGCAGGAAGGAGCTCTCCTGAGATACATAGACACAAATGTTCACGGTGAGCCTTCCGGCCCCAGTGAGGATGGGAGTGGTGAGGAGATGCCTCATCTTCCAGTTAGTCAGAGTGCAGGTGACCTGGCAGCTACTGCAGCATCTATATCTCCATCTCAAATGGATGTAACATTTCTGAAAAAAAGTGTAGATCAGAGAAGAGTGGGGTGGAGGCGCAAGAAACAGCAGCTGCTGAGTTTAGTTCCTTAAGTCTAGATGATCCAGGACTGTGGACCCACTTGAGCAGTAGCCTGAGGGACTTCCTTGTACTGCATGGGCCACAGCAAGTGACAAACTTCACGTTCCCCAAAGACAATGAAAATAGAAGTTTCCATCCAACACATTACTGGCGTGAAATCCCCAATAGTGACAAAGTGGAGAGGCCATGGCTTATGTACTCAAAAACCCAGAATGCTGCATACTGTTTTTGTTGCAAACTCTTCCAGTCTAACTGTTCCAGCCACATTGGGTTCTGCAGGAACAAAGGACTGGAAAAATCTGGCTATAAATCTGGCATGTCATGAGAAGGTGTCATAACTATAAAGGGAAGGGTAATAGCTGTCCTGTGTACAGTACTATAAAACCCCTCCTGGCCAGAGACTCCAAAATCCTTTTCCCTGTAAAGGGTTAAGAAGCTCAGGTAACCTGGCTGGCATCTGACCTAAAGGACCAATAAGGGGACAAGATACTTTCAAATCTTGGGGGAGGCTTTTGTTTGTGTTCTTTGTTTGGGAGTGTGTTCGCTCTGGGGACTGAGAGGGACCAGACATCAATCCAGGTTCTCCACATCTTTCTAAACAAGTCTCTCCTATTTCAAACTTGTAAGTAAATAGCCAGGCAAGGCGTGTTAGTTTTCCTTTGTTTTTCTCAACTTGTAAATGTACCTTTTACTAGAGTGTTTATCTTTGTTTGCTGTACTTTGAACCTGAGACTAGAGGGGAGTCCTCTGAGCTCTTTAAGTTTGATTACCCTGTAAGATTAATTTCCATACTGATTTTACAGAGATGATTTTTACCTTTTTCTTTAATTAAAAACCTTCTTTTTAAGAACCTGATTGATTTTTCCTTGTTTTAAGATCCAAGGGTTTTGGATCTTGATTTACCAGGAGTTGGTGGGAGGAAGGAGGGGGGATGGTTAATTTCTCCCTGTTGTAGATCCCAGGGGGGTTGGAACTTGATTCACCAGGAGTTGGTGGGAGGAAGGAGGGGGAATGGTTAATTTCTCCTTGTTTTAAGATCCAAGGGGTTTGGATTTGTTTTCACCAGGGATTTGGTGAAGGTTTTTCAAGGCTTCCCAGGAAGGGAATCCATTGAAATGGTGGCAGCCGAACCAGAGCTAAGCTGGTAGTTAAGCTTAGAAGTTTTTCATGCAGGCCCCTACATTTGTACCCTAAAGTTCAAAGTGGGGATCCAGCCTTGACAGAAGGCAGCAAATCACCAGAGAGCATTCCATAGGTGGAAAGAGCTTGAGATGAGACTAAGGTTAAAGGCCACCATAGATGATCAGCATCAAGAGAAGATTGCATCAGAGTCTCTTTTCTGGCAAAATGTTCTGAAAAGGCTCATTGCCATTGTGAGAATGCTTGCTGCCCAAAACCTAGCACTGTGTGGCACTTCAGATCAGTTGTATGTGCCAAACAATGGAAACGTCCTTAAAATTGTGGAGCTGATGGCTGAGTTTGATGCTGTACTCCAGGAGCATTTAAGAAGAGTCACCACCCAAGAAATGTACACACACCACTACCATGGAAAAACAATTCAAAATGAGATCATACAGTTACTGGCAACAAAAGTCAAAGAGAAGATTGTTGCAGATCTGAAGTCTGCAAGATATTACTCTGTTATTCTGGACTGCACACCTGACATCAGCCATACGGAACAAATGACTTCAATGGTGCGTTTTGTAACAACAACAGAACCTAGTGAAAATGTCCCTGCAATGGTGACTGACAGAGAGCATTTTCTAGAATGTATTGACATTGATGATAATACAGGAGCTGGTATGACAAATGTGCTTCTTAAAAAGCTGGAAGATACAGGAATTGCGATAGCTGACATGAGAGGTCAGGGCTACAGTAATGGTGCCAACATGAGAGGAAAGAACAGAGGAGTGCAGACACGGATCCGAGAGTTAAACCCTCGAGCTTTTTTTGTCCCATCCAGTTCTCATTCATTGAACTTGGTGGTCAGTGATGCAGCATCAGCTTCTAGTGAGGCTGCTGAATTTTTTAATGTAATTCAAAGCATCTATGTATTTTTCTCTGCATCAACTCATTGATGGCAAATTTTGAAGCAACATCTGGGAACATCCTCTCTGACACTGAAACCACTGAGTGCCACACGATGGGAAAATCGAGTGGAGGCGATAAAGCCTATCAAACACCAAATTGGGAAGATAGATGATGCCATAGTTGCCATTATGGAGGATAATGCTATGATAGGAACTGTGGGAGAACAGTGGCAGAGGGAAATGGAATCACCAGAAACATACATAACTTCAAATTTCTGTGTGGCTTAGTGTTGTAGCATGACATACTGTTTGAAATAAATGTTGTAAGCAAGAGACTCCAAGGTGTTGACCTTGATATATCTGGAGCAATGGAACAACTGGACAAAGCAAAGTCATACCTATAGTCTTACCGGTCAGATGAGGGATTTCAAAACGTTCTGAAGAGTGCACAGAAGTCGGCAGAGGAGCTTCACACTGAAGCTATTTTCCCACCCATTCAAGAATACAAGAGTCACCGAAGAAGAAGACATTTTGATTACGAGGCATGGGATAATTCCATAAGAGACCCCAAACAACAATTCAAAGTTGAATTCTTTAACCAGGTGCTAGTTTGTGCAATACAGTCAGTTGAAGAACATTTCATGCAGCTCAAGGAACATAGCCGTATATTTGAGATGTTGTATGATATTCCAAAACTCCTCACTATACCTGAAGAGCACTAGCAATGCAGGGCACTAGAGACAGTGTTGACACATGATGACATGCACGATATTGATGCAAGTGATTTAGGTGATGAACTGAAAGCCCTTTCAAGATACATTTCAGCAGGATCAACTCCAAAGGCTGTTCTGAAATATATGTGCACAAATAGGATGACCACCCTCTTTCCAAATGCTTTTGTTGCTCTGTGCATACTTCTAACACTTCCTGTAACAGTTGCCAGTGGAGAATGCAGCTTCTCCAAACTGAAGTTAATAAAAACACATCTACGCTCCACAATGACACAGGAAAGGCTGGTCGGCCTTGCAACCATCTCAATAGAGCATAAGCTAGCCCAGACTGTGGACCTTCAGGAAGCAGTTCAAATCTTTGCAACCAGGAAGGCACGGAAAGCACCACTTTGATTATTCAAGCAGATAAAAATGCCAGTGTTTTTACTATACAGACAAGAAAAGTTACATTTGCTGTTCAGGTTTGAAAGGTAAGTGTTACTTAAAATTTTTGAACAAGGCATTTTAAGTTGTTAGTTCTCCTTTATTGGGGTAGGTAGCAGAGCAGTACCATGAGAGGAGTAGAACAGGAAGAAGGCAGAATTGAGACCTTTCAAAGTTTTGGCCCAAGTGAGGGGGCATGGGGGCGTCATTTGAGCTCCCCGCCTCAGGTGCCAAAATGTTGTGGGCCGGCCCTGGTGCTGGCTGCTGGTTCCTAGCTGGGAACAACAGGCCCCGCTGTCTGGGGTCACTGCCGACAGGGCCGCAGCTGGGAAATGACTCTGCTCCCCTCTCAGCTAGAGAGACGGGCTCTCCAGGTGGAGGCTGGCTTGGGGGAGTTTGCACTGCGACTGCCCCTGCAGGCCCTGTCCGACAGAGCGAGAGCTCAGGCTCCAGGCCAGGCCCTTCCAACCAGCACCTAGCACACTGGGACCGCAGAGCACAGTGCACAAGATGTAGCCAGCCCTGTGTGCTAGTCACGTGGGGCACCCAGATGACTGCCCGCCCCCCCTTTGACTGCTGGTGCCTCTGCAAGGAGGGGCCTGCTCCAGGCACTCCCAGGCCAGGAGGAAGAACACCAATCACCTCCTGATCAATGGGAAGCCAAGAAGCCTACCCCAGGTCTGTGGGCATGCCAGGCCCTACAGCATAGGTGCTGGAACTAGGGGTGTGGGGGGTGCTGCAGCACCCCCGGCCTTGAAGTGGTTTCCATTATGTCCAGGGTTTGCAGTTTGATTCAATGGTTCTCAGCTAGGGTTACCATATTTTGTGCCTCCAAAAGGAGGACACTCCACGGGGCCCTGGCCCCGCCCCCAGCCCCGCCCCTCCCCCGCCCCAACTCCGCCCCCTCCCCAAAGTCTCCGCCCCCTCCCCTGCTTCCCGCGAACATTTAATTCGCGGGAAGCCTGGGCAGGTAAGGGGCGGTGTGGGGGGAGGAGGTGCGGCCCAGGCTGGCCCCCCGGCGGCTCCAGCCTGGGTCGGCTGCGGCCCTGGGGTGCCGGCCCCGGCCCCCGGCCGACCACCCCCGGCCCGCCCAGCACTGCCAGCCGGCCCCTGGCGGCCCAGCACACCCCCCGGCTCCCGGCCCCGGCGGTCCAGCGCACCCCCCGGCTCCCGGCCCCGGCGGCCCAGCGCACCCCCCGGCTCCCGGCCCCGGCGGCCCAGCGCACCCCCCGGCTCCCGGCCCCGACGGCCCAGCGCACCCCCCGGCTCCCGGCCCCGGCGGCCCAGCGCACCCCCCGGCTCCCGGCCCCGGCGGTCCAGCGCACCCCCCGGCGGCCCGGCTCCCGGCCCGACCCCCCGGCTCCCGGCCCCGCGGCCCAACGCACACCCCCCCCGGCGGCCCAGCTCCCGGCCCGACCCCCCGGCTCCCGGCCCCGCGGCCCAACGCACCCCCCCCCCCCCCCCCCGGCGGCCCGGCTCCCGGCCCGACCCCCCGGCTCCCGGCCCCACAGCCCAACGCATCCCCCCGGCGGCCCGGCTCCCGGCCCGACTCCCCGGCTCCCGGCCCCGCGGCCCAACGCACCCCCTGGCGGCCCGGCTCCCGGCCCGACCTCCCGGCCCCGCTGCCCAGCGCACCTCCCCGGCGGCCTGGCTCCCGGCCCCGCGCACCCCCCCGGCGGCCCGGCTCCCGGCCCGACCCCCCGGCTCCCGGCCCCGCGGCCCAGCGCACCCCCCCGGCGGCCCGGCTCCCGGCCCGACCCCCCGGCCCCGCGCACCCCCTCGGCGGCCCGACCCCGCGGCCCCGGCCCGGCTCCCGGCCCGGCACTGCGCGCCCGGCCCCGCGACCCCGGCCCAGCCCTCCCTCCCAATTTTCCCGGACATGCCCGGCTTTTGGGGGATTTCCCCCCGGACGGGGATTTGAGCCCCCAAAAGCCGGACATGTCCGGGAAAATCCGGACGTATGGTAACCCTATTCTCAGCACTCCTGCTACAAAAATTGTTCCAGCCCCCCGGCCCTACAGAGAATGACGTACAGGGCATTCCAGTGGCAGCTGGCACTAACGGAGCCAGGTGCCACCTGCCGCTGGGGGGCCCCCCGTGCTGGCTACAGGTGGCAGGTGTGTCCCAGAGGAAGCCTGTGGGCTGGGATGACTCACGCTGCCTCTGTCATCTATTTAGAGTCTGACTGTGACTGCAGGTCCAGCCCGTAGCCTGGAGCGCCTGGAGGCTGCCTGCCCTGTGACTCAGAGACACCCCCCCCCGCTCCGACGCCGCCCCCCCCCCCCCCCCCCCCCAGCCACAGTTCCTCTGCTTCTGCCGGCCGTTTCCAACAGCAGCTGCTGTCTCCAGCACATAGAGGCTGCCCATCCCCACCCCCGCAGGGAGCAATCAGGCACATCACCCTCCCTTCCCCGACGCACCCAGCCCCATGGCTCCCCCCGAGTCAGAATCACAGTCTAGCCCTTACACTGCAAGCTCTTCAGGACAGGGCCTGGCTTACCCTGGGCACCTCCCGGATTCTGCAGGGGCCGAGCAGAGGGGTTGAGGATCAGTGGCGTGAGGTGCCTAAGTGCCTTTGTGGCTTTCCCTGGACCTCGCTCCCCAGCCGTACAATGAGGAGAAGAGCAGGCCCCTGCCTCCCAAGGGCTGGTGAGGGTGGATACAGTGAGGCGCTCAGATACTATGGGAACAGGGGCTATGTAAGCACCTAAGATAGCTACAAACCCCCCTGAAGCAACCTGAGAAGTCAAGTCGGCCAGGAGAAGCTGCCCAGCCTAGCTCAGCATGGGCCCAACCGCGAGGCTGTGGGACCATGCCCAGCAGCGCCCGGGAGCTCTCCCTCGCTGGCGTTCTATAGCCCCGCACGTGTGATGTGAGTAAACTGCAGTAATGAAAAGCAGCTCACCATGGAGCGTGTGTGGGCTGGAGGGAAAACTGGCCCCCATGTGTGAACTGGGCCCCCCATAACGAGGCCCAGTCGGCGTATGAGCTCCAGGAACACGCTGCATCATCCCTAGCTGAGTGTTCCCCTGCGTCACTCTCTGGGGAGGCCCTTCTGCTGGCTAACAGCTCCCTGCAGTTACGCAGGGCAGAGAGTTGAGTGAAAGCAGGATGGGTGAGAGGGTGTTTGACTCTCTCTGACTGCAGAATACCGCTGGAGTTGGCTGGAGAGTTCAGCCCTGCGTCCCCGCAGCTTTGCTAAGAGTCACTGTCCACTTGGGTCAGATCCCGGGGGCGCCAGGTTACTGGCATGGGTGGGGCAGTTACTCGGACGGTAGCCTGCTAGCACAGGGTTGGCCTGTTTGTACAGGGCCCCGATCCTGACTGGAGCTCGGGGGAGCTACCAGAGTAATAAGAACTACTTTGTATGGCTGGCGATCGTCCCCAGGAGCTCGGTCTAGGGAGGCCATTGGCAGCTCGCATTCAGGGTGGTTCCAAAGGACACTGGTGGGGACACAAACCAGCAGGGTTATACAGTTCACGAGCTTTCCTTTGGAGCTAAAGAAAAAGTTCCGTTTTGATGCTTCACCCTCCTGTCTTTGCCCATGACCCCTCGCCCTGGAGTGGCAGAGCATTGGCCTGCTCAGTCCACCTCAGGGCTTCACACATGTCATGACATGGCTTTGGTAGTGAGTTTAGTGCTGGTGAAAGGTGCTAGGAGACCGCACAGGCCCAGTGCTGCGAGCGTCTCCCTGCCAGCATGCCAAGGACTGGCGGGCTGAGTCCATGACTCACTCCTGCTCCGCGCAGGGCACGGGCAGTAATGCGTTGCATCTCTATGCCACAGCATGGGCCCTCCCCGAATCTCAAAGCACTTTCCAAGCGTATCAGTCCCCCAATTTCATACCCGGGCATGCCGAGGCGGGGGAGGTTCAATGACTTTGCCATGGTTGGACAGGTGCAGATCCGGGCCTAGAACCCAGGTCTCCTGGCTCCTTGCCCTGTCCATGGCCTCGCTAATGAACAGGAGCACTTTGCACGTGTGGCTGAGCATCCTGAAACACCCAATGGTTTAAGGCTCTCCTCAGCCCCGAGCTGTAGGGCCGGGGTCGCAGGGGAGCAGCCAGGGCTCTTTCTGTGCAAGGTTCTAGCCTAGAACTCAGGAGACTGGGCTTCGGTTCGCGGCCCCAGGCAAGTCACTTAGCCTCTGGGCGCTCTAGCTCCCTGGCTGCCCTCCCTTGTGGGGTAAATATGTTACAAAGCACCAGGAGCTCGGCTCCTGCACCAATGGGCGGCACAAGCAGGGTTCGGCTTATACTGAACACGCCTCCAGCCTGTGTGCCTTTCGTTTTAGATGAAAGGGACAGCGGCAGAAGGCCAATCCCCTGGAGGCAGCACAGTGTGTGTGTTTCCCCTGCCACATGCTGCAGCTGACCCAAAGACCAGATGGCGGCTGCTTCTGTCCGACAGCAGAGCCCTAGGAACATAACGGTGAGACCCAGGCCCCAGGAGGTACACACCTAGAGAGACCCAGGCCCCAGGAGGTACACACACCACATCCAGCTTGGTGACTCGCCTGGAGGGGGTTCCCCCAGCAGCACAGTGCCTTTGTTACCAGGCTGGGGTGCTTGTGCAGGGCTGATGCAGAGGGCAGAAGGGTGCACAGCTCTCTGGGGGTCTCCCATCGAAGCACAGGCCTTCCCCGACATGCCTTTACCAGGAGCACTATCAGAAGTTTGGCATAAGGTGATAGGCCTGCTGGTACTTCATCTGAATGTGGGCTCTCTCTGGGCCTGCCTTCAAACCCTGCTGATGACAAGGTGGGGGTGAAAAAAGCATGTCTATAAAAGTTGATACAAAGAGCCTGGACAAATTGCTGGAAGGACTTTTACCAAGGGACATGGCGGATTCTCCATCACAGCAGTCTTTACATCAAGACTCTTTGATGGAGTCCTAGAAATATAGCCAAACTTGCCCACAGGACATGGGCGAGGAGGTTGGACTAGATGATCATAATGGTCCCTTCTGGCTTTACAATCTATGAAGCTATGGGGGGGAAGAGATCTGTCCTGCCATGGCAGCATCCCAGTCCTCACCCACCCTCACATGAAATGGGTTATATGCAGAGCTGGGTCTGAGCTCTGTTCTGGAGCCTGGCCCATTCTAGAGAGAGGAGCCAGGCATACATTTCAGATTCAGATCGAAGTTGGGCTGGCTGCTTGGAACTGAGATTTTGGTTTGGTCTCATTTTTATTTATTTGTATTATCTCTGAACCCTAGTCATGTACCTGGCCCCCACTGCTCTAGGGGACAAGACACAGAACAAAAAGATGGTATCTGCTCCAAGGGAATGGATTTCTGTTGCTAGGGTCTCGTCCAGTTGACTGTCCGCTATTTGGCGGCTGCTGTGTAGAATTCCTACAATTTTCATAATTGTGGGAATTGTAAGTGCATTGTTAGTTAAGGGCAGAGGGTTCCTTTAAGGCCTGTAATTCTGGGTCAGCCCCTGGAACTCATTGCCAGGGGATGTTGTGAAGGCCAAAAGTATAACTGGACTCAAATAAGAATTAGATACGTTCATGGAGGATAGGTCTTAGCCAAGATGGTCAGGGACACAACTTCATGCTCCGTGTGTCCCTAAACCTCCAACTTGCTAGAAGCTGGGTCTGGACAGCAGGGGATGGATCACTCGAAATCGCCCTGTTCTGTTCATTCCCTCTGGCACTGGCCACTGTCAGAGACAGGATACTGGGCTAGATGGTCCATGGGCCGTTCTTACAAAAGACAAGAATCACACGTAGCAGCTGACTCTTGATTGGGAGATTCAGGGAGGAGAGATCTCTGGGGAGAGGATCCTTGAGTCTCCCTGGCTGCAGCTAGAGCTCATATTGCTCTGAATAATTGTCTGGGAATGACACCCGGGGGCCTCTTGTCCTGCTATGAGCTTTAGTTTATTTCACTGTGTTTGCAAGGGTGGGAACTCGTGAAACATTTCGATGATGTGTTCCCAGGACTTCCCCACCCCAGTAATGAACAGATGGGTCTTTGCCCCCAGGGATCTGGCCTGCTGCCCTCCAGCTAAGGGATCACACCTTCACCAGCCCTGTAGGAAGCAAAGCAGACAGTGTCCGCTTTTGACTTGATGTTTTTGCTGCTTGCTCCAGAACTGAAAAGTGGAAAAACTGCCACTTGGCTGTGCAATCAGTGCCCTTTTGCCCCGGTGAAAATGAACACTTGCTCGCAGGCTGAGGGCGCTTTGCTCTTCTACAGATCAAAATGGGACAGTAACAACCTCCCCTGGCCCTGCCCTGAATTCTCACGGGGGCACCTAGCTGAGCGCTATCACAGCTGGCAATGCTCGTCTGAGATGCTGCGATCGAAGGAGAGAGCGAGAGCAAGAACCCAGAGACCTCTTTTGCAGGCAAGGAATGGAAAAAAATCCATGAAGGGAAGTGCAGAGGGAAAGAGGAACGTAGGAGAAAAAGGGCCAGTTTATTAAACACCAGGCGAATCCAAACAGGTGAAGTCACCCCAGCCTCAAGCCAGACGAGTATAAATTAGCTCGGCGTGGCTGTGACTTCCAGGACGTCTCCAAGATAAACAGCCCTCACCCTCGCCCTGAAAAGCTCTTATGGAAACTTCTAGTCCAACACTCCTGCCTCTGTCTGCAGTAGCGAGTGGGCTGTGCGATTGGCTTCTCCTTAGAGCTACAGCCCAAGTTGTCGGTTACAATGACTTTTTCTACCAAACGGTGCGGCGGGCAGTTGGGCAGCTCGAATGCTGGGGATGCTGGTGAGCTGTTCTCCAGGGCGAGGCGCTGCCGGTCACTTCCCATGCACAGGACTATGTGGAGGTGATGGCTGCACGCTTTTGCACTGCTCAGCCATTGCATAGCAGAGGAATGGGCGATGGGATCCAGGGGTCTGATTCAGCTAGGATCAAAGCCCTGTATACTCTTAACTACACAGTGTAAAAGACAGTCCCCACGCCCCTGGAAGGGAGCACAACCGATAGGCTTGATCCCATGCCTGTTGAAGTCAATGGTAAAGCTCCGTTGGTGCATGGCAGAGCTACATCCCAGCTTGTCACACACTAACTCTCTGTCTAGACAAGCCCTGACTCAGTTGCCTAGGTCCCACCGGCAGGAGCTGGCCCCAGATGTTCCCCGGCTCAGTCCAGTGCCTTAACCACACGACCATCCTTCCTTGCTGATACTTGGCACTAATCCTCACCTTGATTGAGACTAAGGGTTATATGGGCCTCTCCCCATCTCTGACCCCAGACACAGGTTACCCAGATCCAGGGCGAGGGACGGACAGATGTGAACAGGCAGATTTCACTCTCCAGAGATGTCAAGCTAGCACCGGTCAGCAGCACTAGGTTTGCTGTCCTGTGCACCAAACTCCATTGCAGTGTCCTTCGGTACAACCCAGAATGGACAAGTCCAGGCCTCAGCAATTGTCCCCCTCTGGAGAATTATCACAGTCAATGAGCAGACTGTCCATCTGCGGCATTTTCTGTCCTAAGCAAAGTCCTGGTGAAAGCCAAAGGCAGTGAGCAGGGGTGGCCAGAGTCTTCATGCATCAAGACTTCTCCTGCCAGTCAGGAAGTAGCAGAGCATTACTAAGGAAAATGTTTGGAGGTTCCAGTTGTGTCAGGGGCTGCACATTCCTCAACTGAGTCCATCATCACCCAGTCCTGGTCCAAACTAGCTGACCCAGAGGGTGCATACAGCACATCTGGCTGCCATGCCCACAAGCTGTGGCAAGCCACAGAGAGTGAGTGATGTCGTGGGCTACAGAAGAGCAGGCCTGTGAGGCTGAGTGGGGGGTGACTGAGACCAGCTGAGACTGACGGGGCAGGGCTGAGTGGAGCGAAGGGATCGAGTTTCCAGGACGTGATGGTAACGAATCTGTCCCAGTGGGGTTTACATGGTGGGTAGGCCTGGAAAGCAGATGTTCCCCTAGCTGCCAGTGTCTGCGCTGAAGAGGACCACACAGTCCTGTCGAGACCTGGCCCCTGGGCAGTCCCAGTGGCTCCCTGAGCTTGATGGGTGCTGCTCAGCTGATGGGTTTGTTTTTAAAGCCTGGATGAAAGTTAAACCCACCGGCCACCCCAGTCATGAATAAGTGACACGGCGGATACCTAACCTGGCTCCTCCGGGAGGCAGACTGCAAACACTAAGCAGTCTGATGGGCTTTTCTGATATGGTAAATGCTGCCTTTCTCCCCTGAGTGTCTGCTCTGAATGGGGCCCACCATACAGGGTCGTTTCTGCAAGGCCAGCTGGGCAGAGATGCCAAGGCTAGGATGGGAGCATCCTCGGATGCAGCCAGACACAGCCCCACTGCCCAGCTTACATTATATAGCCTCTCTTGGGACGGTCCCAGGCAGGTCTCAGATTTGCACCCTCCTTAGCTCAGTGCATGAAATGACCAGAGACGCTGGCTGGGCCTTCTCGGGGGCCCATGTCTTCAAAGGGGAAAGATGATGCCCTCCCTCGTACTCTGCATCAAGCCCGGCCTGGTGCTTGGCAGGTCCCCCAGGTGTGCACACACATTGAGAGACACCACAGTCCCACTCACTGGAGGGGCAGAGAGGCCCTAGCCTGAAGCACAGGCGGGGATTTCTAGGCTGTCGCCTGGAGATGCTGGGAGGAGAGGGATGCTGCCCCCCCACCCAAGCTACACCCAATAATGGGGCCCTGGGTCTGTTGGTAAGGCAGTTTGCTCTGGAGTCTGTGATAATCTGATGCTTCAAGCACAGCTACGGCTTTGGTGCAGGGAGAGGGCCCTGACCTGCACAGCTCTGGGCAGCACCCCAGTCCCTGACCATCAGACCCCAGATCCGCCCTTGGGGACTCGTCCGTCGTTTCAATTCAGATTTCCATGAACATGAGACACCAGGCCAAGGGAATGCGACAGGTGACTCCGTAAAGAGGCACCTGCATAATAGATCAAGGAAAAGTGATTAAGGAAGAGAAGGAATATGAATAATTGAGGACTAATCAGGGACTATCCAGAGTAACCTGAGACCGAACTGGGCTGCATTTAGGCGGATGGGAGATTGAAAGAGGAGACAGACACGTCCTGCTCCCGCACCACAGAGATTCTACAGGGCTTCGCACTCACCCGGAGGTGGGAAAAGTGGCAGCGGGACTGGGTGCAGAGTGAGATGCGCCAGTGTGGAGGCAGCTAAGGGCCGATTGTCTCTCTCTCAGAGTGACATGGAGACATGGATTATGGACCAGCCAGGAACTCACCATTTAGAAACCTGCTGAAAATATTTTGCCTTCTCCCAACAGTGGCTTACGGTGAGTACCGTGCTCTGGCTCAGCCAGATCCGTGGGCAACGGCTCCCATGCAGAGAGAATGGGCTCGGTACATTGCTAAGGGCCCAATTGCCCAGTGCCCTGCACCTGTGCGACGCCAACACGAACGGCACCATGCTGAGACGGCAGCACTTTGCTCTGGTGCACATGATGACACAAGGCGCGGTGAACCTGATGCGACAAATCCATGGGAGGAAGCAAAGGGTTCATTCCAAATAACCAGCGTGCCCAGCCCCAGCCCCCAGTAGTTAGAGGTTTGGGGCTTTTGTGCAGAAGCAGGAGGGTTTATAACCCTCCCCAAAGCTCTTGAGAGTCGCTATGATATTGATGGGTTACTAATATTCGCACTGATAACTCAGGACCGTCCTGTGACTGGTATGAACGCCCAGCCCTGTCTGGATCCCTATCGATCGCTTGCGACCCGAGCCGTGCTAATCCTGCCAGGTCCTTGAGCAGCTCCCTCAGATTATCCAGACGTGGGGCACTGTGCTGGAAACCTCCTCCTGGCTCAGCAGCGCCTCTCCTGGGCGCAAAGGCCTACGCAGCACAGATTTCAGCAGGCTCCGTTTCTCTGCTGCCGCCCACCCCTTCTCTCGGGGGACGCGTCGCTCTCGGTTAAATGGATTCCTCTCTGTCCTTAGCTGGAGGGGCTGCCAACCCCCTGGAACAGATTCCCTTTGAAAGGCTGAGCTCGGGGGAGTCCCTAGGGGACAGGACCCCACATCGCAGAGCCACCCCCATGCTTGGCCAAACAGGCCGGGCAGCATGAGCTTCCCTCTCACCCTGGCATGATGCAGCTTGTGGGTGGGGAATGACACTGCCCCTGTGCTGTGCATCTTACAGGGCCAGCCCTGAATACCCTCCAAGAGTAAACTTGGGGGGAGGGATAGCTCAGTGGTTTGAGCATTGGCCTGCTACGCTCTGGGTTGTGAGTTCAATCCTTGAGGGGGCCATTTAGGGATCTGGGGCAAAAATTGGGGATTGGTCCTGCTTTGAGCAGGGGGTTGGACTAGATGACCTCCTGAGGTCCCTTCCAACCCTGATATTCTCTGGATCACTGACTGCACTGTGTCAAATAGGCTCTTTCTGGGACACCAGTGGCCCCAATTCCCTTTGTGGATTTAGTCCTTCTTCTTCCCTAGCTGTGTGTTTCCAGGCTCTCACCTGTTAAGAGAACACAAAACAAGTGTTACAGGCAAAGTTTTAAATTCTATCCCTTGGGAAAACCTGCTGATGCTGGGGGCAGCTACCTAGAGCTCCAGGGGACACTGTTCTCTTACGCTGTCTTCAGTGCCTATTACCAGCACCTCCCAACCGTCCCTGTATCCATCCCCACAACGCAGACAGTGCTGTATCCCCATTGAGCAAAGGGGAAGTGATGCACCAAGAGCCTGTGCCGGCGTAGGGAACTGATCCCTGGTCTCCTGAATCACAGGCTGCCGCTCTAACCCCTGGCCCATCCTTCCTCTCTCGTTCACCCCAGCTCAGCTACTCCACCCGGGCGATGCGAAGTACGAGGAGCAGGCCGTGCGGGGGGTGCGGCACCAGTCCGTGCAGCTGGCTTGTGGCGACGTGGTCTCGCCCATGGTGGTTTTTTGGAGCTTCACCAAGCTGGGCTCGCTGGTGCCCAGGGCCGTTGCCATCAGCAACGGGATAGAGTCCAAGGTGGAGAAGGCTTCTGCGGCCCTGGGGCAGGTGAGCCTGCAGAACGGCACCCTGGAAGTGAGCGACCTGCAGACGGCTGCCCAAGGGCGCTTCATGTGCCAGGCAATGTTCGAGGAGGACGGCGAGATCAAAGTGGGCTACTTCTACATAGAGCTGGTCGTGCTAGGTAGGTAGTGTGGAGGCTGCGTCACCTCTGGGACTCTCTGAACAAGTATACAGAGGCACCAGTCAGGGTCCCCCAACCCGAAGCCACAGTCCTACTGTGCTCCCTTCTTTAGTGCCCTGTTACAACCCTCGCAGACCCACCCCACTGAGGTGGGGCGCAACCGCAGCAGGCAAACTGAGGCAGAGGGAGGGGAAGCGGGTCGCACCCAGGGTGGCAGGGTGGGACTAGAATCCAGGGGCCCCGACACCCAACCATCTCATCCAATCACTGCACACGCACCCCCACTCGTCTGTGCCTCGTATCCCTGCAGGTGAAGCTGCCCTTTGCTGCCTGCAAAGATGATGGGAGACGGAAGAGACCCATTTGGTCCCAACTGTTCCACCCTCCCAAGATGTCCCCTGCAATATGTTCTCCGCCGCCTAACCCAGCCTGTCCTTATTATATTGCGGTAGTGCCTAGGATCAGACATTGCTGTGCTAGGTGCTGTACAAACACCGAACAAACAGGCAGTCCTTGCCCCAAAGGGCTGAGTTCTCAATGCCTCCAAAAATAGGACTTCCTCTGCTTCCTTCTGGAGGCTCCTCTCCTGACCCTGTGCTACAAGGCCTTGTGTAGCATGGCCAACATTCCCCTCGGTCAGGAGCAACCTGAAGAGAGCCCTTTGGCACGGGGTTGTGTGATGGGAGTGAGTGAGACGGCAGGGCTGCCTGCCCAGCCTTACTGACCTTAACCACAACAGCACAATCTGTGGGCACAATGGCATTCTCAGCTCTGGGCCCTGGCGTTCTGCGTGCCCGGATCTCACCTGGCTAGAGACTGCCAGGGAGAGAGGGACATCCCCAGGCACCCTGCTGAGCAGAATGGTGTCCTACGCGGCCACGCTGCGGTCACATTCTGCATCATCACACAAGCTGGTGCAAAGCAGATGTTCTGCTCAGCAACCTAAACAGGCACACTTAGACCTCTTGAAATCCAGCTGGAGCTGCAGCATTGTGGCCAAATCCCAGTATTCCTGCCTGGGGGGTTACTGTCAGGGATTTTCTGCCGGACCCGTGAGGGGTGTATATCCCACCTTTCCTGGGACACCCAGCGGTTCTCAGCTCCTCCCCGCGCAGTGTGTCTGTTCACATGCACTCTGCTGGCTGGGGTTGGATAGACTCCACTGGCAAATACTTCTTGGTTGCTGGGAGATTATCTTCCTGAAGAATGTCGCTCAATGCCGGGCAGCCACTTCCCGCTGGTATGTCCATGAACTTCAGAGCACAGGGGCTCGCTGCCGATGGAAGAGCTGTCATCTGTCCAGGGATCAAAGCCCTTTGGCTTTCTCTTCAGTATTAGCTGCAAACTGTGACTCTCATAAAGGCAGAACATTTCATAGATTCATTCAGAGTTTGAGGCCAGAAGGGACTGATTAGATCCCCTAGTTGGACCTCCTGTATATCAAAGGCCAAAGAATTCCAGTCCCATCAGGTGTTTATTCCAGCTCACATCAAAGCCGTGTGAGCCAGGTGCTGTTAGCATCCGTACCGCGATCACTGGAGATATAAAAAGGGAGAGATTTGGGGAGAAAACAATCATGGCAACAAGGCAGAGCTGGGAAAATGACTCGCTAGTAATTCATTGATTGACGGATGGGACACGTTTGAGAACAATTCATTGTCTGCTCCATAGAGGGGATTATTTACTCATCAGTTGGTGGGAAAACTCTCTGAATAAACTTCCTGGGACTAACAACCTGTTCTAGGAATTCTAACACCTGGCATTTGTCTGATGCCTGCCCTGGGAGTACCCTAGAGCACTCAGTGAACCGAGCTTGCCCTGGTAAGGAGGGTGAGGATAACTATTCTCATTTACAGATGGGGAAACTGAGGCAGGGGAAGGCTAGAGCCAAATTTTTTCAATATTAGCCTCTGATTTGGGGTGCTTCAGTTTATTATTGCTGTGGTGGCACCAAGGAGCCCTGCTCATGACCCAGGGCCCCTGGTGCTAGGCGCTGTACAAACACAGAACAGAAAGACAGTCCCCACCCCGAAGAGCTTACCATCTAAATCTAAGACAAGAATTAGGTGGCTACAGACAGATGGATGGGGAGAGAAAGGAGCCAATATTGGCTAGCATGACCGGCCGTGGTCTCAGCTGGTTGTCAAGTTCTTACAGGCAGAGGAGAGCCCCCGCAGCTCCTACCACTCCCTTTGGGATTGTGGGTGCTGAGCAGCTCTGAGAATCAGGCCATGGGTGTGTCGAGTTGGGCACCAAAAATCAGAGGCCACACACGGATCTGTCAGCTGAAGCGGCACATTTTAATGGTGGGGGCGGGGTGCTCCCTCCCCCCGGGTCCCCTCTGATCTGAACCGTGCAGAGGTTTTCAATCTGCCCTGGGCACAGAATCAATCAAGTGCAGCATCAAAGAGTGCCTCCAGCAGCCAAGAACAGAGGCACATGTGCAGCTGCTGCCGAGGCAGCCGTGCCAAGTGACAGAGGCGGGCTCCAGCCAGACAGTCACTCGCCGTGACATAGCAAGTGCTCTCGCTCGAATGGTTCCCAGCCTGCAGCGCCGACGGCTCTGGGGTGGACACTGCTCCTCTGGGCTGCTCTGTAAAACCAAGGGGCTGAGAGTCCACTGGCCAGGCACAAACCAGCCTTGGCATCACAAACCCTAAGAGGTCAAAAGTCATGAGTCAGGTGCCCCCCAAATTCATGAAAGTGGCTTTAAAATCATGAGATTTATAAAAAATATGCCGTTTTGGTGCTTTTGGGGGAAAATTTTGGCTGCCTTGGGTCACAGCCACTTACTGTTTTTCATGCCAGCTGAGAAGCTCGTGTCATCACCTGACTCCAGGAGCTGGGGATTTAAGAAAAACACCAAATATCATCAGGTTTATAATAAAATCATGAGAGATGGCATCACAGCAGCCAGCCACTGGATTCCTGTGGTACCTGGCAGGGCCACCAGAGTTAGTCACCAACAGACCCACCTAGGGCAGGCATGTCCCCAGCACAGATACACTTGTGCACTGTGGGGACAGGCCGCTGCCCCTGGAGTGAGTGGAGAATTCTGATCAGGGAGCCTTTTGTACCCACTTCGCTCTTGCTCGGCACCACTGTAAATGGCTCCACCAAGTGCGAAGCAGTGGAAAATCCGGGCCCTGGAGGGGCCTAGACTAACACCCGGATCCAGACATCCCTATTGACAGGAGAGTTACTGCTGGTCCTGGGGCCACTAGTGGCGGGCACTGGATGTTTGTTAGAAGAAGAACTCAGGGCATTTATCTCCAAAGCCAGCTCTCCGCTCCCCTGACCCAGAGCTCTCATTGACGTCAGTGGGCATTGGCTCTCCCCCATGGTGCACCAGTCAGTCAGCGGAGTGCTCTGGTACTGGCGCTGCGCAGAGCCCGGCAGCCAGGTCACGGGGCTTGGCTGGACCCTGTACAGTTCTCTCCCTGGGGCGAGGGGTCAGAGTGAGATCCCGAGAGGACACCATGGGTGGTACAGAGCTCCGGTGCCCAGCACGCGTCTTGGCAGGGCAGGATGAGAGGGGATTGCTCTCCCCACGCCCCTGCTGCCCCCTCAGGCTGGGGAAGGAAGCTGTGGTCTGATCCAGGAAATGCCTTCCCTGTGTACTCCCCCATCCCCAGCATGCCTGCTCAGGTCCCAGTGCCCTGCTAGTTTCATCTCAGTGGAGGGCAGCCAGCTAGCTCTGGGGCTGGGAGCTGGCTGCCCCTCTCCTGGCTCTGCGATGAACCATCTGGGCAGCTCCCCATAGACTCTGGGCTCCAGCAGGCTTCAGAGGGGGAGTGCTGCAGCTGGCCTGCACCCCAGCGCATCAGCACCAGGGCCTGGACACTCGCTGCCCTCCAGTTCAATCCTTCAAAAACAGTGGGCGGCTGGGAAGCCTTAAATCTTCTTCCCTCTCCCCACCACCTGTCCAACCTCCCACTGCCTCCTTCCCCCAGCCACTCATGGCTCCCTGGCCCCTCTGACCTCCTCCCTGCCCCGTCCCGCCTCAGCTGTCTCTGTACCCCCCAGAGCCTTTCTCTGCAGGACTGTCCAGCCCCCTCCTGCTGCCCCACCTTCCTCTGAGCTGCCGTCTGTGCTGAATGATCATCCGAGACCACGCTGCATTGGGAGCAGCTTCCATCGTGGGGGGCTGACCGATCCCGCCTCTTTACGGCTCCCTAGAACCTTCCCTCTGTCTCTAGCAATTTGTTAGCGTGGGTCTGAAGGGCACAAGAGAAAAATCACACGCCTGGGAGTGTAATGGACGAGATTCTAATAGCAAGGGCTGGCTTGGAAAAGAACCGAGCAGGTCATAATGGAAGGGATTAGTATGAAAGGATTGGCTTGGCTGAGATGGGACTGGAGCCAGCTGGATGGAGAGCATGGAGGGGGGCGTGATGATGAGGGATGGAACGGGGTGGTTTGGAATGGATTGGATGGGGAACGGGGCAGAGTGCATCGGAAGAGGCTGCAGCGGGTGAGCTCACATCCGAGCTGTGTGTTTGGTCTCCCCTAGTTCCCGTTCCGAAGCCCTTCCTGCAGATGACCGACCCCACGCCGGTGGAAGGCACGGTGGTGACGATGACGTGTGCGGTGAAGGAGGGGACGCCTCCCATCGGGTACTCCTGGCACCGCCACACCAACAGGGAGGGTGCGGTGGCTGTCGCGGAAGCTGCCGGCGGGCTGCTGAACCTGACAGCGGCTAACCGGACTGACATGGGCTGGTACGCCTGCACCGCCCACAACGAGGTCAACAGCCAGACCAGCGACAGGATGTATCTCGACGTCATTTGTAGGTGACCTGCAGGCTGGCGCAAACGTCCTGCCCCTCTGCTTTGCTGTCACACGCCCCCCTCCCGGCCCAATCCTGCCAGCTGCTGAGTGCCCATAACCCCTACCAAGGCCGGTGGGAACTGGGGTTCTCAGCACCTCCCAGCACTAGGCCCCTAAAGAGCGTCTCCAGAGAACATAACCAGGGCTTCCAGACTCTTTTCCCCCCGGCCCAGAATCCTTGTGCTGCTTCCCAGGCACCCCTGGGCACGTGGCCCAAGCAGCAGCCCAGCTGCCCCGGTGTCTGACAAGGACTGAGGATTTGGAATGGGAATAAGATTATGATCCCCCCAGAAAACAACTGCTGGCAACCACTTTGGGGGTCATAACCCCATCCCTGCCCCCAGCATTGGGGGTCAGAGCGGACCCCCCCTGCCATTCCTGGGCTACAGAGCCCCACATCCTATTCCTGGACCAAAAAGATTCAGATAAACGATCCAGCTGCCGGACGGTCATCTGAACAGAGCCCCTCCCCTTCCTGCCATCAGCCAGGTGCTAACCACCTCCTGCTTCATTCTGCAGATGGCCCTGATGAACCCGTGATCAATGTTGAGCCGTTTGCTATTAACCAGAATGGCTTCTCAGCTAACGAGCAGGAGGAGGTGATCCTGACCTGCCTGGCCCCTTCCAACCCGCCCAGCCACTACATCTGGTTTTACAACAGCTCCCAGATCTACTCCGGCCAGAAGTATGTGATAGCCAAGATCTCCCGGACTCAGACGGGCACCTACACCTGCCTGGCCCAAAACACACATCTCAATACGCGCACTCAGACCACCATCATCCTCACCGTCTACTGTAAGTGCGTCCCTCCCCATGGCTGGGCACGCGGCCATCTGGGCATGCGCTCTCTCTGGCATGTGCAGCGGCATCCCCCTTCTGGTCCCATCTTCTCTGTCCTCTGCATTTCCCTCCCTTACTTCCCTTCTTTGATTCTCATGGTCACCCGTTAGCTAAAGAGGTACCAGGACGCTAGGGAAGAGCTCTTCAAGCTTGAGAGTGGGCAGGTCAAGTCTCATGAGAAGAACAGAGAGGTTTCTACCTCTGTCGGTCCCGCATGATCCAGACCAAGCAGGGACCCAACCTGTGTGAGAGCAGAATAGCCCCTTCCACAGGACCAGTATCACTCAGGGCTTAGCACCTCGGGGCGGAAGGGGGGCAGTGTTGTGAGATGGATGGCGTGTGTAGCCTAAGGCAGCTGTTGTGTTCTTTCCGGTCGGGCTCCTCCAGCGGGGCCGTGGGGGAGCAGAGACGGGGTGTGTAAGCGATCCAGAGGCAGGTCGTCTGGCAGATGGTCGCGAAGAGAGAGTGTTTGCTCACAGCCGTGGCGAGCACAGCAGTAAACACCTGTGCGGATGGTTCCACTTGGTTTGGATCTACAGCTTAGGCTGCGGTGCCCGAGGGCCCGGAGAGTGAGCCGCTGGGAGAGGCACTGGGCCACGTGATGACGGCGACCGGGGAGCGGAAATGTGTAAGAGAGCTGAATTCCCTGTGAGGCCTCTGAGCCGGTAGCTTTGTTCCTCGCAACATCCACCTGCTCCCCCTTCATTTAGCCCAGGTGTCAAGCCCTCCAAACCCTTTCCAAGCAGAGCCAGCCATTCGAGGGGCCAGATTTCTGGGCAAGGCCACTGGACACGTTCCAAGATATTGATGTGGGGGATGCTGGCAGCTGGGGAGGCTGGGATGGAGGAACTGTCATGGGGGGCTGGAGGGGATCTTGGCAGGTGGGTTGGGGGCTTGTCACAAGGAGAGCAGGGGGATTTGGGCAGATCAGCGAGTTGGAAGGACTGGTCATGGAGACAGGGTGGATTCCGGCAGCTGGAAAGCGTCACTCAAGGGGGACGCTTGCCATGAGGGTGCTGGAGAGTTGCGGCAGCCGGGGGAGGGGTTGACTCTAGTCAACAACAGGCACTGAAACTGTGACACTTGCAAAACTGGCACCCGCCTGAAGAATTGGCGCCAGCTCACGCTGTGTCCAAATGTCTCTGGCTCCGCACAGCGGGGGAGACATCTTGTGGACTGTCACCGGCGCGCCGGAGCGTCTCAGAGCCGCCGGGTCGCTGTCCCGTCCCCGGTGCGCCAGAGCGTCTCAGAGCCGTTGAGTCGCTGTCCCATCTCAGGGGTGCTGGAGCATCTCAGAGCTGCTGGGTCGCTGTCCTGTCCCCGGCGCACCAGAGCGTCTCAGAGCCGCTGGGTCGCTGTCCTGTCCCCGGCGCACCAGAGCGTCTCAGAGCCGCTGGGTCGCTGTCCTGTCCCCGGCGCGCCGGAGCGTCTCAGAGTCGCCGAGTCGCTGTCCCATCCCCAGCGCGCCAGAGCGTCTCAGAGCCGCTGGGTCGCTGTCCCATCCCCGGCGCGCCGGAGTGTCTCAGAGCCGCTGGGTCGCTGTCCCGTCCCCGGCGCGCCGGAGCGTCTCAGAGCCGCTGGGTGGCTGTCCCATCCCCGGCGCGCCGGAGCATCTCAGAGCCGCTGGGTCGCTGTCCCGTCCCCGGCTTGCTGCTTTCTGCCCTCTGCAAACTCCAAAGGTCCTGGGTGTCACTGGGTTGAGGCCACAGCTACCCCACCTAGGGTACAAACCATCATTCCAGTGAGGGGGCAGCCTTTACAGAAGAGGGGCCACATGCCTGCCCTGCCCCTCCCTCACACTGGCCCTGGCTCAGGCGCCTTGCTGGGGAGTGGTCTCATGGTACCAGAGGAACAGCAACGTGCCAAAGGGAACTTGACCTGTCTCCATCGGCTGCTCTTGCTCCTCACGTTCGCACCTTAGCACTGACGGTGGCCAGGGCCCGCCCAGCACGTCTTGGGCTTAGCGATCCAAACCCACGTCGCAGGTCACCGAGTACCCTGTGCTCTCCCTGCTCCTCTCCATTGCTCCTACGGCGCTTCGCCAGGGAGCCGGCCCCATTGGGAAGAGCCCACAGAGCCACACAGACAGAGCTGCCCCATGGTCCCTGACTCCCTGGCCCCAGTGCAGCTCCTGCGCATTGCAGCCCCAGGCAACAGGCCTTGTGTTCTTCCTGGTGTTGCTAACTCCTCTTGCTGTTGATACAATCTTTGCCCCACGCACAGATCTGCCCGAGGGGAAGCCCAGCTGCACACCAGTCCCTGCTGCCAATTTCCGGGACATTGCTCTGCAGTGTTCGTGGCCTGGCGGGTTCCCCCCAGCGCGGCTGCGGTGGGTGAGAGCCGGCCGGGAAGCAGACGCTGCGGCGTCCTACTCCAATGCTACCAGAATCCACCGAGGGGTGGACGTCCGGAACGGCAGCTCGTACACCTGCCTGGCCTCCCACCCAGCACTCAGAGAGGATGCTGTCTGCACCACCACTGTGTGTAAGTACCCTCGTCCTGCCCGCTCAGTGCCGCCCAGGAACAGAAACACCACTGCCCCTTCCGTAAGGCAGCCGGGTCCTGTGCTCTGCCCCCTGAGAGCCCACGCCAGCTTGTGGAGATGGAGTCTCCAGCTGGCGGCTAGAAACAAGGCTGATGCTGTGGGAAGCAGCTCTCCAAACAAGGGCGCAGTTCCTCCCTGCTTACTGTAAGGCCTCAAGCGGACATTCAGGGCTCCAGGGGCCCTGGGTAGATGGCACCTTTGGTCTGGGAACAGGGAGCTACAGGGGTACTGCTTGATTGCAGCACTGTGACACGGCTAGTGAAGGTGACTTGTGTAGGAGCTGGCTTTGCTCTGGCTCTCATTCCCAGAACGGAAATAGGAATAAGGTGCTGATGCCCCCAGTGCAAACACTGGTCCTACAGGCGAGATGGCTGCAGCGTCAGGAACCCATGCAGCCATGAGACTAACTCTCCAGGCTCGCCTGTATTCCAGAACCACTTCACTCTGGAGGGGTTTTGTTTGTGAGGTGCCTGTAGGCCATGAAATCACTTCCAGGGCCTGCAAAACCCCATCGTGGTGCCAGGTCACATCGTGTCCCGGTGACGGCTTTGCCCAATGGGATGATGTCGCTCATCCCATCCCATCACAATGAACCAACCCAGCGTCACGACATAAATGTCCAAGGGCACTTGTGCCTGACTAAGATGATGGGCTCGGCAGGCCGTGCTGGTCGCGTGGAAGCAGACACAGGTGGTGCAAACCCCAGAGAGTGCTGTGGTCAGCAAGCTAGCCCAGCACCCAGGGGCTCAGGACTCTCATGGGAGGTGCAGGGAGGTCTCCAGGGGTGTGGAGGAATGTTAGGGATGTTGGCATGTTTTCTCCTGGTTCCTTCATGGCCTGGTCTGGTCCCTCAGTAGAGATAACGCTAACGGGCTGGAGAGCCTGTGGGACTGTACCTCAGGCTTGATTCTCCTCTCACTCACACTGATGAAACTCCATGGAGCTCCCCGCAGGGCCAGCGAGTGCTGGTTCTCTGGGGTATTTACCGCATGAGGCCCAGAGTTTGAATGTCAGAGGTTCTGGGGCAGAAAGTGCCCTTTGGGGCATATGGAAACACCCAATTCTTCCCAGTTTATGTGGGGAGAGCAGAGACCTGGGGACACGTATGATAGGACGTGCAGCATCTCCACCAGGTGAGATGTAGGCAGGGATGCTTGTCTCTAAGATGCTGCTGTCTCTGTCCCCCAGGGGTCCCCGTGGGGAACCCCACCTGTTCTGCCATGGCTACGAAGCAGAACGAATTCCTCATGCTGTCCTGCGACTGGGCAGGAGGCCTGCCCCGTGTCACACTCTGGTGGAGAGACTGGCGGAACCGCGTGCTGGGTGGCTTGAAACCATCCAGCAACATCTACGTCATGCAGTCCAACAGCACCCTTGGGGGCAAGGAGTTCACGTGCATCGCAGCCCACCCTCTGCAGGCCAGAGCCACGGAGTGCCTTGTTCGGCTGGGTAAGCAGGCCGGCTGCCACCCGGAGGGGCCGCAGGGACTCATGGGCCATGTAACTGCTGGCAAAGCAAGTATGGGGAGTGCGGGTGGGATGTGGCACCAGTTCTGCAGTTCCTGGAGCCCTGACCGAGAGGCAGATTTCCACAGGGAAAATCCAGGCTGGGTCCGGCTCATGAGAGAGTCCCAAGGCATGTGTCAGAGCCCCAGGTGGGGACCGGGCGCCATGTCCGCCCTTCACTGGCTCATGGCGAATGTTGTGTGAGTGACAAACCTCACCGGCTCCCAAGCCTCAGTGCTCAAAGTGGCCAGAAAAAAGTGGGGGGCTCTGAAAGTAACATTACATCTGCCTCCCTCTCTCCCCCCTTCCACCCCAGCCACAGCTCTGCTCCTCCTGCAGCTCAGGGGCTCTTTACCCCCCTCCCCAGGCTTGGAGGAGGCTGCAGCGAGTCCCCTGTGCCCTCTCCCAGCCCAGATGCTGGAGGGGAAGGCGGGAGGGGCAGAGGAGTTGTCCCATTGCTCACAGGGATTGAAGGGGGATGAAGGGACAGAGCTGCCCTGAGCTGCTGGGCCCTCTCTGCTCCCCCCACCCCTCCTGGGAAAATGGGGTCTGCTCCTGAGGGAAGGGGCAAAGCTCTGGCTGCTCCTACAGCTGCTCCACCCCAAGAGGCAGGGCAGGGGGCTGAGGCGGGTTCAGGGACAAGACTTCTTGAGCTGGCAGATGGGGGAACTGTGCCCCGATGACAGGCGCACTCAGTGCAAATGCTAGGGGAGGGGGCCCTGGCGGGTGCTCTGTGTGCATGTAAGAATGGCCTTGTGGGCTCCCATGGCTGTCGTCTTGGTGATTCCTGACTCAGAGCACTTGGTTTGCAGCCCAAAGCGTTCCTCACAAGGGGCCAGCAGTCCTCACTCTGCCTTCAGAGACACCTGTGCTGTCTAGGGTTGCCAGGCATCTGGTGTTCAACGGGACCTGGGTGGCTCCTGTCAGCATAGCTGACGAGGCCATTAAAAGTCCGGTTGGTGGTGCAGCGGGGCTAAGGCAGGCTCCCTGCCTGCCGTGGCTCTGCACGGCTCCCAGAAATGGCTGGCATTTCCCTGCGGCTCCTAGGCAAAGGCGCGGCCATGGGGGCTCTGCGCACTGACCCCATCCTGAGCGCTGGCTCTGCAGATCCCATTGGCCAGGAACCACGGCCAATGGGAGCTGCGGGGGCAGGGCCTGCAGATGAGGGCAGTGCACAGAGCCACCTGGCCATGCCTCCGCCAAGGGGCCGCAGGGACAAGCTTCCCAGGAGTGGCCTGAGGTAAGCGCTGCCCGGGGCCTGCACCCCAAATCCCCTCCTGCACCTCACCAGCCTGCCCCAGCCCTGAGCCCCCTCCTGCACCCCAAACCCCCTGCCTGGAGCCTGTACCCCCAGCTGGAGCCATCACCCCCTTGCCCCCCAACTCCCTACCCCAGTCCAGAGCCCCCTTCCACACTCTGAACCCCGCCTTTCTGGCCCCACCCAGAGCTCACACTGCCAACCGGAGCCCTCACCCCCTCCCGTACCCCAATCCCCTGCCCCAGCCCGAAGGCCCCAGCCTCTCACACTCTGAACCTCTTGCTCCTACCCCCCTAGCCCAGAGCCCCCTCCTGCATCCCACACCCCTCCAAGGCCCCACCACAGCCCAGTGAAAACGAGCAAGTGAGCAAGGGTGGGGAAGTGTGAGGGGGAATGGAGTGAGTGGGGGCGGGGCCTCGGGGGAAGGGGCAGGGCCTTGGGGAAGGGGCGGGGCATGGGTGTTTGGTTTTCTGCAATCAGAAATTTGGCAACCCTAGTACAGTCCCCCTGTCATCACCGGGGTGCTCAGGGGTTGTGGAGGGCAGAATTTGGCCCTGCACTGGAACTGCAAATTAGTTACCAATCCTGGTGATGATGCATGAGCTGGAATAGACCCTGGCTCCCCTCCCTGACCTGGGCTGCCCCGCAGGGCTCCCAGGACAGATCTCGGCTCCCCTCCCCAGGATCCCCACAGGGCTCCCAGGACAGACCCCGGCTCCCTTCCCCGGGCTCCCCGCAGGGCTCCCGAGACAGACCCCGGCTCCCCTCCCCAGGCTCTCCACAGGGCTCCCGGGACAGACCCCGGCTCCCCTTCCCGGGCTCCCCACAGGGCTCACAGGACAGACCCCGGCTCCCCTCCCTGGGCTCCCCACAGGGCTCCTGGGACAGGCTCCTGCTCTGTTGAGAGTGAGGTGCCCTGCCCTGGGCACTGCTCTCACTGCAATATCCCCCGTGTCTCTCTCTCTGGACAGATGTTCCCAAGCTGGCAGCCGAGCGCACCGAGGTGTCGCTGTTCGAGGGCGGCGAGGTCCAGCTGGCCTGCACGCTGCAGGGCCCCCACCTGGGCTCTGAAGTGTTCTGGTTCAACAACAAGCATCAGGTGATCCGGCCAGACGCTGCGAGGTACAGGCTGCAGCAGAGCGACGCCTGGTTCAACCTGACCATCCGGGACACCGAGTGGATGAGGGACAGCGGCACCTACCACTGCGCGGCCGTGAACGCCGTGGGCAACACCACCGTCCCTATCAGGCTCCGCGTGAAGAGTACGGTGGGGCAGGGCGGGTGCTCATGGGAACCATACAGGGGCGGGACGGGGCGGGGGGGACAAACGGAGGCTTGGCAGAGTTTAGAAGGAAGCAGGTAGGAGTGTGCTGGGAAGAAGAAGTGGATGGGAGGGTCTGGGGGGCCATGGGATAGGTAGGCGGAAGGAGAAGTGGATGGGGAGGTCCGGGGGCCCCATAGCAAGGGCTGGGGGCCCCATAGCAAGGGCTGGGGGAGAGGAAATGGATGGAGGGGGTCTGATGGGGTACACCGGGGGGGGGGGAGGAGAGGGGAAGTGGGTAGGGAGTTTGGTGGGGGCCCACATGGTGTGTGGAAGGAAGGGAAGTAGTGGAAGGGTCCGGGCTGGGGTGGAGATGAGGGTAAGGGTGTGCTGGGGAAGGTGTGGGCAGGAGGTTTAGTCATGGGCATGTTCTGAATGCAGAATGGTAGAAGCATAGCAATGGTGGGATGGGAGGGAGCTCGAGAGGTCATCCAGACCAGCCCCTGCACTGAGGCAGGACTACGTATTATCTAGACCATCCCTGACAGGAGTTTGTCCAACCTGTTCTTAAAAAACCCCAACGATGGAGAGTCCACAACCTCCCTGGGCAATTTATTCCAGGGCTTAGCTACCCTGACAGGAAATTTTTCCTAATGTCCAACCTAAACCGCCCTTGCTGCAATTTAAGCCCATTGCTTCATGTCCTGTCCTCAGAGGTAAAGGAGAACAATTTTTCTCTCTCCTCCTTGTAACAACCTTTTACATACTTGAAAACTATTATCATGTCTCATCTCCTCTCCAGACTAAACAAACCCACTTCTTTCAATCTTTCCTCATGCGTCATGTTTTCTAGACCTTTAATCATTTTTGTTGCTCTTCTCTGGACTTTCTCCAATGTGTCCACATCTTTCCTGATGATGTGGTGCCCAGAACTGGACACAAGACTCCAACTGAGACCTAATCAGCGTGGAGTACAGTGGAAGAATGACTTCTCATGCCTTGCTTACAACACTCCTGCTAATACATCCCAGAATGAAGATTGCTTTTTTTGCAACTGCATTACACTGTTGACTCATAGAACATCAGGGTTAGAAGGGACCTCAGGAGGTCATCTAGTCCAACCCCCTGCTCAAAGCAGGACCAATCCCCAATTTTTGCCCCAGATCCCTAAATGGTCCTCTCAAGGATTGAATTTACAACCCTGGGTTTACCAGGCCAATGCTCAAACCGCTGAGCTCTCCCTCCTCCCTCATATTTAGGTTGTGGTCCACTCTGACCCCCAGATCCCTTTCGGCAGTACCCCTTCCTAGGCAGTCATTTCCCATTTTGTACGTGTGCAACTGATTGTTCCTTCCTAAGTGCAGTACTTTGCATTTGTCCTTATTGAATTTCATCCTATTGACTTCAGAAGGTTGGACAAACACTTTGTGCAGCCCTGGGCTCCCCAGAGACCATGGGGTGAACTCCCAGGGGTTCCTGTTTCATTCACCCCCTTGGTTTCTATGACACTGAGTGAGGTCATGTGGGACTCTGGCAAACCCCAGGCTCCAGGGACTGGGCTGAGGCTGGTTTCACTCCAGGTGGGGGAGGCAGGTGCAGCCCTTTATTACCTGACTGGCCAGTTAAACCCTGAATGCAGCGAGAGAGGAAGGGAAGGAGCGTGTGCGTGAGAACGTGTGTGAAAGATGAGGTGTTTTTGTGCATGTGAGGTTGTCTCTGGGTGCGTGTGTGTGTGTGTGTGTGAGCAGCATGGGGTTGGGTGTGTGTGAGGTTGTCTCTCTGGGTGTGTGCGTGTGTGTGCGTGTATGTGTGTGTGTGAGCAGCATGGGGTCGGGGGGGTGAGGTTGTCTCTGGGTGCACCACTGACACGCTCCCTACCCCCTGCAGAGTACCCGACGCCCCCCAACGTGACGATCAGCAAGCTGATGTACACCCGGCAGCGCACTGAGGTGCAGCTGGAGTGGGTGACGCAGGGCTCGGGGAACCTGACCGGCTTCGTCGTCCAAAGGCAAGAAGCAAAGAAATCCTCGCTGGGCCCGTCCCGGTCGGCAGCCCGGGCCTGGGAGACGGTGGCCAGTGACATAGAACCTGACATCCGGGACCACAGGGTGGGCGGCCTGGACCCAGCGGTGGTGTACGCCTTCCGCATCCTGGCTGTCAACCACCGCACCACCGGGCACCCGTCCGAGGGGAAGACCCCAGGTGAAGTGACTAGGCCCCAGACTCCACTCTGGGGGCTGGAGTGGGGGATCCCCTACTGCAGCAGCTGTCCACCGCCCACATGTCCAGAACCCCACCCCATCTCCCTGGGCTGGGCCTGTGTGGGGCTGGGGGTGTGTGTGGTCTGTTGGGGTGTGAGTGAGGTGGGGCTGTAGAGAATGGCGGGTGTATCTCTGTCCTGTTCCAGCTAGACAGGTAGGACTGGGCAGGATTAGCTTCCACGCCCCATTTATTCACCTAGCCCCTTTAGGATTCTTGTCACATTGGGATGAAGGGCCTGGAAAGCAGCCGGCTCCTAGGGCCACGTCCCTCCCTGGGTGTGAATCACAGCAAGCAGGACAGGCCTGTGTGGAGCTGGCAAGGCTGGACAGATCCCCACAAGCGAGACTGGGCCAGAGGTGAGTAGGTCTTTAGCACAGTTGGATTGTAGGGATATAGATTGGTGAGATTCCATTGGGGTGTAGTGGATGGTGTCATTGTATCAGGGTGTAGGGGATGGTGTCATTGTGTTGGGGTGTAGGGGATGTTGTGATTGCACTGGGGTGTAGGGGATGGTGTTGTATCGGGGTGTAGGGGATGTTGTGATTGCACTGGGGTGTAGGGGACGGTGTTGTATCAGGGTGTAGGGGATGGTGTCATTGTGTTGGGGTGTAGGGGATGTTGTGATTGCACTGAGGGGGTGTAGGGGATGGTGTTGTATCGGGGTGTAGGGGATGTTGTGATTGCACTGGGGTGTAGGGGACGGTGTTGTATCAGGGTGTAGGGGATGGTGTCATTGTGTTGGGGTGTAGGGGATGTTGTGATTGCACTGGGGTGTAGGGGATGGTGTTGTATCGGGGTGTAGGGGATGTTGTGATTGCACTGGGGTGTAGGGGATGGTGTTGTATCGGGATGTAGGGGATGGTGTTGTATCGGGGTGTAGGGGATGGTGTGATTGCATTGGGGTGTTGTATTGGGATGTAGGGGATGATGTATTATGAGGTAGGGAATGGTGTCATTGTACTGGGGTGTAGGGGATAGCGTTGTATTGGGGTGCAGGGGATGGTGTCACTGTATCGGGGTGCAGGCGATGGTGTGCTGGAAGACCAACTAGCCTTGCCACATCATGCAGGGAATGTTTCAAGTGTTGTAGTGGAGCTGAACAAAACTGCTCACAGAACCTGATCACTGGGCCCTGCTGGTGCAGTGGAGGATGGCTGGGACCAGGGTGTTGTGCGTTGGGGGTACTGGCAGTGCAGTGCGGAGGATTCCAGGAGTGGAAGAGCTGTGGGTGCTGTAGTTCAGGATTGAGGAGCATTGGCAGTCACTTTGTCTGTTTATTCGTGACCGGGGTCAGCTATGAGCTTGGGGAGAAGTGCGGCATTGTACTCAAATTCCACCCAGCATCACAATCCCAGAATCTGAGCAGCTGAGTGCATTGTCATAAACTGATGAGCAGTGGCCGGTAAGCATTAGGTTTCAGAGTTAACACCCTGAGGCAATAGGAGCAGGTCACACCTCCTTTACAGCTACTGGGCCTGATTCTGTTCTCACTCACGGTTGATCAGAAATATTCCTGGAGTGTGTGAGATCAGAGTGGGACCCGAGGGTTCTCTCTGTCTGCAGACTCATTCAGACCACGCTACAGCACGTTCACACTTTGAAGTTTTCTTTGCAGACGGGGGAGCCAGAACCAGATTTGTCCCCAAATTGAAGGTTAAATTCTGCAGCACTGGTAGAGCCATTGGTGAGACGCTGGTGAGGTGCAGTGGCCAGGCCTGGCTCGCCCGAACTTACAGAACAGGAATTCTCTGCCCTGAGAGAGGCAGGCAGGAGGCACAAAGCCAGAGTCAAGGGCAACCTATGGACTGTTCCTTGGGTAGCAAAGGGATCTTGGATTATAGAGCGGATTAGATGCTTAACTGTGGGGATTTGTGCTCATATGCGGTGTTGAAGAGAAGGTAAGGAAAACATTCCCTTTTCAGGGCAGGCTGCCTGGGAGCTTGGGCATCTTGGCCCAGATCAGCAAAGGTATTTAGGCTCCTAAATCGTCAGTGGAAGTTAGGAGCCTAAATAGGTTTGTGGCTCTCGTCCCTGGTGCTTCCTGTGGAGCAGGGAGTCAGCTGGGTATACCCCCATGACCCATTTCCTGTGACTGCAGGCAGGGTGCTTGCACTGGGCCCTGGTCCTTTCCCACCCTCACTTCCTGTGCGTTAGTGGGGAGCTCTGGCCTCGGCAGTTTCAATCAGGCATAGACCGATCGCCAACCAGGTCTGAATCCCCCACGGCCCCCGCTGGGGGATAGAGGAGAACACCCACCTCTGTGCTCACCGAGCAGCTTCCAGCCAATATGAGCTCTCCTGGCTCTTGCTGGAATTGCCGCCTACGGAGCGAGAGGGGCCTGGTTCAGGTCTCCACTTACGGAAAAGTCGTGTGGAATTTAATGGGAAATGCCACCCTGTCCATTGGCTTATTGAGCCCCCCTATGGGGTTTGAGGAAGACTATCGCTGCTCTAGGCTTCACCTTCTCTTGCATTCTGTAGGGGAATTGCTCTGGGAAAATAGAGATTTCCTCCCTAGTAGGTCCACAGGACTTATCCACTGGGCCCCCTTGGAAACGTACGGGGTGCAGATACCCCACGTCCAGCCACCAGAGAGGGACTCTGATAACTGCCGTCATCTGGCTGGCTCATGAACAGAGGCACAAGGAACACCCCCTGGGTCTGTTGGAGCCATTTGGCGCATGGGGCACTTCTGTGCCAGCAAAAGATTTCCCTGGGGTGGCAGGTGGGACCAGTGGGGCATTATCAGCCCATCCCCCCCTTGGTGTTAGCTGCCACATTTTGCTGCAATCCGGTGCCTGTCCCTCCCGGACACCCCGTCTCCTCAGGACAGCATTAAGAGGGATTGGAAGCGTGAACGTCCCTGGCTGGTCCTGTATCGAGACTGAGGGGGTTTCTCTTGAGCACCGCTCTGCTCTGCAGGGCACGAGTAACAGCTGCTGGGAGCCACCGAACTGCCCTGCAGCTTGGATGGGCTTAGTTAGAAAGGGCTCTCCGGGGCCTGACAGTGACCTCCATGAAAAAGTTACCATGGCAAGGAGCTGCTCTAGCAACAGGATCCGCCCTGTGCGTGTGATCAGCCAGTGAGAGTTAGGCCTGATGATGCAATGCTCTTAGCGGGGGATTTCCTTGACCAAGTGCTGATGACCTGCTGGAGTGCTGGTGCAGGGAAATCTCTGCATGGTTCAGCTCTTGTGAAACTCAGTAGGTGTCTGCCTAACTTAGGGTGACCAGATAGCAAACGTGAGAAATCGGGACAGGGGGTGGGGGTAATAGGAGCCTATATAAGAAAAAGACCCAAAAATTGGGACTGTCCCTATAAAATCGGGACATCTGGTCACCCTAGCCTAACTCCTTTCTAGGATGACATGAGGCCCAGGGCAAGAGGGTGCTAGGTCTGAAATGGTGTCAGCATGACCAGAACGAACCCCTGCTGCTCCTTCTTCTTCCCGTGCCCCTTCCGGGGTCCCTCTGTGCCTCCTTTTTCTGTCCCTGCCTCTCCGTTTGCCTCCTGCATGGCCCAGCCTGCTGTATCCCCCCAGCTGACCCTGATGCATGAGTCGCCAGGAATGGGTGTCGATTCCTGGCGGTGCTGTGCAGTGTGGTCTAGGGGGGACCCCGTCTCTGATGACTTCAGTGTGATTGTCACTTCTGTTCCCCATCATCTCATTATCCTAATTGCATGGTTTCCTGCAGAGGATTATCCTTCCCGGGGAAGCACACCCCACCCTCTTGCTCCAGATGTCACTGCACAGCTCCAAGAAGTCATTCTGCTCACTTGTTTACTTGTCACTGTTAGCCCTGGCTGAGGTCCGGGTTGGTTTCACTCACCCGTGCTGTCTCTGCGACACAACAGAATCCACGCTGCATTCGTTCCGATAGGGGATACGACGGGAGGCTGCTCTGAGTCACATTTGCACAGAGGAAGCTACTCCAATTTGGCTTCATTATTTATACGACTGGCTTAAAATACCCTTGAAATTCCTGGAAAATGACTTCTCTTTGAAGTGCGATTTCTCCTGAAAAATGACTAAAATGGTCCCTTCTCTTTGCTGGCTGGGAAAAGATTCGTTTTCCCCTGCAAAAATTTGCAACAAAAACAAAGTGTTTGTTTTCATTGAACTTTTCCTTAACAGTTGGGGGTGGGGGGTTGTGTAATCAAAAAACCAAAAACGTCTCCGTTTTTGGCATTGATGTTTTCAGTTATAGCCCTACAATTTCTGATGAAAATGGGGATTTTCACCAAACGATTTCCATCTTCACCGAGAAGCCATTTCTCGTCACTTAAAAAGTCTCAGCAAAAACTTTTCAACCAGGTCTGCCCCCTGTATGCACAAAAGTTGGATCTGCTGACTTTAGGGACCAAAACAAGACCCAAGCAGCTGATTATATGTAGTGCCATAGCACCTAGGAGCCCCAGGCATGGACCGTGCCCCGTTGTGCTAGGTGCTGTACAAACCATAGAGCAAAAAGACAGTCCCTGTCTCTCTGAGCACAGCTCTGCTGAGCTGGCTTGGCCTGAACACCCTGCCATGCAGAACCAGCCCAACACCTGGAGAGGCAGCTGAGGTCTGGTCCGTCCTGGGCAGCATGAATAGGACCCTTCGTTATGTCCCGATTGGTTGAGTTGTGCAGCCAGTCAGGGTGCCTGGGCCTTGCTGAGGTCAGAATGTGGCCTGCAGAACCTCCAATACAGAGGCTGACGCATGAGAAGGGGCGAACTCAGTGTGACCCTCAGATCCCAGGCTGAGTTGGCGGGGATGTCAGCAAACCCCCTTTTCCCCTGGGCACTGAGCACCTTTAGGGAATAGCCATGGAGCCCCGTGATGCCCTTTTCAGACAGAGAGACGCATTTTAAAACCTGCTTCAAGGGCGTTTCTCTGAACAGCTCCCCAAGGGGTGCCGCTAGTGGACACTAGCTGAGCACCGATCTTCACCGATGTCGCTGGAGGCAATGATCCGTGGACATGTCAAAACCAGGGTGTTTGGGCCTTCTCTGCTGCCTTTCACGGGAGGGACTCAAAACACTTTCTGAACATTAAACCACACAACACCCCTGCCAGGCAGGTAAGTGTCATTGTATAGATGGGGAAACCGAGGCACAGACTGTCAAAGGGACTGGAAGCCTGGCTCACACCTCTATTCAGTAGCAGAGCTGGGGATAAAGCCCAGGGGTCCTGACCAGTTCAGCACTGTGAACACTGGCTCGCCCATTCTCAGATCCCTGGGGGATCTCTGCACAACCATGGCTGCTGTTAAAACAAGCCCTGACCAGCTTAGATGGCATTGATGGTAGGACATAGAATGAAAAAGAAATTTGCCCCAGGTTAACCAGGGGGCATTTGAGTTGAGAATTGAACTCAGGTTCCCATGAGGCTCCGGACCGTGCCTGAACCACGCGCCCCTCCTTCCTTCCCAGCGCTAGACGTGACCCCTCTACAAAAACCGAGGAAGAAATGGGTGGATTTTCTTGCCCATCTGTATGTGTCCGGATTTGATCCAGTGGGTCAGTTAAATGGGGGCCGATCTCTCTGCTCAGAAGGGATTGTACAAGCGGTGGAAAGTTTTCTGGTGCGGTTGTTTAATGCTCAGAGCTGGCCCAGCCACGCACAGAGATCGGCCCCGCCCAGAGGACATGGGTGGCGGGTATCATAGGCCAGGGGAGGTTAAACCTCCCCTAACCCAGATCGTGGCCCCGCCCACACTCCCCCCAAGGCCCCGCCCACACTCCCTCTCTCCCCCAAAGCCAGTGGGGGCTCAGTTTGGGCGAGTGACTCAGGGCTCAGGGCAGTTTGGCTGGGACTCCTCCAGCCACGGGGGAGGGAGAGTGGGGGACTCGGGGCTCTGGTGGGTGAGGGGGGCAGACGGGGTGGGGTAGCAGCGGGGCTTCTAGCAGAAGGGGTGTGTCCCAGGGGGCCTAGCCTCCCCAAAGGGGGGTTCCCGCCCCGCCCATGCCGGCAGCGCTTACAAACTGCAGCCAAAATCAAAATCTTCCTCCTGTGGCAGGTACCAGCAGGGCCAGTGGCTGCACCCCCGTTTTCTGCTGATTGCTCCCTTTGCGGTGCTCGCGTTTCCCCCCACTGCCTCTCCGTGGCTGTGCTGGGGCCCCACCCAGGGCAGCCCCTTACTCAGCGTGTGGCTCCGGATCCTACCGACAGCTGGTGGGCCTGGTTCTCTCCGGGAATCTGCCGCTGGCCTGCCCTTACGCCAGGTGGACTCTGGCCCATGGAGAGACCCATCTTCTGCACTGCAGCCCTTCTCCTCCCCTTCCCTCCCTGCTCCACAGTGGAGCGTCCGCCCAACCAGGGCTGAGCTCATCCACCGGCTAGGAGAGAGGTGGCCAGCTGGGCTGGGCTTGTGGCCGCTTAGCCACGTCAGCTCTGTCCCTGGGCCTGCCCCGGGTCCGACCTGTTCTCGGTGGTGTTTCAAACCCGGGGTAAGTGAATTGTCGCTGAAACTGGGCAGCAGCTTGCAGTGCCCCCAGCCAAACGCCATGAGTGAGGCGGAGGTGGGGCCTTACGAATCAGAGCTCCAGCAGGAGGAGATATTTGGGTTTCAATGCCCCAATTTGGAGTGGGGCTGACCTGACTCCCGGAGGGTCATTAGAACATGCTCCAGTGGTTACAGCACAGGCCTGGGGTCCAGGACACCTGGGTTCTAGTCCCTGCTCTGCAACTGACTCGCTACGTGGCCTTGGGCAACTCCCTTTGCCGCTGTGTGTCTAGTCTCCCCCCTGCCCAATGAGGGTAACGGCATCTCCTGCGCGCAGTGCGACCAGCGGGGGCAGTAATCACACAGCGAGCTCTGGGCACTGCTACTGGCCGAGCCAGGGGCCTCCTGTGTGTCTGTGTTAACAAACCCTTGTGAGCTGCTCTGAGACACGCGAGGGGTGAGAGCTGGGGGGCCAAGGGGTCTGCACCCCTGTGTGGGCTGTGTGGCCCTCGCCTGGAGAGCAGGGTCCCTGTCTCTAGCAAGCTCCTTGTGCAGGGATCCCCAACTCAGGCTGCGTGGTGCTGAACGCCGGCCTGCTCTCTCTCTTCCAGCTGACCCCCCTTTCAACGCCTACCCCGCCGTGATAGGCGCTGCAGTAGCAGGGATGGTCGTGGCGGCGGTTGCCTCTCTGCTGGCGTTTCAGTACATCGTCCGGAACCGGGACAACAACCCACGTGAGTGTGGGGGAGGCCAGGGCCTCTTCTCGCTGCCGCTGGGGCTGTTCCGGTCAGGGGAAGCAGGCGCAGCGGAGAGCACAGGGCTAGAACACGGGGAATGCCCATGCAGCACAGCTAGACTGGGACCCAGCCGATGGTGCCTGGTGCTGCAGTGACAGATACACCCTGAACGCTTTAGACTGGGAGGCAGAGGTGGATTAGGAGGGACAGGGTGCCAGGTGGAGGTGGGTTAGGAAGGACAGAGTGTCAGGCGGAGGTGGGTTAGGATGGACAGCGTGCCAGGTGGAGGTGGGTGAGGAAGGACAGAGTGTCAGGCGGAGGTGGGTTAGGAAGGACAGAGTGTCAGGCGGAGGTGGGTTAGGAGGGACAGCGTGCCAGGCGGAGGTGGATTAGGATGGACAACATGTCAGGCAGAGGTGGGTGAGGAAAGACAGCGTGCCAGGCGGAGGTGGGTGAGGAAGGACAGCGTGCCAGGCGGAGGTGGATTAGGATGGACAACATGTCAGGCAGAGGTGGGTTAGGAGGGACAGCGTACCAGGTGGAGGTGGGCTAGGATGGACAGCGTGTCAGGCGGCAGTGGGTTAGGAAAGACAGCGTACCAGGCAGAGGTGGGTTAGGAAGGACAGGGTGCCAGGCAGAGGTGGGTGAGGAAGGACAGCGTGCCAGGCGGAGGTGGGTGAGGAAGGACAGCGTGCCAGGCGGAGGTGGGTGAGGAAAGACAGGGTGCCAGGCTGAGGTGGGTGAGGAAAGACAGGGTGCCAGGCGGAGGTGGGTGAGGAAGGACAGCGTGCCAGGCGGAGGTGGATTAGGAAGGACAGAGTGTCAGGCGGAGGTGGGTTAGGAAGGACAGAGTGTCAGGCGGAGGTGGGTTAGGAAGGACGGCGTGTCAGGCGGAGGTGGGTTAGGATGGACAATGTGCCAGGCGGAGGTGGGTTAGGATGGACAATGTGCCAGGCGGAGGTGGGTGAGGAAGGACAGCGTGCCAGGTGGAGAGCTGCTAGAAGGGCAGAGAGCTGGTAGTCCTGAGCCAATGGCTCAACACTCTCTGCAGTTTGGGGTATCGGGTGCCAGAGCCGATGTCAATGAGTGTGAAAGTGAATGAACCTCCTCATCCTGTGGCTAGAGTGCCCAGCGCAAAGGTTTTCCTGCTGCTGGCAGGGACGGCTGGGCTGCTGGCACAGGGCTGTGCATGAACATTTCCTCTGGTGCTGCTCAACATGGAGGGCCTGCCACTGCCCCGGGCCTGGCCCGGGTTAAGCACATTCATGTTGGAGCCCCAGTCAGTCTGGGCTGTGGGATCTAGTGCTGGGAGCGGCTCTTACACTGTTATCTCCTTGTGTTGTTCCCCAGGGCTGCATGACCTGCTCTTCGGCATGTAAGTGTCCTGAGACAGCCATCCCCCTCCCTCAGCTGTGATCAGACACCCTCCCCCCCCCCCTCCGACGATCACCCCCCAGCCACCTTCCCCTCCTGGGACTACCCCGCTGATCACGCTCTTATCCCCGAGCTGCCTCAGGTGTAGCTCTGAGAGCTCGGGACCTTGTGGTGCCCGAGGCTGGACCCCCAGGGGCTCAAGATGTGGCACTCCAGGCCAGACCCTCAAAGGTGCTTAGGCTCCAAACTTGCACTGAAATCAGTGGACCTGTTCCCAAGAGCCAAAAGCCAGGCCAGACAAACAGATCTGGACAAACAGCGCGTCACGAGGGCAGCCCCAGTCCTGCCCAGCGTTCCCTTGGCATCACCCCCCGCACCTCCTTCCCCAAGGCTCAATTTGCCTTTCCTCCCCCCACCCTCCTGCTGGCCAGACGCTCCCTTCACACATGTCCGGGGGCTTGTTTCCATGGCTCTCTAGCTCCACCCCAGCACCCGTCTCCGTGCGCAGTTCCCCCCATGGACTCCTGGCGCCTGCTGGGCGGTCTGTGAGGAACGGTTTTAGGGACATTCCCCCCCTTGTCCCCAGGGCTGGCCCAGAGGCTCATGAACACATCAGCACTCCGGAAGACGCTGAGACGGCCGCAGGCATGGCAGAGGCTGAGACGGGCGGGGAGCTTGGGGGCACATCCCCCACATCCCCCCCGGCCGGGGAAGCAGCAGCAGGTAACTGGGGCCCAAGTGCAGCTGATACGACAGTGAGGGGCCCAGCTAAGCACATACGCTAGCCTGCATTTGAGGGTAAGCCTGCCCAAGGTGCAGCCTGTCATGTGAATCATTGGTCATCACGTCTGGTGCTTGGCTCTGGCTGGCCCCGGCTGAGGCGGCAGAATGTGCTAGCAGTGGGCAGCTATGTAATAATCTGTCCTGACCTTTCTTCCTGACCCTGCAAATGACTGACTGGCTTGTGCCTTGGAGCATGAGGGTTTATCTCCCTTGTTTATGGCAGTAGTGCGCAGGCCTACTGTGCGGGGTGGGGGGGCAGGGGCAGTTAGGGTGGGCTAGGGGTGTTCCTGGAGGACCCTGGTGTGCTTACAGTGCTCACCCAGGGCCATTTGCTGTCTGGAGCTCCCAGCTCTCAGTGATTTGCTGTGTGTCTCTCCCTTTTGCAGAGTGTCACCCAGAGCCCCCTGCATCCACCCAGGAGGCTCCCCCAGCTCCAGATCTTGCTGATGACGACCCTCCGGTCAATGTCACAATCACAGTGACTGCGACATCGTGAATCCCAGCCGGCCCCCATCAGACCCATTCAGCACCCCTGCCCCGCAAGAAGGGCTGCAGTCGGGGGAGGGGAAGGGGATCTGGCATTTACAGGGCCCCTGTGCAGGGACTGGCATTGCCAGGCTGTTAGGGGGCGGCTAAGAAGAAAATGGCCCCTGGGTACAATGCCCCAGAGGGCAGGAGCCAACGTACCAAAGCACGGCCTGGAAGGAGGGTTCGCCGTGGGGCTTGGAATCCGCTGGGGTTTTGGCCCTTTCTACCCCTCCCCCGCCCCATAGCGATTAGCAGGGTGGCGCTTTCCCGTGCGGCTTAACTCGCTCCTCTGTGCCCAGCGCTGAGCTCTGCAGGCGGGACAGAGCCTGGGGAGCCGGCCGGCTGGCGACTTGCAATCGCTGCTCCCCTCTCTGGGAGCGCCGGTGCAGGTAATCATCGACGGCCCTGCTGACACAAGGGAGCGGGTTTGGCTGGAGTGACCAGGAGCAGCAGCCTTGTCTGTGTTAGCTGGAGATGGCCACACGCCGTCCTCCCAGCCTTGTTCGGAGCCAGGATACGGAGCACAGTAGCGGGTGCACCTTAGCCCCACCTCCTGGCTCTGCTGCCTGGGTGAGGGGCTGTGGGGGCCCTAGCTGGATTCGGGTTAGGGGACTCCATGGGGAGCCAGGATAGCCGAGGAAAAGCCCAGGTACTTTGTGTGAGCCAGGCAGGGGTTGGAGCCCCCTCGTCCCCTGCTGGCCCTGACAGATTCTTGGCAGGCCTGGTGGAAGCCGAGGGGCACAGGGTCCTGGCAGAGCGCTGCCCTGGGACTGGGACCCAGGCCCTCTGGGGAACTGCCCAGCAGCCCGAGGCAGGCCGGGGCTAAGCACCGGGAGGACCAAACCCTCTGCGTGCTGCACCTAGAGCAAGGCTTTTTATTGACGGGACACACACGCTGCAAACAAGGGGATGTGGGGCCCTGGGCTGGATTCGGGCCCCTGCAGCAAGGCACAATCCCCTGCGAGCAACTCCTTCACGGCTCGGCCCACAGCTTGGGCTGGATGGGCAGCAGGGAGGGTGCTGAGCCTCGCCCCAAATCTGCCCACTTACTTAGGTGTCTAAGCTGAGCTCTGGTGCAAATCTGGAGGCTGGGCTATACCCTAGCCGGAGGCCTGGCTGCCTTAAAGGCACAGTACTAAATTCCCTTGCCACGGCCTTACATCGCCAACCCCCCACGTTAAGCTGTATAGTCACTGAACTGGCCAGTTCCCCCTTTGCCGTGGGAGGCAGGGTTGGGAGGGGCTTCCCGTGCCCAAGGGACTGTGTCTAGGGCAGTGGGGGCGGCTCATCGGCAGAGCCCGGCAGCACCGACGAGCAGGGCCTTTCCTGACACTTTCTCTGGGGGCGTTGTAAGTGCCAAGGGAGTGAGGCGCACAAGCCCCATGGAGAGTCACTGGGGATTATGCGCCTAAACCATTTGCGCCAGTTTCACAAAGGTGTTATTGACATACCTTTCAGGAGCTGGGCCCTAGTTCTTTGGACCGCCCCACCCTGGGGGGCTTCACCCCTCTCAGGTGCTGCAGCCACCAGTCTCTCTGCAAGAGCTCCCCAGGCACCAGAGCCTGCCAAGATCCCCGAGGCCTGGCTGGCTAAGGCCTGCGCCACACACAGCGTTTGCCCTGATATAACTGTCTGTGCGGGGAGAGGGAGGTGTTATTTGTTTTACCCATAGCCTTATCTCGGTACACCCCCTAGTTTGGACACAGTCATATGGATCTGAAAGGCCGTGTGCTGGGGTAGCTTATCTTGCTTGCCCAACTGGCATACGCTGGACCGGTATAAGCACTGGGTTATACACCTTAACTCTCCTGGTGTAGCTAAAGTGGCCAAACCGTCTAGTGTAGCCAGCCCTTAGGTAGCAAGCCCCCGGATATTTCTTGGCTTTCCCATTCTTTTAACAGCCCACCCTCCCAGCGTCCTTTGGCCAGCAGAAAGCTGCAGAAAAGTCCCCCCGTGTCTTTCCCATTCACCTGCTGCAGTCAGGTCATGCATTCAGTAATAAAGTGGTAGCTCATCAATTAGGGAGGAGGGATAGCTCAGTGGTTTGAGCATTGGCCTGCTAAACCCAGCGTTGTAAGTTCAATCCTTGGGGATTTGGGGCAAAATCAGTACTTGGTCCTGCTAGTGAAGGCAGGGGGCTGGACTCAATGACCTTCAAGGTCCCTTCCAGTTCTAGGAGATAGGATTTATTTATTTATAATCGCACATTCCTGCATCCTCAGTCCAAGCCTTAGATGCTCTGGTTAGTCAGCACCTTCCAGCCAGACCGTCAGAGGGTTTCTCAGAGGAAGAACAGGAGCATTATCTCTGTTGACATATGGGGAAACTGAGTCACAGAGTGGAATATTGACTTCCCCAAAGCCACACCAGGAATCAATATGCAACCTGGGACCCAGGGGAGGATAGCTCAGTGGTTTGGGCATTGGCCTGCTAAACCCAGGATTGTGAATTCAATCCTTGAGGGGGCCATTTAGGGATCGGTAGCGAAAATCTGTCTGGGGATTGGTCCTGCTTTGAGCAGGGGGTTGGACTAGATGATCTCCTGAGGTCCCTTCCAACCCTGATAGTCTCTGGCTAGAAACCACAGTCCTTGATCATCCCCCTTTTTGGTAGGCCATGCTGCCTTCTTTCCTCCACAGACTCTAACCTGTTAGCCTGAAATCCCACACTGTTAACAGGTGCTGACCCTGCTGGGAAAGGGATAAGTGAGTTCTACTGCCTCACCCCCATCAGTGACTAGTTACCTACCCAGGGTATCAGGGAGGTGGGAGTGGCTTGCTGGGGGGAGAGGATCTGGGGTGTGGGCTGAGCAGTCCGGAGGGAGGAGCCCAATGAGCAGCCCAGCGTAGGGAGAAGGGTTGAGCCGAGCTTTTGGATTGTATTGTTAATTTGTTTGTGTTAATAAAGCCAAACCCCCAGAGGGGTGAGTCTGGACTCTGCTGTGTGAGGCCAGCGTCTGAGAGCAGATCGGGCAGGTCTGACACCTGCTCCCATGTGGTGCGTGTGGTGGGATTTAACCCTCGCTGCCAAAGAGGCACAAAGCTGGGAGGAGGGAGCGCGGACTGGAAGCTGGGCTGGAATGGCTGATGGAACAGGCCCAGGAGGTAGCCCAAGAGACCCAGCAGCAGCCGCTCCAGACACTTATTAACACATAGAACAGCTGGGCTGCCTCCAGTGCGGCCTCCCCAGGCCCCTTCATACTGGTACCACTGGGCCCAGTGGGAGGCGTCTGTCCATTGGCCCTGGGGGATGCGCTGGCAGGTAAAGCCCTGCCCATTCACCAGCTGGAGGCCGGCATGTCACACACATGACTCCTGCCCCCCCCCCCCACCCCCTGCGTGAGTGCTGTGGCCAGGGTTCAAGGACGACCCAGGCTGAGGAGAAAACCAAAGGGGCCCCAGGGCTGCAGGTGGGAGCTGGGGGAGCTCTCAGGGGAGCAGACGCTCAGTTTGGTCAGTGAAATGGGTGTAAAAGTAAGCGTAGAGACACCTGGCCTCACTGAGGCCCTGGCCCAGACTATGGGGAGCTGCCAGCCCCACCCACTCATGCTCAGCTCTAGTCTGTGGGGCACAGATCAGGGAGCTCCCCTCGCTGGGGGGGAGGGCAGGATGCTACCATCTGGTGGTGGCTGCCAGCTGCAAGCCCCTTGGTGGGCATCGCCTATACCAGAAATGACCTACAGATGTGTCCCTGTGAGATGGGTCTGCCCAGTCCTTACACTGAGCCCCCTGCAGCAAGGCCCAGGCGAGGGCTGCAAACTAGCTCCCAGCCCTCAGCAGGCAGTTGGTCACAGCTGCCCAAGACGATGCTACAATGGCTTTGCAATGCCATTCTAGTAGGACGCGCACCAGCCTTTTCCTGCTGTCCCCAGGGACGCTCCTACCTCCACTTCTCCCAAGAGCCTTGTGGTGCTGGCGACCTGGCCCAGTCAATGGACTCCAAGCACTTTACCAAGGAGGGTATCATTATCCCATCTAACAGGTGGGGAAACTGAGGCCCAGCGAAGCAGTGACTGGGCCCGGCTCACACGCTGATGCTGCATCCGAGCCAGGACAGCGACTTCCAGTCAATTGTACGAATAGTCTCAGGCACTGAAGCTTACATGTTATCCAATGAGAATTTGTGCCGGAGATGCTTGTGTGCTCCACCAATCAGGCACCAGCCTCCGTGACCAATCAGCTCGTCGACAGCGTGCATATCCAATACACACCAAGGTCAAAGCAGAGCCGTTTTTAAAAACGTCCAATGCTTTTACCCAGCCAATCCCGAGGTGTAACAGGGATCGGCTCTGGGCTGTACTGCCCGCAGAGAAAGAAGCTGTTTGTCCCACGACCCCTTGGGGCCAAAGAATTCACTGGACCATAAGGAAAATACATGGGGCGAGATGGTTTTCTGTGAATTCCTCAGCAATTTTCCCCAATCCTAAGAGCAGCTGGGTGAATCAACAGCTCCCTTTCCAGACAGCAGCCCCCCCCCGCCACGCTGTAGCCCTGGCAACCGCCCTGTGCATTCGGCCATACCCATCCAGCGGCCTGCCTGCGTGAGGAAGCTTTGCTGCCTTCGCTAGCCCGGGCTAGTCCCAGTGTTCAAACTCCCTCCTGGGGAGGCAGGTCAATTGGGCTAACGGCGTTAACAGTGGACTGGCGACTCCGGTACAGGAGAGGGCATAACCTGTAGCCGGTTAAAGCACATTTCAGCTGGCATCACTGAAACAGTAACATACTCACAGCCCTGCCCCCACATAGTTCTACCAGTAAAACCCAGCTAGGCCCTAGCGCAGACGGACGACGCTGTGGTTTTCCCGGGGGCAGTTTATTCTGGTTCCTGGGCTGGGGTGGGGGTGGGGGGTGAGACAGGTCTGCACTATGGTTTGCAGCAGGGACGTGTCACTCATGTCTGCAAGCCCTACGGTCGCCCAGGTGTAAACGGGAACTAGCCCAGGGCAAAGGAGGGAGTCAAGGCTGTTTGCCCACTAGGAGAAGCCAACCCAGCCCATGACGACCCCTGATGCTTGACCAGACATGCCACCCCCGGGCCCTGTCACTGTCGCGCCACTCCCACAATGCTGCTCCGCCGGCCATCGCACCCCGCAACCCAGGGGGTTTCCCCAGCCCCGCCCCGGGTTAAGCACCCTCCTGATGCCACGTCTTCTGCAGGAGCCACGCAAACCCAGCCCTTAGCGGGCAGGGGTGCAGCAGTTCCCAGGTTCATGAAAGCCGGGGGGCAGGCCGGGGCTGGAGTGAGCTGACAAGAGGAGGGGGAGGCTGGCTGAAGAGTTGTTTGCTCAGCCCATTGTTTGAACAGGTGGTGGGGGAGAGAGAGATGCAAACAGAAGTGCTGACTCCAACCGATCAACTCCGAATGTTGCTAATCCACTGGCCGCTGAGCACAGGATTTCAGCAGCTACCTTGCCCTAGGAGACATTCCTGCCATTGTCTCTGGGACGCACAAACGGCTGCGCTGTGGGAACCGACTGCCCCAGCAGCACCCATCCTGGGCCTGTCTCATCTGCCTGGAATCTCAGGCCTCCGCAGCCCTTGTTAAGGACACCCAGGCCAACCTGATAAAACACTGGCAATAAGGAGCTGGAACAAAGAGCCCCCTTAGCAAACAAGACCCTTGCCAAAGCCTGGATCGCTATTGTCCGCCAGCTGGGGGATTGGATGGGGGAGGCAGAGTCCTCCCCCGGGAGCGAGGCCTCTGTTTGCCAGCCCTATCGCTCAGCAGTGATATATTTCCCAGGGCTTTCAGCTGGGAGCCTTTCTACATCCCCCTGCAGCGAGACGGGCGGCCTCGGGAATACTTACACAAAAGCGAGGGGAGTCCCAGAGAGGCAGCAAAGGGGGTTGTGTCTTTTCCCCTTCGCTCCTTTCTGATGGACACATTCGGCCGAGCCCTGGGTAAGACACACACGCTTGGAATCAGGACTGGTGTCGCTGGGCTCCCCGGTTTGGCTGGAGGCCCCGGCAGAGGGGTCTGGGCGCTCTAACCCATTAAAAAGGACTGGTCTAGCTTCTAGGCTGAAGGCTGGATCCCCAACAGAGGGCGCAGCCAGGACACTTGGCAGCTCAGTGATGGGGCTTCCAGCCCTGGCTGGGATTACTTAGTTGGTGTTGGTCTTGCTTTGAGCAGGGGATGGGACTAGATGACCTCCAGAGGTCTCTTCCAACCCGAATCTTCTAGGATTCTGTGATCCACTCATGAGATTCTCTGGTCCAGTCCCTTTCCCACTTGATCTTAGCTCATCCCTCCCCCCTGGAGATATACGTAAGAATGATGTGATATAAGCTGGATACTCTTTAGTTCATAAGGAAAAGTTGATATTCTAGGGGACTGAACTCAGAGTCGTTACAATTTTGAGTTATTTGCCTCCCATTCCTTATTTGTAAGTGTCTGAATGAGGCATCGCTTTGGTTTATGTAAGTATTCTATGATGCCTTAAAGGACATACATGTTCCCTCATCACAAATATCCTGGCTTGTCATAATGCCAACTCTGGCCACAGTTGACAGATTAGTTGTAAGGGTAGAGGATTGTTGGCAAGTAGCCAAGGAGGAAATTCCTTGGGCTGCTTTAATGTGCTTAAACATGACTTGAACATTTACAACCAAGCGGGTTTGTGCCTGGTTTTGTGTCTTTATGACTGATAAAGATGGCTTGGAAGATTTATGTAAAAATGGGGGCAGGGAGGGAGGGCTTTCTACTTGGTCTACAACAGAAATTCAGGTCTAGTGCACACTGGAAGACTATGGTGGCGGATGGACTAGTGAAATGATGATACGAAGTTACAAGAGAGTGAATTTTGAGTAACTGGGAGGGAAGGAACGTGCAGTCAAACGCTTTAGAACTCTGGTTTTGTTAAAACCTATCTAAGGTCAATAGCTAAAGAACACTTGGGAGAAAGGACCTCTGCTACAAATTCAGCATGTCCACCCCGTCAGTGAAGACAGGCATGCTAGCTCACAATACACAGTTGCTGGGACTTGGGTTGCAGGTGTCCGGTTTTTGACCGGAATGCACCGCTGACTGGGCCATTAAAAGTCTGGTCAGCAGCACAGTGGGGCCAAGACAGGCTCCCTGCCTGGCCTGACTCCGCGCAGCTCCCGGAAGCGGCTGGCATGTCCCTGCAGCCCCTAGGCGCAGGTGCGATCAGGGAAGCTCCGCAGCCAATAGGAGCTGCGGTGGCGGTGCCTGCGGGCGTGGGCAGCGTGTAGAGCCATCTGGTCGCACCTCCACCTAGGAATCAGACACGCTGGCCACTTCCAGGAGCCAAGGAGCCTGCCTTAGCCCCACTATGCTGCCGACATCCGAACCCCAACCCTCTGCCCCAGCCCTGACCCCACTCCCAGAGTTGCAGTTTTGGTGAATTTTGCATAAAAGATGAGGATTATTTATCCCGCACCCACACCCCAACCCCCTGTCCCAGCCCTGAGTCTGCTTCCTCACTCCAAACTCCTTAGCCCCAGCCCAAAGCCCCCTTCTATACCCCCGACCCCCTTCCCCAGCCCTGAGTCCGCTCCCGTACTCCAAACTCCTTGGCCCCAGCCTAGAGCTCCCTCATGCACCCCAAACCCCTCATCCCTGGCCCCATTCCAGAGCCTGCACCCCCCAGCTGGAGCCATCACCTCCTCCCATGCCCCAACCACCCCCTTCCCCAGCCCAGCGCCCCCTCCCACATCCTGAACCCCTCATTTCTGGCCCCACCCCAGAGCCCACACCCCCACCCCATGACCCAGCCCAGTGAAAGTGAGGGAGGGAGGATGGGCCTCAAGGAAGACACAGGGCAGGGCAGAGAAGAGGACAAGGGTGTTCGGTTTTGTGCGATTAGAAAGTTGGCAACCCTAACTGGGGCTTTTGCACAAGGTTCCTCCAAGCAAAACCAGGTTCTTGTTATTTCTAGAGAGAAAAACAACAACCCCAAACAGTTAACCCCTCCTTTTATGCCCTCTTTACCCACCAGACAGAAACCCACATTCTGCACCCCCTTTGCCAATCACCTTTAAGGAGCTAATGCCACATTAAAGCTGTACATATGGCACAACTAAGCTGAATATTATTCAGTTTAGAGACTACGCTTTGTATAAAACACCAGCAAATTTTGAGTGCTGGTAAATAATCCTCAGCTTTTATGCAACATTCACCAAAACTGCAACAGTCTAGGCCAGAAGCAGCACCTTAAAGACCGTGACTGGGAATCCCGCTCTAGCCAAACCTAGAGGAAGAAAGAGGCACTTTATGATTCACCTTTGGTGTTATTGTACTGAATAAAAAAAGCAATGTCTAATATTTGAAAATCTGATTTTTAAAAGCTTCTGTGTTCACCTAGTTTTCTTACCCTTCAGACACAGACATTAGTAACATTAACTTCAGTTTAAAGAACTCTGTCCATGAATTAAACGAAGGTCCCACTCCCAGATTACTGACAAGAAAGGGTTGAAATCTTCCCCATTGTGGAACACCACAACCATATGCAGTCAAAGCTCTGCGGTTTTCTTATGCTGCATGAAAGAACATAAGGACGGCCATATTGAAAGGTCCATCTAGCCCAGTGCACTGGCCAATGCCAGGTGCCCCAGAGGGAATAAACAGAATAGGAATTAATTTAGTTCTTTTTTGAAACCTGTTATAGTCTTGGCCTTCATAACATCCTCTGGCAAAGAGTTCCACAGGTTGACTGTGCATTGTGTGAAGAAATACTTCCTTTTGTTTATTTTAAACCTGCTGCCTATTAATTTCATTAAGTGACCCCTAGTTCTTGTGTTATGAGAAGGAATAAACATCACTTCCTTATTTACTTTCTCCACACCAGTCAGGATTTTATAGACCTCTATCATATCCCCGCCCACCCCAGTCATATCTTTTTCAAGCTGAAAAGTCCCAGTCTTATTAATCTCTTCTCATATGGAAGCTGTTCCATACTCCTAATCATTTTTGTTGCCCTTTTCTGAACATTTTCCGATTCCAATTTATCTTTTTTGAGATGGGGCAATCAGATCTGCACGCAGTATTCAAGACATGGGTATACCATGGATTTCTATATGATATTTTCTGTCTTATCTATCCCTTTCTTAATGATGCCCAACATTCTGTTTGCTTTTTTGACTGCCGTTACACATTGAGTGGATGTTTTCAGAGAACTATCCACAGTGACTCCAACTCTTTCTTGAGTGGTAACCGCTAATCTAGACCCTATCATTTTATATGTATACTTTTGATTATGTTTTCCAATGTGCATTACTTCGCATTTATAAACATTGAAATTCATCTGCCATTTTGTTGCCCACTCACCCAAGTTTTGTGAGATCCCTTTGTAGCTCTTCGCAGTCTGCCTGGGACTTAACCATCTTGAGTAGTTTTGTATCATTGGCAAATTTTGCCACCTCACTGTTTACCCCTTTTTCCAGATCATTTATGTCTAAGCCATATAAGCTATCCACTCTCTCTCTCTCTTTTTTTTTATTATAAGTCCATTGGCTTCTTCTAGTGCTTGCCTAAGACTTAAAATATTGTTGGCAATCCACTGTTCTTTAGTGTTGGGTAAATTTGGTGAAGAGTAATTAAATATGAAACTAGTAAATAATTTGGCCTGTATTAAGTAGTGATACAGCTAGTCTGACTTTCTCTAGTACCAGTAGCTTTCGGCTAATGAGAATTCACACCACTTCTAGATTCAAGAGCAGACACAATCTAATAAGCATCACTCATAAAGCAGCAGCATTCTCTTTAATATTAATCAAACCACCAAAAAAGTCTGCCCAAAACTACATCATCATTTAAAAATATGTACAATTTCAAAAGAATATTACAACTTTTTTTTTTAGGAAAATATAGCATATTTTTCTATATGATACAAAAACCATGCATCTTTAAGTCATTGCTTTCAAAAACCACACAGGTGAAATACAGAAAAACATTTTCCTTGGGCAGTACGACAGCTGAATGACGTTCTCAGATACTGGGAGGATCAGAGAGGGTTGGTTTGTTTTTACCAAGACCCATATTAAGACAGACCGTTACATAACTAGAGCACGTACCAAGAGGAAAAGGTTTGAAACAGGATTTTTAAATTTATTTTTTCTGAGAGATCAAGATTTGGCTAGTAACAACCAGGATGCTTCAGAGGGCCTCTGTTTTTTAAAAAAAAAAGGATAAAAAAGAGAAACGCACATAGGTCTGATGTCAGTGAATCGTCTTAAAAAAAAACAAAAAACAAACAAACCCTAGTTATGTATGTAGTGCTCATAGAAACAAAGAACGTAACACTTGCTAGAGTCAAGCATAACATAGGCAGTTAATACAAGTTTCCTCATCACAGCTCTGCCAATGCACCTCATCCCCCTGGTGCCAAAACCCTTGCCAATGAACCCAGGATTCTAGAGTTGTGAACCTACTTCTCACATCCCACTAAGTCCCTGTGCCCTCTAGATTTCAATGGAAAATAACGTTCAAAGCACAAAACCAAGCCAGCTTTAAAGAACAGAGCGGGTTTTCAGAGGGGCAAGGCCTTTTAGCATTTCCTGGGGAGCTGGTACTAGCTGAAGTCTAAGGATGCGACGGGACTGATTTGCATGACCTGGGAATCACAGCATCTATGCAGGATTGGTGTAGAGTTTTGTAATTATGCACCTATAGTTAGGAGAACACGACCCCTAAAAAGAAAGGCAAACATATATATATTTTTATAAATAAAATACAATAAAAGAAACACACTTAAAACAGTGTTATTCATTATAAATAAAGCAGTCCATGATGAGACTCTGCTAACATGGCAGATTACAACAATCTCTTCCTTGAGTAGAAACCCCACCCCCGAAATCTGACTCTTTCAAAGCAGTTTAGTCCCAAGGGCTAATACGAACCTGCCTTGGTTTCCTGCTCCAAACTACCAAACTCTTACAGCAGAGTTTCCTGAACTTCTCTGTCAAAGCATTTAATATGCTAGTTCTCTTAACAGGCAACTTTCGTAACCTAACGAGATCGGCCATTGCACTCAATAGATCACACTAGACGCCGGGAGTCTGCCTTCCTCGGATGCTAATTAGGTCTCTCAAACATGCAGACGAATCCATTATCACATACTGTACACCTGGACATCAGGAATAGAGAACTTGTGTACACATCTGGTGTGGCCTCCTCTCCCAGTAAGTTCTCATTTAAGGGCTGTATTTATAAAATATATAATATATATCCTATATTATATATAATATTTTCCACACACTGTACACACACATGCTGCATTTGACATTTGTTGCAATAGTTAGAAAAGTACAGAGTCAGTCTTTATGATACACATATCTTACTCAATGACCTCGGAGTTCCAAACACCTTGGGAATGGAAGTGGTTAGTAACTCTGAAAGGTTTGTAACTCGGAGCAAAACGTTATGGTTGTTTCAAAAGTTTACAACTGAACATTGACTTTGAAGCTTCAGTATGCAGAAGAAAAATGCTGCTTTCCCTTTATTTTCTTTTAGTAGTTTATGGTTAATGCAGTACGGTGCGGTATTTGCTTTGTTGGGGGTCCCTGCTGGTTCCAAACAAGGCGTGTGGTTGGTCAATTCGTAACTCTGGTGTTTGTAACTCTGAGGTTCTACTGTATAATGCACCTGTAGCCACCTCCTCGTTTCTTCTGTAAGTGGTTTGTGATTCAAATAGGGCAGCTTTGCTTCCCTCCCTCCCCTCGGGGCGTTTCTCGCTCTCGCTAGGAAAATATTCATTCCATTAAAAGGAGACTGCACATGTGTCGCCTCAGGGCGGCAATAATTGTGATTTATGTGCTTCATTCCTTGGGTTATAGGCTCTGATTTTTGGATAGAGTGTTTTACAAGTGAAAGTTTGTTTTATTTACTCTGATTAAATTTGAAAAAAAATGTGCAGTTAACATTGCAACACCTACATCACGCTCCAGCTGCTATGTCTGAGATACAGGCAAATTTCTTCATACACAGCCATTGTCTGAGCTGTGGTTTGTTGGACACCGTTTGCGACAGCACTGGGCTCAATTTTCTAAAGCAACACCTCCGGGCTCTTATTTAACAGGCAAGGAGAGCATTATTACACAAGTATCAGAGGGGTAGCCGTGTTAGTCTGAATCTGTAAAAAGCAACAGAGGGTCCTGTGGCACCTTTAAGACTAACAGAAGTATTGGGAGCATAAGCTTTCGTGGGTAAGAACCTCACTTCTTGCATTGGATTACTTGCATCTGAAGAAGTGAGGTTCTTACCCATGAAAGCTTATGCTCCCAATACTTCTGTTAGTCTTAAAGGTACCACAGGACCCTCTGATTATTACACAAATGGTACGTTTTCCCTTTTTCTCAAACCACGGAGTTAAAATACCATTCAGTCCCTGGGAGATCCATTGCAAAGGATTGAACTTTACCTCTGTAAGTGAACAAGCAAGCAGGGCTAAAGTATCACAAAATGTTCGTTATACTTTAGTTTTAACCATTTGTGATAACAGTGCATCTTGGACTATCATATTTAAGGAACGTGCGCCTCACCACAGATCTGCCTCTACTAACTAGGGTTATGTTTAGAGATATGCAACTACCAGCACTACTGAATATTAGCTCACGTGGGGATTAGAAAAGTACCAACCATTGGAGATTTTACGGTAAATTGAACAGGTCCATTCTGAGGCAACTGGAAATTAAGCCAGTGGAATTAGTGGCAACTAAGTACTAATGTGCCGTAGAAACTGAAGCAGTTGGACATTTCAGAGTGATAAGTATCAGAGGGGTAGCCGTGTTTGTCGCTTTTTACAGATCCAGACAGAGTCCTGTGGCACGTTATAGACTAACAGACGTATTGGAGCATAAGCTTTCAGGGTGAATACCCACTTCGTCAGATGCATGTCACCCACGAAAGCTTATGCTCCAATGTGTCTGTTAGTCTATAAGATGCCACAGGACTCGGTTTATATCAGAGTGAGTTCACTTTGCCCTGCCGGCATTTACTCTTGGTATATCAATCCCACCTGCTCCGAAGGAAAGGTGCACATGCATGAGCAGGTTTAAGATGTAAACTTAGAAAATTCAGCCCGATTTACCCGCAGCGAAATTTAAAACATGCACAAGAATGCAAAACAACTGGCTAATAAAAGACAGTTATATACTCACTGCCAATAACTCTTCTGAATTTAGCATTCTTTTTTGGATGAGAGCCTTTAACAAGAATAACGAATATGTTCGGAGAAATCACTATGCGCTAACGAGCTTGAATAAACAATGCTCAGACTCTAGGCTGTTCACAAATTATTCATGTAGATTATTCCTTATGTATATTATATAGCTGGTCCCACAAGTCATATGGAATACTTTCTGTTCCCTGATTAGATGACGAATACTTTTAAAAAACAACAAATAGTGACCTTCCAGTAAGAATGTTCAGATAAATCATTCCTGCTAGAAGGCATGAGAGTTCGAGGAATTATGAAATTTCCTCTGAACACTAAGGGTTTTCCAATACTTGGAGATAACTAAAAATATGATAAGTCGTATCCAACTGAATGCAGGGCTCTGGCTCCCAAATCAGATTTATTACTACTCGACCAGCGGGACCATTCATATAAACAGATCGGCTCGGGTTCATTATGTTAGGGTTCCATTATCAAATCTCTTTCCATCAAGAGAGCCTGAAACAACAGCATTCGAAAGTAGTCAGGCAAATTAGCTGTAAAAATATTGCAACAAATGCCAGTGACACGGCAGTTCTATAGAGTGGCTATAATTTGCTATGAACTTCAGAACCACTCGGGTTGGATCCACTCTAAAATCTGCATACTCAACATCTATGCTCCTTTGCAGAAGTGCTTCTCATGCTGGTAATATCCATGGAAAACACACTACATATTTCCCATTGTTGTTCTTTATATTATTACAAAACTTTATACATAACCAGGCTAATTCCACAGGGTGTGGAAAAAACAAAGGAATTTCTCAAGGCATAAATAATATAAAAAGGCAAACATTTTAAACAAGATACATTCATGACACTACTACAAAAAATAAATAGTGACTCTCTCTGTTATAACTAACACCCCTCCATCAGTCCTTGTCAGTGATTCTGCTGTGCAGTTACTGGCTTTGAGTGGGAAAATGGTTGCTGCTTCTTCAGGTTTCCTGCATCTGGAGCGGTCGAAGGTCCCCGGAGCTGTTTAAAGTGACACCAGGTGAATTCCATCCTGATTTTTCATTACAGTCCTTTGAAACAGGCTGCAGAATAAGAGGACTCCAGCTCAAAATGTGATTTGATGTTTCTGAACGTGCACAAATGTCACCTGCAAATCAAGAGCAGTTTATATTAGCATGAAATCTCTCCTTGCCCCTTCACTATTTCAGCAGACTTGCCCCACCAGTCTCCAAATGCAGATTAGTGAACTGGGTAAAATCTTTGCTTTTCATTAGAAGTGAAAATTAGTTTGGACGCTGTACAGTGTTAAACCCTGGCAGGAATTGCTAATTTCCTAGGGCATTTCTCATGATAAATTTCCCTGTTCTCTAGGCCTTTTAATAATGTACTTTCAGTTATCACTAGATTTAATGATCAGATTGTGGGTAGTGGCTTTGCTATTTTGAGAGATTATGGGCAAAGCCCTAGTTTCAAACAGCAAGCTGCCTCTCTGATCTAAATAAAATCAGTGGTTTGAGCATTGGCCTGCTAAACCCAGGGTTGTGAGTTCAATCCTTGAGGGGGCCATTTAGGGATCTGGGGCAAAAATCTGTCTGGGGATTGGTCCTGCTTTGAGCAGGGGGTTGGACTAGATGACCTCCTGAGGTCCCTTCCAACCCTGATATTCTAGGATTATGACCCTAAGAACCTCTCAATGCCAAATGGTTCACTGTTGTGTAACAGGAACTCATAACAGGCCTGACAAACTCATCACTTCTAGCACACCATTTTTATGATATTTATCCATAAATGAGGTCGTGAGGTTTCTAAGAAAAAGATTTTGTCATACTGATCCTCAATCATTGCCTGATGTATGCATGGATAGTTAAGGAGCTGCGTATATGTACTGAAAATATAGGTTTTAAAGTCTGTCACCAACCAAAGAGAAAAACGTTTCTTCCAGACAGGGAGTAAGATGTGCATCTCTGTCAACTGTAAATTAAGTATTGTAAGCCAACACAAGGGAAGGCCCATTTACATACAGGATCAACAGGAAAAGAACAGAGGGAAAAAAAACAAGCAATGGGCCGGAGAGGGGGGAGATTCTGCTGTCTCTAAGATCAATGATCTATAGGGGTGTAAGTAGAAGGCAAGGAGACACCCCTTTATCCTGCACCTGAGGAAGTAAAGGGACAGCATGTTTATATTCATGCAAATAGGATCTCAACCAGGCTTGGCTGAAACACCATGAAAGACATCTGGGGTGAGACAAACGTCCTTAGACAGAAGGTTAGACTGTTAAATTTAATCTCTAGAAAGCGTGTTATCAGTGGCACGGGAACGCTTTGAATAATGGGCTGCTGAAAACCTGCCCCCATACCTCTGTCCGCCCCCCCTCCCCTGCCCCCAGAGCCTGGGGGTGCTGCAGAACCCCTCACCCCCTCTAGTTCCCGCACCTATGCATGTTATGCTTTTGTTTTATGTATAACTATTACCATTATCCTTACTCACTGTCTTGCATCTTAATCTTTAATAAATTTATGACTGTCTTTACTATAAATATATCTCAGTGCTGTGATGTTACATATGAGCTGATCCTGACTTGAATCATACAAGCCGGTGCATACACTGTTCCCATGGGGATAGCTAACCTGATAATTCTGTGAGCATTCAGTGTCTAAGGGACTGAACGCTACAGGAGAACGCTTCAAAGGGGGCTTGTGGACTGGGGTACACTTACTGTTAACCTGCACAACAAAGGAAGGGCTGCTATAGCCCAGAGGAGATGGTTTCACAGAAGAAGAAAAGGCAAAATGATGGGGTGGGAAGGAACTGCCAGGACCCCTGATCCCTTGTCTTTACCCCCTCTAAACACCATGTTGGTCCAACCTGTCTTTTCAGCTGGAAAGCTCAAAATCTCTCTTTTTGGGGCCAGCCGGGAGCTATAAAGGAATGTGTGATGCTTTCAGCTCTTGCTGCCCCGAAGAGCAAAGACAGTTTATTCCTGAATTCCAGTTTCCCCATTTGGTACTTCCCCTAACTAGCTCTGAATTAACGCCACTTTCTGCAGGTACCTGGGCTTTCCCTACTGGTCTCATATACATAATTACCCAGACTGATTCTTCCTAGAATAGGAGATCTGATAAGAGCAACGCCTAAGGTGGTACTGGCAAAGATTATTAAAAAAAATAGCATTCAAAATAAATCAGTCATCACATCATCTGGAGTAAGTGTACTGGAGGGGTTCCATTTAGAACACATCATTTAGGGCATGCACCTGGAAGGCATTTTAATATCTTCACTTCCATTGTCTTCAGGGGGACCTGCAAGCTGATCAACACCTTGCAGACTCTGGCCTTCCTTTCCTGAGACTAATTGCTAGTTTCTGTGTAGTCAGATTAAGCACCCTACAGCTGTTGTACAATAAGTATGCAGCTTGGAAGCCAAGATTTATTCTCCCCCAATTTGGCATACCTTCTGGGTAATCTATGTTAATCTGATTCATATTTTCCTGACAGCAGGAATGCTGAGTAGATGGCTGCTCCACTTTCTCCTTGCTGTCTTCCTCCAGCTCGACGCTGCATTCTGGGACCGTGGAGGCTAAACACATGGCAACCATCACATGATTCAGCGGTTTCATCTCTAAACTGTCCTGCTGATAAGGTGCTACTATGGGCACCACAGGTAGTGTGTTGTTGCTAAAAGTGCCATTGGTTTTGGTGAAACACCTGTGAATTTAAACCAAAATAATCACTCAGACTCCTGATCTCTCCAGATTCTTTGTTCTAGCACAGAGGTGGGCAAACTACAGCCCGCAGGCCACATCCAGCCCATGGGACCCTCCTGCCTGACTCCTGAGCTCCTGGCCCGGGAGGCTCACCTCCAGCCCCTCCCCTGCTGCCCAATGCTCTGGGTGGCAGGGCTGCGAGTTCTTGCCCGGCAGCGCAGCTGCAGAGCTGGCCTGACCCGGTGCTCCAGGCAGTGCAGTAAGGGGGCAGGGAGAAGGGTGGGGGGTTGGATAGAGGGCAGGGGAGTTCGGGGTGGTGATCGGGGGCGGGGGTGTGGATAGGGGGTCGGGGCGGGGAACAGGGGGGTTGGATAGGGCAGGGGTCTGGGGGCGGTCAGGGGACAGGGAGGGGTGGATGGGGCAGGGGTCTGGGGGCGGTCAGGGAGGGGTGGATGGGGCAGGGGTCCCGAGGGGCCCCATCAGGGGACAGGGTACAGGGAGGGGTAGATGGGGCAGGGGTCCCGAGGGGCCCCATCAGGGGACAGGGGAGCGGGATGGGGCAGGAGTCCTGGGGGGGTGGTGGTCAGGGGGCAAGAAGCAGGGGGGCGTTGGATAGGGGGCGGGGGCCGGGCCACGCCTGGCTGTTTGGGGAGGCACAGCCTCCCCTAACTGGCCCTCCATACAATTTCAGAAACCTGATGTGGCCCTCAGGCCAAAAAGTTTGCCCGCTCCTGTTCTAGCAACTAAAAGTTTTTGAATACTTCAAGTAAATCTCAATTATTTAATACAGTAAATATAGCAGCGCAGATGGAATAAATTACAATTATTCTGCCAGATAAATTCAGACTTTTTTGGGAAGAATATATTCACAATTAAATAGTTGTTTGCCCTGCTCACCAGATGGCTGAAAAACATTCAGAGAATCATTTGTTTAGCATTTTTCCCCCATCTATTGTCAATTAAGTGACATTCCTTCATTTGGCCAGCTCTGTAATACAGATTTTAAATGCCATGACACAGGGCTTAAGTTACGAATCCAACAAGCAAATAGAGCATCTTATGTTTAACTAGCTTAGCAATGCCTATTTTTATGTAAACAGAGGACCTACATACAACCAACTGCAGCATTTTAAGTGTAAAAAACGTATAGTAACTTTTCAATTTATACAAAAAATAATATCAAAGACACTCATTCTGGACTCTGAAGCTGAAGGCAAGCTGGGAAGTCAGCTATTTAACTTTTAAACAGAAAGACGTTCATAAAGGGCTTTTGCTGTAGATCTATGCCTAGCATTATCTCATCCTAAGTAGTGAAAGTGCCAAGAATGTTGTAGAGTTCCTCAAGTCCTGGGCACAGCAGTGCTAGCAGCTTTATTTGTAACAGCCACGTTAAACGTGAAAGCCCAGGACAGACCACTCCAGTATGACTGCATATGTACGAGTAATTGTTACACAACTCAAACTTTCATATTTAGAACAGTCACATGACTTGGAATTCTCTGAAACAAACTGTATGAGCTGTAAGAAGAGTGCATCCTTTCTTCCGAAATCTAGCATGGAGAGCGATAAAGCAGAAAATATACAGCAAATCTTTATCACATCGCAGAAAAATTACAACAGTTATTTCACCAAAACCTCACTACCCGTCATTCACTTTAATCACACACCCTGGCAGTCAACAGAAAACTTACTTATTCTGCAGGATTCAGTTATTAAGGACACAAACCCTGGATTGCAACACCACAGCTCATCAACATGGAAACAAGAGTGATAGCAGCAGAAGCAGGGTGATTACAAAGAAGAGTGTATCTGTTTACACACAATTACCTTGGCCATAGCAACGTTTGGAAGTGCTCATGAGAGTCAGACAGGGTGCTCAAATATTACACAGATTATCCAGTGATATGCCAAATGGATATAGCTCAGAACAATTTCTACTGCCAAATCTAAACATACAACCCTTCCTGCTTTCTGCATCAGGCACAGAACTATCCCATCTCATTTTAGATACTTGTATAGCACCAAAACAACAAGGAGTCCGGTGGCACCTTAAAGACTAACCGATTTATTTGGGCATAAGCTTTTGTGGGTAAAAAAACCCCTCACTTCTTCAGATGCAGAAATTATATCTGTAACTTTCACTCCATGCATCTGAAGAAGTGAGGTTTTTTTTACCCATGAAAGCTTATGCCCAAATAAATCTGTTAGTCTTTTAGGTGCCACCGGACTCCTTGTTGTTTTTGTGGATACAGACTAACACGGCTACCCCTGATACTTGTATAGCATCACACAGCGCCGTTCTGAGTTGGCACCAGTTACTAAACAATTCCATCAGAATCTGAAACATGTTGAACAGCTTTATAGCACAATGTATCTAACATGATACAATATCCTTTTGCTGATGGAAAGAAATCAACCCAGAAACAAGTTAAACGAGGACTTATTTCTAAACACGAGAGCATATTTATGCCACCAAAATAAACCACTCATACACACTTGAAAGACCGAGCACATATGCAATTGGCAGGAGTGAGTTTCGCAATGCTGGGACTACCACATCACATCTGAGTTCAATAAGGAATTGCTGTGACGGTAACGTTTTACAAATGAGCATATGAAATACAACTTGGGGAACCACTAGGCTGTGCTGCACGAAACCGTGCTCATTCAGTTGCTGTGTTACTTGTTTGGTAGTGAAAAAAAGAGAAGAAAAAAGCTTAGTTTGAGTGGCTCAGGCCCAAATCATTTATTTCCACTTGTTTTAAATAAAAAATATAAATAAACTAAGGGCTTAGTGTATTCTGCCACACACAAATCTGAACTGTTTGTGTGAGAACTTAGTGCATACATCATTGTGCTCAAAATAACATGCAGTAAACAGAAGAGGCCCATTTTACCACCTGCAAAGTAGGAAAATTACTCGAGGTTTATTCAGGCCGCATTCTAAGTAGTGAAGTCTTCTTCATGTGCCTCTAGAAGGACGGGCTTTTCTGGCTACGCAGAGTCACTATCTTGTATTGCATTGTATAGCATAGTGCCATTGGGAGAAGCCAGTATGTTATTTGAAGTCAGAACTGTCTCATTACCAAGTTTCTTTTGGCACTGGGAAATGCAAGATGTTCTCACCCTTTTTTCTTAAATGCCTGTGTCAGCCTGGACAGCTTGCCTGTGAGAACTGGCTACAGGTTTGTGTGTTATTTGGCATTCCATAAACTGCTGAACTTTCAGTATTCAGAGCTGATTGTGTGCATTAGGAAGTTCAATGCCTATTTTGAGACATCTGCATCTAGTTAACAGAACCCATGCTGTTCTAGTTTGTCGAGAGTATGCAATTCAGAAGAGTTAAATGGGTCGGTCACTCCGGCATTTGATCGTTAGACTGCAAGGGAAGATGGAAGACTATTACATAAGCTATTTTGGAAGACATTGACAGTGATAGCATATCTGCATTCTGAAGCCCCCCTGCTGACAGGTAACTAATCCTTTAGTACAAAAGTATTAACAGAATTCACCCTCTATTTAAAGGGAAGTAAATATATTCAAATTCATAGTTTCTACGTGAAGAGTTTCTATGCAAGGTAACTGCTAAATTTAATAGTAAAAAGTTGCTCCTATTTAGATTCCCCCAAAGTATTTCCCATCAGGACATTCTGATTAGTACAAAGATCATATTTAAGGGGATTCGATCTAAAATAATTTAGAGATTGAGCCTGAAGTTCCACGGGACTGTAATTTTGGTTTTAAACATGGTCACCTTATGCACAAAACCTTAGAATCGTAGACTCATAGGATTGGAAGGGACCCCAAAAGGTCATCTAGTCCAGTCCCCGGCACTAAGTATTATCTAGACCATCCCTGACAGGTGTTTGTCCAACCTGCTCTTCAAAATGATAGAGATTCCACAACCTCCCTGGGCAATTTATTACAGTGCTTACTTGGGTCTCTCACATGAAACCAAAGCGAAGACCAGCATTGCTGGAAATAAACAGAATCAAGATAATTCATCTTCCAGGGCCCAGAAACCAAGGAATGGAGCCTCATGGGGAGATGAAACAGACAAGGTCAAAATATGGACTTTGGAGTAAGAATTTGTCTGTCCTTGTAGGTATCCCTGGAAGTGGGGTGAAGCAGCCCCATGGGGTAAACTCCCCTCCCAAACATTCCTATGACAATAGCAACACAAAGTGCCAGTGCACAAGCAGCTTCCATTTTCGGTCCATCACCTCAAAACAGTCTCCAAGTACTTATTATTCCAAGAACTGAAATACCACAAAAGCCACTGCAAAACCCACATGCAACCCATCTGGTCTTCAAACAAATCCATTCATGAGTTGACATTTCTTTCCACAGAGGTTTTGACTAGAATCCCTTTTTTTAAAAAATAGACAATTCCTTTAGTGAAACCCATTTTCAATGTTTGTTTTTGCTTGTTTTGGGGATCTTCTTTTGAAAGACACGAGTTCAGTATCATTCCTGGTAAAACTGCACTGACTGGAGTGGAGTTTCAGTAAATTAATTTGGCTCATTAAATTTAAATCCAATGGTGCATACTAAAACTCTGATTAAAACTAGTTATTACATCTCCAATGCAGAGCATGTATGAATGATAATATAAAATCTGCCCAGTGGAAAATGCATTTCAAATCTCAGTGCTAAAAAGCCAAAATCAATCCATGACCTGATTTATAGATCCTACTTCTGAGTAACTTACATTACAAATTGGCTGAATACTGCTTTGCTGGTCCGTTTAAAGTTTTTGTGCTGCTATTGAATCTGACCACAAAATACAAATATTGCCCTGATCTGGGACACAAAGAAGGGTTAGAGAGAAGCAGCCCTACCTGGGTTGAACCTGCAGACAAAATATCTTGCCTACATGCGCTTGCTGTATATAATATAAATATAGAACATAAAAAAAAATTGGGTGCCTATTTAAAAAGTACCTGAGAGCCTTTCACTGGCAAAACTGACACAAATTGCAGTCTCATTGGCCTTGTCAACACTAGAAAAATGAGTATTCACAGTTCAGTAACTATCAGCAATGGTGCGACTGCATCAGTGGGAGCAGCAGTGTAAGTATTAGTGTAGACAAATGCAGGTGTTTTCACCACTGTATCATGAACGCCTGCTTGGAGATGGCAATTGCTGAAAATACTGGTACTTGTTTAGCTAATACAGATGTACCACAAGCAGCACACTTTGGCACTAGTCAAAAAAGCAAGCAGAAACTGAACAGCCATTTGGTTAAGTACACGGAAACCCACCAGATAGGAGTACTCAATAAAGAAGCGTGCACCAGGTTCTTTAGTGCAGGAAAAAAGCAAATTGACTATAATCCTTACTATAGCATGAAGAATTATGCTTATCTACCGGTGAACAGTGCAGAACAGAGGTCAAGTCTGATCCAAGACACAAATTTCAAATCTCACTTTTACTGCGACTAAGAACCATTCCATATTAGCTGCTTGCCGTTAAATATGCTAAATTAATGGCTTTCGACCTGTGGGGGTCCACAGATGGTCTAAGATTTCCAAAGGGGTCCACACCTCCATTTGAAATTTTTTAGGGGTCTGCAAATGAAAAACCACTGTGCTAAATAATGAAAAACATTCATTTATATTTGGTTTGAATTTAAATGCAGAATTTAAACTCATAAGATACAGGGATGCAAATATAGTTTAAAAAATATCAGTTAGCCATTTAATATTTCATGTCCCTAGTTGATATCCCATCAGCACCCTCTCCTGCGCACTGTCATGGCGACGGGAGATGGGGGGTGGGAAGGGAGGGAGAGACCATCACGTGATCCGGGAGGGTTATAGCAGCAGGGAGAACCGGTCATGTGACCAGGAGATGTCATGGTGACATCAGTCTTCCCCCATCACCTGATCCTGTCTTCCTCGGTGTGTTGTGGAACTTTGACTAGTTCCAGTCATGTGCCCCTTGCTGCCCAGCTCCCTCGCCACCCCACAGACCAAGAGGCGGTGAGACCTTCCAAGTTGTGGCATAAGCAGCGGCCAGACTTAGTGCCCATTGCCACCTGCCCCCTCAGCTGCTCCCCAGGCAGGAGGCCCATGTCTGTAGGGGACGGGATGTGCCTCTCCTGGGTCCCTGTGCTGGCTCCTGGCGGGGAGCGAGGCACCCAGCCCTGGAAGCCGGCCTTGATAGCCTGAGAGCACAGCGCGTGCTGACCGTCCCCAGTCTCCGCTGTTCTGGGCTCCCGAGCCATCGCTGTGCAAGGAGAGCTCAGCTTGTCCGGCCCTTGGCGCTGCCGCTGAGTGCGGAGCAGGATGCGGATAGGGAAGAGGTGGATTTGTTAATGCACATGGTGTGCTTGGATGTGGGGGCGGGGGCAATCTGTTTTAAATGTTAACTGCAATATATTAACCGCTAGGTATTGGTCTTACCGTTAACCGTTTAATATTTACATCCCTACTAAGATTATCAGTAATATCGGCCAACGTTTGTGGTCAAATTCCAGGATCAGCAGCATTCAAGTGATTCATTCAATGAGGCCAGGTACAGCCCGGTAGCAATTCAACAGGTAGATTAGGCATTAAAGGTTGATGTCACCCTTAACCCACATGAATCCCTTTTAAACAAAGTTTTTATATAGGAAATTTCCTGTGTTTTTAGTACGGCTAGTGCTGGAGCGTCTCGGGGGTGCAAGGAAGGCAGCAGGGATGCACCCAACATCCCCTATGGCATGTGGGGATCGAGGGAGCAGGGATGTTTGGAGAAGGAGAGGCAGCAGGAGCTATCAGCCCTGCCTAAAAGTCCAGAAGAAAAATGCCTGTATTGATGGGGCAGGGCAGATCCCACGAAGTGTCAACTGCTCAGCCAGGCCAGTCACGGCTTCTCAGCTTGGAGAACCCTTTGTCAAACTGAAGAGCTTCAACAGACGCTAGAGTCTCATAAGCTCCAATCTCTGGAACGTCTCACCCCAAGAAACCTCCGCCTCTACTCCCTGATTGAGACAAGGTCGATGGCAAAAACTCTCTAATCAATTTCTAACCACGCAGTCTAAGGGGCCGTTCTCTTTCCTGAGGACAGCCCGGGGCTTTGTGACAGATATGGCAATTTCCTGCAATATCCTTGAAAAAAATCTTACTGAATTAAGTTTAAGTATCTGTGGAGTCCACAGTATGAAATGCAAACAATACAGAACTGCTATTAGCAATTATCCCCAATAGCCAGAGATGGGACACTAGATGGGGTTATTACAGAGAATTCTTTCCCAGATGTCTGAAGGGAGTGTGTATGTGGGGGGAGGGGTGGTCTCGCCCACACGCTCTGGGTCTAACTGATCACCATATTTGGGGTTGGAAGGAATTTCCCCCCAGGTAACACTGGCAAAGACCCTGAAGGTTTTGGCCTCCTTTGCAGCGTGGGGCACAGGTCACTTGCTGGTTTGAACTAGAGTAAATGGTGGATTCTTTGTAATGTGTAAGTCTTTAAATCAAGATTTGAGGATGTCAGTATCTCAGCAAGAAGTGATGGGTCTATTACAGGAGTGGGTGGGTGAGGTTCTGTGGCCTGCAATGCGCAGGTCAGACTAGATGATCATGATGGTCCCTTCTGGCCTTTAAGTCTATGAGTCTACACAATATTGTGGGCTAGGACTTTATGTAACACTTCTCAGAGGGGAAAAGGATGTGAACCCAGGAAGTGTTATGGAAATCATGCTGTTTGTAAGCTTTTGCATTTAAAGCACAGACTCTGGTCTGTTTAGGCAGTCTGGCTTGCTGTGGATATCACAGTGTAGGCAGAGATCTATGCAGACTGAAAAAAAACTTCAGTCAGGAGAGAGAGAGAGACACAGATCTCTATCCAAGAGAGATGACTGTTGAGGAGCTGGGAGATTAGAGGGGGAGCCCTTCAGGGACCATGGAGAGGGAATACAAGTGCAGTTGCCCTGACCTGTGACGGGCTTCAATCCCATTGGAACAAGAACCAAGAAGTGACCACCTTTACTAGGGAGTAGCCTCACTATTCACATGGCAAGCACAGCTCTCAATTGCATTGCAGCTGAACTAGTCTTGGAGAGGGAAGACAGAATCCCATCAAAATACACCTTAGCTTAGCAGTAAGTGCGTTGAGCTGGGAATCAAGAAAAGAAGAGTTTAAATCTCATCTCTTCCACTCCCTGTTGCTTATACACCTGTGCACTTCACAGCCCTTAATACTGAGGAGGCTAGTATTAGCCACCCCATTTTACAAATAAAGGAACAGAAGTTGCACAAAATCACTTGTAGCAGAGCTAGGAACAGAACTGAGATCTCTGATATGGCAGACCCCATCTCAGCCACCCTGCTGCTCAGAAACTACCTGCCCAATCTGATGTACTTGATGATGCTGTCTGTAACTACGAGGCCATTCTTCCATCCCAGAGCCAGGAATATAATTCCTAACATCTAATCATTAGAAATGAGGCAATCCCAATTCCCAACATTTTACTGCTGTCTAGCAAATAGTTGTGTCACCCGCTGGCCAAATGAAAGTCACTTTCCTCTCTAGCAGAAGGTCCATACAGAGGATAACAGTTAGTCATGTATCAGCTGGAGATCTGAAGGCCTAGGGTCCAAATGTTTCTGATAACGTGAGGTGAACCTTTGTTACACATGACAGAATTCCTAATTTTCCAGTTTTCTTTTTAAAAAAATGTGAAAAGAATTCTCACAGTGTGAGACAACATGCTCAAAAGCAAGAAAAAAAAGTCAATTAAATTGTAATGCACAAAAATATGTTCCTCACTATGGCCACATGTCACACATCAATGGCTTGTGTCACACCCAGGCAGGTTTGAAAGGTGAGATGTTTGATAGCTTTAGGGTATGTCTGCACTGCGGTTGGGAGGTGCAATTCTCAGCTCAGGCAGACTTACACATATTAGATCTCTTGAGCCAGTAAGCTAAAAATAGTAGGGTGGCAGCGATGTGCACTAGCCACCTGAATACGTACCTAGGATCTTGAATGGGGCTGTATTCAGGTAGCTAATCTGAGCTGCCACCTGGGCCACCACAACCACACTTATGTTTTTAGCACTGTAGCTCGGGCAGAGCTAATGTGTGTGTGTCTACCCTAGCTGGGAATTACACCTCAAAACTGCAGTGCAGATATAGCCTTAGTGAGATGGTAGCATCCTCCCTGAAGAGGATTTATGGCTTTAGTCCAGTTAACAATAGCCAACAATGGCCACCTTTACTAGGGGAATCCCTCTTCACTGAGAATAGATTAGTATCTTTCTTTACTGAGGGCATGAACAACTTCAATCCCATTGTAAGTAATGGGAAACGGGGTCATTTTGAGTAAGGAAAATAGTGACTATACGGGGAATTGTAGGAAAAACAAATCAACTTTGCTTAATTACCACCTGAATTCTTCAAATCTATGTTTGAAGGTAGATGGCAATGAGTTTTAAGAATATGGGGAGTTTGAACGACAACAAGTCAGCTATTTCCTAGCAGAACAGGTCCAAAAAAAGTAAGATATGAATTCTAAGGTCCCATTTTTAAATTAATTTTAGCGAACTATATCGAGATTTACTTGAAAATCCTGAAAACAAATGATCTTTACTCACCGATGTGAGGTCAGTTTGGAGAAGAGACATTCTTCACAGAAAAAAGGCTAAAATCTTTGAAAAACGCAACCTAACCTTAATACAGGAGGCACTACTGGACCTCAAATTCTATAAAGGAATCTCCTTTCTCCTGCTGTGACGTGCCCAGAGCGTGAGGCTGGCCAAACCTCTACCAAACGCCTCAAGAGCCTCAAATCTGCAAGACTGAATGCTGTGACCCCCAACACACTTGCTCTGGTTTTATAAATGGTCTCAGGGGATTTCAGAAGATGGCAGAAAATTCATAATACAGAACAGACAGTAAGAATGTGAATGGTAGTGACAAACTAGCCTTTTTATGCTGAATTTAGAATTGTCGATTGCATGTAACTGAAGGAAAGAGACGTGCATCTGAGACCAAAGGTCAACCCTCCCCATTAACCCCAGACCCAATAAAACCCAGCAAGGGATAGTTAATGATTTGAGCAACAGCAACTCCAGGGGTCTAATACTGGCTTTATTCAATCCTATCTAGGTTCTTATACTTTGTTCATCAGCTGATCACCTTTGAGACTCATCTGTCAAACACATATTCACACGGACTTCCTCTGTGTCCTTGGCTAAATCACAACCAGAGTTGGCTGAAATTGGAAAGTTTGGGGTTTGTTTTTGTTCTGAATTTGGATGAAAACAAACAAATTTACTAAAATTTTCTGGCAAACCAGAGATGCCCAAAATGTTCATTTCAGAAACACTGAAATTCAGTGCTCCCGAGACAAAATGTGAAACTGACATCCGGGTAGCTGTGAAACTGACAACATGAATTTCAGTAAGTTGTTCCACTGCAGGGAGCCTGCCAGGCACAGAGACCTGGCTCCAGCCATTTGTCAATTTCACTCATGAAATTGACAATAACCTTCCAGCAAGCTGAGCCCAGCAGTTCTGCCTCCTCACCAACCCTGAAGCTCCGGGAGCCAGAAAGGCACTGCTGGTCCCCCAGAGTTAAAGGTGCCCTGGGACTTTATCTCTCTGTGCACAAGAAATAGGGAGAGGCAGTGTGCTTGCTGATCTGCTTTTCCACACCCTGGAGCTAAGGGAAGGTGAGGAGGCGTCAGAGTGTCAGGGCACACTGCTGTTTCAATGGAAGTTTAGCTAAATATGTAGCAGGTTCGGTGAAACATTTCACTCACCAAAGTGACATTTACTGATGAATCTAAGTTGTGTTGGAAAATTTTCGGCAGCTATAGTCACCACCTCTTAGCTTCTGCTTCCCATGTGTAAAACGGGATCATCTGCATTTACACTCATAACAGTGCTACTAGATTGTGGTTTGTAAGTCTCATTGACGAGGATGCCAAGAATTAGAGGTGTAACTAACTTACCTGTTATTGTTCCGACAGTTCCGGCAATTGATGCACTCCGAGGGGTCGGTCTGAGGCACTGCTGTGTACATTCCACCACCCTGGAGGAAGAAGGGGAAAAAAAACAACCCAAAATCAATTGCAACCCAGGCATACAAGATGTAGTCTAGGATAATGGGCACAATGTACGTTAACCCCCAGGACCCCTCATTTAATTATGACTCTTAATCACCTTATCAATCTTCAGATCTGTGTTTTGTTATGTGGCATGGGAATACTGAGCTTCTATTATACAAAGTCTAGTTGAGTTTTCTGCCAGCATTTGTGTCAGAGAAAAGTAAATAACTGTAGCTTAGACAAGCATGTAGTAATTTCCCTGGCTTATTTTCAGTCTAATATGTCCAGGTTTAATTTAATAAACACACTGTAAATATGTTTATTTTTAACGCTGATGACAGACATGAAAGCAAATTCCTATTCATTACAGAACTGTGCCCCGTTTGGAGTGACAGGGTGTTAAATATTCAGGGCTGATGTCACAGCATAAACCCATCCCACTTTCCTGTAATTACTCCGATTAGATCAGTTTACTTCACTAAACAGACTTTTGAAACATTTTATATTTTTACAGATGGGGTAATTCCTTCGCCAGCAATGACTCTGGGGTGCGAGGGATTTTGTGTTGTTGGTTTTGGCTGAACAGGCCCATTGCAAGTAAGTAAAATGGCCAGATTAACACATACCTCATTGTTAAATACTAGGCGGACACTGATGTGAGTCATTTGAAAATGGTACTGTACCGTTGTGTTACAATTCTGCATTTTCTTAAGGGGAGCGAGTTTGGGAAAACTAAGTCAACCTCTGAGTTTGAGTTAGGTTGGATAACAACTGCTTCTCTGGTATTTCTTATTTTCGTACGCCTCTGCACCAGGTCTCGTCCTACATTTTGCAGACCTGTGCACTCATACATGTGGGACCTGTGGGGCCACTCACAGCATGTCTTCCCCCCCAGGCCTCTTTACTTCATCTTCCCAAACATTGGAGCATTAAGAGGGATGCCAGTAAGAGTGGGGATATAAAGTTCCTTTGCTCTGTATTGTGATCATGCAAGTCTCACTTGTTCTGTGCAGGAGTGGAGTCAGCTGCTGACCTCCTTGCTCAACCACCTTCCATGGCATTCCAAATGGGGAGATGAAAAGAAAGGCAGGTATTTACAAGGGACAGTCCTCTAGGAACAGTACGTCCTGTGGAGATCTCATGGGCCTGCTCCACACAGAACAGCGCAGGGATCTAAAGATCAGCTCCACATATGTGCACCTGGAATACAGAGTCCTATGTGGTTGTACACCATGTACATAAGCTTAGGGCAAGCCTTGCTCTGTGATTTCCACTTCTTACCCTGGAAGGAGGAACCCCAAAAATACCAGCCACAGAGTTCATAAGAAAGCCTGTCCGTAGAGTATCTACAGTCCGTGCAGCCCCCAGATATCTGGAGAAACACATCTGTGTGCTTATCTAAACCAAAATACCAAAGCTTTTGAGGATCCTCATTGTTAACGTTGGTTAGATAGCTTTACAACGCAAGAAATCTTTAGGCCATGGTTGTTCTTTTAGGCAAAGGAAAAACTACACCTTTGGAACTTAACCGTGGCGCGAAAAGGAAACCATGTGATGAGATGACTAGTCTACATTCCAACCTGGAGTTATCTGAAGTGGCAACAACTGTGTAAGTGGCAATTTGCTGTTGAATAAAATTAAGTACTTGTGTTCAATTACTAAAGCAAACAATCGTCCCATTTTTTCCCTTTGGAAACAGCATTCATTACATAGACTTTTTGAACTTTTCCTTCAGTTTTCCTGGGCAACATTCACAGTTTTGAGTAGGACCAGTGATAAAAGTGGAGTAAGTTTGAATGTAACCCATCTGTTTCCATAGACAATAATGAAATCATTATCCTCCCTTGGAAATGGGACACGTTTCAGAAAATTAATATTTTTCCACAGCGCACACAGGCTGGATCACAGATTGAGACCAGTTTTTGTTACTTCAAGAAATTAGTCTCAAAAGTTGCAAATAAAGGACTCAGTAAGGCAGACTTAATTATTATGTTGTTGTATTTCAAGACCGGGGGGACATTTTCTTTTATGAGACCCCAGCTATGTACACGCTGTGATAAAATTAATAGCACAGCTTACAAATCACAGATCTGAAACAGGTGTGTGGGTGGGTGGGTGGGTGGGTGGGGGAACAGTCAATTCGTGAAGCTGCAAAATCAGCAACCATCATTAAGTCTATTTGATAGAAAGAGAGAAATACCATATATACAGTACAGTATCTCAATCCAGCATTGCATGAGTCTCAAAACTCTCAGACTAAAAACCGGGGTAAGAGGAGACTCCCCATAATAAATAGAGTTATTGGTGCCTCTAATCCTAATCGCCACAGGAAAGCCCTGAAGATGAAAATATGAGAAACACCAAGCCTAGCTACTTCCACTGGCACAAAGATAGGGTAACTGGTCGTTATTAGCTCCAGCACAACGACTTGAGTATTTCCATAACTGACTTGACTAGCTGGAGCTTCCTTTTACACCTTGAATAAAATTCCAAGGTCAAGATCAGGACCCTTCCAACATACATGCGTCAAAGCACTCTTACATTCACTAAATGGTGGGGATGTTCATAATCCATGTGTGTCCTGGATAGAGAGTTGGTGTGTCCCAGGTAAAGGCCAGTCCCTCCATTCAAGCCACCATTCATGATCCCATTAACTCCATTGGGAACCTTGTGATGGAGGTGTGGACAGCCGTTACTGAGACTACCATTGCTGATGAAGTTTCCATGTATGCTGCCGTTGATGCGGCTTGTGCCTGGTAAAGTAGCGTATTCGACCATTTGCCCATTGATATCTGCACCTTGGTAGAGGTAACCAGGAGGGTCATACTCTGCAAAGGGAGACCCACAGGGAAAAAATTAGCAAAATTATGCTAACAAAGTGTTCTAGGTATTCAATGCATGATTAAAGAATATTTTATTTTTCATCATACTTCTAAAACCAAAGTCAGATGAGCGTTTCAGACATACAGTGTGACTCATCTACCCCTTTTCAGGGTTTTTATAGTAGCCATAAATTGTAACATCTAAGTGTTTAATATGCAAATGTTTTCCATCTCTACAATAGCTATGTCCACATACTAATCCTCTTGGTCTGGAAAGAATTTGGCAGAAGATGTTGCTCAGTAAAAATAGGATTTTAAAACAGGACCATTTGCATGATCAACAGGCTTTAAAACTCTATGGCAGAGACAATTTAGCTTATTCTGGTCCTGCTCAGTTTCAAAGGAAGTTTTGCATAAATTTGGGTTTGCTGGTGGGGAGCATGGATCATATTTAAACAACCACAGACTGTGCAAATAAAGCTAATTAAAGTACCAGAAACAGAGGGAGCTATTTAAAATGTCATGTAAGACTCCGATTGCTCAGAGTATTTGCTGGGAATAGAAGCTGATAGTTTATAGCAGCGTACAAAAGCTAAGTATTCCATAGTACTTCACAGTGCGTTTCTAGTCAGAAACTGGCAGGTTTCTGCTTATTAACAGCTGCTCCACAGCCTGTTGCCAGCACTACAATGAGCCTCAAAAAAAGTGCCACAGGATCTTTCACTTGATCTGGAAAAATTAGAGAGGCAAAAAGAATGTTGGCTTTACACTGCTATCTAGAAAAACACTTACGCACATGCTTAAGTCTAAGCATGGGAGTACTGCCATTGAAGTCAAAGGGACTATTAATCTGCTGAAAGTTAAGCACGTGGCCTTAGTAACAACACAAGTGAAGAGTTTCTATCACTAACCAAATACCAGTTTGATCATAACAGAGGATGCACGGTTCCCATTTGGAGCATTCAATATAAAAGCTATAAATTTACTGTCTAATTTTCATTACCCTCATTTTTTTTTCATATTAAACTAGGGCTGGCAGGAGAGGAAACCAAAAATAACTTACTCTGCATGGCGTTTTGCTGGCGATTCTTCCACAGACACATGGCAATGAAAACTATCAGAATAAGGACCATCACTCCAAGGACACAGCCCACAATCAGATATAGCATGTCGCTGCTCCGAACAGGGCCATTTGATGGGCCAGCATTGCCTCCACCGGCACGATCAGGAGAATTAGGTGGTGTACTCAGATCCTTCACTGGATATTCCGATGCTCCAGGTGTGCGTTTCACTGGTTGAAATACAGGAGACAAACATGGTCTTGTGAACCCAACTTGGAATGAAGTCTGCAGAAAGGTTATTCTACACGTGTTTATTTATCTGTTATTCAACTATACAGTTATGAAGTGGAAATAGCTACCATTAAATTTAGTATCCCAATGATTTGTAGATAGAAAATTTTCACCTCAAGATTTTTACATTAGCTGATGAGGTCAACTAACATTGGATGGTAACTATTTGTTTCAGAAAATACCTATTATTATCTACCTACCTATAATCCCATGCATCTACGCCAAGTTACACTTCAACAAGTAATTGAACGTAAGCATTGCTAGAAATTGCACTAGCTTCCAACCTGAAAGAATACAAATCTTTCCACTTCTGAGGTCAGGAAAAACCACAATATGCATTTCTGTCAACTAACCATTGCCAGATGCCCTACTTCTATCTGACGGGAACCCTGCTAACCTTTACTGTTTTCAAAACTGCATTCTTCAGGAAATTAACAACCAGGTAGAAACCTTACAAAATTCAAGACAACATCAATATGACACCTGCACTAAAGTGAAAGGCACCATTTCAGCAGCTAAGTAAATACATACTGAATTGTAGCCACTCTGTGTTCCCCAAAAACAATGTAAAGAATTAGTTATTGGTAATTCATTTTGCAGGACTAAATTTTTCCATCAGTGAATATTACAACCAAGATTTTAAATGAGGGTTTGTGCTGAACATTTTTAATATTGTATTTATGGCATTAGAATTTGTTTTGCTAAAGGTTAGCTCATGCTTAGGGAATCTAATAGAGAACTGTAAGACCAAGTTAGTTTTTGAATGCTAATTACCTCTTTGAACAGAAATGACCAAACAAGCCCAATTCAGTGTCTAGAGTGTCATCAACACTCACCTTGATCTGCTAAAACATGTTCAATACAGACTGCCTGGTCTATATTAGCATTTTAAAATGTGTCTAGCTAACAGGATTTTTAAACATTTCTTTCCTCCTAGTCTGGACAGACCCTGTGTGAACAGGGTAATCACGCCTGCCATCTCATCACGACTCTGCTGGGGCAGTGTCAACAGAGGCCCACGCTATGCTGGGATGAAATGAGTGGGGGCTGAATCCTCCTTCCTCTGGGCAGACTCCAGCTTGCCTGAAGGCAGGAACAGGAAGGAATGAGGCCAGCTTGCTCAAAGAGAAGGGACCAAAAGGCTGCTTGTGTGGGTGACCCCTTCCAGAGCCAAGCCAAGAAGGATCAAGGCTAGAGCATGGGGGCAGAGACAATGCTTGCTCCCATTTGGGGTTGTTGCTTAGGGCCCCAGATTGCCTTGATTTGGTCCTGAAAGAGGTCATAAGAACGACCATACTAGGTTAGACCAATGGTCCCTCTCGCTCGGTATCCTGTCTTCCAACAGTGGCCAATGCCAGGTGCCCCAGAGGGAACAAACAGAACAGGTAATCATCAAGTGATCCATCCTCTGTCGCCCATTCCCAGCTTCTAGCTAAAAGAGGCTAGGGATACTTCAGAGCATGGTTTTGCAAGCCCTAAAGGAAACGTCAGTATGAATGTTTGACAGCAGGTTGTCCCCCTGGTATAGTCTTAAAATCTTGAAGAATTACAGAGCTGTTGATAACTAAGCCAGACTCTGGGTAGGATATGTTCCACCAGATGTAGGTGGTCTGAGAGATTGCAGCTCTCAGCCCTGCCCTGTAAGGTATTAGGTATTGCACTGTAAGTTTGATGTGCATGCTTGTAGACTCCTCTCAGAAGTAGCGCATTTGAAGACGTACTGTACTTTTAGTGTCAGCATATTCCCTCTGCAACGTCACTTGATTTTAAAGATTCATTTGCTTAAGAAACCAAAGTGACTGTGATCGTTTATTTCTTTTGCAAATAATTACTCTGACATTTTCAGAGAACAGTATTCCTATCTTCTTGCCAGAGGCAGGTAGAATTGACGCGAGTGGCAGCCAACTTACTCATCATGAATTAAGAATTTGAACAAGTCCCGAAGAGACAGTGTAGGCAGAAGTATATTATCTCCAGTAACCAACTAAGCCACAGCAAGATGGTGTCTGCCTAAGAAAAGATCACCAACACCGGATGAACTGGGACTGCCAATAGATCCGATAGGTCTAAACATCTTTGCAAACTGTCTTTCCTGGAGACAAATGCATTGGTCTCTATACAGTCAGAAAACCTCAGCAATAGTAAATAAAAACAATCCTCCAAACATAATTATAGGAGATGGCATCAACTTTTTAAAATAAATGAGAGGGTCAGCGAGTAGAGGATCAAAGGGTAATTTTCTCATCAGGCTTTACATTAGACATTACCTCTCAGATAAACAAAAGTGCCTCCACTCACCTTTCGTCTCGCACATCATTACGTTGCTGTACTCACTTTCACCTCCCTCGTTATAGCACTGCATTTTAATATCGTAAGATGTTTCTGGCTGCAGGTGGCTTATCAAGTGCCACTGCTTTGTGCCTAGAAAGAAAAATGAAACGAGATTTGTTTTCTTGTTTGCTATGAGACACTTGTGAGAGTGTGTGGGAGAGAAAATGTCTGAGTCATGGAAGAAAATATAGCTTCATGCCCTTTTCACTGGGCAAAAGTATAATGCTGGGTTGTCACAGCTTTGCTTGGTGAGCACAGAAAGCGTTATCTTTAAAATATTACATCTTGTACTTTTAAACAGAGCTGGTGGAACCTCTTCAGGCAATGTTTTTCTGTCGGAAATATCAGAATTCTTCGGTTCTGTTCTGAATGAAATCAATTTAAAAATCATGGAATTTCCTAGGAAACGGAACTTCTGGTTGACACACACAATTCTAATTTTAAAGACAAACTAAACTTGATTTCTTATGCTTGGAATTACTCTTTCCATCCTGAAAGATTCTTAAGCACTTTACAAGCTACCATACATATGCACAGGAATCTCTTCATCCATCATTCACATGCACGCCTCTAGGGTGGAATGTGCCAGCTGTTTAACAACACACAATGTTCATGGCAAGTAGTCAGGCAGATTACTGTATCAAACTGAAACAGTAGAAGTTTAGGGAGACAGTGTAATTATTCTCACATTAGAATTTGGCCAGAGTACTGATATATCCTGACTCTTTCAAGAGTACCATGGGATCTTCAGTGACTATAAATGCGAGGTCCCAGTTAAAATTCAAGTCACCCAATATTTTCACAGGAAGGATTCAGCTGAAGTCGATGTTATGACCTCGCCTATCTCAGTTAGCAGAAGCCACAAATAATTTAACTTGTACTTTATGAAACATACTAGGGAACCCTTTCAGATAACAGGCCTGTCTTTCTCACTCTCCCAGCCTCTTGTGGTATGGACTCCAATCCAAGCAAGCTTTTCTAATAGAACGATTTTGTTAACTCTGGCCGCTAGCCAACCTTTCATTTAGACACCCTCCTGAAGTACAGAGCACTTCAGTATAAATCACTCTCCGTTTTTACTTTCACAGACTTGTGACAAATTTTAATAAACAGGGACCCTTTTTTGAGAGTTTAATTAACTGTTTGAGCACTTCTAATCCCTCTTGGAAAATACCACCTTGAACTGTTTCCACTGTTTCTAAGAAACTGTCATACCACCTACTGATTTAAGTATTAATTAAAAAAATAAAGCCCACTTGGCTGGAAGGGCTGTGCCATCAAGATTCCATTCTAACGCAACAGAATTAAAGCTGCAATACAATTCCCACTGCAGTGTCACTAAAAATACCCTAAAAAGGAGGGTGTTTTTCACTCTATGACATGAGGAAGGCTCTTTTAAACTGCTTTCTTTCAGGGCTCCAAGTGGGGAACTACTATGAAACACAGCTCTCAGTCCACACACACTCAAATGAATAGATGCCCCAAATAATAACTTTTATTTAAATATTGGTTGATGCTGGAATTGGCTTATTCCTAAAGCACATTTTTTCCAAGGCTTTTTACTTCTGTCTCCTCTCTCCCTCCACCCCCAAACATTCCTTTCAGTAATTACTATACCAGGTTTTAGGTTTCTGCTTCAAACCATTAGAGGAACTGGAATCAATACAAGCACTTTAACTGTGCTCTCTCTGCACCATTAGGAAGGGAAAACATTTAAACAACTGACATCAGACTACATTTAGGGTTAAAATTCAATCTCCAAGGTTGAAGCAATAGGGAAAAATTCAGCCCATCTAAGCAGGAAAGGGCAGGTTTAATTTTGCTTTTGCTGAAAGGTACAACTACTGGAGAGCCATATGATGCAAACACACAAACATTTTTATAAAATTGCTTGTGGCAACTTTTATAGAGGAAAAACCTTCTGTAAGCTTTTGACTCTTGTCTCAGAAGACAAGACTTAGCAGGAAATGTTATGACGCTTAAGGCAACTCGTTAACTAACACAACCATCACAACAGCTTTTCCACTAGTAAAAGAGTCTTTGTAAGATAAAATCTTCTGTCAAAACACTGATTCAAGAGTAACAGAGGGAAGACTGTGAAGGCCAGTGGTAGCCATTTGTAATGTGTAAGGGTTAACCAAAAGGCCTGGCACCTAAGTTAAGGATCACATGCTTCTTTATACTTTTGTAATGTAAAAAAGAATCCAGGCACATTTGAACTGAAAATAGCGTTCACTATTTTACAGAAACACGGTAAAAAAGTTTATGTTTCAAGTTGCTACCACGTGAATTTCAATTGCAGGCTCTGGGGTAGCTGAGCAGCTGCTAATGGTTTCAGACTGCCACAAAGATTTCAGTATGCATCAACTTGAAAATCAGGAATAAGTCAATTTCACAGCACAGTGGAGGCACATTTAAACAATCGCCCTGTGCGCAACGTTCATAAACACACAAGTTCTGTGTCACAGAAGGCTAAAATATGTTTACAGACAAAGATACTGACTGCATAAGCTTTGAAGCGACCCTCTGAGCACCAACACTAGATACTTAACAGTCCTACAACCTGAAAAAACTTACGTCACAACTTACAGTATTGTGCAGGCTACAGTCAAAGAAGGAAGAATTTGAAAAATAAGGGCCCGATCCTGCCTCAACGGAAGTCAATGGCCAAAAAACCCATTAGCTTCAATGGGGCAGAATGATGCTGCTACATTTATTTAAGCCAGATGATTAAGAGGGTGTTAAAAAAATGTAAAATGTGACTACTATGAAAATGATGATCTAAAAGTTCCTAGCAAAATAACCCACTGGCTTACAATATCTGTTATCAATGTGTTCGAACAGCAAAGCATGAATTCCGCTAAACTGTCAAATTAGTTAACATTTACTGAATGTTGCAGTATCTTGGGCTCAGAGAAGCTCCCTTATAACAAAGAGTAAAAAATTAAGCACCTACTAACAAATAACTGGAGAGGGCTTCCCAATTTGCAACAGCAAATAGATGTTACTTACTGTAATTGGAGGATTCTCTGCACCTTGAGGTCTTTAAACCACGATTTGAGGACTTCAATAACTCAGGCATAGGTTAGGGGTTTGTTATAGGAGTGGGTGGGTGAGATTCTGTGGCCTGCGCTGTGCAGGAGGTCAGACTAGATGATCATAATGGTCCCTTCTGACCTTAAAGTCTATGAGTTCTTCGAGATGGTCCCTATCTGTATTGCACACATGGGTATGCACCAGAGGCCAGAAGTTCTTTGAAGCAGTGTCCGTTGACCCAAACATGCACAGTAACTCTCCTTGTGCTCCTAATCAAGCGGGTAAAAGGCAGTGCGAGTCGACACCTCTCCATTTCCTCCTCTTATTGCAATCCAACTGGATCCAAAGCAGAGGGGATGGAGGGCAAGTAGTGGAAGACAGATAGGGACCATGCATCTCCAAGAACCTCCAGTTACAGTAACCTCCATTTCTTCTTCAAGTGATGGTCCCGACATGTATTCCACACACAGGTGACTGTCAAGCAGGGTTGGCTGGAGGAAGGTGCAAGGAAACTGGTAGCAGAGATGTTTGTAGTACTGCCGTTCCTACGGCTGCATCTGCCATTGCTGCTTGAGTCAGAGCATAGTGTGATGTGAAAGTATGGCTGCAATTCCAAGCTGCCACTCTGCAGATATGCTGCAGCGGACTGCCCAACAAGGATGCTGTGCAGACAGGTTGTGCTGTATGGAGCAAGCTATGATATGCCCAGGAGAGGGAAGCTTTGCTATTTTGTAGCATTCAAAGATGCATCCCGAAACCCATTTAGAAATCCTCTGTGAGGATATGGCTTGTCCCCATGACCTTTCTGCCAAGGCAACAGAGAGTCTCAGATTTTCTAACAGGTTTGGTTTGCAGCATGTGGAATGTCAGGGTGCACCTGATGTCAAGGGAATGAAGTCTCTTCTCCTTGGAAGAAGTGTGGGGTTTTGGGCAGGAAACATAAGTATTTGACTGATGTGCAGCTCAGACACAACCTTGGGGAGGAATTTGGGATGTAACCAAAGGGAAACCACCTCCTTGCGCAATACTGTATAAGGAAAGGTCCACCATCATGGCTCCCAGTTTACTGACCCTTCTTGTCAAAGTAATGGCTACTAAGATGGCTTCATGGACAGATAAGTCATGGCACATGTCACCAGAGGTTCGAAGGGTGGGCCTGTGAGTGTTGAAAGGATACGGTTAAGGTACCATTGAGGCGCAGGTTTAATGTCAGGTGAGAAGATCTTGATCAAGACCTTCATAAATCAAACTGTGGTCAGGTGTGTGAACATAGACCATCCTTGCACCAGGGGGAGGAAAGCATTAACTGATGGTAGGTGTACTCACAGTGAACTGAGGGCTTTAAAAAGAGAAGACAGTCTAGGATAACTGGAATGCCTATAGCATCAAGTGGATGCTGGTGGTGATGTGCCCAGGCCAAAAATTGCTGCCATTTAGCCAGCTAGCAGAGCCTAGTAGAATCCTTCCTGCTTTGGGTCAGGATTTCCTGAACAGGGAAGTCTTGGATAGTATTTTGGCCCTCCTTTGGGAAGCCCGAAGAATGGAGCCACGAATCCCTTTGCATGACCAGTCCTGTGGCCAAAGATCTGGATGCTATACCTGCAGCATTTACCGCAGCCTGGGAAGCCACCTTCGCTACCAACCTCCACTTACCCAGAGAAGACTGGGACTGGGCTTGGTATTCCATGGGGACTATCTTTAAATTCTGTGAGCCTGGTATGGGTGTTAAAATCATATTTGGCTAACAAAGCTTGGTAATTAGCTAAACAAAATTGGAGGCCTGCAGAGGAGAAAACCTTCCTACCCAGGAAGTCCAGTCTCTTTGACCCTTTATCTGCCAGAATAGATTTTTTGTTAGTTGGCTGAGCTCTCTCCGTAGCTACCTGTACCACCAAAGAATTAGCAGCAGGATAGGAAAATGTGAAATCAGCACCCTTTGGCCGATTTTTTGGCGTAGGGGCACAAATTGCAGGTATGTGCCAGACTGCTCTGGCCAGTTCTAATATGGCCTCATTGATTGGAACGGCTACCCTGGTCGGTTCCTGTGGTTGCAAACATGTCCAGGAGCCGATGTTAAGGGTCCCTGGACCTCGTCTAGCAGGATTTGGAGATCATTAGTGATCCTTTACGAGAACTCGTGATGTTGCTGATGGTTATCCAGCGGAGAGGGCAATGAAGGGGTGATGGCCTCCTCCAGGGAAAATGAGGAGGCCCCCATCAGAACCGGTTCTGGTTCTTCCTCCTCATACACTGAGGGAGCCGGCTGATGGGAGGTGGAGAAGTGGAATGACTCCTAAGAGGTGACTGGGGCACCTGCCATAGAGGTCCCAAGGGCCTCAAATGCCTTGGCCCCTATGGGAATCGATATCGGGGTCCATAACTGGAGGGATAATAATGCCTCAGCTGCATCAGGGTTCCTGTACCCTCACAGAGATACTGGTGCAGCTATATCATCTGACTTCTCTGATTCCAAGGATGGTTCTGTTGGTAGCAGTGGTATCATCAGTACTGAGGTGCTCCTGCCCGATGGAGATGGTACCTCTCTTGAGACAATGGTAACAGTTCCTCCTCTGGGGTAAGGATATCTGTCAGGCAGGCAGGGCCCGAAAGGAGTGGAGATTGTGGGCAGGGGAGGAAGATATCCTTCAGTGTTAAAAAAGGTCTCCATACGGCCCAGAGTCTGAGGAGTTCCAATAGAGACACCTGAAGGACCTATTACATCTGATGCAGCAGATGGTCTTTGGATAGACAAGGTGGTAGCAACGATGAATCTGGACTTGCATTCATTGACGGGACTGGCAAGTGACTATCTTTCTACCCCCGATACCGCTGTCACTGCCAGATTGCTCTTTTTCTGCACCTTACTCTCCAACCTGGGGGTTGAGCTGGTTCCGTGGGTTCCATATGCGACGCCTCACCCGACCTGGACCAGTTCAGGGAGGAACACACATTTTTTCTGGACAGTCTGCTGCAGGGATCTGTCCTTATGCCCATGCAAGTGTCTCTTACTCTCATGGGGAGCCCTGTGTGACGAGTCCTTGGGCTTCCATGTTAAGGGCTCTGCTCCAAGGGTCATGTTTGGAGGGGCTTTGCTCGTTGGTAAGGCTGATGTATAGCGGGGGCTCCTGGGCCCAGTTCGGAGTGGGGGCCTCATAACCTCTTCCATCAAGAAGATTTTCAGTCAGAGCTCATGGGGCTCTAATGCCGAGTAGGAAGGATTTACAGATACTGCACTTCGCAGAAACGTGCATCACCCAGACAGTGCAGGCACCAGTGATACTCGTCGCTGATGGAGAAGGAGCGAGGGCAGGAGACGCAGTTCTTGAATCCATGGACCCTGCACCTAGTCCCGTAACTAGGGAGGGGTGGCGGGGGAGTATTTTATTCTATACTAGAGTTTCTAAGCTAAGAGATAAACTATTTATAAATTTTTACAGGTTCTGAAACAGCAAAGGAGGACACGATTCTGACTCAGGCCATGTAGTGGTAAGAAGGAACTGGAGAGGCACTGACCTGCATTGCCTTTTATACCCTCGGTCAGGAGCACAAGAGGAGTTACTGCACGTGTGTGGGTCAACGGACACTGCTTTGAAGAAATTCCAGACTTGGGTGCATGGTGTGCATACATACCCATATGTGGAATACACATCGGGACCATCATTCGAAGAACTATGGGTTTATCTATCTTAGAAAACTTGTGCCAGTGAAACTAAATCTAAGAGCCATTTAATTACACCAGGGGAAACCCCTAATTGTTAGATGTATGTAAACTGGTTTAAATCTCATTTATACCAGTTTATTTTATTTTAGTAATTAGTGGACTAAGCTAAACTGGTTTAAGCGCATCTGCATTTAGGGCTTGCAATGATGCAGCCGGAACAATTTAAAAGTGGAATTTAAAATCGATTAAGTTTGAACTATGGATAGAAGAAACAAGTTCATGCGGGGGCAGAATTTGGTACTAAAAAGGTTAAGATCGCTACTGCTGGTGAATATATTATTTAGACTGAATTCGTTTGGGCAAAGTAGTTCAGATTTTATGTAAACTCAGCCATTATGGTTACATAACTGTCTTCCCCAACAAATATCTGGCACACTGCCTCTGATAATGCATACGCCACATCATACCTTCCACAATCTCTCTCTTGTAATCACTATCATTGTCACTGTCAGTTGGCCGGTAATAGATATAAAATCCTTGGATGGGAGTATTGTTGTTGCTTGAAGTAATATACTGGAAAAGAGAATAAAAATAGTACAATAAAGGATAAATCTATTTAAAATTAAAATATTTGATTATGTTTCAACAACGTCATGACAGAAATAAATTTACTTCATTCAGGAAGAGACCAGAAGTATTTTCAAGAAAGAGTGGTCTTAAGTAAGATAGAAGAAATAGAAGAAACCACTATAGCTCAGATGATGTAACAGTTTCCATTCTAATCCCCTGCTATCAGTCACCAGTTGCTGTCTGTAACTTCCATTTTAGCGGAGAATTTTTGCATGCTGGTCTCTGCACAAAGGTCAATTTCTTAGAGTCTTTGGGCTGGTCTACACTGGGGCAGGGGGGGATCGATCTAAGATACGCAACTTCAGCTACGTGAATAGCGTAGGTGAAGTCGAAGTATCTTAGATCGATTTACTTTGGGTCCTCACGGCGCGGGATCGACGGCTGCGGCTTCCCCCGTCGACTCCGCTACCGCCTCTCGCTCTGGTGGAGTCAACGGGGAGCACGTTCGGGGAATCGATTTATCGCATCTAGACAAAAATTGATCCCCAATAGATCGATTACTACCCGCCGATCCGGGTAGTAATCGACCCGATCCGGCGGGTAGTGAAGACTTGCCCTTTGACCTAGTAGTTCACAAGGAGAACGAAAAATACACACCCTTCCCATTGGGAGAAAAAAAAAAAAATAATCTTGCAATCTTTTTCTGATCAGCCCTACAGCTGAAACAACGGTGGTTTGAAAGTTGAAAACAGGCCTCAGTGTAAGTCAGCACCTTTCAGTGCTTAAGAACAGAGGCGCTGACTTTCTGATCTCCCGGGGGTTGTTCGACCACCACCCCCCGCCTCTTCCTGCTCTGCCCCCACTCCACCTCTTCCTGCCCCATTCTGCCCCCTCCCCCAAGCGCATCCTGCTCTCGCTCTGCCTCTTCCTGCCCACGCTCCTCCCCCTCATCCCAGTGCCTCCTGCCCGCTGCTGAACAGCTGATCCTTGGCAGGCGGAGGTGCTGGGGGGCAGGAGCTGATTGGGGGGGACAGCCGGTGGGCAGGAGGCACTGGGGGAGGGGGAGGTGATCAGTGGGGCCCGCCAGCGGGTGCTGAGAACCCTCTAGTTTTTTTTCCCTGTGAGTGCTCCAGCCCCGGAACACCCATGGAGTCGGCACCTATACTTAAGAAAATTGTATTTGATTTGACAGAGCAATAAGCCTTTCAAAATCAAACTGAGTGCACAGATATATATATTTTTTTAATCAGGTTTCATGGTGTGAATTGAAGGGTCTACTCTGCATGTATATGGAGCTAAATTAACTGCACTGGGAAAAATCTAGTCAGACACAGTGCAGTGAATGCAGACATGTGACTGGGGAAAGCCCTGTTGAAGGGTTGAGGACGGACTCCTGCAGTTCTGAAGAGCCCAGAAGGGGTCCATAGCAGGGAGCTCTGGACACCTTCCTGTATCTCTTTTTCAAAATGGGACTTACTCTCATTTGAAGTTTTTATTTTTAAGTCAAAGATATACTGGACCATTATGACCAAGAAAAGAAAAGAAAAGAAAAGAAAAACAATTACAAGAATTATATAATTTCAGACATCGTATGTAGTCGTGCAGCTGATGACTGCTGTGAGGCACAGGGGACAGAGTTAAGGTTGTCCACGCAACTTTAACTTGGGTTAAATTGACTGGCTTGGGCTACACTTAAAACTGGCATCAGCATAGCTACGTCAATCAGAAGTGTGAAAAAACCCACGTGCAACCAGCATGGCTATGGTGACAAAATCCCCAGTGCAGATGCAGCTATTGCAACAAAAGAGTGCTTCTGTCAACACAGCTAATGTTGTTCCTATACCAGCAGAAAAACTCCTTCTGTCGTGTAGGTTGCATCTACACTAGGAGGCTATGCCAGCTTGGCTATGCTGACGTGCATATACTGGCACTGACCCTGTAGTGCAGACACAGTTTCCTAACCTTTGAGTTCAAACTTAACATTCTGCTAATAGAGAATTCTGTAAAAATACTCTTATGTAGTCCTCAGACATTTTAGACTAAGCTTCTTCAGTTTATTACTGATATTTTCCTCTTTCAAGGTTGAATTGTTCCGGCAAATTGTAGAACTGGGAATTCTGTGGAGTTTAGAAACTACCCTCATGGTGTACCATGGTTGCATACATCAGTGTACAAAAGCAAAAAACTAATGATACGGTGGATTTCAATAAGGACTTCAAAATATTTGTTTATGAAAGACGGAGTTACAGAGGAAAGGAGGGGAACGTTTTTGCAATATGGAATGTTTATTGGATACACTTCCTCTTCAGATGTAGCCTACTGAAAATTCTCAACAGGGAATAGGATTTTTAGGCGTGGTTAAGACTTTTTAGAGTGTGCATAATACAACAGTGGATTCTTTTCAAGGACTCATATAAACTAAAACAGGATCTATTATCAAATAACACTTCTGAGCTGTTTGGAGGAGTTAAAGTTGCTATTAATCAACAGTCACTACAAGACAGTATTAGAAGAACAGCGACAACTCAGGTTTCTAGATTTTAAATCTTACAATATAGGAAAAAATGAGTAGATTGATATGGTTCATGGGATGGAGCCAACCATGAATCTCTTAAGAATACCACTCAGTACTGAGGAAAACAACTACATTGCTAGCTTGAGTGTGTTGTTCTTGATCCTTCACTTTTAAAGATTTCTAACCACCAAATCAGTAAGAATTAGTCTATAGAAGGGGAAAAGAACAGAAATAAAGTGTACTCACAGTCCATTTTAACATGATCTGAGTGTCGCTGACTGCCTCAGTGTAGGCAATGTGAGGTCCTGTGATCGGGCGGTTGGAAAAACGGTTGGTAAAGCCAGCGACTTGATATGGCCGAGATGGTGAGCTTCGTGGACTATCCCCGTAATTGTTAACGGCAATCACACGGAATTTGTATGTTGCTCCTTTCAAAGGCAAAAGATAAAATTAGGGGGCAAGATAAAAATACCCAAGCACTAGAAAAAGGGCTCAAATGATTAAAAAAAATCTGAGATAAGACCCTGTCATAGTGGAATTAGTTCTAAATTGATTTCTTGGGATTCAAAAAGAAAATTACTTGCTATCAATGATGTCTCTCTAGTGGTTTTAGATGCTTAACTGTGACAGAACCTGCTCTCATGCAGTGGTAAAAAGCTAGTCATATAATTGGGCTGGAAAGAAATTTTCACCCATGAGAAAGGCAAGGAAATGCTATTTTCTCCCTCCTAAAGCAGTGATGTCCAATTAAGATTATGGGAGTATATCCCACAAGACCAGTTGTGTGCATTTCTAGAGGTCATGGACAATGGTCCTTCTTTGTTTATTTCTGAAGTTCCCCTGAACTTCTGTCTCATCAAAATAATTGGCTGATGTTAGTATATTTGTTCTCTTGTTTCCCGGCCCAATAGTACTAACCACTGAAAAACAAATGGAATGGCTGCAGAGAAGCACATAGCAATCATAACCTAGATTTAGTATTTACCAGAAATGACAATTAAGTAGGGAGAGGTTGAAAGAAAATGTACACAAACAAACAAACACCAATAAAAATTGAAGGGGGGGCCGGGTTGGGGGGCGGGGACTGTTTCCTTCTTAGAGAGCTAAAAGCCAACTTCAATTAAAGAAACAAATTCCTAACCTGAGAGACAAACTACAGATAAAATGGGCCTTTTTAATCGTGTTTAGTATTCTTAATGAGTCTGTAATTATTTTATCTGGTGAAGGGCATGACCAGAAATAAATAAGAAATACTTCTCCTCACAAGAAAGTGATCATCTAAAAGAAAAAGGATTTGGAACTAAAAATCCTAAAGGCAGTGAAAGAGTTTTAATACCTGGCTCTAAGTTGCGAACTTCCACTGACAGGTTAGAAGGAGAGATGCTATTGGCTGCAATTAGCCAATCGCTGTTTCGGCTCATGCGCTTGTACTCGACTTTAAAGGCAGTGATGGGAGAGCCACCATTTGCACGTGGGATCCATGTGACATAGACAGAGGTCTCTGAAGCTGTTGAGATAGCAGGGCGATCTGGAGCCTCTGGAACTGAAATGGGAAATTAAGGAATACGTACATAGGAGTTAGATGAGAAACATGGAACTCCGTTCTCTACAGAGCACACCTATGATTAGTTTAATCAATTAAGTTAGACCAAATGTTTCAGACATGGAGATTCTTAAGTCTTCCTCCCACAGGCATTCCAGTATATAAAATGAGAGGTACTTTTATAAGTTTTCCTTTTATCCTTCAGAGTTGGGAAGAGCCCTAGTACTAAAGTCTTAAACTGTGTATGAAAACTTAGTTGTGGATGTGAACACTGCCATTTCTAACACCAGTGACTGCGCTGCATCAGACCAATGCAACTAAATTACGGGAGCACAAAAGTGTTCTTAAATAACCAGAAAATAGGGGAGCTACATTCTTTACGCAACAGAATTGAAAGAGACATGCTAATACACTAAATCCTACCTCTTCCGTGGTACTACAACAAAGGGAGCACATACAAAAGCAGCAGGTTGGTTTGGTGAGAATAAAAAATTTGAACTGAAATTCCCAGAACCATGAAAAAAACCTGATCCATAAATACTACTAAGCACTGAATTGCTTAAGCATAATTTAGAAGAAATAAGAGCAAACCAAGCATGTAACAAATGATCTCAATACTTACTGAACTCACTGGAAGTTACAGACAGCAGTGGGAACAGAGAAAATGGAAAGAGGTGGTGTTAGCAATCTGGTTATAAGATGTCTCATCAGTCAGAATGGTTAAGTCTTCACTGCACTGGTTTATACACATTGTTAAACCACAAGTGCCATAGAGGGAGGAAGGTATTTAATAAGGAACAGAAAGGCAATAGGTTATCTGGCACTAACTGGATTTTAAACTCTTAAACTCATTTTCAGTCTATTTGGGTAACAATTTCAAAAGTGCTGAAGGGAGTTAGGAGGCTAAATCCCATTTACAAAACTGACATATGCACTTAGGAGCCTCAGTCACTTTTGAAAATTGGACGTGGGTGCCTTTGAAAATTTTACCTTTTGTGCTCATGTTATTTACCTTCACTTTGACAATGATCTCTGCAAACAAGCCTTAGTGTACTGCAGGAAGACTGACACATATTTAGCAGTAAGATATTTAAAGGGACATTTCCAACTTAAAAATTGCACCTGTTTGAAAATGAATTACTTACTCTTACAATATCCAATTTGACTATCAGTGATAAACTACAGAAAATACACTGACTTTGTGCATCTGATAGCACTTTGTGTATTGTCACCTTCAGTTTCCCCTGTATAATTTGTTTCTCCTGTTCTTGTGGGTCTTTCACAAAGTCAGAGAGGAGAGAAGACCACAAAATAAGAAAAAGTCCCTGTAAATTATCAAAATTGGCAGTGAGATTAGGGGTCAAGTGTGGCAAATTACTTAACTCATTTTTAGAAACTGACTACATTTCAAGGTAAGTGTCCCTTTAAATATCAAATTCACTGGATGCGAAATCCATTTGATGACCTCTCCGTGTATAAACTACACTCTTATGTAAGATAGGCACTGCATTTTGAGGATTCATAAATAATTATTGCAAGTCACAATAAATGACTGGATGAATCAAAGTGGCTACTTAATACACTGCCTCACTGACTGGGATGAACCTTTTAGTTAACACTCTCAAAAGCATGAACAATCTGATCCTTGCATGCAAGCATAGAAAATCTGGTAGTTTGAAGTCACTTATATCTAAGCCTTGCTAACAAATCATTCACAAGAGAAAAAGAGACCTGCAACAGAAAGACAGACCTAAGGAATAAACAGGGAATAAAAATGGACACACGACACAGAAGTACAATTATAAGCACTTGAGAAATTAGCTTAAATGCACCTCATTTTATATTGCAACATCTAACATGTGAATTGGAGACAATCCATTCACCTACCTCCACTGTGTCGAGACAGGTCTGGAAGGACCACCCCAAAGTTATTTGACCCTTCCTGAATGACGGGATGTTTAGGAATGCCAAGTGGGGGAGATGGGGCCTGAGTGTTTTTTGAGGATGATGTTCTTTCTAAAAAAAAGTTTGAGATATGACAAATAACTCAGTGACCGGAGAAGACATTGCCGGAAAAAGATCTGTTCACTGGATCCTTACAGTATGTCCCCTCCCATTGCTTTTACACAAGATTGCACCAGAGTTAAAGTTGCTGTTGGCACTAAACCTGGCTCCAATTCCCAGCCAGGCTAGCTGTGCACTAGGGAGTTAGTTCCTCAGGGGCTGAAGGAGAAGACAATTCTCCATGTCAATCGGCAGACTCACTGTACAAGTCTCAGGCTGGAGTAACTACCATAATAACTGCACATTTATACAGCATGAGAGGCACTCGCCCCACCCTAGATTTCTGCTGTGAGTTCAACACCTGTTACATTGGCTTCCCCCAAATCATACCCCTCAGTACATTTGGAACCACCAACATTGGTAAAGGAGTCATGTTGAATGTACTCTAGCAACAATAGTAATAGGTCTAACGAAGCCCCAAAACTGGCAATTAAAAACTGATACCAGTGTTCATAGCATATGGCTGCCTCCTCCTGGAAATAAATCACTAGCATGTCTAATCATTTTTAATACAGCTGGTTCTTGTATTATATGACCAATTGTTTAATTCTTTGCATTAGGAACATTTTAAGCAGAGTGGATAATATAGGGTAATTCAAACATTTAATGGTCAGTTTAAACGTGAATTCAAAAATCACTTAAGTTGGAAATGAGAACTGGGTTAGTGTTCTCAATACAGCATGCACTACAAAACTAGTACAACAATGTGCACCGGAAGTTTCTGCACAGGAAAGGCCAAGGCCAAGGCCTTTTTACCCAGGGGTTTTACAGGTCAGGACTGAAGCAGTTTTATTAATTTGGGTGAGGACACTCAGAATGGAAGGACCAGTGAGGATTCAACAACTTTAAGTGTTATGTGGAAAAGGCTGACCAGAGCCTGGCTGCCTTAGGACTTGTACACACTACCACTTATGTTGGTATAAGTTATGTTGCTCAGGGGTGTGAATAAGCCACCCCCAGAGCAACGTAAATTACACTGACCTAAACACCTGTGTGGACAGCGTTGTGTTGGCAGGAGAGCGTCTCCTGCTGACATAGCTACTGCCGCTCACTGAGGTGACAATGGGAAAGCTCTCTCCCAGCGGCAGTGTCTTCACCAGATGCGCTACAGCAATGCAACTACATTGGCAAAGCTGCGCCGCTGTAGCACTTCCAGTGTAGATTAGTCCTAAGAGTCCATATATAGTGCAGTTGCCTTTGTAGTTTGTTTCGTGAATTGAGACGCAAATAATCACCACAAACAGCATGACAATTGAGAGTCTGCGGTCTTTTACTAACAAGAATCCTCTCAGCATACCGCTATGGTAATACACCATCAGAATTTGACTTACAGCTATGCTGGACCCCATTAACCAACAGCCTTAGTTGTGATAGGCACTTCCTTTGATACTACATTAAACCACTGTTTCCACAAATAGCTTTATAGACAAGCCACAGCCAACAGGAATGTTTTGGCGATAACTTTGCATATAGGAAACACTGCACCTACCTTTGCTGGTGCGAAATGTAAGCATGGCAGGCTGGCCTTCACCAGCAGCACTCCTCGCTACCATCAGAACTTCATAGAGGCTGGAGGGCTCCAGTTCTGTGAGATGAAGCTCATTTTCACTTCCAGGAACACGAACTGTATGCCAGCTTCCCATGGCATTGACGCCATCATCCAGCTGTACAGGAGGGAATCACAAGGTGCTAAGAGCAAGACAAACCATGACTTCAACTTTAGATGTGGGAAAAGATCAATACTTCTCCAGCTGAGCTGGTCTTCTGGACATTTTATTGTATAAAAATGCCAAAATGTCTATTTATGTTCAATGAGTTTTACTTAGTGCCAGTGACAGGCCTGGAAATCCAAGGCTTTTATCCACACACAGCAGGTAAAGCACAAGCGGCAGCTCTCTGAGCTTCTACACCACGTTCCTGAAATAGATCTGAACCCTGACCTACAGGATCCCCCATATCAAGGTTTGAGAGAATTTAGTCTCCACATTAATTTGGCCCCTTGCCACTCAGCTGAGACAGCTAACAATGCTAATTAGTACATATTGCAACGGATATTTACTGCGAGTGTTTGTGCCCGAGAAACTAGAATGAGGACAAATGATTTCAAGCAGAATACCTAGCATTAGATGGTGGTGTGCCTCTCTGGATTAAAGCAGAACCCAAGATGGGAAAGGTGACAGTCAATTACCCTATCCTATCCCAGCCTTCCATGAATTTAAGCATCTTTACATGTTTATGAGTAACGAGAGAGAGAGAGGGGGGGGGGGTGTTTTATCTGCTTGGTTACCTCCAGAGGCTGGAAAACATCAGCAGGAAGATTGAAGATTTGTTTTACTAGTGTACATATTTCCCTTTTTACAATTTTTCAGGGTTTTAGTCTGTTTTACAGTGAATTCCCCAGTTCCATTAGGTAAAGGAAAGATTTTTCTTAATATTTGACCTTCTGAGAAAAGTATTATCCCAAATCCCAAAGGAAAAGGCAGAGATTCTATCAAAAATAAACTACTAAACAACTTAAGACTTTAATAAAAACATGGAAGGCAGCTCTAAATGCTATGGATTACTAAAGTTTATACTGACGGCCTTGATTCAAATTCTTTCTTCAAAAGAGACATTTCTTTCTAATCCTTTATAAAAAGAAATCTTGGAAGAAGAGGAAATCAATTAAATAATTTTTATGATAGAAGAGATAGGTGCTTTTAAAACCATGATAAACTGTCTACTAAAAATATATAAATAAAAAAGCATTTAATACAGAAAATATAATTGCTAGTGATGGACAAATTTGAAAGGGTCAGATAAGCACCAAAAGTTTTGAATACTTATCTGAACCTACTATCTTTGGTTCATAAATTAAATAGGCACTGTCATGAGATTTCCTGGATTTGGCTGGTCAAAAATATCATGCGGTATTTCTGCTTCAGGTTGGGACAAGACCAGGACGAACAAGGATTTAAACTTATAAAAATATGAACTGAGTAACTTAGCCCTTCAGAAAAAAAGTTTGATTTAAGATTTAGTCTTATGTGATGCTTAGTTCGAATTCTAATCAAAGAAGCTCGCTGCTTGCAAAAGTTCTGTTCAAACTACACAGTGCAAGTGAGATCGGAACCAGACATACCGACTTTAAATGCATTTTTTAAAATTACTAATGTTGTATGAATAATGCTCAACCAGAGTCCAATTCCACACATACAATAATGGTACGACAATGAAAATAAAAACTTGAGTTCTGTTGAGTAAGGCCCAGTTAAGCCCAAAAAAGCAGCAACTAATTTCAAATCATCCCTAAACAGACTGCCTGTGTCTCCACTGCAAAACTGTGGTTCAACTGTATTTTATCTTCTCTCTGGGCTGATACCATAGCTCTTGTTAACACCCATGCTGCTGTAACAATGATAGTTTTAGGCTTCTCAAGGAAGCCATCTGCTCTGGAGTTATGACTATCTCCTGCAAAGAAGCAGTACCTTGCGATATTTCACGAAGTAAGCATTGATGGGCAAGCCGCCATCCTTCCCAGAGCGCCACACCAGGTTATACATGTCTGGCTTGAGTGTCTGTGGAGGGCTGAGGATGATTGGGGCTTCAGGAGGCAAAGCCCCATTGGGTGTCTTTTCTGTAGCAACTGCATCAAGATGCAACTTTGTCGGAGACAAATTTGAGAACCCCACTTCTGTATCATAATCTCCATCACCTTCATCACTTTGGGCAACCTCCGTAGGAGTGACTTCTTCAGCTTTTGTACTAGATTCAAAAGGAACTGCAGAAGAAAAATTCTGGTTATATCTACAAGACAAAGCCTATTTGCTTCATGCACCGGAAACAATTAATGAACTACTGCCTTTCACTCCTAGATTCTACTGTATCTTCTATGCGGTAACAGAGCAGGGCAACATTTCATTGAATGTAAGCATTCTAAAGGTGTAGTACCTGGCAGATTGGCAGCAGTGGATGTGTTATAATTCATGTACCAGGTAACATTAGGTAGCAGCAATGTACTTATATGGAAAAGTAAATAACTACACTTCTACCAGCATATACAGAGTAATTTGAAGCGACACCAAGGCATTAAGCCATATCTGTACAATTACAATCTACTGTACAGTATGTACAAAATTACATTAAGGGCATTTTCTTAGCTCACTTTGTGAAGTTTTAGTTGTGAGTAATTTCTACTAACATTGAACGTTACAGAGCTGAAACCCAGCCAACTCATTTGAAAATATAGTGCTAAGAATGAGGTAAGCTTAAAGGCAGATCTAAAATGCTATTTGTGATATTAACATATTTCTGAAAGCCCTCTATGTGCCTCCTCCTGCCATCCCGCAGCTTTAACTGAAATGAGGTCAGTAGTACTGGAAAACATAACAGACAAAAATACTCTTAGGGAATCCTGGAACTGATACACAGCTTGTCAACATTCCAGGCAGCAATGGGCTGGCAGGTTGGACATCTGAGGTTAGCATCAAGACAGGCAACAAACTTCAATATTTAAAGTGAGAATACTGAGGGAAATGACGCAGCTACTGAGGTTGCACACTGAAATGCTAGACTGCCAGATGTTCTTAGTCCTGCCCGTTCTTTCATAGATCTGTGTAGGTTTCTGTTATGTGTTGGGGTCCAGAAAGTGGAGGGGAATAAGGGGAACTTAGTTTACAAAATAAACAGAAAATCCTTGGTAACGTAAAGCGTAAGCGGTGTTGGCCTGGCCACCTCAGATTGCATCAAACCTCCATTAAAATACCAACAAGCGTGGCTGCTATTTTTGGCCATTTCTTGGAAACGGAAGGGGAAGGGGAAGGGAAAGGGTTGGTTTTTTTTAAAACTGAAGCCCATGTTCTCAGCAAGCACTGGTTTATTTAGGAATGCTGCAGAGTTTGGGAATGGGAGTCAAAAGCAACACAAAGAGGAAGTCTTCAAGGCCAGACATCAGCTTGTTCAAGACAACAGAAGAAATGTCTGACAATATTCTCACCCTTAAAGTGTATCTACTATACCAGTGGTCCCCAATCTTTTTCGTCTAGTGGGCACCAGACGATGAGCCACGGAGGACAGTGGCGGTGGACGAGCATCCGTCGAAATGCCGCCGACAAGCGGCAATGTCAAATAGGCGTCGCCGCCGAAATGCCGCCAAGAAGCAGCGTCATCCAGAGGCATCGCTGCCGAAATGCCGCCAAAAATCAACGGCATTTCGGTGGCGCCGCCTTCGGATGACGCTGCTTCTTGGTGGCATTTTGGCAGATGCTTGTCTGCCGGCCAGTACGCGGGCACACTTAGACGCCCCGGCGGGCGCCATGGCACCCGCGGCACCGCGTTGAGGACCCCTGTAGTACACTAAATTAACCAGTAAGAAAGTGCTGCATGCTGCATATTAGTATCAAAACCCAACGTTTTGTTCGTCTGACGAGTTGGAACATGTACTTTCCTGTGATGGGTTAGCAAGGATTTCTGGATTTACACAATATGACTTAAACAACAAGAAGTCCGGTGGCACCTTAAAGACTAATAGATTTATTTGGGCATAAGTTTTCGTGGGTAAAAAACCCACTTCAGATGCAATATGACTTGGTGACTGCTGGAGCAGGGAATTGGACAGCAGTACGTGGGGAATTAGCTGTGGTTTAGGTTGGAGTGGGTAGACCTACTGGCATTATTGCTTTCACTAGTCCTGAAGACTAGTAGTTAACTATTGGCAAACAATTTGTATTTAACTTATGGACAGACACCACAGAACAGTAATGTTTATTAAGGCTGTTCAGATTTATGTGCCTACACCAGAGGATTTGTCAAGGTTTCTGTATCCTCTATTTCAGTATGTAATGTGGGGTACTTCCACTACCTCTCTAGTCAGATTAACTATTCGCCCTCAGCTTCCTAGTCACTGCACCCTTTGAAAAAATTCCTTAGCAATCCCACAAATAAGCTAGTGTTTAATGGAAGTTAGCAGGGAGATTTGTGGTCTGTGTTCTATAACATACCCAGCCTCCTACAACCAGCACTGCAAGACGGGAGTTACTACTCAAGACAGGTAACATTTTCCAAACCATCTAAATGACTTAGTGTCTTAAGTGCCACAGAGTTAGGTTCCTAAAATCACTCAGGTGCTTCTGAAAACTTTACCCAACATGTTCACTTGAACCTATTGTAGACTCAACTGACTGCAGAACAACATCGGTTTGATACTTCTGCTATTAGAACTGCTTTATTAAAGTCGTATGGCATATAAATATCTTTAGGCATTTAAGTTAATAGTCCTCTGAATCGTGATGGCTCTCAGGTACCCAGCTTCCAAACCCATTTAAAGGTTTACAGATCAAACCCAGTGTCTTTACTGTCACTTGAACACCAATCAGAAGTCAGTGCAACAAATTTGATATTTAACTTGTAGAACTCGATATGGCACCAGGATTTTTATTTCAATTCAGGTTGAGTTCTGAGAATTGTGTGTGATTTTGGTTTTATGAGGTCCATTAATGAAGCTAATGTGAGTTTTTAATATTAAAACTACATTGATAGATCATTTTCTCAGCAATTTTTTTTTTTTTTACCCTATTTCAGATGTATACATTTATTTCAAGGAAAAATATCTACTAAAGTCTAAATGGAAAAATTTAGGGAAAAAAGTCTCAGTTTATGGTATATATTTGATAGCATTTTGAGTGTCGTTAATTTTTATATAATCCCCCGTACAGTCAGTTTCTCCCTTGCTAAAAAGAATCTTCTACACATCAAGGTGGAAGTAGAAAAATAACTTTAAAAAAAGGATTTAAATATATTTCAGGACATATTTACCAGTGTTGTACCAGAAGCCAGAATATTTAAAAATTAGGCAATTAAAAAATAAAATTAATGTTGTTTTATGTGAATTATGCATTCAATATATTTTCTATCTTGATTTTTTGGAAAAAATTATTATTAGGTATAGAGTTTAACTTGCTTTCTGGCTCAGCACATTTTAATGAGGTTTTCTGTTTTCCCTAGGATGTGTTTTGACGATTGTACAGCAAGACTAAGGGTAAATTTTTCAAAACCACCTACAGGATTTAGGCTCTTCAGTCCCATTCTAAAAAGGCACTTAGAAGGCGAAACCCCATTGATTTTTTGAAAATGAACCTAAGCCTAAATCATTTGGGTGCTTTTAAAAAATTTTGCCCTTGTTTTCGTTAGGGTAACATTTAAAAATTATTTTAATACTTTTGTGATCTTGGTCATAACATAAAATTATAATAAAAATCAAGATTTCTTTTTATATTGTGCCTTCAGTTTAAGAACAATCTCTTTCTAGTAGCGACCTCTGAGAATAGTGAACACTCAGTATTTTCTTTGCAAGAGCAAGCCTTTTATATTGTCTATTTATTTTTACATTTCTATCTACCCACAGTTAAAGTCATGGTGGTGGTGTTTGTGTGTGCACACTACTGAGAACAGTTGAAGATTCATAGAATATCAGGATTGGAAGGGACCTCAGGAGGTCATCTAGTCCAACCCCCTGCTCAAAGCAGGACCAATCCCCAGACAGATTTTTGCCCCAGGTCCCTAAATGGCCCCCTCAAGGATTGAACTCACAACCCTGGGTTTAGCAGGCCAATGCTCAAACCACTGAGCTATCCCTCCCCCCACTTTACTTGACTCTGCAAACACTGTTTTTGCTGTGCACCAATTCCTTAGTGACTTTGGAAGCACTCCTCAAGCATAGTCTTTATGGCTGAACGCTGGGCTGCAACCACACAACACTTTAGCAAGTGATTCTAAACATACTTTAAAAAAAAAAAAGCCTGTAGAGATTTTAAAGTGAATTTAGTGCTTGCCAAAAGTCCCTCATTGGAGCAGACTGGAGAACTAAATCCTCCAATTCCAAAATGGGGCTTCCCCACATGGCCATCTCCCTTCCCAAAGACGTGCCACAATACTGACAGGTTTCAGAGCCACACTGGTACAAGCTTTAGCCTCAGATGAGACAGGCAAAAACTACTAGGTGAATATCTGCTCGCTAGGAACCTGGCCAACTCATTTCAATAGGTCATGAAATAGCCACTTAATTTCAAATTCAGATTTTGATAAACTGACCCTTTTGACACTAAAAAGATGTTTCACCCCATAAGGCACATGCTCGATTACTGAAAAGATACATAAAAGAAAAGGAACATAAGAAAGGCTCATGGCAACTCCGATGTTAGCTTACCAACTGTAAGAAATGCTTCTGACAGTGCTGAGCCATGTTTATTTGTTGCTTCACAAGAGTATTTCCCAGCATGCTCTGGAGTAACTGCCTGAATGTATAGGGAGCTTGATCCCGCTCGAGACATGGTGAAGTAGATGGGTTCTAAAATCATGCTGCCTCTTTTTGTTTGTGGAGATTTTCGTGGTTTTGAATGTAGGACCTGAGAAGGGTGGCTGGTAATAAGTCCATGGCTGTTGTACCAACGGATTACAGGAATAGGTAGTCCAGTGGCATTGCATGACAATGTAACATCACCTCCATCTACCACATTGGCACTGGCTGGTGAAGAAACTATAACTGGCTTGGAACCTTTGCCTGTTTAAAAAAACAATTCATACATAAAATTAATTCACTGTACTATGGAATCTATTGTCTAATGCACAGATGAGCTATTAATATGGTACAAAAATGAACACATTCAAATATTGGTCATTTACACAGTTCTTTAGTTTTCTGGTTGCTAGTAATTCCCCAATTCACTGCCTTACTGAATGAGGGACTGAAAACCGTTAACACGATTGAAACTTTTGTTAGGAGAAGGCAGATGCAATATTAACCTTCAATCTGCACTTGGGGTGTACAAGAACAAAAATCTCAAACCTTAAGTCTGGAATTCGTCAGTTAGACAAATTCCAATAGAATCTGAAACCATTCAACTCAGACGATTTAGGACAATGGAATCAATGATCAGACTCAGAATAGGTTTAGTTACACTTGGATTTAACCCTGAAATTTAGGTTTAAAAGTTTGAGAATCAATACAACTGAGCCACCAAATACTTCCAGCTCTCCAAATATTCCTCCTATCAAAACATGGCTAAAATTTCATAAAAGCCAACACTGTCTAGGAGAGAAACATACAAAACTATATCTGAGGCAAGATTTTTTTGGGGCCTTCTTTTAAATTCTGGATCCTTGAAATAAAGGAGCTGGGTTATATCTCCCACTCCTCCATGAAATACATCAAGTAGTGATGGATAAATCGTACAATTTGCTGCTTACTGTGGTCAGAAATGGACGCAGTCGATACATAAACCAAATCTTTTGGAAATAAAACTAATATGTATCAGAAAAAGCAAAGGTTTTAGTTTAAGTTCTTGGATAGTTAAAAATGTTCCTATACCTGTCTGGATTTGAAGTCTCCCAGTGGATTGCATAAAGCCAATCCCATTGTTTGCCACACACTGGTACAACCCAGAATCCTCCTTGGTGATGCCACTGATTCTCAACCTGTTTCCTGTGACCAGATGTCGTGGAGAGAGATGGATGGGAGCTGCATTATGGAACCAGGTAAGATTAGGAGCAGGGTTTCCATGAATGTCACATGTGAAATGTATAGTTGCACCCACAGCCACTGTTTGATCCTGCAGTCCTTTAGAAATTGAGGCAGATTCTATAAAACAAACAAATAGAATATGAAACCCTGCAGGCTGCTCTTTCAGGAATCACGCAGAAACTAATTACTGCAAATGACCACACATTTAACAACAATATGAAATCGTGCAAACTTATCACACATATGGAGGCCAATTTTAGTCATGTCTTAAGCTCAGTGAAAGATGAATACTTGCTTCTAAGGCATTTGCTCAACACTCCTTATTTTAATGTTTTTTTTCCTTCAGTGCAGAAAAGTTATGCTTACGCTACAAAAGTAAAGGATTCCTTTAATGGAAAACTTTTTCTGACAAAACTATTTTCTGTCTCAGCATCTCTACTTTATGAAACAAACTTTTTTTTTTTTTTAAAAATCATTCAGACTGTTTGGCCAGAATATACACATATCTAAGCCCTAACATATTTACCACTGATCAGGGGTAAAGCCCCCATTGACATAAATGGGAGCAGACAGGCAATCACTGTGTGGTTTTGAAAATCCCACACAGAACTAGCACGAAGAAACAAACGTTCATATTTATTTACAGATTAATGTCTATGACAAACAGCCAGAACACTTGCAGCCAGAGGTACACTGTTCATTAACCACACAAGCAAACCCAGACTGTAGCTTTTTGCTAGAATTCTATTTCACTCAAGAGGTATAGAAAAGCGTGTCCTTGCAACAAAGCCCGATGCCAACTCTGTCCACATATCTATTCAAGTGACATCATCATAGGACCTAATCACATCAGCCACATCATCAGGGGCTCGTTCACTTGCACATCTACCAATGTGATATATGCCATCATGTGCCAGCAATGCCCTTCTGCCATGTACATTGGCCAAACCGGACAGTCTCTACGCAAAAGAATAAATGGACACAAATCTGACATCAGGAATCATAACATTCAAAAACCAGTAGGAGAACACTTCAACCTCTCCGGTCACTCAGTAACAGACTTAAAGGTGGCAATTTTGCAACAGAAAAGCTTCAAAAACAGACTCCAACGAGAAACTGCTGAACCTGAATTAATATGCAAACTAGACACAATCAATTTAGGCTTGAATAGAGACTGGGAATGGCTGAGCCATTACACACATTGAACCTATTTCCCCATGTTAAGTATCCTCACACCTTCTTGTCAAACTGTCTGAAATGGACTATCTTGATTATCACTACAAAAGTTTTTTCTCGTAATTAATTAGACTCTCAGAGTTGGTAGGGCAACTCCCACCTTTTCATGTTCTCTGTATATGTACATAGATCTCCTTACTATATGTTCCAGTCTATGCATCCGATGAAGTGGGAGTTTGTTAGTCTCTAAGGTGCCACAAATACTCCTAATTTTCAAGAGATGAGTGTTAGAATCATCCTTAGCTACTTTCTATTTTAGGTAATAGTAAGAACGTTGGGGATGAAAAAGATGAAAGGGTGATTCCTTCAATATGATTTAAGGATGCTGCACAATTGAATCTATCTTAAGTTATGCAGTGCCCAGAAAGAATTGCTACAAAAGAAAAGTGGAATGCAATGAAATACAGAGGCACAGCAGAAGCCAGCTACATACTGATTGGGGGGAGGGGGGAGGAACATTTTAATATGCTCACCCCTTCCATCTAACTTTTTGTTTAGTTACGACCATGAACGAGGAAAGGAGAAACATCCTATTGTGGCACGTGATTCATCCAGTACTAGGAGGTGTGTATGGCATTTTTGCAGACAAACAAGATTACTAGTTTTGTCCTGAGGAGTTTACAATCCAAAATAGATTAACACAATGGAGGAGGACAGAGGATTTAGAGAGAGGATAATGAGTCATAAAGGATACAAGCAGGGAGAGATCATGATATAATAATTAAGTACATATCTTAACTCTTTGATGATGTAAAAGTACAACAGCCCTTGTCTAGGTTGAAAGAGCATGAGGGAACTTAGAGTCAAGAGCTACTATACAACAAAAACAGCAATGGTCTTCAACATAAAACTTGCAAAAATAAATAAATAAATAAAAATTCAGTTCCTTCCTCTATTTCTTACCAAGAATAGTTACTGTGTAATTTATATATTTCACTACTGCAGATTGATTTGCCACCACACAGGAGTAGTTTCCAGCATCCAATGTATCAAGCCTGTCCGTCACAAGATGGGAGTGCAGTAGTCTCCACCTGCTTCCAGTCAGTGCATCCTGACCATCCTTAAACCAGTGGACATGAGATGCAGGCAACCCACTGACAACACACTCTAGAGTTAGGGGACTGTGCTGAGGTACCGCCAAAGCCTGAGAAACGGTGGGGTGAAGAATGTGAAAACCTTCTGCAGAAGTGCCTGGAAGTAGAGTAAAGGGATACATAAAAGATAAAACTCCTTAATGATCCAATTTTTAAATTGGATTATTAAATACTTTTTCCTCTAGCGGCTCCCTCTCCTTTCTATCAAAGCCCTGAGGTTCTGTGCGTTACTTACATTGCGGACAAATTTTCCTTATGGCTGAGTACAGCATGATGGGGCTCTCTTGAATTGGCACCCCCTCAAAATCAATTGGAGTGGTGGTTATTGGACATGGGGCATTCCCCTTCCAGCAGCTAAGTGCAAAGCCTTTTTGGCATTTGAGCCTACATCTCCCACACAGCAGTGCACACCCACCGTGCCGCTACTATCAACTCTGCGTTTTACTCTTGCAGGAGTTCATTACCCCTCCATCAATGTTCCCATCACTCCCATTTATGCTAATAAGAGAACGAACCATAAGTAACAATAAGTAACAATAAGTAACAACTCCTTTTGCAAAAAGAACAGAAAGTGAGCATTTTACCACAGATCACGGACTTGATAACTCATGTTAGACGAGAGCATGAAATTGATAATATAGGCGACTATTTCTATACAATGGAGTTACCATATACCATACTGATGGAATACATTAAAAAACACATGCAGACAGGAAAGACTTTGCAGACCCAGAATTTTTTAGACTACTAGATATTCATGCTAGGAATCTTTTTAGGTTGATTTTTTTCCTAAAGTCACAAAATCGTAGTCGGTTACAGCAGATGAAAAGTATTCTGCAGACATTTGCTAGCTAGATTACATACAGTAGAGGAAAAGAGTTTCACCCATCAGAATAGCGAGACATTAAGATCTAGCAGAGTTTATTAAAAATACTAATTTAAGGTGGATCAATTTAGTTTGAAGCTTTTATCCTTTAAAGCCACCCTCGTAGATATACTAAATACTCACGGCTGACTATGAGCTTATGTCCAGTGGGTTCTAATTTGAGATCATGAGTGACTGGGTTGTATGCTGCACATTTATAGGAGCCTTTATCCTCTAAAGAGACATTCAAAATCTGCAGATTTCCAGATGGAAGAATTAGGTAGTTATCTGAGGAAGGGAAAAAGGCTGGTTTAAAATTAGTTTCAAAGAAACTGTTAGATAAATTGACTAAAGAAATTTTTTAAACACCCTGTTCTATTAAGTGCATAGCTGTGAACTAAGAACTCTGCCGACAAAAATTCATTCCTGTAATGGATGTCTTTACTAAGATAGATGCATCTAAAATGAATTGCATAATGAGTTTTCAACTTTTTAGGATATCACTCAGTTCTGATTTCAACCAGTATTTTTGCGGCAGGTTATTTATATTAGTGTCACAAAATTTCTCACCTGTTGATTGTTCCAGCCATTTTCCCCGTACTCGAAAGCGAACTTGTGCTTTAGGGTTACTTTCTGGTACCTTACAGCCAATGAAGGCAGCACTTCCTTCTTCTGCTGTAACTATGTGTTTCACTGAAGTATCAAAATCATCAAGATCTGGAAGACAGCGTACAAAGGTAAGTGGGATTGTAGATTTTGGAGGAGGTGGGGTTAAAAAGTAATTACGGATTACAAATACGGCAGGTTTTGATCCAAATGAATATTGTTTTTGACAGCTTCTCTGAACTCCTCTGTAAAGAAGTGTGGCATTTTAAGTAGGGCTGTCAAGCAATTAAAAAAAATTAATCCCGATTAATCGTGCGATTAAAAAAATTAAGCGCGATTAATTGCACTGTTAAAGAATAATAGAATACCATTTATTTAAATATTTTTGGATGTTTTCTACATTTTCAAATATATTGATTTCAATTACCACACAGAATACATGTACAGTGTTCACTCTATATTATTTTTTATTGCAAATATTTGCACAGTAAAAAACAAAAGAAAGTATTTTTCAATTCACCTCATACAAATAATGTAGTGCAGGGGTTCTCAAACTGTGGGTCGGGACCCAAAGTGGGTCATGACCCCATTTTAATGGGGTCGCCAAGGCTGGTGTTGGTCCTGGGCCCAAGCAAGTCTAAAGCCCAAGCACCACTGCCCAGGGCTAAGGTTACATATCCCCTCCCCCCCAAGACAGAAGCCCTGGGGCTTCAGGTTTGGCCCCCCCCCACCCAGGGTGACAGAACTCGGGCGGCCTCAGTCTTCAGTCCCCCTCCCCCCCAGGGTCATGTAGTTATTTTTGTTGTCAGAAGGGAGTTACAGTACAATGAAGTTTCAGAACCGCTGATGTAGCGCAATCTCTTTATCCTGAAAGTTGAACTTACCAGTGTAGAATTATATACAAAAAAATTACTGCACTCAAAAACAAAACAATGTAAAACTTTAGAGCCTACAAGCCCACTCAGTCCTACTGCTTGTTCAGCCAATCACTCAGACAAACAAGTCTGTTTACAATCGCAGGAGATAATGCTGCCTGCGTCTCATTTACAATGTCACCTGAAAGTGAGAACAGGCACTGTCGTAGCCGGTGTCACAAGATATTTATGTGCCAGATGCACTAAAGATTCATATGTCCCTTCATGCTTCAAGCCCCATTCCAGAGGACATGCATCCATGCTGATGACGGGTTCTGCTCGATAACGATCCAAAGCAGTGCAGACCAACGCATATTAATTTTCATCATCTGAGTCAGACGCCACCAGCAGAAGGTTGATTTTCTTTTTTGGTGGTTCGGTTCTGTAGTTTCCACATCGGAGTGTTGCTCTTTTAAGACTTCTGAAAGCACGCTCCACATCTCATCCCTCTCAGATTTTGGAAGGCAATTCAGATTCTTAAACCTTGGGTTGAGTGCTGTAGCTATCTTTAGAAATCTCACATTTGTATATTCTTTGCATTTTGTCAAATCTGCAGTGAAAGTGTTCTTAAAACAAACAACATGTGCTGGGTCATCATCCAAGATTGCTATAACAGGAAATATATGGCAGAATGCGGGTAAAACAGAGCAGGAGACATACAATTCTCCCCCAAGGAGTTCAGTCACAAATTTAATTAACACACACTTTTTTTTTTTTTTTTTTTTTTTTTTTAAAAACGAGCGTCATCAGCATGGAAGCATGTCCTCTGGAATGGTGGCCGAAGCATGAAGGGGCATACGAATGTTTAGCATATCTGGCACATAAATACCTTGCAATGCTGGCTACAAAAGTGCCATGCGAATACCTGTTCTCACTTTCAGATGACATTGTAAATAAGAAGTGGCAGCATTATGTCCCGTAAATATAAACAAACTTGCTTGTTTTAGCGATTGGCTGAACAAGAAGTAGGACTGAGTAGACTTGTAGGCTCTAAATGTTTTCTTTTTTGAGTGCAGTTATGCCACAACAACAAAATCTACATTTGTAAATTGCACTTTCATGATAAAGAGATTGCACTTCAGTACTTGTATGAGGTGAATTGAAATATACTATCTTTTCTTTATCATTTTTACAATGTAAATATTTGTAATCAATAATAATATAAAGTGAGCACTGTACACTGTTGTAATTGAAATCAATATATTTGAAAATGTAGAAAAGCGTCAAAAATATTTAATTTCAGTTGGTATTCTATTGTTTAACAGTGCGATTAATCACGATTAATTTTTTTGAGTTAATCGTGTGAATTAACTGCGATTAATCGACAGCCCTAACAATGTAGTTCTCAATACCAGAACTAGGATATAGATATCTGAACTTCTGTTGCATGAAGAGACAAGAGTTTTCACTTGAAGGATGGAAAAAACTGAAAATGTAGCCCTCTTTTAAGTTCCACAGACCTACTTCATGAAAAATAAGGGAACAGAGAGGCTCTCAACCCAGGAACTAAGTGTGTCAATTACTAGTCCTGAACTTAATGCAGGAGGCAAGTTATAGTACATGGATAACAGGTACTTTGTAAGCTCTATGCATACAAAAAGGAGTTAATTACTCTGGGAGAAACATAACCTGACAATTAATACATCAGTGAGGAATGCAGCATCTGCTATTCACTGCCTGTACAATAGGAGTCAAATATAAAACCTCAACCTACAAGTTATAGCATCTCCCAACTTCGTTTTTAATGCTGCTAGAAACCCAGAAACAGTTTGTCTTAGGCCTGGTCTATACCTAAAGAGTAGGTCAAACTAGCTATTGCTTATGGGCTGTGAAAAATTCACATCCCTAAGGGTATGTCTACACTAAAGGGGGGGGGGGTCGATTTAAGATACGCAAATTCAGCTACGCGAATAGCGTAGCTGAATTAGACGCATCGCAGCCGACTTACCCCACTGTAGGGACGGCGGCAAAATCGACCTCTGTGGCTTCCAGTCGACGGTGCTTACTCCCACCTCCGCTGGTGGAGTAAGAGCGTCAATTCGGGGATCGATCCCCGAGAGGTCGATTTCTATCCGCCGATTCAGGCGGGTAGTGTAGACCTAGCCTAAGAGACTTAGTTAAGATTACTTAAGTCCCTGTGTAGGCACTGCTAGGTTGACAGAAGAATTCTTCTCTTGACCTAGCTACCACCTCTCCAGGGTGTGGATTTACTATAGCAATGGGAAAATCCCTTCTGTTGCTGTAGCAAGTGTCTACACTACAGTGGCAGCTGTATGGCTTGTAATGTAGCCATACCTTAAGTCCCTCATGTAGTGCAGTACAGTATGCAAGTTGCTCTTTTCCTGCTGCCTTCCATGTTCAAAGCTTATAGCCTGTAAAGTTTGCCTATGCTGATTACCCTTACAGGTCTCCTGAGGGGGTTTTGCTATGGGTCAGCACTTTACCAAAACACTTAGTCTTCTCAATTATGAGAAACTCTCCTCTCACAGGGATTCTGGACATGCTCCATAGATGGGGCATCCTTAAGAAGAAGTTACTCAAATCTTGGCTGACAAAGGCCCAATTCAGACATAACTTTGATGCAGGACAGCCAAATCATACTCCGAGGAAACGGTCTTCAACGGTACATAATCTTTTTCTTATGAACTTGGCCCATGAGCCCTCTACTTCATATTTCTTTTTTAATTATCAAGCAATTTACAGATCAACCACCAAGGCAAAGATTGATTAGATGACAGAACATAAGAGAAGAGAAGAAAAACAACCAAGAAAAAAGGAATTTAAACACAAAGACAGATGATTTTGACCAAACTAAATTGATAAAAAATGGAAAGGACATTTAAAAAAAAAAAATCATGAATTATTCTTCTGTCTTCCCCTCCCTCCTAGTTTCCCAATCAGTTCAAGTACTTGAGAAAAGGAATTCCATTTAATACAGCAAAAGGAATTCACACAACTGACACAAACCACATTTGGGAACGTCACTTGCATTTACTGCTAGCAGTTGCTGTGTGTAAGGCAGATATTGCTGTGAATTGTTAAAAATAAAGAGATTGTAAAGGGCTTTTTGTTAGCGCTTTATGCAACACAGGCCTCAATGCAGAAAATTCGAAAGCAAGAAGTACAGCCAGGAGCGTATGGTTTTGTAATGACATGGCAGATCAACAAGAGAGTTTACACTAGAAAATTCTTTTGCCCGGAGGAGAAGCTTGTGGGATCCTTGTATTATAAAAGCTGTAACTAGAAACATTATTTCTAGGTCTCACTGTGGCTACATATAGAAGGAACCACTATTCGTGTGAGTTAGAGTATCTGTTCATCCCTTATCTGGTACACAGCTTACGGAAAGAAGATTCACAAGATATTGACTCTCTGCTTTACTGAGGGTGACAGGGAAAAAAAGGCAAAAGGATTTTTGCTTCTGGAAATTAAAAACTATAGTTGCAGAAAGCAATCTATGAGCATGTTTCCTTTTTCCTCTAAGCACACAGTCAGGTTTTGTACGTGTGTTTTCAAGTACTTTCAGAAATGGAACACTTATTTCCCATTAACGCTGTGGTTTTAAAATTCATCCTCAGAACATAACTTAGGAAGGTTTGCATTTAATAAAATCAAAGAGTTTGGGAGGAAGGAAATGGTCAGCATGTGGACAAAAGCTTTTGTATGGTTCCAAGGACATATGGGGCATTAGCTGCATTAGGAAGGGTATGGGGGCTTTTTTGAGAGTGGGGAAAAGAGGGAGCCGGAGAGTTAGTGATGTCCCTGCCAAGAGTGTGACTGTTTTCAGGAAATCACTCAGGGCATGTGGATTTTGGGTATTTTTCTCCAACATTCTGGCTATCAATCTAGCTCTGATCTGGCTAGCCGCTATAGTTCAGTTTAACGCTAACTATTGTGGATCTGTCATTTTTGTTCTTAAAGTGTTACAAACAGTACCCTCATTGTTGTGAGAGGCACTTCATAAGTTATTAGCCTAACCAATATCATTTTGGCACCTCTGTTACCTTCTTTTGCATTTTCTCTCTCTAACACTACTGCATCTGTGGGCACTGACTTGTGGCACAGGGAGTTTGTTAGAGTTCCTTCCTTTGTGTTTGCTAACTGGAAGCTTTACTGGGAAAGAGGAGACAGGGAGAGCACACTCTTCCTGGAAAGATGGTATCTTCCCATTAGAAACGCCTGCAAAGCAAGGTGTGATCTCTTAGCCAGAAAGTAAGGCCTTAGATAACTCTATCCCTTTGTAGCTGACCTAGCCATAGCATTATTCCCAACACCCTCAATGCTCTGCTAACAACGCCATCTTTAATTTCAACCTCTTCGGAATGCTGCTGCTAAAGTCATCTTCTTGGCACATCACTCTGACCACATCAATCCCACCTTGGAGTCTCTCAGCTAATTCCCACTTCACCTCTGGAGCAAATACAAGCTTCATCTTTGCCGACAAGGCCATTCATAAGTTAGCCCCATGCTCGGTGGCTGATTAGTAACCCACCACACTGACCTCCACCATTCCCAGCCTTTACCGCCCACCCCAGTCAGCTTCTCCTTTAAACACCACCATGCTTCCTCCCATGATGCTCCTCACACATGGGGAAAGCACTTGGATAAAATTTGAACAGCCATGAACCTTATCTTCCTTCAGATCCCACTTAAGACTCACCTTTGCCATGATGCCTACAGAACCCAGCCTGCTGATCATGGTTACATGCTACTATTCCTCTTCCCCTTCTTTCCTGTGCCACCCTGTCTCACCCCCCCCCCCAATTAAAAACCTCCACAAATTACACTGCACAATAAGCCAACGAAGTAGTGTCAATTCTTCACCATATTTTTTGCTTCTAAGTTGTATCTTCTACTCATGTGTGTATGTGTTTAACCTGTAAGATCTTCAAAGGCAGGCACTGTCTGTCTGTACAGTGCCCAGGGCCCAATCCCTTTGGGACTACCATAATATAAGTATGTAATACTACTACTAGCCCACCCATTAATTTCCCCCCACAAGCATGTGTCCCCCTTTTTCATGCCATGTAAAAAGTCATAGGCCATTGGGATATGCTGCCTTCTATGCATGGAATGGTCTTCAAACTACTACATTCTCCTCGTTTCAATCTAATTTTTGTAATGTATTTCACCACAGTAAAAAGTATTTCATTTCCTTCTGAAAACTCAGTGATACCTTAAACAAGAGAGTCATTCATATTCACCACCTCCCCTATTTTTTATACAAATAAAAACCATACTGGATCATCAAAATGTGCTCATACCCAACTTGAGAAATCACATGATTTTAATCGCTAAAACCTGTCTCACCCCACTTTGTTTGCTATCCTCACTTATTACAATTTGAACTACTAGTTGAAAGCTTGCGCTGGCGTATAGGTGTAATTTGTAAAGTCATGTGTGTAAAAAAAAAACCCGAAAATGGCTGCCAACTTACAAATTAGATGGTAACAGATCACATATCCCAGTGACGACTGAGGCTGGTGATTTTCTAAACAAAAAGAGCTCTCAAAATTCTAGACTTCAGAGTGACACAAAGTTATTGTGTATGCTGACTGTGGTGTTGTGTAGGTGGTTGTGCTGATTTGTGTCTGGGTGGGCTGGGAGATTTGTGCAGGTAGCGAATGAAGGCTGTGTGCTGCCATGAGGGGTTGTGTGTGTTTGGGGTTATTGTTTATGCCAGTTGTGTTGCTGTGTGAGTGGTTGCGTGGATTTGAGTGGACAGCAGTTGGCGCAAGTTATCCCCCATCCATGCAGTCTCCCACATACAACCAATGAAATTGTTGCATGCAAATTAGCTGTAGAGTAAGGGTAGTAATGAATATCATAGTGGTCTAGGATTTGTCGCCTGGCATAGATGCATGCCTTACTGTAGCTGTACACCGCAAAGATGTAATTTGTAGAGTCAAAATGGCTGAGAACTTAAAATTGGACAACAACAGATGAGAAAACCCAGCGATGCTTCAATCTTGTGATATTCTGAACACAAAAAGCCCTCAACCATGCTTGTAGCTGCATCCATTGCTTCATACCGACGCAGACATTTTAGGTTTTAGAGTGACACAAAGAGCGACATCCCTGTAATCTTATTACATCATCCATTTTAAATTATACACAAGATCTTGGGGCAGAGGCCATCTTTCTCCATCTCTGAAGCATCTTTGGTGCTCTATTAAATATATATGGAGTGGCTTTAAAAAGCACTGTTTTCCCAATAAAGTTCTAGAGTGCTTTTCTTTAAAAATGCAAAATATTTTCAAAGAAGTTGCACTATAAATGTTTGGAAATGTGTCAGGTTTTTTTCATCACTACAATGGAAGAAACAATATTTCATACAACTAGTTGATGGCTACTACGTTTTGCCATGGAGTTAGGAATAAAAGTAGAAAATAACTTACGGCCTATGGATACTGTAGCCGGCCTGCTCACAATTGCACCAGCACTGTAATTGGCAATGCACTGATAGTGACCAGAATTTGAGGGGCTGAGAGAGAAGATTGTCAAAGATCCTAGCTGCACCTCCACTTGCTCCACCCTGCTGTCCAACCTTTGTCCGTTAAACAGCCAAGAAATGCGAGCTGTGGAGGGTTCAGCAGAGCAATGAAGCTTTACAGGCCCACCAGGCTTCTGGATAGTGGACAGGGGCTCAGAAATAAAATGAGGAATCAAATCTAAAAGGAAAGAAAAAGACATTAAATGGCTGAACAATACTTAGCAGTATGACATTTGAATACTCTCTGAAATCGCTCTGTCTAGATCAGTTATACTTTGACTTGTATGGAAGAATGGACCAGATTTATTTATTACTATTCAAATATAAAAAGTATTTCCCTGTAATTGTTCTCCAAAAACATAGCTTGGCAAATGATCACCCCTAGAGTCTTGGGCCACTGTACACAGATGTGGCAAAAATTCTCTTACATCAAAGTCCTGAGTGACAGGTCCTAGCAGAGGGTGGACAGTTTCTTTCACAGCAGGAGTACAAGTACTGGCAAAATAATAAAAGGCAGGACAATGCAACATTAAACCATTTACAGAACCTCCCAATTCTTTGAGGAGACGGTGTGTCAGTGGTAATCTGTCAAAATGGAGATCTTTGGAAAACAGGCAATTATCTCTTTTCAAAAGAGATTCATCTTGACAGATTCCCACTACTAGAGACTAACATGCCACTGGGAGGTCATTATGACAGAAGCAAATAGCCTGCAACAATAAACTTACTGAACCCACCTTAATATTCACGAAGAGATAAGATACATCCAAAATTATGTAAGTGAGAAAAGAGTCTTCTCCAAAATAAGATTACTAGGGACAGAAGAGTTTGGGTGTCCAAAGACCAGAAAGATTGTGTTACAATGAGACTAAATCTAAACTTGGTGTCCTGATAAGACCACTCTCACCTGGTAAGCACATGCACAGAAGACCACATGGCTCCTTTGCAAATCTTCTGACGGGACACAGAATGGTAATTTGAAGATGTAGCTAATTTGCCCTGTATAAAATGTACTTTGACACGAGTTTCAAAGTTGTAGACCTACTATGCTGTCAAAGTAGCTTCAATCAGCCTGCTATTGTGGCATGTTTATCTATGAGACTGCAGAACTTATTAAGTTAGGATGAAATAAAATGTTAAAGTCAACCTAAGTTACATGCAGTGTCAGTCCCAAGATATAAGAGACATGGTGGGTGAGGTAACATCTTTTATTAGACCAACTTCTGCTGGTGAAAGACACGCTTTCGAGCCACAGAGAGCATTTCTTCAGGTCACCTTGTCTTTCTAAAGTTTACCTGAGATTTTCATGTGCTCCAAATAATTGGACTTCACCAGGTAGAGCCTGATGAAGATGGAACTGCATCATCACATTTGTAAGGCTGTGAGGAGCCATTGTGAAGCTGTCTGTATCAGCTCAACATTCACATTTGAAAAAATATCTTCACCACTGTAAGGGCTAAAAAACTTTATTTGGTAAATGAAAACTTGAGTTTTGCACAACTTGAGTTACGCAAGTCCTTCGCCAGGGCAAATTTCATGCTCAGACATCAGGGTTTTTCCAGCCCTACCCACTGAAACACTGCAGAAAGCAGTTGGAAACAATTTCCAAAGTTGTGCACATTCCTGCTAACAACAGAAACTGGTGCACAGAGGCAGCAAACAAGAGGCAATCCTGGTGACTTCTGTTATGTTAGAAACAGAAGGGGGGAGAATCAGTTTGCCAAACAGAAAAAAATGGGAGTGGAAAAGCAGTTTCTAGTTTGTGAATATGCTGTAAACACTGAAATATATAAAAAAAACTAGATAGTGTGTGTTTCACAGTGACCTATGAAGTTTCCTGTGAATGGTTCTGCTCAATTAATATTTTCTTCTAAAAAATCAGTTCACTCTTCCACTAGTTACACAGATCAATTTCAGATGAAAGATTGTTTAATGATTTTTAACTGAGCCATAAAAAACATGAACAAACAGAAACAACCCTGGAAATTAAAGTGTGGTTCTACTCAGAAAAATCAACTCCATAAAAATGGAATCCTGGGGTTACATCAAGATGCCAGATCTATTTTTTCCAGCTTTGATACTTTTTCTGGATGCTAGTGCTACAAATGTGAACTGAGATCTCAGAGAAAAGCAGTGGTCTTTCTAGTTTGTAGCTCAGCATCAGTAAAACTAGTGGCATTCGTTACAACTTTGTCACCCCACTGTCTTCAGATTCTGCCCTCAGCTATAACTGAGCAACCACATTGTTTTCAGTGTGAATGCACAGGGTATAACTGGGGCAGAAAGTGACCCTGAACCTGGAATTTACTTAACGAGTTTTAGAACGGTTGAAGAACAAGATTCATCTCATTCTCCTGCATTGCCTAGGGAGGGCTAACGCTAGTAAAAGCTTGTAGCTAAATTAAGACAAGCTGACAGCACACAAGGAGCAGATCGGTTATTAAAACCATGCCATTTTTACAGAAGAGCTTTTCAGACTAGAGCCAGGGTTTAATTTGTTAGAGATTCAACTTCTACCTCTGTCTTTTTGCATACTTTAAACCATCCCTAAAACAGCACTTTCCACGAGCAAGAGGTAAGACCTGAACTGTACACACAGTGCCATGACAGTTTAGTTCAATTTTGGGGCACCTGTAATCCTTAGTCATTTTGAAAAGACAGGCTTCTAATACTCAAGCAAGTTACCTAGGTCAAGATGAAGCCTTACCTGAACTTGTAGCGGAGAAGATAACTGCAGCAGTGATGAAGAGCAGTGCCTGTAAGGGTCTGGGATCCGGATGCATAGCGCCAGATTACAGAAATTGAAAGCAGAGTTCCAGACTAAGACAAGGCACTGAAAAAACTATAAACAAGAAAAAAAGTCTACAGTAAATTTCAGATACTCTTTCCTTCTTTGCATACTGTTGACAGAAACACAGTCTGACATTTGATTCAAGGAAATTCCAACCTTTAAGAACTAGAGATTTTCCATATCTAAATCTGACACTGCCCTCTTGGCCAACACACCAGAGACTGAACCATAGACTTTCAGAGCTAAAAACATGACTTGCTACAGCTTGGGCTAATTGGCCAAGGCTATGTAGCTGTGGTCTGTGGGTTACATAAGCATATGACAGTACTCCAGATGAAGTAGAGACAAATCAGAAGTTTGTAAAGATTTTAAAAATTGTATCGGTCAAAGATTGAGAAGTTATAGATCCAGAGGAAAAAATCATGGTCCTTGTATTGATTTATCCATCAGCCAGCATTGATATTTGATCACAGATACGTGAGAGCACACATGAATTCTGACATACTAGGATACTCGATACAGATACAAAATATGTATTATGCATAGAAATCCAATCTGGATTTGACTTTAATGGGATTCTGCACAGGCATAAAAGGTCTCCCTGGGTGGAGCAACTTGCAGATTATGGGCCCGTGTTTATCTAGCACCAGTCATTATTTACTCACTACTTATCTCAATTTTACATTTGCTGATTTAAACTTCAAAGTACTCAGATTCTGGAATTTCAGATTTTCCAAATTCATCCAGTTCACCTAAGAAGAGTCCTAATTTACCAAATACTGTGTCTCCCTTTGTGCTCTGTGAAACTCCATTCTAAATAAATAGTGGAGGTTTTTTGTTTAATATTTCAGACCTTACTGACACTGAAGGGATTTTAAAAAATAATAATGGTTAGCGCTTATATAGCGCTTTTCAGAGTACATCTTCAAGTGCTTTTAGTGGAATTTGATTAAAAACCAGAATTGACCATCTGAAACTTTTCCTTCCAACCCAGAATGTCAAAACCAGAGCTCATTATTGAAGCCTTCGCCTTGGAAAGAAGAGACACTCTCAAAGCAACCAATATCCTTCACAAAGCAGACACCACCTACAGAAATCCCTCATTCCAAAACAAATTAAAGATTCAACTCCTATGTCTCCCTATATATTTTAGGCTAGAGTTTAGGCCAGAGGTCCCCGAAGTATGGGGCGCAGCATGGAGGACTGTCCGGGGAGCGCAGCAGGGCCCAGTCCATCCCCCATGGGGACGGGGAGGGAGCACCGCCCAGCCCCTCCCCGCCCCCAGCTCTGCTCTGCTCCCAACCCCAGCCGCATCCCCGGCTTCCGTTCCCAGCCTTGGCTACTGGCAAGGCCAGGAGTGGAGCCGCGCCTGGCCGCGATCCTGGCTGCCTGCGGCCCCACTCCCACCCTTGCCCCCCTTACCCCTGTCCATGTCCTACCCCGCCCACAAGCTAGAGTCCCGCTCTTGGCCTTGGAGGGTGGGGGACGGGAGGGGCACAGACCCTCAAAAGTTTGGGGACTGTTGGTTTAGGCTATTTCTAATATAAAACTTTTCATGAGAAGGAAGTATATGACATGTACCGTTTACAGAGTGTCTAGACAATTTAGTTAGAATACTTTACATTTCTCATCTTAAGCTTGCTAATCAGGTTACTTGGCAAAGACCTTCAGAGTGCATGCCCCAAAATACTGAAATCTAGTCAGCCAAATATTGTTTGTAAAAAATCTGATCAAGAATCGCCGGGAACGTGACCCAAAGTTGGCTAGGTTTGGCATAGTAGATCTGATTATGTAACTGAGCCCTTGTTCATAACAGAGAAATAAACTTAGCCAACCTACTGAAATACACAAGTGGTTTTCATTCTTTTGTTATTGCTGCATTGGAACATCATGCAGAGTATTCATAGGTTGACTTTTATAAAAGTCAAATTTAATTGTCAAAAATGACCACTCTACCTCAAATTATTTTCTTCATCAGACATGCGGTCCTCTATCCTCTCATCCCGCAAATCATAGATTATGGGACATTAATTACACAGGCTTACAAGCTACATCTTTTGTATTTCTCCAGACAGATAATTATGCATCCAGTTACACTATGCATGCGGAACCAGATTAAAAAAACCTCAGCACCGCTTTTCCAATAATTTTAATACACACACACACACACACACACACACACACACAGAGCAATTTAATTCCACAAAAGGACTTTAAATACTGTCACTAAATATTGAAGAAGCTCACAACAGAACCATAACAGAAAAGTTGCACAGAAAGCCAAATGATTTATTCATAACATAGTCCACACCAGATCTCAATTTTGCATTTCATAATATCAACCACACCATGAAACAATCAACCTGTCCTGCTGTCAGCTGTTACATACACCGAAATCTCAGATCTTAAATTTCTGACATTTGTGTCCCTCCAAATTAGTGGAGATAAGATCATGTTCCTCTCCAAAATCTCCAATATCTGCATATGGTATTTACATAAATTCAAAAAAGCAGAAAATCATCTGTAGACATTCATCTAAATGCCTCCCCTGATATTTAAATCCACTACTTCACAGTTACCTCATTTATTAACCTAGGCTATACAAGGAAGCAGCTGTTGATAACATTCAGTGCATTCTTTAAGGGCTTCATGTGTCAGCAATTTCTATGAAAATGTACATCTGATGTACAGGTCGGATCCTGGGCTCTGCTGGTCTAATGTACACTGCTCAGAATTCAAACAATTAAGAACTAGAGGCAAAACGATGAGCACCAAAATGTGGTACAGGATACAAATGTTTCAAATTGAAAAATGGAAAGCAGTACTGTAACTTTCACATTCTCAAAGCTTGAAGGTCAACGTAGCATGATGAAAAGACAAGAAAGTATTCGATCTTAATAGGAGTAAAAACACTTCATGTTTCCTGGAGGCTACTTACTTATTGCTGTTTTTCCCTGCATATCACATTTAAATTTTAAAAATGGTTCAAGGGGATCCTACTGAATTAGGTTAGATAATGCACCAAATTAAGGTTTGATAGGCCTGCAAGACCATTCAGTAGTTCGACGTGCCTCACTCTTAAAGAGTCCAACAATTGCTAATTCCTTTAGAGAGCACTCAAGGATATTTTTGGTAACACAGATGGCAGAAAAAAAAACTAGCTGTGTAGAAAGTGCTTGGTTTATTTGAATATTCCCTTGGTTCAAGGGCAGGAGAGCTACCCCTCTAGCGAGCACACAGGACAAAGTAAACATTCAGAGAACTTGTTAACATGAATCACTTTTCCGAAAAGGGTGGGGGGTGGTGTTTCTTTTTGCCAAATCTTTCCTCAACTATTTATTTATAAAAAGCAATGAAACGTAAATTCTAGGTCAACTTTAACCCCAGTGCATGAGGCTACTGGGTTACACTGCAGCTGTCTTTAACCAAGGCAAAGCTCATTATCTTCAACTAAAACCTTATCTTATGAAATCTCTCCTTTAGCCATTCTCTGATTTCCTTCTGTTTATCTTTTTTACATGTTCCTTATTGCCAGTGTCAACAGCTATTCTGCTCTTTTGATCTTTTAGTAGGCTTGAATGACACTGCGACCAATTACAGTGTATTATGTATACAGAAAAAACTGCACAAGAATTCATGCATGTGCCTAAGTATCCGCCAACTGGAAAAACACCACAAGTGTGCTATAAAAAACTTTAATGAATCTAAAGTAATCAGTTGTAAAAGCAATATTAGTGTTTAGGCACTTGCTTCAAATTCAGTTGTAAGAAAAGACATTGATGTTGCAAAAATTGGTATCTAAATATTGGAATCTGCTCAACTCTTTTGTCATTTTTATACTTTGTTACCCAAAGAACACCTAAGTAGGTGGAATATTTAAGTTGAACAATGTCTAGAGAATAAAGGCCACAGTGCCATGTATTAAAGCTTTCCTTTTACTGTACTTATGTCTCGTAAATATCAACAAAGAAAAATGCTTTTATAATGTATTAGGTTAATTACTTTCCAGCTGATGACTGATCAATGGCTTACATCAGTGGTTCTCAACCAGGGCTCTGGGGCCTCCTGGGGGTCTGCGAGCGGGTTTCAGAGGGGCCGCCAAGCAGGGCCAGTGTTAGACTGCAGGAGCCCAGGGTAGAAAGCCGAAGCCACACTGCATGGGGCTGAAGCCCAGGGTCCTGAGCCTTGCCACCTGGGGCTAGAGGCAGAGCCTGCAGCTTAGTTTCGCGGGGCCCCCGTGGCCCCACATATTGTCCTGCTCGCTACCCTCTAACACCGGCCCTGGCTTTTATATGCAGAAAACTAGTTGTGGAGGCACAGGTGGGCCATGGAGTTTTTATAGCGGGGGGAAGGGGAGCTCAGAAAGAAAAAGGTTGAGAACGGCCTACATGAAATGGTCAGTGTCACAATTCAGAGCAACGGCACATGTATTTGCCCTCAGTGGCCACACAAGCACACCCACTTTCACACTTCCCACTCCCCGGACTGTTACCTCTTTTAGGTGGAGACACACGACCCACTTCCTTCTGACCCGGCTATTCCCAGGTTGCACAGTTCCCTGCCTTCTATGTTATGCCCAACAGAGGCAGAGTGCCCAAACACACCTGCCTCCTTTCTCAACAGGGATGGTTAGAGTGTGACTGCCCCCAGTTATAGATACCGCAAAGCTCTTTCTATGCAAGCCTCTTTTATCCTTAAGGAATAACACTAGAGAGAGAACATTAAAAACAAGAAAGGAACGTACACACATGCTAATGATGATGGGCGATCACTCAGTACTGAGTATGATCATCTTCCATGGGAGTTATGGGTCCTCAGGTGGCTAATAAGGCCAATCCTTGAACCACAAGTTCTATTGCAATGAGGGCAGATGTTTTCAGGCTCAGCAGGAGGCTGTTGACCATGACTGGGAACCAGCCTCGCCTTCCTCCTGTGCCTCTTGTCCTCTTCAGCTTGTCGGCGAGCAAGTACAAACTGCAGGGGACCACCACATAGGACTTCACTCCATTTTAAGCAATCCTGGGCAAGTGTCTCCCAAGTGTCAATGTCAATATTACAGTTTTTTAGGTTGTCCTTCAGCAAGTCCTTATAACGCTTCTGTTGTCCACCAACGTTATAGTACCCTTCTTTCAGCTGAGAGAACAGGACCTGTTTTGGGAGGAGATGGGCTGGCATCCGGACAACGTGACCAGTCCAGCGGAATTGCTGACGGATGATCATTGCCTTGATACTGGTGGTCTTTGCCTCTTCCAGAACACTAATATTGGTGCGCCTGTCTTCCCATTTGATCTTCAGAATCTTACGAGGGCAACATGATGGTGCCTCTCAAGGACTTTCAAGTGATATCTATAGGCTGTCCAAGTTTTGGACCCATACCACAGTGTTGGGAGAATAACGGCTTGATAAACAAGAAGCTTGGTGTCTGTTCGAATGTTATGATCTTCAAAAACCCTGTGCCATAAATGAGAAAAAGCTACACTGGCACAGCTCAGGCAATGTTGAATTTCTGCATCTATCTGCCTTGGATGAAAGATGACTTCCAAGGTAGGAGGAAATGATCAACATTCTCCAGTGCCACTCCATTGATTTTGATAGATGGGGCATGTAATACCTCATTTGAAGAGGGCTGATAGAGCACTTTAGTCTTCTTGATATTAAGAGTGAAACCAAGACATGTGTAAGCATCGGCAAACATGTTCAAGATAGTTTGAAGATCTTTCTCAGAGTAGGCAAAGATTGTATTGTCATCAGCATACTGAAGTTCCACAATAGATGTTATGGAAATCTTACTCTTTGCTTTCAGCCTGCTAAACCTGAACAGCTTCCAATCCATTCTGTAAATGATTTCTACACCAGCTGTAAACTTCCCAGCAATTAGGTAAAGAATGATGGCAATAAAAACTGCAAACATGGCTGGAGCAATGATACAGCCCTGTTTGACTCCTGTTTGTACTTTGAAAGGTTCACTCTGGGAGGCAGTGCTGCTCAAAAGAGTCGCTTTCATGTTATCATGAAGCAATTTTAGGACATTGATGTATTTATCAGGACATCCAATCTTAGAAAGTACAGTCCAGAGGGCATGGCGATTCACTGAATCAAAGGCTTTAGTTAGATCAATAAAAGCCATGTACAGTGGTTGGTTTTGGTCCCGACACTTTTCTTGCAGCTGCTGTGCTGTGAAGATCATATCCACAGCTCCACGACATGGTCGGAAACCACTCTGACTCCGGTAAAATTTCTTCTGACAGGGGCAGAAGGCGGGTTGCAAGGATCAGCACCAGAAATTTACCTGCAATGGCTAGGAGGGAGATACCACGATTGTTTCCAGAATCCACCTTTATCCCCTTTCTTGAAGAGGGTGACAATCAGGGCATCCCTCATTTCACTGGGTATCTCCTCCTTTATACAGATATTAAGGATAAGCAGGTAAAGCTGCCAAATTAGTTCTGGTCCACCGTTTTTTTAAAGATTTTAGTGGGGATCCCATCAAGACCTGCTGCCTTGTCCTTGTTGTTCTTCATCTGGTTTGGTAGCCTATGGTTTCCTCACTTGCATCGATGATTACTGCTTTCAACTGGCTCCAATGTTCCTCAATTTCTTCCAGAAACTCTGATGGGAGCTGTTCTTCTAAGACTGCTTGGAAGTGGTCACGCTTAATAGAGTCCTTCAAATCTTGAACCTTCAACTTGCGCCTGACCTGCTTCTTTTGCAGCCTCCATTTGGGAGTGATCTTAATTTTCATTGTGAATCGAATAAGGCGATGATCAGTCCAACAGTCATCAGCACTTGTCACTGCTCTTGTGAGAAGTACGCCACTACCATCACGGGCATGAACTATGATGTAGTCGAGGAGATGCCAGTGCTTTGACTGTGGGTGTCTCCAAAATGTTTGGAATTTTTCCTTTTGTCGGAAAAGAGCGTTCGTAATAAGAAGTTCACGTTCAGCACACTTGGTCAGGAGCAGAATTCCATTTGAATTGCTTTTGCCAACTCCTTCTTTCCCCATTATTCCTTTCCACAGGTCTGAGTCTCGTTCAACATGTGCATTGAAAAAAATCTTCCTCTACATTCTCATCGGCATCCAGTGTTGGTGCACAGATACTCACAATAGTTGCCTGTTGATTTCTGGTGAGCCTCAATCGGCGTGTCATAAACCACTCACTGATGCTAACTGGTACCTCAGAGAGGCACCTTACGAGCTTGTTCTTTATAGCAAAGCCCACTCCATGCAATCGGGGTTCATCTATAGATTTTCCATTCCAGAAGTAGGTGTATCCTCCTTTCTCCTCCCTCACCTGTCCTTCATCAGCTCTTCTAGTTTCGGACAAAGCAGTAATATCGATGTTAAACCGACTCAATTCACAAGCAATAATGGCTGTATGTCGCTCTGGTTTGTCACTGTTTGAGTTGTCCATCAGGGTACGTACGTTCCAAGTTCCAAAGTTGAAAAGTTTCTTACATTTTTGACCGCTGAGGTGGTGATCCTGCTGGATGCGGCTATCCAGCCAAGAAAAACAGAGGCAAGACTATTTTTAGGGTACCTTTTCTAACCCCTTGCCCATGTGCGGTGAGCAGAGTGGATCCTAAAAAGGACTGCTCAGCCATGGGTGCAGCTGCAGAGATACTCGACCCACCTCAATCCTCGAGCAAGGTGACTGTATCACACACCCACTGCCTCTGTGTCGGTCTGAGACTAGGAACTTCCAGATTTCACTGCCCTGCTCCCGTCGCCACTCGCCACCAGACTTTTGACTTGTGCAAATGTTATTTTCCCTAAAACTGGAAGATGCCTGTGCGGGACTTCTTTTAAAGTGGGGAGACTGGTGCACAGCAGTCCCCACGCTATCCTTGACAGGACACCATGGCGATTGGAAATCCTCTATCTGCTGCAGCCTTCATCCACCTTCATAGCCGTTGTAACATTACACAACAGTTTCACCTCCATTGTGCAGTTATCCCGCTGTCTGCTCTGCCCTTAGGGACTTCTTGGACCACATTTGGTCTGGAACCTGGCCCTTGATCATTCTGCCATGGGTGACCATAGGGAGTACATGACTCCAGGCAGCATCACTCTTGGGGTCAAGAGAGCGCAAGCCTCTCTATCACTACAAGGTGGTGATCCATGGAGAGGACGTGCTAATAAGCTTACCAGGGTTCACCCCAATCCTAACATGGGCTGTGGCAGAAGCAGTCCTTCAACCCCACACCCAAAAGGATTAAGCTCACCGCAGCTTCAGCCCTGAACAAGCACCCAGGCTTATGAGGCCTCTGAAAAAGCCCAGTCCTTCCAACCCTGCTCTAAAGACTGGGGCCCTCTGTGGACCAGGGATCCTGTCTGCCTGCTGGATCAGAAAAAGCCTGAGCCAGTTTAAAACCAGGCTATTTACCCAAAAATCCTCTCTTTGTATGTGGGCTCCTGGAGAATCCAGTATGCGGACCTTTCCAGGGGTCTGACAACGGAGGAAGTACTACTTCAGAAGGTACGAACAATGCCACAACAACAGCTGCATTTTTAATACAATGCACCCCAAAGGTATTAACCATAATTATAAGGTATAACTTAATTCAGAAAAGTTATCTTAATTCCATAAGATCTGCTCAGGATATTTGCAGTACTGTTGTAGCCCGTGTTGGTCCCAAATGGTCACGAATGAACTCACCCAGAAAAATGATAAAATACAAAAATACTATATCACCCGTGAGCACTTTTCACAAAACGATCGTGCCACATCTGACCTCTCAGTCTTCGCCCTCAAAGGAAACCTGCACAACAGCTTCCAAAGATGAGCCCGGAGCTTAAATTCATAACTTTGCAAGACACTAAAAACCATGGTTTTAATAAAGACACTGGATTTAAGGCTGACTACAACAATCTGTAACCCACTAACCCCCTTTTAGGTCTTACGACTGCAGGGGTGTTAACAGGCCACTACACCTTAGAATGTGTGTTAACTTGCTTATGCTAAATGATCTCTTCCTCTCTGTATTTAGCTGTAACATTCTGAGTACATTTCCCAGACCTGAAGATGAACTCTGCGTAGCTCAAAAGCTTGTCTTTCACCAACAGAAGTTGGTCCTAAAAAAGATATTACCTCCCCCAACTGTCTCTCTCTAATTAGTGGATATTGTCAGTCTGTCACAGACAGACCACCAACTAAGTTCCTGGCAGACAGGTGTCCACTTTACAACTGGCAGGTTTGTTGAGAGTCTCAGAAGAGGTGGTCAAGGATTTAATGAGCAGAGAGAATGAACTTTTTCACCCTTAGCGGTGCTCCCTACAGGTCAGGGGCGAGGTGTACAGTCCTAGAAAGAGGTGGTGTGGGGGATGCCTAGATTTCCAGAGTCAATGAAGCACCTCTTCTCTGGAGGGAAGTTTATTTTCCAATGTTTTTCGTCCAGCATCTGACCTTGCCAGCTCTAAAGTAGCTGTACTACTGGTACATCAACTGCTATGAAAACCAGGAAAATGAAGAATTTCTTTGTAGTGAGTAGCGTCAGAAAGAATTGTTAATTCTGTTCAGTGTTGAAACACTAGTATTGTTCTGAATAAACAGGAGATTACTGAACTGTGCTTAAAGTTTTGCAGCTGAGTAAGATACAGTATAAAGCTTTGAGATATACTAATGAAAAACACTGATATTTAATCAAACTCATAATACTGACAAAGATCATTCCAGTTACAGAGCCTCACTTGTCATGAGATGAAGGTATGAACATCCTGATGAGCTCCCTCACAATTCTAAAGAGACCCCATGCCAAGGAGGCTCAATGCCAGAGGGATAGCTCAGTGGTTTGAGCATTGGCCTGCTAAATCCAGGGTTGTGAGTTCAATCCTTAAGAGGGCCATTTAGGGAACTGGGGTAAAAATCTCTTTGAGGATTGGTCCTGCTTTGAGCAGGGGATTGGACTAGATGACCTCCTGAGGTCCCTTCCAACCCTGATATAGAATCATAGAATATCAAAGTTCTGGAAGCATTATCTACGTGATGCCATCTGCTGGCAAATGAATGGAATTCCTGAGACTGGTATAGTGCAATGCAGAGCGACTGCCATAGGCTCAAGAAGTGGGATTGAGACTAGAATCGAAACAAATGCAGATCTGAATATAAGGGTGAAAAGTCCGAGTAGCTTATCTGGACTGACCTAACAGCTGCTGTACCACTTCTCATGGTCCAATACTGCTATTCATGGTATCAAAGGCACAGACACTAAATGAAGCACCACCATAGATATTAGCTGCATAAAACCAGGGTAGTGCTGGCAGCTGCTGTAATCCACCTACCTTGCCACAAACGTCAAGCTTACAAATATTTTACTATTTCACCTGAATTTAAAAAGTATCTAAGAGGAAAACCAGAAGTGAACTAAGACAGTGAATATTCCTCTTCAATGCAAAGAAGTATCTTATAATAGGATTTGAATGGGCTTGGGGCTAATAGGGAATTTCTTCCGAGTTTTATCGCCTTTTCTGCCAAGATGATAAAATAGTCACTTTTGCTGCACAGATGACATGCCAAGTAATTTGGGGCAAACTTTTGTTCTAAATTCTGCTGACTGGCCGGTTGTCTCTTGGTCTTGTTCCTCTACAGGAATTATTTCAGATTGTAATTTAACTTTGAAATGGAAGAAGGAGTAATTTTCTAGTCTTGCCCAGTGAGCAAAGTTTAACCCGCCAACGGTGATGAATTCTCAACACTGGTGTGCAGCCTCACAAGATGTCGCTAAGGTGCCACAAGTACTCCTGTTCTTTTGGCGGATACAGACTAACACGGCTGCTACTCTGAAAAAAAAGACAGGATTTAGGCTCTTTTAAATGCATAAAAGTAGTTTTGAGGTATTTCACGCGTCCCCTGGGAATCTTCCAAGCTTTCCAAGGGTAACAAACATTCTTTTAGGTATGATTAAACATCTTTTCCACCATAAGGTACTAGGCCTAACTTTTAAACAGCATAACAATGTACCTGATGGTAACAGCCTACTATTCTAAAACATCTTTTTTTCTTTAAATCCTCTCCTCCCTGTCCTTGTTGGCCTCATCCACCTCTTACGTCTTGTCTTTCGGACTGTAAAGCTCTTTGACTGTCATTTGTACTGTAACTAGCACAACGAAGTCCCAAATCAGTTGAGGGTCTAAATGAATATAAACAATAAATAATAGACAGTTTCCGCTGCTTAGCCATTGTATACACAAGTACTTCCCCATTTAAGTGCTGCTTTGTACCTACCCTTTCAGCTGTGCTGAGAGAGCAGGAAAAAGGAAAGTATATTCACTATGAAGAAGTTCCTATTTTCTTCTCCAAAGTTATTAAGGGTCCATCTTGCCCAGTATACTCTCTTCTGACAGTGGCCGGTGCCAGATGCTTCAGAGGGAGTGAACAGAATAGGGCAGTTTATCAAGTGATTCCATCCTTTGTCATCCAGCCCCATCTTCTCATGGTCAGACATTTAGGGACACCCACAGTATAGGGTTACATTACTTCACTTCCCCTCTGAGAGTTAAGAAGTTAAAGCTCTCTGGTTACCCACCCCAGTTCTAAAAATTGACAAATAGCCTTCTCTGTAAAGACAACGGTGCCCTGTATTGTCCTACGGCCAAAGGAAAGCCTCTATCTTTGGCAACATTACTCAGCTGTGCTAAAGGTAGCAAAAATGACAGCAGAAACGCCTTTCCCTGTGAATACATTGGCTTTGAGATTCCAGGGATTTCAGATCTTTGCCAACAAAGGCATTTCACATTCTGAAAAATGTTTAGTTCAGTATGCTACTATATCATAAACATTTTATATGCTCTGACACCAAAGCATATCAAGTACTGTTCTTCCTAGACCACACATAAGTTTCAGTATTTTTTTTAAAGTCTTTTTAATTTTAATTTGTTCTCTACAGTCTTCACTTTAGCAATGCAGTAGACTGACGATTTCAAAGAGAAACTGAATTTAAGATCTTTAAATAAGGCAAATAAAATCTCCAGAATTAGCTAACATACCGTGGTTATAGTGCACACAAGCTGAGTTGGATCATTAAAGTTCACACCAAGACACCTTTAAAAAAAAAAAAAAAAAGGTATTGAAGCCTATAGTTTTCTAAGAAAAAGTAATCAGACATTCCTTTAACTTTTGACTCCTCAGTGATCACCAAAGCCTTTGATCATTGGACTGTCTTCATGCTGTCCTCCTGGGATCTGGCAAAAATGCGCATAGCAGCTGGCACACATACTTTGCTAGTTTTTATTTGTTTGTTGGGAGGGGGCAGTGAAAAGCCCAGTAGCAACTGGCATACTGCCCATCAGTTTTAACTACTGGCCCCTGGTGTTTATTCTTGGTTCTTTCTGGTAGTTATAAAATCTCTTGAAGCAGTCATGTGTAATTGACACTGATGCAGTCTCACACATACCACATAACTCATATGTTCACTACAGAAACATACAGTATACATTTGTAAAAACAGCGCTGCTGTGCATTAAGAACACAGTTGATAGGTATAGTGCTGATAGGAAGGTCTGCGATTGTTTAAAGGGAAATGTAATCTTATTTAAGCATATTTATGAATGCTTAATCACTCAAAAATTCACACCAACTTTTAACAAGAAAATGCAGCACCTACAGTGTTCATAACCCTCCCCCCCTTCGTCCTTCAGGGTCTCAATCGAGTCAGCCATGCATGCAAACTGATCCTGTCGCCAGCAAAAGCATTTCCTTTCACTGTGGTCAGCCAAAAGCAGAGGAAGAAAATGGAAGTGACTTGGAGTTATGGCACCAAAAAGGCCAGACGAGCAAGGAAATAATCAACTCCACATGAGCCACTTCTAGCCCATCACAATGAAAAGGGCCCACGACTAACCCCAGGAAAGGTCATCAGGACCTTGGGGGTCACAAGCAGAAAAAGGCAATAGTGTGGCTGCCAGCTGCAATAAGAATCAATGTGTTCCTAATTACGCTCAGAAGAGGGGCTTGAGCTCAAAGGAAAAGTTTTGCTGTAGTCACAACTTGCATAAAAAATTAAAGCGCTCCTGTTCTACTCCCTTCAAAGCAGGCACCACAAGAAACCAAACAAAGTAGGTAAGAAATCACGCATCTACATAAATGTGGACGGAGGGCTTTGTGTATGTGTTTTTAAAAAAACATAATTAAATATTTGTATTAGAATTATTCAGTTATGAAAGACAGGATTTTGAGATTATGCATAATAAAACCACATCAAGGGTTTGGGGGGGGGGGGGTGATCAAACTCAGCCCAACCGTCTTGCAGATCCAACATTTTTTCTAGTTAGATTTTTCAAGGGTGGCTTTATGAAAAATCACATGTAACCCTCCAAACCAAGAATGGAAGCAGTAAACAGACCTGAGAATCAAATGAAAATAGGTTGTCTACCAGGCAAGATTACCGAAAAACTATTAAATTGATCACATGGAAAATTATTTCAATTTGAAGTCATGACATCCTTTCAGAATGAGTTCATATCTGAAACTAATATATATTCCTAACAAAAACACTTTTCTAAACAAAACAAAAGGGGGGGGGAGAATAAATGAAGCAAGCAGTTAAGGCATTAAATATCCCTAAAACATCCCAAGTTCTCCTTCTTGACCTTAACTCATTCCCTTCCCCCCCAACTATTCCCTTATCCAAGAAAATACTGAGCCATAACTCAAACCATGTTTTTATTAGGTTTGTGTTTTCATTATTAATATAGGGCTGATCTGACTTTCATAAACATTGTATGTAGGTTTGCACATGGTTTTGTATTGATGTGTATAAGTGAGGCATAAATGTCAGTTTGCAAATGGTGGCAGCCAGATATATTTTTCTGGAACGTTTGGGAAGATTCTTGTGAATGGATAACCTGCTGCTAGTGACTGTTCTAAATTTGGTAGCAATTTTTGTGTAGAACAAAACTCTGCAAGTGTTTGTATCGGTTCATTGACATAGACAGAAACAGATATAGATATATAAAAATCTGTTACGATCGTATATTTGCTCCGGACAAAAGTGTAGATATAATGACTGCACATGGTAGATGAAGTTGAGAAAGCCAAATAAGTTCTATATGTGGGATGATGATGGACTCTTGACAGTACCTGCCACTATCTATACCATGTTTATCAAGTACCTTAACAAGATGCCTCATTAATACACACTGAACATAAGAGTTAAGACAACCTTCAAGGATGTCACATTTCAAAATTTAGTGACAACAATTGATCACTCACCGCCAACTGGCTCCTGTTTCTAGCTATGACTGACAACTATAGGGCAATTTCTCACATATGTACCAGCTATAATCCTTGGTAATCAAAATGATAATTTAAGCATTTCAAGAAGTCCAGGATGAACAAATAGACAACTGATCCAAATTGAAAACCACAAGGTCATTGATGACCCTGACATTTCATTTGAAACATAATGAATAACTCAGAAACAGATCAAATGGGAGGGGAGGGGGGAAGACAACAGGTGGCCCAACCCTACAAAGACCAAAGAAAAATAGCACACTAAGCCAACATATTTGCATGCAGTTTCAGGAACAGGACCGTGTGTTAAATCAAAAGAGCTTGCAGGAATCAAAGGAAAAAGCTGTAACAAACTCAGCCTCAAACGCAAATAAACTAAATAAAGCTTTCAAAAAGATCAGAAAAGGAATCAAACAGCCTATATTCTGTGGCCATTCTCTCTATAGAGAACATTAGTTTGTCTGTTAAAGAATAGATACTGTACACTTTATCAGTGAGGATTTTATGTTTTCTTCCAGGTCATTACTAAAAATGTTAAATAGCTTACGGCCAAGAACTGATCCCTGAGGAACCCCATTGGGAACACACCTGCTGGATGGCAATTCCCTGTGTACAGTTACATTTTTAAACCTGCTAGTCAGCTTTTAATCCACTTAATGTGTGCCATGTTAAGTTTATATCACTTTAGTTTTCTAATCAAAGTGTCATGCTGGTACCAAGTCAAATGCCTTACAGAAATTTAAGTATATTACATCAACACCATTACCTTTAATCAACCAAATTTAACCTCATTTAAAAAAAATATATCAGGTTAGTTTGACATCTGTTCTCCAAAACCACAATTAAATTTGCATTAATTATATTAGCCTCCTTTAATTCTTTATTGAGCAATCCCATATCAACTGCTCCATTATCTTGCCTGAAATTGATGTCAGAGTGAGAGGCCTATAATTACCCAGGTCACCCTGTGATGTTATCTGATTAGAGTATGACCATGCAAAATCATTGTTGCTACCACTGTTCTATAATTGCAACAAATATTATACAAAGTGTGACGCATGGCCAAAAGGGGTTAAGCATCCTGCAGGATAAATGACCAGAGTCAACCATTAGAGACACATGTTAGGAAAGTATATAAAAGGTAATTAGGACCATTCCATGGTAGATAGGCTAGAACTTGGAAATGCAAACCTATATTGTTAGAAATTAGAGGTGATACTAATTGTATGTGTATACTCATATCTTGTTAAAGGTTAGCCATGTAAATAGACAGTTCCTGTCTGTCACTACAGCTGTTAATTCAAAGATCAAAAGGGAATATTAACATTTAGATGAATCCTGGGTGAAATAATGTCATTGTCCATATGTCTCTTTAAAGTTTGTGATAGACTGCCTAATGGATAAATTGCCTTATGTTAATTTATGTAGCTAATTACCGGCGATGCTTAGGAAACAGCCCTACTTCAAAGTTGCCCTGATTGCCTATTGTTCGCCTAAGGACTCTGACCTGTCAAGGAAGGCCTGGTACTGTATAAAAGACCCTTGGGTCCTGATTCTTTTTCATCTCAGATCTGCTTGATGCCTCATGCAGGGGAAGCTTAAGCCAAAAGGCTGAGATCTCCAGTCCTAACCTGGAATCAGCCTGAATATAAACATTGGACTACAACCTATAAACTAATTCTGAAATAACTCTTTGCAACTACAAAGCTCACCATCTCTGCTATGAATCTGAATCTCAAGAACCGTACTCACGTCTGTATGTATACTGATCTTTTAACCAATACTCTTTTCTTTTTTAATAAATTTTAGTTTAGTTAATAAGGATTGGCTGTAAGCGTGTACTTGGGTAAGATCTGGAATATTCATTAACCTGGGAGGTAATGTGTCCAATCCTTTTGAATTGGTAGAACTTTTTTATATGATGAATAGGATTTTCAGTAATCCACAGCTGGGCTGTTTTAAGGGAACTGAGTTGTTGGCTTCTGGGTAACCAGTAAGGTATTATAGAAGCTGTTTTGTGCTGTTTTGGTAAATTTAAGTATCAGAATATCTACAGTTTTGGGGATTGTCTGCTCCATTCTATGCAGCTCACCTAATTGAGTGACCTCAGTTGGTTCCCTTGGGGCGCTGGTCACACACCCCATTTACCCTTTTAAAATACTGTCACATCGTCAGCTTTCTTCCAGTTTACTGGAGCTTCCCAATGTGCCAATTCTTACTGAAAATAAACATTATTGGTCCAGCAACCTCCTCTGCCAGCTCTTTTAAAACTCTTGGGTGCAAGTTACCTGGACCTGCTGATTTAAAAATATCTGACTTTAATGGCTGCTGTTTAACATCCTCTAGAGAGGTTTGTGGAATGGAAAGAGTGTTATATATTACATCATCTGTTTTTTCCCCCAAACATATAACAGAAATATTTATTGGTCACTTCTGCCTTTTTTGTATCATTGATAATGCTATCATTTCCATCCTGTAATCAGTATATAAGTATTAAGGACTGCGTTTCGGACTTTAAACTGCAAACATTAAGTTAGAATGTCTACGGACGGCAGCTTCAGAAAAGTCAATAGCATAAATGCCAATTCAGTTCTCTCGCACCTCTTCCATTGAATCCACATGCATGCTATGGGATGATGTTTACACTGTATCTCAGATTAAATAGTAAAGTGTCTGCAATGAACTTTCAGAACAATTTTTATTTCTTCAAGAATATGTCAGGTCACGATTTTTGGCTCCTTCCCTACATCTCTTCTCCCTCCCCTATAACCTTTACCTTCTTCCCTTAAATAGCCCCAAGCCCCCCCCCTCCAGGCTTCTCCCCCCTCAAACAGGATATTTGCAAACCAGCACACTGTTTGCTATATTTGCATGTTACTTTCCCCTAACCTTTGGGACAGGGCTACCTCCCACTATGCTTGTACAGTCACTAGCACAATGGTGCCCTGATCTCCGCTGTGGTTTTTCTTTGGGCACACCTTCAAATAGATCATCTTTTGCTTGTCACTAGAAATTGAAGTTAGCACAAAATGTGGCTGTGCACTTATTAAGCGAAGTTGTATACTGACAGCATTGGCTACCAGTTGGCTTGAACAGAACTTAAGGTGGTGTTTTTGACCAAAGAAGTGCTACGTAACATGATACGCCCCATACCATTGCTGACTATGGCAGAACTTGAGCTTACTTGGTCTAAACTGGAGGGAGCTTCCAAAGAGCTGCTCAACTTCAGGATTCGCTCCTCAACTTAGTCCAATAGAGCCGAATCTCTTGGCCTTCAGAGCAAATGCAAGATTCATCTGTTTATTGTATTAATGTTTATGGACAGAATTTGTTGTGAGGCTAAAACTGACAGGGCTGTTTTCATAGAATAGAATCATACAGTCATAGAATATCAGGATTGGAAGAGACTTCAGGTGGTCATCTAGTCCAACCCCCTGCTCAAAGCAGGACCAGTCCCCAACTAAATCATCCCAGCCAGCGCTTTGTCAAGCCTGACCTTAAAAACCTCTAAGGAAGGAGATTCCACCACCTCCCTAGGTAACCCATTCCAGTGCTTCACCACCCTCCTAGTGAAAAAGTTTTTCCTAATATCCAACCTAAACCTTTTCTTATACTGTACAATGTTGTAGAAGCATTTAATCAATGTCAAGAAACGTAGAGTTACAAATAGGTGCTCTTTTGTTTGAAGAAATGAAATTAATGTTTTGGGGCCTGGTTCCCTGAGACCGTATCTTTCCCCAGGACACTCTTTATTTTCAATTGCTTATCAGACAGCCCTTAAATTTTACATTTAGGACTGAAGCTTCTCACGCTTAGTGTCAGCTCTTAGGTGAGTTCTGTTATAAAGTCTGAATCAAATCCATTCATCTGTTTGAGTGATACAGTAGGTGGGTAGCAGGATTTTTTCAGCTGTTAAAGTTTTTCAGATGCTTATTTTGCACTCTGATAACTCAAACATCTTTGTTTCAAAACTTCAAGTTTGGCACACATATGGTCTTGATTGAAAAATGCATGCTTGGCCTTGTCTGAAGAAACTGGTTCTGAAACAGAGTTATGAGCATTTAACAGCTTGTGTACTGTGCATGTGCAATATATTATGCTTTCCTTCTTCCTGATGTGAACACACACCAATATGGGCTCATAGTTCAGTCAAACTGAATGACGTTACAATGGGGCAAGGTCTGAGTTTACACCTAGAGAGAGAGAGGACTTTCTATCACACAGCAAACACCACAGAGCAGAACTCTGTCATGTAACACATTAAGGAGTCCACAGATTTTTGTACTTCAGATGCATCTGTGCAGCATTACATGTTGGGTAATCAAAGACTCAACTGCCATTCACTCACATGGGCAGAATTAAGTTGTGAGAACCACGCCACTGGAATTTCCTCTGGACTCTTACTAACATATTAATCTTAGGGCTAATCTACACTGGCGGGGGGGAAATCGATCTAAGATACGCAACTTCAGCTACGTAAATAGTGTAGCTGAAGTCGAAGTATCTTAAATTGATTTACCTTGGGTCCTCATGGCGTGGGATTGACAGCCGTGGCTCCCCTGTCGACTCCACTGCTGCCGCTCGCTCCGGTGGAGTTCCGGAGTCGACAGGGAGCGCGTTTGGGGATCGATATATCGCGTCTTAACGAGACACGATATATCGATCCCCGATAAATCGATCGCTACCCGTCAATACGGCGGGTAGTCTGGATGTACCCTTAGTGCTTTAAGGAATTCTACATTATCCAAAGTTAGATAAGTTATCTCTGAGCCTGTAACTGAAAGAATATATTCCTCTACTGGCCCATACATATGCCTTCCTGCCTAGAAGCATTCACACTAGATTTCTACATTCAAGTAGCTACTCTAGAACATCAGCAGTATATATGGAAAGTATAAAATCCAGGAAATTACAGGAGCACCACAGGATTTTTCAGAACATACAATATGCACAACTTAGGCTAGTTTTGTTTGCAACTGTGACACCAAGTCCCCTTGTGCCTTGCTAAAGCAGCGTATGTGGTTCACAGCATCATGAACTGATCTCAGATTTCCCAACTTTCCAGCCTCAAGAGAAAGTTAGGGATTAACCACTAGTATTAACACACAGTATTTCTGGGTTGCAAGTATTTTTTAAATCCCTGAACTAAGCCTATTTATTTAAATGTGGTTTATAAAACAGAAATGTGCAAAAAAATGACTTATTCAGGCCACAATGGTTCTGATGAAGCCGTCAGACTAAGCAGACTACAGACTAATGGCTCCATCAGAATAATTGTAGAGTGAGTAAATTCAAAGTTCTAGCTCTTTGCTTTCCCTTCTTCAGAGCCTTACACAATATTGATCTCACATACCTGTCTGTTAATAAAATCTTAATGGTTCTCCATTCTTGCTTTTGTGCCTATAATGCTGTCCCTAGGCTTGGGGTAGACTTCTTGCCTGCCACCCCTTCTCTTAATCACGCCTTAAAATATTGTTTCTAGGAATGCTTCCGTTTCCTTATCAGTAATCCCCTCCCCTTCTTGAACTACTGACCAGACCCTTACATTGGCACCTCTTTGGAGCTGGGGTCAGATCTTAGTCTCTAAAGCATCATGTACATTTATGATGGTGTATTTAATAATACGTAGTCTCCGGAGCTCCCCAAACTATTGCAATTTCGAGGTGGATTTACTAGCATGAAATTAAAGTAACACACAAAGTTCTCAATTGACACAAGAAGATCCAGACAAGAGCACTACTACGTATTTTCACAGCTCAGCTAGATACTCCGAAGTAGCTAACACCCACAAACTTAACTACGCAGACTAAATACACACACTGTATGGCAAACGTTTCAAACCCACCTATAAGTATAATGTTTTTAATCCAGAGTACATATTTAACACACCAAGATGATTCACGCTTGTTTATACCTGGCAGATCACTTACCTGGACTAACGAAGTAAGAAAAAAAATGGGAAAAAGACTGGAATGATCAGTTTGCTGTAAGCACCAGGAAAAATATTAAGAATAGACCCTCCGACAATGGAACTATGCTAATTTATATTAGCTGAGGTTCTGGCTCCACCAGTTTTACTTCCTGCACTTGGAAGCCATCTACCTCAAGTTTGAATTTAATGGGAAAAAAAATACACCCCTCTGTGGCTGAACCCTGCTACAAAAGAGCTATTAAAAGAAAGAAACTCGGTTAATTTGCCACAACTTCAGAAAGTAATCCCACACTTCCACTGGCATCCTCCAACAACCCCTGCAGTTCTGTAAAATGTAGGCAAAAGGTGTTTTAAACCAGTTTATCATCAAGTCTGATTCATTCTGTTGCAACTTGTAGTGATCCATTTTACCTGTGAGCCCTTAAAGGGAAGTACAACTAGTCTATTAAATCCATACCTGCAGCCAGAATTTACAGCAACCCAATCTATTGCTGTCTTACATCATGGGCAATTAGGAACACAAACTCATGGCTGCAGGGGATGGGAGGCTCCCTTGAACCAGAGAGCAAAGCTTGTGCGCTGTAGTCTAGATAGGATTTCAGTATACATACAATGGCAGTGGATTCCACAAAGTTGACTAAATGCTACATCAAAAAAGGGAACATCTGACCAGTTTTGACTACTCCCTTCATAATTCTGAACATTTCAATCAACTCTCCTTACTGGGCTAAACAATCTTCCTTTTTTCAATTTCTTGGCACATGCACTGAGTCTTGGTATGCCTTTAACATTTTCAACCTAATTCTAGATGAGGCAACCAAAACTGAACACGGTGTTCCAGATGGAGCCATACTTTTGTACAAAAGCGTATGTTCTCTTTGTAATGCATTATCTAGAAAATTATTAAAGACGAAGACTTAGAAAACTAAGGGTATGTCTATACTTACCTCCGGGTTCGGCGGTAAGCAATCGATCTTCTGGGATCGATTTATCGCGTCTTGTCTAGACGCGATAAATCGATCCCGGAAGTGCTCACTGGCGCCGCCGGTACTCCTGCTCCGCGCGAGGAGTACGCGGAGTCGACGGGGGAGCCTGCCTGCCACGTGTGGACCTGCGGTAAGTACCTTGTAGTTCGAACTAAGGTACTTCGACTTCAGCTACGTTACGCAACTTCAGCTACGTGAATATCTTAGTTCGAACTGGGGGGTTAGTGTGGACCAGCCCTAAGATTAAATCCCAAAAGCAGTTAAGATAGCATGTAGTTAGAGATTTTGCTGGGCTCTTTCTGGCCCTAGACAACTTAATAGCACTAGTCACCAAAAGTGCCATCTTCCAGTGTCTGCCCTCTCAGACAATCACCTGGTCACAGCAATCCATACGCTGGTCTCCTTGCTCAACTATTGTAATCTGTAAGGCCAATATACTGTCCTTCTGCAAATCCATTCTCAAGACCTACTTTTGCTGTGATATTTACAAGAAATCAGCTAATCAATGATGGCAAGGAGTGGCGGCAGTTGGGAACAGCAGATTTTATTTACTGACTTTTATAGCGTTCCAATGATTATCATCAAGTTGTACAACAGCTAACTGTTATTTTGTTCTCTTTACTCTCATTCTTCCCCTTCCCTCCTACGCTCAAATGCTGTGCCTGGTTTCAAAATCAGATTCTAAGCATTTTGGGGAAGGGACTATTTCCTTGTACAACATAACAATGGCCTCCAATCCTGACTGGGGCAGAAATAATATTAAACTCACTCTACTAGGGCCTAGAGAAGAGTCATAAGGAAATTAAAGGTAATTCATAACATAGCCACCCATCCAAGAGTGCAGAACTGATCCGTAAATCCCCCAATAGAACAGAACCACTATCACACAGACTAAATTTCTTTGCATGACTCACATGAGCCATGAAACTTGTCATGAACAACACAACAAAGTTCAAACACAACCACAACATGACCAAGCTACCTGATTGAAAAGTGCACCTCTTTTATCCATACAGACATGGACAATATAGAACTTGAGGGAACTAGGGGTAGGTCTATACTTACCTCCGGGTCCGGCGGTAAGCAATCGATCTTCTGGGATCGATTTATCGCATCTTATCTAGACGCGATAAATCGATCCCGGAAGTGCTCGCCGTCAACGCCGGTACTCCTGGTCCGCGAGAGGAGTACGCGGAGTTGACGGGGGAGCCTGCCTGCCGCGTCTGGACCCGCAGTAAGTTCGAACTAAGGTACTTAGACTTCAGCTACGTTATTCACGTAGCTGAAGTTGCGTATCTTAGTTCGAAGTGGGGGGTTAGTGTGGACCAGGCCTAGGTATAGAACTTGAGGGAACCAAAACAAGAATAGCAGGCCCACGGGGCTGGAAGACCCTTTCCCAAAGCAGACTGGGATAAATCTCATCTGCACCATCTTCAAGTTGCACTACAAACTTACTTATTTGCCACTGCACTGCCTGAAGTACCAGAGCAGAAGAAAATGTAGTAACGTACTAAAGACAGAATGAAATCAAGAGCAAGGCATATTAATTGTCCCTCCACACACTTCTCATGGTTTCTATGATGTATGCACAGGTCTTACCCTACAATGCTATGTGCTTTAGAAATGCTTACATAAATCTTTTAACAAATTTCAATGAGTCCTCAGTTGAATGTTACATTTTGTTGCAACAGAGCTATTTAAATATTGTTGGAACCTGATCACAAAATAGGGTAAAGAGTCCAAAAACCTTCACATGATTTAAGCTCCACTTAAACATTTAATACAGGGCTCAAGTGGCACAGAGGGCCTTACACAGGCCCTCTATGGGGTGAATTCCATCCTACATGCATAGCAATCAGCTACTGTGAATAACAAGATTAAGTAGCATCACTATTCTGATCTGTGTTTAAACTTGCAATCAAGGACAGTGAATGTTCACTTTAGCGTTTATTTTCACTTTTAAAGAAAGCTTACAGACAAGGCTCAGTCACACAGAGGTGCCTGACCTGATATTAGTGTTGTCCATCCTAATGGAACACTTTCCCAAACCCAGATAAGCAACATTTGCCTTCTGCAATGTATACATCTCTAGAGTAAAAAACACTTCTGGCTGGGAGAAGAACTCTGCCCATTGTAGTTTTCTGCAACCCATCTTGTTGAGTAGGAGGGGCCTTAAATTGTACATTTACACATCAGTTCCCTATCTCAGACTTTGTAAGCAAACAGGTGATAAACCTCAAAACTTTCAAACTTCAACTGAACTTACTTTGCTTATTAGATTAGTTTCCATAGCAATTTTAGGATTTTGTACTGTAGTGTACGCTTTTAATATAAACAATGACAAACTAGTTTTAGTTTGGAATTTCAAATGCAGATACATTATGCACATACATTGTTTATGTTTATAAAATAAATTTATTTCACACTATTTCCTCCTGACACATCCAGCTTAAACTGTACTGATAAATGTACAAGATAGGATACAAGGTAACTTCAAAGAACAGGAAATAAATCCAAAACGTGCTCACTTTTAAAAAAAAAAAAAAAAAAAAAACACAAAATCAGATGTCCTGAATTTAGAAAGTTAATATCAAAACCTTCTAGTACTTGCAAAATTCATCAATTCAGCTCCTTCAATCCTAGTCTGTCTTTATAACAGTGATACTCAGACCGTGGGAGCCAAAAGTGGCTCTTTAATGCATCTCCTGCAGCTCTTTGAAGCACGATATTAAAACAGTGTGATTTAATTATTAACCAATCTAAGTTATTAACCGATCAGGATGCTTTTACTATGTTATTAACCAATTGCAGAATACTTGGTCAATCATTTTGCTGTGACAATACAAAGAGAGAGAGAGAGAATGAATTCACACTGCTGTGGCTCTTTTGGGTAATGCTGGTCCCTAATTTTTTCCTGAACCACTGAGATCTGAGTATCACTGGTTTATAATGCTAAAGAAGTTCAAGACACTTAACTCTGGGCACTAGACACAGCTGTGTCAAGTAAACTCTACCATCAGATGGTCCCAAAAATCTTCTCTCGTTACTTTTGAATGCACCGCAAACAGAAAGTGCAACACAATGTTAGCCTCAGATTGCATCACTTCGTAAATCCAAATTTAGAAAGATTTAATTAAGCATAAAACTGCAATAATGTATAGGGAGTTTTAGAGCTTCACTCCCTTCATTACCAGGCTCCTTATACATCATTACAAAGATTTAAAACACACATTCCTATTTTATTTTGCAACACAGATTAGTGGCAAGAACAGAAAACATCTTTTGTTCCAAGTTTCCCCCCCCCCTTGCATTTTATTAGAAGCAACTCAGACCTCAGTCAAGCTGTGATACACTATCATTTTAGAACTTTTAGGCAGCAAATATCTAAAGTGCTATAACATATGCATATTTTGAAGAGGTTATTGAGAAACAATAGGTTTCCTGATGCTATAGTCATATAGCAGTAATAGCCTCTAACAAACCTTATGAGAAGTTGGGCTTATATTTTACCTTGTAAACATACAGCAATATCATCCTATGCAAAATGAAAGAGTATAGGAAGCCTCTGGGAGGTGCATCTTCTCCAGGAGAGAAAAAAAAGCAATTAATCTTAGTTTGCCTACACTGGTGTGATTAGGTAATGAAACTTAATCTGCAGTGCTGTGTACTATTTATGGAACTTTTTGTTTGTTTGTTTTTTAAACATAATTGAGGGATTATACACATTTGACAGGACCAAAATACTGTACACAGTATTGCTGTAGCCATGTTGGTCCCAGGACATTACCTCACTCACCTTGTCTCTTTAATCTCTTTGGTTGGACCAACTTCTGTTGGTGAGAGAGACAAGCTTTTGATCATACACAGAGCTCCTTCTCAGGTCTGAAGAAAGCTCAAAAGCTTCTCTCTCTCTCTCACCAACAGAAGATGGTCCAACCAAAGCTATTGCCTCACCTACTTTGTCTCTATAGGACCAAAATATGACCACCCCACCCAGAAATGAGCAGTGTGTGTTTAGAAGGTCTCAAATTTGTCACTTGAGGGAAAGAGGGTAATATCCTCCAAGACAAAACTTGTAATTAGCACTTAACATTCTAGCTGCTCACCTGAGTGGCTCAATTAAAAATGCAGATTCTTATAAGCCTGGAGAAATTCAAACTGACAAAACTCCCCGCTCTTCAAGGGGGGTTGAGAAGTCAGAACTCTTGTATGTGTTCTTGCTAGCTAGCATATCACAACAAAGTTGGGGTATTTCGACACAGCAATTAGACACCCACGACTGGCTCATGCCAGTTGACTTGGGTTCCCGCTAAGGGGCAGTTTAACTATGGTGTAGACTTTCATGCTTGGGGACCCTCCCACATCATCACTTTAAGAGTACCCCAAACAGTTACTTCATAGGACAGTAAAATTAGTTATATTAATTCCATTGTTAGAACTGTGCGACTAACTCCCCAAACTGAACATATCCTACTCTGCATCATATTGATGAAGAATACTGTATGTGCTGTGATGACAACAAACAGTCACTGTGTGGGAGGGATCTAAGTATTAGAGGGCTGGATGGGCAGATCTGGCCTACTTGGTACCCAAAATCACTATTCTAGTCCATCCACAATCCAGTGACTAAATGCCTAGGAAGCTTAAACTACATATCGTGACTGTTTGAACGGTTCACTTCCTTAATGGCTGAAAATCTGCTGTTGCCATTCCTGAGGTGAATTCCTTGTGAAACTCAGTGTATACTCATACCCGTAAGTAACGCATCCTTGGAGAGGGCATCATCTTGACTTCTCTTGATTAATCTATGTTGCTATAGAAAATTTAGTGTTCCAGTCATGTGTTTCTGATTTGTGAAGGCTGGGATTCAGATTAGGAGGTTGGCAAGAAATGGATGCGTTTGGATTCCTCTTTACCTAAAGGCTTACAGCTTACTACCAGTACTTCTAATGTTTTTGTGAACACCATTACTGCTGTGGAAAGACATAGAAGATCAGAACCAGTACTGGCTGTGCCATGTGCCATAGGAGAAGTTGAACACGCATGAGGAGTTTGTGCAGCCAGGCACTGTTGTGATCACAGTAGATTGTAGGATCTCCCTCTTGAACCCAAACCTTTTCAAAATCGAGGAAACTTCTGGTTACCCTCTGGATCTATCTGGAACCAAAGTAGCATAGCATATAGACATGAGCCCTGTTCCTCCTCTCTTACAGCTTCTCTGGCTCTATACAGATGACATACTGCAAACTTTTCCCACAGCCGGCGGTAGCACCGATTATCAGAGAAGCGAGTTTCTGGAGTATTTGTTTAATACTTATCTATATTCATTTCTCAGTCTCTTATACTCACTTGCTTTTGGTAAACAGTTCATTGAGAGAAGTGGATTAGTTTGCCCTTTGAAGAGATCTCTAGCAAGTCGAATGTCTGAGGGTCCTAAAGTAGAACTCTAATCTGTTTTTACCCCCATTCACTTGGCCTGTTCCATCAACTCTTAATAAACAAGGAGGTAAAAAAAAAACCCATCATGACTACCACTTCTCTTAATTCCAACAACTTTAGATTTGGAAAATCTAGGCTCACTCAGGTCAGAAGAATGAGAATGGAAGACTTAGGAATCAAAAGGAGGAGAATGAAGTTTCTTAAGTTTCTTTCGCAGAGTGTCACGACTCACTGCACCTCGTAGACTGGAGGTTCATTATCCCAAGAGATATCTGTCCTCTGAGGGAGTGGGGTCTGCTGGTCAGGGACTTCAGGAAGGATCTTTCTTTTCAGTTTAAGGGATTCCCTATGCCTGGGCTGCCCTTACCTCATTGTCCCTCTTTTGTTTTACTGGGTGAAGTCTTTCAAGAAGAGCCGCTGGTAACATCCTTTCAGCCCAGATATGCATATGGTGGAACAGACTGATCTGGATTAAAGACTATGTGCATAAATTTGTGACATAGGATGAATAAACCCATCCACCAACATCTAGATGGCTCCCAGTTACTCTGAGCAGCACATTACAATTACAGGAATGGGTCCTTAATTTGAGGCTTACTCCTTCTTAAACTGGGACTGAGGAGGCTGGACGCCATCTGGGACTTTGCTGGCTCTCTCCGTAGGAGATCTTGCAGACAAGGCTCTACTTGTCTGGGCTAATTCAGGAGGATGTAAATGGCCTCTGATGAATAACTCCTGCAGTTGCCAAGCCATTTGGGGAACTTTGGCTAGGGTTACATTCAGCTTGCCCACAGGCAGCTAGATGCCATGTTTTCACTTTTCAAGAGAGAGAGAGAGGCTGCTGCTCACCTGTCCTTTGTTGACTGATGGACCAGGGGGAGGGTGCACACTTGAAAAGATGTTTTATTCTCCACTATGGAACCCGGCTGTTAGTAATGGGACAGGCATAGATCCCCCCTCTGCTGGTTATAGCATAGGAACATTTTTTCTCCTGGGCTTCTTGGGCATTAGGTCCATAACAACAAAGTGGGGTCTAACCACGCCTGATGGGGAGCCCACCTCAGAAAACCTGCCTTGTCCCAAATAGGATTTTTTTGGAGTGCGTCCTCCAATAATTTAGACTGATTAATTGAAAGACCTTTTCCCAATTTTTATTTTTAAATTAAGTCCTGTGCTCCTCAGAACCAGTCTCTGTAGCTCCTTGCTGACTTGGAGGCAGAACTGATGGGCTCTTCAGTGGGAAATGCTGAACTTGCAACTGGAACCAACAAATATGTCTTGCAGCAGTGCAGGCCAGAAAACCACTGTCAGAACCAGTGGACTTGCTTGAAAGAATATATAAGTTTATGTGCATATACATATATAAATTGTATTCAGAAACTCATTTAGAAATGTCAGTGCCTGTTTTGATTCATTGCTCTCCAGACTGGCCATTTAAAGTAGTTTTCCAGTCAAATGAATGGAACATTGGAGAGCATAAAAGCAGCTAGTGCTGATATGACTGAATATATCTCTAGATTAACTAGCTCTCTTTAGAGATCAAAATATAATTGAGCAATGAGAGAAGACATTTTAACAATTCATTTTCAATTAGTTTAACCAGGATCACATAACTTTTCCTGCGCTCACAGACCTTACTTGCATCAGGTGTTCTCTTACGAGAGGACAGTTCTATTCACTGATTACACTAATTCTGTACACTTCCCAATTAGCTTTTTTCCTTTGTTTTCAGATGCTACCATTAAAAAACAGACTGCTCAAACAATATTAAAGGTCAGAAAAAATACAAAAGAAAATTCAGAAACTCTCAAGTGGCTGCTGCAGTCATTTCATGGGTCTTAGTATAACAAATGATCTTATTAGACGAGGGAGTTCTAGTCTAATAGTTAGAGATATCTAGACAGAGCAGGATTTAAGAGCCAGACTATGTGAGTTCTATTCCCAGTCCTGCTACCTTTGCTGCATTAATGCAGGTGAATCAATCTTTTTGCCCTGCCTTTTTCCCTGTCTGTGAAATGGAGATCATAACAATTAGGGGGGATGTTTTAAGGCTTAACAGCTAAGATCTTTGGAGGATGACATTACTTGAACTTGTATTACAATTATGTCTTGTTGTACCCTGGTGCAACAAGGTGAATCAAAGTAGGAGTTAAGCTTTGTTTTAAATGCATAAAATCAGTTTGAGATAATGGCAAACAATTTAGGCCCAAGATGAGAATCATCTTTTAGAATCATTTTCATTCCAGAAAATCAGGTGGGTTTTTTTATATTCAGACCTAGACAAAAATGTATAAAGAAATATAAATCAGCAGCCACTGTTTCTATAGTGTCCTACATCAGATTTCATTCAGCACTGTGCAGAGCTTGACAGCTGGCCAGCAGAGGGAGTACACAGCAGCTATTACACTGTTCCCAGAACTGCATGATAAGCATCAAAAACGCTGGTACACAAACAAACAAAATAGAGGCATCTTAGCTTCTACAAGAAACATAAAAGGAGAAAAGGCAAAAAAATGTCTGCAAAATGAGAACAAAAATAGGAGAAAACAAGTTTTATTTTCAGGTTTTTCAGGGGGAACTCCAAACAAAAGTAAGAACTGCAAACTATTAGTTACTTTTCAGCATCTTAAGATGTTAAACAACTGAGTTCTGCTGTTGTCCCCCCGCTAACATGGGAAATTCCAGCATCAGCATTTCAATATGATGTACCTGGTTCAGTGACAATGCACAACGTGTATTTTGCCTCTAATGCAGGCACATTTAATAGTAAATAAGTGGTTAAATAGGTGCTTATAAAAATTCAGATCATATGGTAATCCAAGTATCAAAAACGGTATTTATCTCAGAAAGACCTACAGGTCTTCATTTTCTGAGACGGTTCCCCTTTTGAAAACCCATTTCTTAATTTTACTCTATCATTTCTTATTTTTATTCTTCTGCTATTTAAGCTAATGAGCCCTATCTTGGTATTGCCACTTCCAACTCCAGCTTTAAATTACTAAACAAACAGTTTTAAACATTAACAATGACACAAACTTCTGTTAGTTATGGCACTTCACAATTTTAAGGAGGGGTTCTTACTGAAATGATATGGACTCAACGAGGTGGCAGTGTCCTTTTTTATTCCCCCCCCCCCCCCCCCATGTGAAAAACAGACTTCTAGTGATGTGGAAGTTTGTGGGTGTGTCTTGTCTTGAACCTGTCCAGGTGGTAACTACAGCTAATTCTTATAACAAAAAACCCACTAACCCCCATCCCCGCCACTGGATTTTAAGTAATTAGTTTACTGAAGAGTACATATGCAGTCAAATTGTACCAAGCTAAAACTGTGCTACAACAAAAACACCCTTTTTACAGTTATGACATGTACTATTAAGTTTAGCAACCTGAAGTAAATTCATGCCATGAAATGTTTAAATAATGATATTCAAGATCTGAACATCTTTAGAATACTACAGCAATGTTAAGAAAAGGATTGTTGCCATCAGCAACTAAGTTGTCTAATACAAAAGCACACCCTCTTCCTAAAGACTTTTTTTTTTTTAATAGACAGCATAGCACCACTTTGTTGTTCAGTTTACTTCACACAAAATGACTCTGTCAAACTGTCAGCTAAGCTCTCCAAAGTGCAACTTTATTTTAAAAGGTATAGATGTCACCGAATGACCTATTTTGTTCAAGATCATGAAATGAAAACATCTGTCAATAAACCACCAAATGTGAAAAAAAGAGTGCATCTAGCTACCAGGTAATCCTAATTACAGATGGCTGTAAAGTGAACAAAAACTTTACATATAATAATGAGTTTTGCAGTCTTTAACCTGTACACATATTGGTATTGTGCATTTACAAAATTAGACATCTAGTCAAAATTCTAACCAAACTGACATCTTAAGACTATGCATTCAATATGTTACTCTTGTACAACTAGTTTCTAGGAACTTCATTATGTAAAATGTAATAAAGTAGCTATATTATTGCTGGCACAGAACAATTCAAATAGGTAACTGAAATACAAGGTGTCCTACATGTGGTAGGATTTATTAGCTTCCCAATCCTTTCAAGTTAAGACAATGTGACAGAATATGGGGAAAAAAGTATTTTTTATGTTAATATATTTTTTGTTAAGTTAAAACAACACTACCAAATTTCTTTAGTGATAATGTAAATTTACTTACTGAGATAATTACAGGAAGCGCTGCAAGTTTGCACCTAAATTCAGATTTCTACTTTTAGTCAAAATGACAAAAAATAAACTCTCAAATATACTACAACAGCCTGTATTAGCTCAAGGCTGGCTGAAAGTTCTTCCATTAAGTCACCAGCCATATAATCCCACTCACTCACTCACGAGAAAAAACTAAAACAACCAATTAACCAACATTAATTTCAAACTCAAGACCAGTTACTAAGATTTTATTTTAATAAAAATACACAATTGAATCAAGAAAATCTTAAAAATAAAAACTACAAGTTATTTGAAATCGCAAGACATTTTAAAATGTACAAAAGAAGGTTCTTTAAGAATTACACTTTTTTGCTCTAGACCAACTTCAGAGAAAGCAACATATTAGGCAAAAATAATATTGAGGTATCAATTTTAAAGTTTTAAGACAATAAAGAGGATATGAAGAGTGAGTTCAGGTTCTTCTAGCATTATAGTTTTATATCTACAATGACCTGGGACAAAAAAAATCAAAATATATAATTATTTTAAATTGACTTTTGTGGTGACAAGTTAAAAGAAAACAATCATACAGATTAACTTTCTTTGGAAGACTGCAATAAAACCCCAAATCGTTAACAATTAGTCAAGGTAAAACAGCTGACATCCTGTAAATTGTTTTTAGAAACTCACCAGGCTTGCAAGTATATGTTTTTATATGTTTTCCTCCAATTTGTGTCTACAGTTTGAGAACTAACGAGTCAGACGGGTGCAATAAATTGTGTGGATGAGTTCATCTCAGTGCCCAATACACACCACAGATCCACTTTAAATATAAGAAGTCTTGGCTAATAGTGTGCCTTTGGGTTGGGCTTTTCTCTTACAAGATAAGCTGTTAAGTCATGCCTTGATTTTAGATCTGCCAACATATGAATTCTTCCAATGCAGCCTCCTCCGCCCACCATCAACACTGCTATACTACTCGCTCTCTCCCCCCACTACCACCAAAAAAAGGCACTGCAGGGCAGAAATTCCTCAGGTGCTCGCTAATGGAATTCCCAGGGTCTCTGAGCCGCTTCGAGGATCAAGAGATCTCATAGCCCCTGCTGGGGTAAGGCGCAACGAGTCTGTTCCATTTAATCAAATACAGAATGAATTTTCAGCCCTATTCACTAGGCTGTCTCCAGGGCTCCAAAAAGGCACCAGGGAGCTAGAATCACACTAATGTGGCTCTTTCAGGCAAATATAATTAGTTTGATTTTAAAAAGCCACATTAATAATATCACCTCAGTACTATTATTCAGATCATACCAGTGATACTGTAGGAAATGAAAAAGATTCATGGAAAAGGGGTTTATTTTCATATAAGCTAAGATTTTGAAAGTGACATTCCATATTATTCCATATGGCAGGATTCCGTACTTTTAACCGAAAAACATAAAGTTATCTCCTTTACTAAGTGCACGTTAATACAAATTAGCATTTATATTGAAACTGGTACCAACTCATCTCTTTATTTTAGAATAAGTGCCACAAAAAGGGCCATTAAATATTATAATTTTACGAGTCTTACATTCTCCAGATATTACCTTACCACAATTACAAAATAACTTTCTCCTTTAATTTTAGTGATTTTTGTTTATGTCCCAAAGTACAATGTCTGTTACAAGACAGAAAGATACCAAAAAATCCCTATCTCAACGAGATTCCAATAAAGAGACTGATGATAGGATGCACAGGGGAATTCAGAGAAAATAAAAAATATATCCCAGTATATTCCTATTATAGTCAATATAGTAAATAAATTTGGGGTTTTCCCCTCAAAGTTCTGTTTAAAAACAAACGAATGGAATCCACAAATATATATTCATTTTTCAGTTTATATATACACAGTTTGAGGGAAAACATTTCTAGTGAATAAAATTCCCCCCCCCCATTTATACTTAAAGATAAAATAAAGAGCCCAGACTACCTAATTTAATATGAGCAAAGAAAGTCATGAAAATGTTTTGTCAAACTGAAAACAAACCCTGTCTGATGAGACAATAGAACAAGAACAATTAAATTAGGTTTACCTTTCACTTTTAGTGACAAGAGCCCCCACTCCAGTACACAAATCTCATTCAACTCTGCCTTGCTGACCTGCATAAAGCTGTCCATCTAAACAACATCAATTTAATTAGCTCACTTCAAAGTCAAACCACCTGCAACAGCAGGCAAGGACTGATGCAAACCTACACTGGCTGGATCAGTGAGGTCCAACTCTATGATCCTTTGTACTTTTTGATCTTGAAGCTTGAGATGTGCTCAAGCATTTCATACCAAAAATAAAGAGTTTGAACAACCCAAGAAGGGTTTTATTAGACAAAAATGAGTTGCACATGAATCATTACTTCTCATAAATAATGATCTTGGGAATCTATGCTTTGCTCATGAAATTATATCGTCCTCTCAAGACTATCAATTAACCAAGATTCTGAATGCAGTTAAACAACATTAAGAACAACGAAGTACATTTTGGATGTTAAATAGTCAAAACACTGGCTGAATTCAACTTCAAGGAAGTGCAAAGGTTTCCCCATTTGACAGTGTTTGTCTACTTTTCCAAGTTGCTCATTTGTGCACTGTACAATTTCAACACGTGCTTAACAGATAGTGGCAATTTGCGCTGCTCCTTGACAGTAAGAATGTTTTCTAGCTGAGTAGCAGTTAGTCAAACAGCTAATTTAAAATTTCCAAACAAAATCTGATCTTTCATCCTGTCCCAAATGAAGAGAATGTCCCAACAGCTGCTGCTATAAATAGTCTTAAGAAAAACAAGAGGCAACTTACAATTTAATGTTTAAAAGGAGCTGTACTGAATGTTAATTTGACAACCTGAAGTTGACAGCTGTCTCTCTCAAACACATTTACCAGCTATATGCCAGGCACTGCCTTTAGTTCTGCTGAGTATATGTTTCTGTCTATGAGGTACCAGAGTATTATTATTGTATTAAGTAGCAGAATGACTGAAGACCAGGTAGCTTGGGTTCTGCTGCCCTTGGTTTTGCTCTGGGAACATTTGCGGGATTAAGCTATCAACATCCGAGCTTAAAGAGGCAGTGTCAGACTAGCCCTCTCCTCTCATACCTAATCCAGGCAACTCAGGAAGGCAATCACTCCTATGTCTCTTCCTAGGCTTCAACTGGAGGATGTGAGGTGTTGTTTATCAAAAACAAGCCCACAATAGTCCCAAAGTGGAGCAGCTGGTATCTGGTGATCTCTGTCCCCAGAAATGACTTTTCCTCGCACCCCCTACCTGCTGTATTCCCAGGAAATTCTATAGTACCTACAGGGTGGGAAGTCACACCAAGATCTTTAAGCATCAGAGGAAGGTAAATAGCCCAGTATAACACCCTTCAATGCTAACACCATCCAGGGATAGCTTTCCTGGAGCCTACAGAGGGAACATCACACTGGCTGGTCCTAGCTAATGCATCACAACCCTATGCACGGTACCTGAAGGAGACTGCCCTGGCTAGGGACCTGGCCACGCAGCACCCAAGGATTACCCCCTGTTGCTCATTAGTTGAGAGCACTGAAGGCAAGAGCTTCGTTTGCCAGTCACTCTCCAACCCTGATCCACCAGTTGGCACCCAGCATCCCCAACATTGATCTGCCTGGCACCCAGCACCTCCCAGCCCCAACCCCCCCGCCTGGCACCCAGCACCTCCCAGCCCCAACCCCCCCGCCTGGCACCCAGCAGCCCCAACACTGATTTGCCTGGCACCCAGCACTCCCCAACCCCCCCCCGCCTGGCACCCAGCACCTCCCAGCCCCAACCCCCCCCCGCCTGGCACCCAGCACCTCCCAGCCCCAACCCCCCCCCGCCTGGCACCCAGCACCTCCCAGCCCCAACCCCCCCCCGCCTGGCACCCAGCACCTCCCAGCCCCAACCCCCCCCCCGCCTGGCACCCAGCAGCCCCAACACTGGTCTGTCTGGCACCCAGCACTCCCCAACCCCCCCGCCTGGCACCCAGCACCTCCCAACCCCAACCCCCCCCGCCTGGCACCCAGCACCTCCCAACCCCAACCCCCCCCGCCTGGCACCCAGCACCCCCCAACCCCAACCCCCCCCGCCTGGCACCCAGCACCCCCCAACCCCCCCCGCCTGGCACCCAGCACCCCCCAACCCCAACCCCCCCCCCCGCCTGGCACCCAGCAGCCCCAACACTGGTCTGTCTGGCACCCAGTACCTCCCAACCCCCCCGCCTGGCACCCAGCAGCCCCAACACTGATCTGCCTGGCACCCAGCACTCCCCAACCCCCCCGCCTGACACCCAGTACCTCCCAACCCCAACCCCCCCGCTTGGCACCCAGCACCCCCCAACCCCAACCCCCCCCGCCTGGCACCCAGCACCTCCCAACCCCAACCCCCCCCCGCCTGGCACCCAGCAGCCCCAACACTGGTCTGTCTGGCACCCAGTACCTCCCAACCCCCCCGCCTGACACCCAGTACCTCCCAACCCCAACCCCCCCGCTTGGCACCCAGCACCCCAGATCCCCTGAACCAGAACCCAGCACGCCCCGCCTAGTAACCAGCATCCCCGCTCCCGGCACCCCCAGCCCCGATCCCCCCGCCTGGCACCCAGCACCCCCTGGATCCCTCCAGGTAACCTGCCCCGACCCGCGCGACACCCCCTCCGCCTAGCCACCCTGTCCCGGCCAGGCCAGCCGGCGCCCCGCAGCCCCGCCCCGGTACCTCTCAGCAGCCGGGCTGGCCGTGCCCAGACAGCCCCCGCTCCCGCTCGGCAGCCGCCCCCAGTACATTCCAGAGAGCGCGGGCGATCCGCACCGGACCCTCCATCCACCACCGCCCGCCCCGACCGCTGCCTCGCGCACACTGACCGCACTCGGCGGCGGGGCCCCGGGCGGCCCCTCCCCCGCGCGCGCCCGGACCCCGCCCAGCGCCAGAGGGCGCGCGCAGGCCACGCCCCCGAGCCCCTCCCTCCGCCCGCCCGCTCTCAGCCAACTGCCACTCGTCCCCTCCCGCTCCGCTCGGAACGTACCAACGCTGCAGATGGGGGTGCGGAGCCGATGGCCAAACACACTCCTCCCCTCACGCCTCGCACTGGGGCTGGGCCGGCACGCGTGGGAGAACCCGCCGGACGGGACGCGGAGCTACTGGCCCTTTAAAGGGCCGAAGGGACGGAGAAGCGTCTGGTTCGTGGCCCACGTGCGCGGTGCCCACAGGTGCGGCCCCATGGCCCTGCCCCAGGACCGGCCCCGAGAGCGCTGCCTCCACCCCGGCCTCGCCGTGGGGCTCCCGTCCCTCGCCGCCTGTGGGCGGCTGCGGCATCATCGCCCCGCCCCGCACGGGCTACCCAGAGCGGCAGCGGCATCGCCCCCCGCACAGGGCTCCGCAGCCCCTCACCCCCCCCAGGGCCCCCCGCCCTCCCAGAGCCTGCCTGGCACAGCCCCACCCCCACACAGGGGCCCCCCGCCCTCCCAGAGCCTGCCTGGCACAGCCCCACCCCCCCACAGGGGTCCCCCCCCGCCCTCCCAGAGCCTGCCTGGCACAGCCCCACCCCCCCACAGGGGTCCCCCCCCGCCCTCCCAGAGCCTGCCTGGCACAGCCCCACCCCCCCACAGGGGTCCCCCCCCGCCCTCCCAGAGCCTGCCTGGCACAGCCCCACCCCCCCACAGGGGTCCCCCCCCCGCCCTCCCAGAGCCTGCCTGGCACAGCCCCACCCCCCCACAGGGGCCCCCTGCCCCCCCAGAGCCTGCCTGGCACAGCCCCACCCCTACACAGGGCCCCCCCCGCCCTCCCAGAGCCTGCCTGGCACAGCCCCACCCCCCCACAGGGGCCCCCTGCCCTCCCAGAGCCTGCCTGGCACAGCCCCACCCCCCCACAGGGCCCCCCGCCCTCCCAGAGCCTGCCTGGCACAGCCCCACCCCCCCACAGGGCCCCCCGCCCTCCCAGAGCCTGCCTGGCACAGCCCCACCTCCCCACAGGGCCCCCCCCGCCCTCCCAGAGCCTGCCTGGCACAGCCCCACCCCCCCCAGGGCCCCCTGCCCTCCCAGAGCCTGCCTGGCACAGCCCCACCCCCACACAGGGGTCCCCCCCGCCCTCCCAGAGCCTGCCTGGCACAGCCCCACCCCCCCACAGGGCCCCCCCCGCCCTCCCAGAGCCTGCCTGGCACAGCCCCACCCCCCCACAGGGGTCCCCCCCGCCCTCCCAGAGCCTGCCTGGCACAGCCCCACCCCCACACAGGGCCCCCCGCCCTCCCAGAGCCTGCCTGGCACAGCCCCACCCCCCACAGGGCCCCCCCGCCCTTCCAGAGCCTGCCTGGCACAGCCCCACCCCCACACAGGGGCCCCCTGCCTGGCACAACCCCACCCCCACACAGGGCCCCCCCGCCCTCCCAGAGCCTGCCTGGCACAGCCCCTGCCCCCCCAGAGCCCTGCCTGGCACAGCCCATGCCTGCACAGGGCTCTCCACAGGGCCCCTTCTGCTCTCCCAAAGGTGCTGGAGGTTTGGCAGCACCTCCTGGCTTGAAGTGGCTTTTGTTTGATGGTTTTCAGCATCCCCACTATAAAAATTGTTTCAGTGCCACTGCCAGAGCCCTGCCTGACATAGTCCCTGGGCCCCCACCTCACATGACTCTCCACAGGGGATGCCCCTCTGCCTGGGGTGGGCCTGTGACCAGGAGGTGTTTGGAGGCTCTTAGCTTGCAGGTCCATTTCCCCCTCCACAGGGCTCCCTTGGCTTGGTGGCAGTGCAGGTAATAACATCGACTCACAGGACACCCTGGCCACACCGCAGAGTAGTCTGGATGGAGGCAGCATCAAGGCCCATAGAAGGGTGGAGCCAGTCAAGGCACTGATGCTGGGAGGGGAGGAGGGAGTTTTATGGCTCCCAAGGTGTTTCACAAGGGGGGGCTTCCAGCTTGGCATCTGGAGTAGTCGATCTAATCCCAAACATGAGTGGACTAGGCCAATTGCAATGGTGCATTGCATATGCAATCACCCAGCAACCGCTTCTGCTGCTTCTCATATTCCGCTTCTGTGGGTCTCAACCCATCCCCCAAATTTCCCTTCCGCCTCGCTGGCACCTCCCTCCATGTAGCAATGTGGCAAAAGCAGGGTGGTCACAACCCTCTTCCACCTATTCACAACCCCCATGCTAAGAAGATGGGTTCTGCTTTATACATCCCCTTTGACCATTTTATAAAAATTTACCAGATAGCATTTAAAACAAACCAAAGTTGGAAAGACAGCACTACACAACAAAAATGGGTTGGGCTGAACTTGGATTCTGTCCAGATTTAACCACAAAAGATCACACAAAATATTTGTGAAATTCTGATCATATGCAATGACATTCAATATCGACAACTTGTTAAATTGCAGAGCATTAGACATAATCTTTGGAATTACACATTGAATGATTGCATTACAACATTTAACTATCTCCTGCTTTGTCCCCAGACCCTTATTATTCTTCATAGCCTTGACAGTCATGCAGCAAAAACATCAAGGTCATGAAATTAAATGTCAATTGCCTCATATAATAATTTTTGGTTTTCAAAAAGGAACAACAGGAAGTTGCAGCATGGTCTACTTTATGGAAACATATGCAAGTGGATTTCATAGATTTCTATAGCCTTTTATATGGAGAACAGGCAAGGCTTTACTGATTCAATTGACTAAACCTATTATATACAGATCATCTAACTCTATTGCTGAGTTTGTAATGCTGGATTAATTTACCAGTAGAACAGATTAAAAGAAAACTATTTTACACATTTCATTTGCATGATGGAAAATGTGATATGGCTTCATGGGAAGAGGAGACCAATCCTGTGATTAATAAGAAGATGGCTTTTGTGCTCTGGCAAAACAGCACAAATATAAAGTTAGTTCGTTTCACTAACTAGTGGCAAAAGAAAAGGAAGATACGTCAGGGAAAGAAAGGCAAAAATATCTTATAAAGGTTGTCAACTTTAAAGGTGCAGATTCTAAAGTCTTTTTTTTTTAATAAGGCAGGTTAATCAAGTATGACTGGAAGAAGTCAACTTGTAATAGAAACATGTTAATAATACAACTGTAGCTAATATAGGTACCAACAACTATGTGGTATGTCATCTGCAGCTTGGGTTCAAGTGTGATGTTCCCAGAGGCCATGGTGATGGAGAACATGATAAATTTCAATGTAAAAGCTGTACTCTTGTAAATGAAGGGGAGTTATATAACTAAACTTCCTGCCCCCAGGGAGTCCCAAAGCCTTGAAATGAATACAGTGAGCCTCATTCAGATCTCACACCGGTGTAAATCAGGAGTAACTCCACTGATGTCAGCTGGGTTGAGATCAGAATGAAGGCTATGCTTTTGGGATACTTTTTTTCATCTAAACAAGGAAGTTTGACTTCCTTGCAGCATATACAGCAGAATCTTGCTAGTCTAGTCACCACCCAGCTCAAACTGTCATCTGAAGCTGCAAACGTCTTCTTAGATGCATAGATTTACGTACATAAAGATGACTTCCCCAGGTATCCAAATCTCTGGAGGTTTAGTGTTCCCTGAGAACTTCAAGTAACTGAGGTTCCACAGTACTAGATAGTTTGGCAATCTAATGTTATTGTAACAGGCTATTTGTATTAAAGTCGCACCTAGAGGCTCTGACCAAGATCAGGGCTTTATTGTACAGGACACTGTACAAACACAGGATAAGTCAGTCCCTATCTAGAAAAGTTTTCTATCTAAACAGACAAGACAAAGAGTGGGAGTGAAATCAGAGACACAGAGAGCTAAAAAGACTTGCCCAAGGTTAGACAGCAGGTCCACAACACTGCTGGAATAGAACCCAGGTCAGAATCCTAGTCCACTGCCTACGCTACTGTCTCTGGGCCACAGGAGCTAAGCGGATTGTAGGGGAGCCCACTCAGTCTACAAGTTTCTTTATGGATTATTTCAGGTGTCTCCTTTGACACACAAGCATTGCACAAATTGTCTGGTAACCAGGATGGAAGAGGTTTCCTTGAGAATAGACTTCACTGAGGATTTCCAGTGAAAATGGAAACGCATCCCACCGAAGTTTTACCCAGTCACATTTTCAACAGAAGAGTTGTTTATATTCATATTACTCCCATAGTTCCTCAGATATTATAGCACCACAGTGCACTTCAATTAAGGCCTGCCCTAAACGAAAAGAGAGTGGGACTGGATGGGTCATGGGATCATTAATGATTTACAGTCCCATTCAGTCCAAATCACCAATTTGACTCCCGTGCAATGTACCCTATTGAGCTAGCTTTAGCATTTAGTTTATTTAGCAGTAACCCAAAGAACCTACAGGCCTGAATCCTGTATGACATTGGCTTCAGCAGTTAGTATAAGGCTTGAGGCCTATGAACTTTGGCACAGATAAATGGCCTAATGATCACCCCTAAATTTTGGGGAACTGGGAATAGAGTGATTTAGGGGGAAGTTTGTCCATGAAGACACCAGCCAGCCACAGGAACATGAGCTAACACCAGCTTTTGTATATTTTAGAATAGGAACATCCGCAGGTGTCTCACCATAAGAGTGCCATGGCAACGAATTGATAAATTGAGATAATTAATATACTAACCTATAGGAGAAGAGCATCACAACATTAGTAGGGTGAGAAAATACAAATAAGGAAGAGGGGAGAAACCCCAACTGAATAGGCATAGTGGCATCAGCGTCACATATTATAAAAATTGTATCCCAGCCAGTGTGCAGGAGGAGAGAGAGATGCAGCCCTTGGGAGGTGCCAGGATGATGGCCAGTGGTGATAATGAGGAAGGTGATGGTGATGAGGAAGATAACTAACATTTCAGGTTCTGCAAGGGATGGTGTGAGCATATAGATGTGAAGATGGACATTCTGTATTATCTCTTTCTACCTTGATGAGTTAGAGTGTTTGTGCCAACGTATCAATAAACTATTACAAATGCAGAAGGATTCCTGAAGTGTGAGTGTTGCAACTGTGCTCAACGGGGTTTCCCACTGAACAGTAATGTTAATAATATTGGGCCTGATCTTGGGACAAGAACCTGTCAACCCTTCAAGTGATAACTGGGAATTCTTAATTAATCAATATAATGAATACACAATCTGTAGATTGGGCTACAGCAGGCTTTGATGCCTTATGTGAAACAAATTGCTAATCTCAGTCCAGCTCCCAGTAGCAGATGGCCAGATCATAAACACATCACCACAATGGCCACCCTTGTTAGAGTCAGCAGAGGAGTCAAGGATTGAATAGGTCTTGGAGGCTGGAGTCCTCTCTTCTTGCTGGAGGTGATCTCTCCAGGTCAGGGGGAATTGGCTGAGGATAGGGTGGGATTCTTCCTCTAGTCCCATGGATGAACAGAAGACTTGAGTCTCCAGAATGATGTCCTATCACCATGATTTACAAAGACCCACAAGCGAAAGTCTAAGGGTTTTAAAATGCTGCAGCTGCACTGCTGTGGCACTTCAGTGAAGACACTACCTACACCAATGGGAGAGGTTCTCCTGTTGGCCTGGGTAATCCACCTCCCTGAGAGGCAGTTGCTAGGTCAACGGGAGAATTCTCCTGTTGACCAAGTTGTGTCTGCACCAGAGGTTTGGTCCGTTTAACTTTGTTGCTCAGGATTTTTCACGCCCTTAAGCGACACAGTTATGCTGACCTACAGCAGAAAATTAGGTTAGCATAACTGCGGTGCTCAGGGGTGTGAAAACCCTTGAGTGGCGTAGGTAAGCCAACCGAAGTCCCTGCATAGACGGTGCGAGGTCAGTGGAAGAATTCTCCCGTCGACCTAGCTACTGCCTCTCCGGGAGGCGGGTTACCTATGCCAACAGGAGAACCCCTCCCGTTGGCATTGGTAGCATCTTCACTGAAGCACTGCAGCCGAGCAGCTGTGCCATTGTAGCGTTTTAAGTAGCCCAACCCTAAATGAAACAAGCTCAACTTTGAGAGCTTGGGTTGTAACACATAAAATACAAATGGAAATAACATAAGGAGTTGAGGGCTTGTCTATATGTAAAAAGCTACAACAGCAGAGCTACACCACTGTAGTGCTTCAGTGTAGAGACACTACCTACACCAAAGAGAGGGATTCTCCCAACTGCATAGGTAATCCATCTCCCCGAGAGGTGGTAGCAGGGCCGGTGCAACCACTAGGCGAACTAGGCGGTCGCCTAGGCCCTAGGGCGCCAAGTGGTTGGGGGCACCAAAAAGCGGTGCCGTGGCTCGGCAGGGAGGAGGCGCCTTCCGGAGGCACTGGAGAGCCAGAGCATCGGCTTGCGGTGGCGGCGAGCCACAGCCATGGAGGAGCCGGCGCGGCGCAGGGGGGCAGCAGCCCTGCAAAGGCGGCGGCACCGCTAGCAGGGAGCAGCCGCACCCCCCACCCCTCCTGCCCAGGCTGCGGCCCAGCAACCCCTGGGGGCTCCTGAAGGCTGCAGTGGATGCACGCGGGCAGCGGCCCCTGTGCGCCCCCCGGCTACCTCCTTGCCGCGCTCAGGTTCTGCGGCTCCCAGGCATGTGAACCATCGCCGGGGCGCGGGGCCCTGAGCCTGCTCCAGGAGGCACAGCGGCGGTGGCGGCTCACATTCCCGGGAGCCGCAGAGCCCAAGTTCGGCGAGGGGGCAGCCGGGGGACGCCTGGGGTCCGGCGCCCGCATGCATCCGCTGCAGGCTGCAAGAGCCCCCGGGGAGGGGGTTGCCAGTCCACAGCCTGGGCAGGAGGGGCGGGGGGAGCGGCTGCTCCCCGCCAGCTTTGCCACCGCCTTTTCAGGGCTGCTACCCCCTTGCGCCGCACCGGCTCCTCCATGGCTGGGGCTCGCCGCCGCTGCAAGCGGGACGCTGTGGCTCTCCCTGCTGAGCTGCTGCAGCGGCCCAAGCCCGGCAAAGCCAGTGAATGGACTTGGGGCGAGGGCCGCCGGGGTGGGGAGACGAGGGGAGGGTTTGTGGGGGGGGGAGGGCTGTGCACCCTCCAGGGGAGTTCAGGGGGTGGGGAGGGGGGAATCTGATCTGGGGAGCAGCCCCTGGGCAGGTTGGCCCCTGGGGTCTATAAAGGCTCGTTGGGATTTGCCCCTCAATGAACCAATGTGTGTGTGCGGGGGGGAGCGCAAGGGGAAGTTTCGCCTAGGGCGTAAAATATCCTTGCACTGGCCCTGGGTAGTAGCATTCTTCTATCGACCTACCATTGTCTACACAGGGATTTAGGTCATCTATGCCGCTGAAGGTGTGGATTTTTCACACCCCTGACCAATGTAGTTAAACTGATCTAATTTTCTAGTGTAGGCCAGGCTTAACCTACCATCCACCTATTTTTTAAAGAAACACCTTTGTTCAGATACAAATCAGCGAGGCAGCTGGAACTTAGCACCCGTCAGTGATCAATGGGCAGATAACCTTTGTACTGACAGCAGGTCCAATTCTTAGCCAAACTGTGCATGCCTAGACTTGGGGAAATAAATGCCTGCAGTCTACATCACTCCAATAATGTGTTGCATGCTAACCAAGAATGTAGGATGCTGACTCAGACTTCAGTCCACAAGGGTGGCAATCAAAGGATGATCTCTCCTGACAAGCTGTTTGTTTTTTTGGCTTGAGTCATTATGAAATGTTAACTGTATTTTTACCCATTTCTTTAAGGAAGCATAAAGATGATGGTTAGCACCTGTTTACATGCTACTGACAGCAAAGGAAGATTCTTAAGCACTTTATGGACAATTCTCCGGTTCAGCAGTCTCTATACATATGCAGCCACTGCAGTAGTGGGAGGATAAAAAAATGTCCTAGCGTGTTTCTGAACAAAATAAAAAGGAGAGAGAACATACCAGCACCATACCAAACCAGGACTGTAGCATCTCTGAGATTGCAGTCCTTTCTGTTGCTATTCAACAGAAAACTGCTTTTCATAATAAATTGGTATCGATGTCATCTTCAGTTTCAGGGGTTCACAACCTTTTTTCTTTCCATGGCTCTATATTCCATTCAAACACTAGCAACCTGTTTGCTTCAGATGTTGCCCAGAATTTTTCGTGTTCAGGTGCATTGAAGGAGGTGTCACAGGAATCGGTGCAATTGTTTATTATTGTATTTTTGTAGCACGTGGGAGCATGAAGCGTTAGGTGCTGGACAAACACAGAACAAAAAGTCCCCGTCTCATACTTTATGAGGTGGACCCTTTTCCAAGCAAACAAATCCATTCTAATTTATAATAAGAGACAGAGAATTGGGAGCAGGGTCATGTCTATCTTAGTCAACTACTACGGTAGTAACTTCCGTGATTGAAAATCAGATTTATTTGGGAAAACTTAATTTAAAGCATCACTAAGGAAAAACCCCAAGACATAACATATCAACAATAAAAACATTAACAAGCTATCTGACAGATTGGGCCAGAGGCAGCTCACAATTTGGCCTAATATTTCAGTTAGAGACAGGATGATTCATTGTGTTATAAAACCACAGTAGAAAGTTCAAATGGTCATCAAGAAGAAGTCTCTCCTAGAAGAGGTTGAATTCCCAGCCTAGGGCCAGATCCTCAATGATATTTAGACACCTAACTTCTGATGCCTATATGCCTTTGAGGATCTGGGCTTGGGCCTGTGGAGAAGTCAATGTGAGGTTTTCAGAGCTAGAACCTTGTGTTTGAAAATTCCTTTTGTTTTCTTTTTTGCTGTTATGTTTTTCTGATAAAAATCTAGATGTTTTCTGGGTGTTATCTGTTTATTGCTACTAGCCAACTCTGTGACACAGCTAAAAAGAAACCCTCTTGCTAAGTGGCCGGAAACAGCTCTGGTGAATTGTAAAACATCGTGTTAATTGTCAGATCCCCAAAGCAGCCATTATTTTAAAAAATATAACATATGGCATATTTCCCAGGTCAGAGCAGGGAGGGGTGTAAAATAAACATTGTATCGAAAATCTCTGCAACCAAAAAGGCTACAAAAAGTACTCCCTGGAAATAACAAACTGGAAAGCGAATCATAAGAAATCAAATAGATGAGGCTGGCATGTTCTTCCTGTCTGGCTTAGCTTTTTTTCCCTTCCCCAGGTTTGTTTTTTGTTTTGTTTTTTTGTTTTTTTGCTCTGGCGTGTAGAGAGTAGCAAAGCCAGGAGAATGATCCTAATCCAGTCCCCTACCAGGATGGACTCTATATCCCAGCATGGTGATTCTCTGGCTCTCCTTCTGTTCCCTAAAGGAAAGATAGTCCTGCTGACAGCAGCAGCTAAAACCCAGGCTGTGGCCCTAAAGACAGGCCACAATGCAATTTTCTATGGTCTCAGATTAAACTTTCCTTATCCCGGTACCTGTCTGGCTAGCACAGTGGTGAGGATATACAAGCAGCAAAGGCTATTCATTCACCTCCATTCTCATTCTGCTACCTGCATTCCTGGATGTGTCCCCCTCTCCCCCCCAGTATTAATTTCAATTGGATTTCTCAGAAGCTTAACTCAGAGCTAATTAGCACCCTATATGGCCTATCCTTTCTACAGTACCTTTACAAAAGGTTTACAATGTGATTAAAGTTAGGTGCCTGAGGACAGCCATGTTCAATGCGTTCCTCGGCATTCTTGAGGAATTAAGCCAGAAGGGGGAGAAAAAACACTTTGTGGGTTTTTTGTTTTGTTTTTAATCCTAAAAAAAAAAAAAAAGAAGAAAAACAAGAACAAAATGAAAGCCGTTTTAACTCACTTCTAAAGTTAAATCACTTAACCCCATCCTATTGTCATGAGAAAGGAAGCAGGATTAATAGAGTTTCCCTCCAAGATCCAGGTCACGAAAGATCTGTTTCTTTTTTGCTCTGTTTTTATTTAGGGTGAACCGCTCAGTTCTGCCAATACAGCTCCGCTCTACCAAGATAGCAGCCCCCAGGGTGTGGATTCTCAGCCTTTTCACACTCAATATGAAGAGAGTAAACTTGATAGAAGGGGCTGCCTCCTCACTGCTCTTTATTTAGAGTGACCAGACAGCAATTGTGAAAAATCGGGGCAGGGGATGGGGGTAATAGGAGCCTATATAAAAAAAAGACCCCAAAATCGGGACTGTCCCTATAAAATCAGGACATCTGGTCACCCTATCTTTATTGCCATTTCTTCTCTGCCTTTCTACATTTCATAGAGCACTGAACAAAACAGATTTTTATTTAGGAAGTTTAAAAAATAAAAAAAATGCAGTTTTTCTGTTAGCATTCGGAAAGGTTTACTATGGGGATCTCTTGCCAGCTTACGCATCCATTTCTTCTAGTTGCCCCTTTCAGCTGAAGATTTTAAAAAGCACTTTACAATCAATAATTAATTATGCTGCACAGCACCCTAGTGCTGCAGGTAAATGTTATTACGGAAGGGTAAACTGAGGCACACAGGGTGACAGAGTCAGAGGCTGAGTAAAGAGTAGATTCCAGGAGTCCTGAACCTGCTACCTTAATTACTCGACCACACTGTCATTGCCAGTGATGAAAAGATTCCCATTGCCTTCCATGCCAGTTGGACTGGGATGTTAATGAACATCTTTAAAGAAAACAGAGTGCTTAGTATTATCATTTGTTTTCTGCCTGTTGTAGAAAACGAAACCACATGAGTGGAATTCAGGCTGTTATTTAGAAGGTATATACCTGAGAACATGGCACAGTTGCAGTGTTTCCTGAAATTTACAAACAGGAAGGATTTGTGTAAGCAGCTCTCTCGTGTAGGGCCTGATTCTGATCAGTGTCAATCAGTGGTAAGAAGTTCAATGAAGTCAATGGTGTTCCGCCTGTGCGTGGGTCCAGTCCCACTCTCACTGTAGGCATCAGAAGTGAAGCATGATGTGTGACTGTGCCATAAACCTACGGTAAGCGAGATCAGACTCAGATCCTAGTTAGGGTAAATAGACACTAAGAATAGCTAGGATTTCCATGCTAACTGATAAGCCTTCACTGAGACACCTGGGATAGGAGTTGGCTTTATGAAAACTACTAAATTTGGGGTTTGGGGACATCAGGGTAACCAATATGTCATGGTCTGTATTGCACCCACAGACACTGGTTACAGAGACAGGAAGGCTGACACTGCAATGGTCTCACCCCCTAGCAGGTGGAGGACAGAAGTGCAGGTTTTAGTGACAGCCAATGGACATTTTCATTTTCTCAACTGGTAGAACAGCTGCTTCCGGATGTAAGGGTTCAAATGTCAGATGAACAGATTCCTTGTAACCTAGCCAAACCTCTAATGTGGTAAATTTTACTATGATTTTTAGGGTCCATTATACAGTGATTCCTATCTCGGGATGGCTTTGAGGGTGAGAAACAGAAACTGAAGTAGCTGATGTAGTGAAAAGAAAAGTTCTTTAATATATATGGGCTTTGTTGTCTGTGATTCCTTATAAAAGGAAAACCTCTGTTTCCAGGAGCCTCATGGCCTACTTGCTGTCTTCATAGGGACAATAGGGTACCATATAAAGAGAACATATTGCTATGCCAGGCATCACCAAGTATTACACATAGTCTTCTGACTTCTTTTTCATAGGGTATGAGCAAATGTTCACTTTTGGGAAGACATACTCTGTGGTTGTTAGTTTCTGTACAGAAGCACTGGTCTTTGGAGGGGGAGCTGTGTGAGTAGCAGGAGAGTTTGCTCTCTGTTTTGGACTGACTGGGGTCAGCTGAGGCAGAGTAGCTCTCTGGGAGCTGGGCACTGGAACTAGGCAGAAATTCCTGGAAGAAGGGATTGCCCTATATGCTGTTTGACCATCTCTGTTCCAGGGCTGGTGTATCCATGTAAATAAAACAAGTTACACATAGACTATATCAAGATTCTGGGTCACTGATTTCTCCCCCACTGGGAAGCTGACCAGCCAGGCCCTGGATATCTGCTACTTTCTGGTAGAAAGGCAGTGCTGGTGCAAGAACAAGACATTGGTGTCAGTAGTGGGGGCTGCAATACTGGGCATGCTTTGGGTTCAAATGAACACATTAAAACTAGACTGGACAAAGTACTGGAGAATCTCCCTTAGGGAAGAATCATGTGCTGGTCCCCAAGGGATAGACTAAATAGACTTTTCCATCTGTAAAGTTTATTATTCATTCAGCAGTGAGCTACACTACTTAGGATGATGTATTACAACTTATAAATATTAGCATGGGGTCATAATTTACAGGAAAATAAAAAAAAAAAATCCACCACACATCTAATGAAACAGAGGATTGTTGCACAACGATCAAATATATTGTCTAATGATTAAAGCAATTCTGGAATAAACTGATCTCAAAAATTAGTCACCACCAGCTGCTGACAGCTTACTACACCTCACACGGCCAAATGATTTCTAAATATCTACTAACAAATACACCCTTCTCAGCATCCTGTGCTTGCAGCAGCTGTAGGCTGCTGACATGACGTCAGTAAGGGCCCTGTCCTTATCTCTTAGAGATATGCAGCAGCATCTCGGAATTTACCATGCCCCTTCTCATCAGCTGGAGAGGTTCATCCCCAGCGTACTCTTATGTCTAGCTGGCCTGAGGAGTGTGCAGCCATGCCTTGGCGCTTCAGCAGGGCTTCAAGCCGTTCTCCACATTCTGAGGTAAATAAGTCCAGTCATTGAAGGGTGCTTCTGGGTTTAGATCAGGGCAAATGCAACTAGAGTAGAGATTCCCATTGAACAAGCCCTGGATCTACGGGTATCACAGGAATCCCGAACATATACCAGGAGCTACACAGAAGAATCTCAAAGGGTGGTGGAGGTGGGGAGCAGAGGGATAGGTCAGCAGAACAGAATTATCCAAGCTCAGATTTAACCAAGGCTAACTTGCAAACTATGCCATCAGATCTTCAACACAGGCTCTCTGTCTCATGTGTCATCTAGCACCTCCAGCTCCCCAGTGAGCCCTTAACACCTTGCTGGGGCATTGGTTCAAAGCAGATTAACAGCACCTACTGAAATACCAATGTATCTTCCTGTACCACCTTGTGCTTTCCTAGGTAGACTCTCCCATGCAGGTGTTGACTCAAGCCAGCTGCTCATATACTATGGTTGGAGTGCACTTCAAATACCTAGATAGATTAGTTTAAGTAGATCAAGCCCAAACGCGCCTAGCTAACAAGAGCATGGCTCGAGGTGATATAGCTGCATGGGATAAAGAGACCAAGTGTATTCTGAGTCCCAGATGTTCTGCTGCTGCTGAGAAACCCAGAGAAGTAATAAAGTCTACATGGCTGTTGCCTTGACATATCTCCCTTACCAAAATTTGATTTCCATCTTTGGTTTTAGTCAATCAAAGAACATTTTGAAACACAACCAAGGGAAAGTTTTCTCAACTGCTAACAAAACTTCATGTAGGAATTCAAAAAAATCTGCAGAACATTATGACAGGCTTTATTTCACTGGTACAGTACAATTTACAGAATACATCGGAAAAATCAAACAAGGTAAAAGTATGTAAAAGTTTGATGTCTTTAGGCACTTCCAACCACGGTAGTCCTGTAACTGATGAAAATGTTTTGCTAACCAAACCTGGTGATATTTTTCTTTGGTCTGTTCCCCATGCCAAATACGGACTGTGGATTGGCACAGCAAATAGAAAACTGGCAGGATTTATGGAGATTGCATTTTGTACCTGCTGTCACCCAAGACATTTAATCTGCAGCAAGTGAAGATGATATTGTTAGGTGTCCATGATTTCTCATCGGACTGGACTCTGGATTTTTTGTTGGTTGGTTGATTTGATTTTCTCTTGCAAGATTAATTATCAAACTAAACAAAAAGGTTCAAACATCCAGGACGTTGATTTTTCATATTCACCATTGGGGCTTTCAAAAACCTACCTGATAATTTACCATTAGAGAGACATTTCATAAAGAGGAGCAGGAAAGGTGAGAAGAAATGTCCAGAGGGTAGAAGAGGCTTATCCATCATCCATAAAACAATAAGAGTCTCTCTCTGGCTGCCAGCTAGAGAAATAAAGGGCCTATTGCAAGGTACTGCAGAATCATGTTACTTTCCCTTCCTGAGGCTATAAAAGCTCTTCCAATAAAAAAGTATCACCCACATCTTGCTATTATTGTGCTTTAAGAAAGGGATTGTGTCACGGGCTAACACAATGAGCATTTTTGTTTCTTGCAGCTAAGCCGATATTGTTACAAAAGATTTATGAAAAAGGGTGGGACTGTCAAAAATGCTCACTGACTTAGGAGCACTTTCAGTGGCTCTGGTGCTCCTAAACCACTTACATGCTTTAGAAAACCCCACTCCAGATGTTCAAACTTAAAGTTAGGCACCTAAATATATGGGCTACTTTTATTAAGGTGCTTAAAATATGGATTTAGGTGCCTCAAAAGTTTGAAAATTCTTTCCTTTGGACAAAGGTAGTCAAAATACAGCCAACTGCAGCCCATAGCATTGCACGACCTTCATCTTCAATATCGTCACATCACATAATGCTCCATCTTTATCCAACCAGCTTAGACCTGTAATCTCCAGCCTCTGCAGGTGTTGTTTCCATTTGAAAAGGTGTGGCTGCTGAAATCTCCTCCACTTTCTACAAATCAGGTGCAGGCACAAATTGCTGGTGATGCCACTCTGTTGAGCAAAGTGTGGGCACTCCTGGTTCAGAAGTTAGATTAACAGGAACAATCCAAGTGTTTATTTTCAGCAGAGATGGGGCCAGGCACACCATTTAGATCCCAAATGGCATCCCAGTCTGGGGGTATTTGCATCGGAGACCTGACTCAGGCCCATGTGCATGAGTTCAATGAAGGACCCTGTGGATTCCCCTGTGATTCTCCAAACAAAGCCAACCTGAAAACGGTTTATGGCTCTAGGAATGAGACTGCCTGGTCTGAGGAGTTAAAAATGAGCTCTGCCTGCAGCAGCCTGTGCGTTCATCCTTAACATCCTCAGCTCTTTTTTTAGCAGCTCAAATTCCAAGGATAACTCTAGAGGGAGGATGCTGGTTAACTTCAACAGCCTAGAATCTCAAGGCATAATATTTACAATCAATAATCTTGGCGCAGCAATTACCCCCGGCGATTGAGTGCATCCTATTTCATTTGCCTTCTACGTTGAAAAACAAAACAAAGCTATGTGGCAAGTCAACATCTATATGCACTCTCTGCACAAAGATAGTGGTGCCCTTCAAAAACACTAGCAGATTGGGTTACTGACTCCAGCCAGACTCTGATTATAGATGTTTGAAAAATGATAGGAGGTAAACAGAGACTTTAAGACATCAAGTTTCTTCAAGGTGGGAGCTGCTGTCAGCAGAGTTAAAAGGAAAGGAGAGAGATGGATTAATTAGCTTAAAGAACCTCTTAGCCAGCAAATCAAGAGGAGCTTCTACTCAACCATGTACTTGCGTCATGGATTCACAGGCTCGGTGCTACACCCCCAACTTTGGAACAGTCTCTCGGAGGAACCCCTTTGCTGCGCCAGACCCCCAAGGGGTCTCATTCTTCCTTTGGGGTGGGTCATGCAGCATCACCACCTCATGAGTCTGAACCTCTTGGGCTTCAGCACCCCTGCTTCACACTGTGAGCTCTGCTCAGCAAGTCCAGCGAGGCTTCTGGAAGAGACTTAGGCACTCTTCAGGGACTAATGCACTTCGCCCAGTATTTGCAGTGACAATCAAGTGGTGTTTTCAAAACAGTCAGGTTTGTTAGTCAACTGGAACATGGCATAGGAAGCCCTTAGGTTAGCAGAGAGAAATGAAGATTAAAGTGTAGTCCATTCTGGTCAGCCTAGAGCAATTCACCAGTCAAGATGTGGTGAGCTCCATTTTCAGGCTCTTTGTCTCACTCTCTGACTTCCTTTCTTAGTCAGTTTTCAGGTGAGAGATTCCCCAGCCTCTTCCAGAAGCCAACCCTTATTCTCCCACCTCATACCCCCACCTTTGTTCTCGAGCAGGGATCTGTGCTCAGTTTTCCTGCTCAGAGGTGGGGTCATTGCTTGCTAGGTGTCAATGTCCTGGTGAGCGCACTTTCCATTCTTAGATCTTCCACTGAGATGGGTCGGCCTTGGCCAATCATTATTAATGATCCATTCAGTGCACTTAGACAGCTAGGTGACACACATACACACCTGTGTCTCTTAGCTGGTAGCAAATGCAATCCTACCCTCCTTCCCCCAACTGGGTAGCCAAGCAAAGTACAGGGGAAACTGAGGCACGCATAGGCGTAATAAAAAATGACAAAAAAATCCCACTTTGTCACCACTTGTCAGCCATGGAGCTCTGCACAGTATTACACATACCACAGATTCACATGTTTACCAAGTGCCTGGTGCCGTGCGTTTCCCAGCAGCCATAGGGGCTCCCGTTCTAAAGCAAACACGGCTCTCCAGTCAAGATAAGATTGCTGGCATTTTGAGCTTTCCACTACAACTCTGTGACTTCATACAGTACGGGCGGGGTGGGGGGGAGAGAGGGGTGAAGCCTCCGCCAGCTTTGTCTGATTCTCAACTCATGTTTCTTTTATTATTCAGCAAAGTTCACCGAACTAGAATTCTTTCGGGTCTAGACGTCGAGGGCCGATAAGAGCAAAAGAGGGTAAACAACGTTTCCATGGAAACAGGAAGTGGCAGGAATCCCAAGAAAATGGCTGCCGTGTTGTGAATGGAGACAACCCCATCCATGTGTGTTTACTCTGTGCGTGGCTATATAAATAGCTACTGCTGGTTTAAATTTTTCCTGTGAAAGGATTCCACGGGCCAAGAATAAAATAAACACAGCCATGGCTTCAGGCCTCTTGTTTTTATTTTCTCCTTTAGACGGCACTTGGGTTCTCTTGCCTTCTGGGACTACTCCAGATTCCTACTGCCCATTATTCTATTCAGCGTTTAGATTATTAGAAAGCATTTCCAACTTGTATAAAAAACAGATGCATTTTGTCACGCTTGACTCGCTTAAGGGTTTTAAAAAACATCCATCTAATAAATGCTAACCACCCAATGGGAATAATGATCCTCCATGGGGGGAAAATAACAGCAAAATGAAGGGCTAGTGTACCGAAATAACCAATGTTTAAATAGATCTGCTGTAGAGATTTTTTCAGGGACTTTCTCTGACCTGTGTTGCCCAGCAGGTCAGACGAGATGATCACAATAGTCCCTTCTGGCCTTGGAATCGATGAATCTATGATTGTGAAACGCAGACGTGGCCAACCCTTAGGCCTGAGTCTTCAGCTTTTAGGGTGAGTAGTTCTTATTCACATGAGTGATCCCATAGACTGCAATGGGATTACGGGTGCGTGGATTCATTGAGGGGTTGCAGAAAGAGGCTCTGTGCCCTAATATGTTTTTTTCTTGCATGTGTGGGTGGAAGACACTTGTGATAAGCATGGGTAGAGAACCGTGTGTAGACACCTTCCCTCGCACACAGCGCCCTTTCCTTTCCACACAGGCACAAATAGACTATGATTTGGCCACAGGCATCTTTAAAGATAGTGATTTTTGTAGTTTGGAGAGGGCCATAGGCCCAGTCTGCATTTAAAAGTTGTACCAGGATAACTGTTTTGGTTAGGGATGTGATATTTTACCGATATAGTTATCCTGGGACAAGCCCTAGTAAAACTAGACTTATAATGGTACAAAGCTGCTTTCCAGCAATATAGCTTATTCCCCTTCCCCGACGGGAATGGCTATCTCAGGATAAAGCACCTTTATATCGATGTAACTGTGTCCACACTAAGGGGGCTCTGCTGCTTGCACTAGGTTGGTCTAGCTAAAGCCAGACAGCTTTCTAATGCAGACAAGGCGATAGACAGCAGAGCCAGAATTAATGTGTCTGAGGCTGAGTTCTGAAGGGAAAATAGGCCACAGTTGAAATATTCACCATCTTTTGGTGCACACTACTATCCTCAAAGATTCTGTATCACCATGGAAACTACCAAACCACGATTCCCTGGAACAGATGTGTCACTGGGTTGGATGACGGGGACATGTCCCCATCCAAAGATTTTTTTTTTTTTACTGTTACATACCATCCTGCTTCTCCTTTGGAAGCAATTTACAAACCAACATATACATGACACACAGGGCATGCCTCACCCACCACTGCAATGCTCCCACCTCTGCAAGGAAACACAGCAACACTACGTACAGTTTGGGAGAGAAAGTGAAGAAGAATCCCATTTCCAGTTGACAATGCAGTGGGGATTTCAGAACAGACAATGCAGGGCCTGAGTTAGAATTTGGCCAGGACATCTGGGCGAACAGCTCTCTTGCCAAAAGGGCCCATGATCTGTAATGATGACAAGTAGTCAGGACGTCAGCTTTACATCTCATCTGACAGCACTTATCACAGAACAGCAGCTCCATAGACCCTGCTGGGCATGAGATCAGCAGTGACTCAGAGGAAAAAGGGACACATGCTGACCAGTACTGAATTGCCAACTACATTTCCTGCAGTGTGTCCTTTAATGGTCTCCCACCAAACAGTATCTTGTCCTGACCCTGCTTAGCTGAGAGCTAGGATCCCAAGTGGTCTGGCTGCAGGCTACACTATGTGACAGAATCACAATTCCACTCTCAGCAATGCAAGCAAGTGTTTTAATGTTTTCTGTCCCGATGATTAAAATTCATGTCCTAATCATCTCCTTCCTTGATGACTGCAACCTCTTCCTTTCTGGCCTCCCTGATTCCTATACTGCTGCCCTCCAGTGCATCCAAAATACAAATACTTAAATTATGTTCCTCACCTGTCAATCAGACTACATCTCTCCCCACTTTGAAGCCCATCCAGTGGTTCCCCCTTGCCCACTGTAACGAGTTGGAACTTCTTGTCTTCACTTGAGGGCCCTGCATGCCTCTACCTTGGCCTACATCTCAGATCTCTTTTTATCATCCTGTCCTGTACTCCATGTAAAAGAAGACAGCAAGTGTAATAAAGATGGAATCCCCTTCATTCTACCAACATTGGCCTCACTATCTCATCCATTTCCTTCTCCCACCCCACTCTTCAAACCTTTGTCCATTCTGCCTCCGATGCAGCTTGTCCTATCTTCTCTGCATCTGCCTACTGTCGATTGTAAGCACTTTGGGGCTGGGATTTGATTTATGTCTTGTGCATGAGAGAGCATATTATACAGCTATACCTAAAAACAATAGCAATAATAATGTCTAAAAACCAGCAAAATGCAACAGATATGCACCACTGACTCCTGTTTATCCACCTGTGCATGTCCATGGTTTATCTATGTGCCAGTCGGAGCTCCCTCTGGTGACAGGATCAATGCACACAGTCAAGCCTCCAGTCTGTATTGTCCCAGGTGTGATCAATTTCCTGTGTTGTCACTGTTAGAGAGGAGGTTTAGGCAGTGGGGCACTTCATGCTATTCAGTCATTCCATCTGCCCTATTCCTAATGATGCCCCAGACTGTGAAATCTTTTGATGGAAACATTTTGGTAAGACCTATGCAAATACCAGTTTAGTTACATATGGGGCAGGAAAGCAACCATATGAAAGGACTTATCTGGCAGGTGGCCTCTCATTTGCATCCCGTAAGGATCTGATTGTCAGCCCAATCGTATCCAGGCCTCTCCATTCACCTGCACTGTTGTGTGTGTAGATTAGCAGTGGCTGGTAGCCCGGACTGTTGGCTAGCCATTTGCTGGTTGTTCTCTCTGTGAGAAACAAGCTCAATGCCCTTCCCAGCAGGAAGGTTTTAAATCATAAAACCATCAGCGCAACAAATCCTCAAGGACCCCTGTGTTTACAGTCAGGAGGAGGAGGGATAGCTCAGTGGTTTGAGCATTGGCCTGCTAAACCAAGGGTTGTGAGGTCAATCCTTGAGGGGGCCACTTAGGGATCTGGGGGTTAAAAAAAAAAAAAAAACCTGTCTGGGGATTTGTCCTGCTTTGAGCAAGGGGTTAGACTAGATGATCTCCTGAGGTCCCTTCCAACCCTGATATTCTATGATTCTATGCCAGGGAGTGAACAAGCCACAGAGACTAGGCTCCCATCTAACGCAAGAGGAGGTCCGAGAGGGGAGCTGTTCTGAGGATTCCAGGGCACTTAACCTAGTGTCTTTCACCAGCTCTAACATTCACTTTAATAATGTTGTTATTTCTAAAGAGCCCAGCTGATTTGCTGGGGGTAAAATCCTGGTCCCATTAAACTCAATAGGAGTTTTGCCATTGATCTCACTGGGAACATTGACTTCTAGGGTTTCCAACACGCAGGTTTCTTAGGCCACTTCAATACCTACTCCTATTGGCACAGAATGTGATGTAGTGTGAAGTATGGTAGCTTCTCTGATACAGGAGGTTAATTTCACAGCTTCCACGGTAAATGATTTATGACTTATGGGACACCATGTTCTCATCATTAGGGATATCAACCGTAGTATTCAAATGACTATCCCAGCACATTAGATAGATCTGGGATCTCCACGGTTAAAATACAGGATTCTAGGAAACCAGCAGGAATGTGCATGGAAATCTGATAGATAAGAACATAGGTTAATTTTATCTGATGACAGTACCAGCATGGCAGATGGAAAAAGGAGGCTGGTTGTACTGTCCTCAGCTTGTGGGGACATTGATTTCATGAGTGATAATAAAACCCTGGAAAATAAGGAGACAATATTGTATTACAACATCACCGAGTGGCAGTAGAAAAGAAATGGTCATTTGGAATCCCATTGACAACACTGCGAAGGCTGTGGAAGATCGACTAGAAGGCTAGTCCAGAGTTTGGGATCTCATCTCATATGGGTTTCTAAACACTATTATATTTTTCCGTCTTTTCTACTCTTCTATCCACATCCACTGGGCCAGAGCTGATCGAGGATTGTGATAAGATTCTTCAGAAAGGATGTCTGCATGCCATCTGGCTGGTCTGGTGAGCCTTATCACCCTCGTGAGATGTTGCCTGGAGAGGGAATGGCTGACAACACCTCATGCGCGGTTCCCACACTTCTCCCTCTGATATACACAGTGAACAGACTGCTTCTAAACACACACATGCACCCATCACACTGCTCCCAAAACACCCAGACTCCACTGCTCCCTAACACACACTAAATCAGGACTCCCAACCCATTAACTCATCCACGTGCCCCATCACAACACGTTTAGGATGGCCCTGAATCAGCTCTGAACTTTGTGGCTTGGGCCCATCCATAAGTTATGAATGCGAGCAGCGTCCACACACTTGGCCCCATTGTCCCATATCAAAGCTCTGAGAGGCAAAGATTTCAATAAGTGAGCGGAGAATCACTTTCCCCTCTGGTTTATAACACCAGTAAATGCATTCTGGATTAATGCCCCCCATCCTCCCAAGCCGATTAGAGAGGCTCAGCTGTTGCCTAAAGCCCTTACTTCACCTAAGTGGGCATTATTTGCATGATAATGCCCTCTTTGGGGGGAATTACTGCTTAATTAAAGAACAGCAGTCACTTTAATTAGCATGTCTCCATGCTCCCTGGTACTTTGCATGGATTCAAATGAGTTGCTCATTAGGCACTGGCATTAATACAAGCTACGCCCTTTAGCTGGAATCTAACTAAATTAACACAAGGAAGACAAACTACTTCATGCATGAGAGGGAATGATAGACAGCTTGTCTCTGAGTGTCTCAGCAAAGGCAATTGCCATGGGAGATAGTTCACTGCCAGAGGGGCACTTGTTTTCTAATGAAGAGAACTCGAGGCTTTGAAGCAGCGTGCACATGCCAAAGTGCAATGGCTGAATGTGGGTTAGCACATGATGGGTGTCCTCAGCCCGTCTGAAGATGAAGCCAAATTCTCCTCTCAGCTACTGCAGCGTGACCCCACTGTGGTCAGTAGGGTCTCACCAGCATGGATGACGGGGGGATTTGGCCATGCGTCCTGACACTAAACATGGACAGCAAACCGGCCAGATTTTGATCTCAGTTACGCCCAAAGTGCCTGCTGCAGCTACGAGTAGAATCTGACTTGCAAGGTGAGAAACGGCATTCCCGTCTGCCCTCACCTGCCACCGCAGTGCTATAACTCAGGGCAAACCAAAGAGCAACATTTGAGCTGCTAGCAGGAGATAAGGAAGTGACAGATGAAGTCCATTCCCCATTCTTTGCAAACATATGGAGACCTGTTCAAACTTTAGCAATGGACACAGGGCCTGCCCTGTGTTTCACTGAAAGCCTTTCCTTCTGTTTGCATACATCTGCTGCTAGCTTGTTCCTCCATCACTTTAAAAGGGCAGAACAGATAAGTGTACTGTTCACCTAAGAGCCAGCCCTTCAGAACGTCATGAGCTTTACTATTCCCACCTTGCACTCTTGACTGGAGGTCCATTGAGAACCAACAAAAAGGGAGCCAGGAAATAAAACGTAATTAGTGACATTTCAAAATAAAATACTCAGCGTTATTTACAAAGCAGGAATTATTCAACCATCCCTGAAATGCAGCCGTCTCTGAGGTGGAACAACGCCTGCAGCATCATCTCACTGCACTAGCTGAGGGTACGAAGTGAAGAATAACGTACTCCAGGGGAAGCACAGGGGGAGTTTAGTTGGGCAGGATGTAATGTAGCCCAGAATCTTGTAAAAGTTCTATGGGATACTTCAAGTGCACAAGAACTCTGCTTTCTACCTTATCCCAAAGCAGCACTGCATCTTCTAGCAGTGCTGATACAGGTTATAGAGTAGCACCATGATTTTCTGTGGAGATCTCTCTGCCAGCTACTAATCAGCCCTGCCCCTGCTTGGCTGAGTGAATTCATAGCCCAAGCTGGCCTGGCTGCTTGGCCACAACTCCCCAGTGCGGTGGGAGCTTAGATTGCTGCTCCACTCAGAGGATCTGTGCCTTGCCTGAGATCCACAGAAATACTGACCTTTAGAGCCAGCTGTCCAGTGGGAACCAGCTGCCTTTCTGAGGCACAGTTCAGTGTAATCCATGCACCCATCAACAAAAATAAGTAACGGGTGAATTGTGACTGGCGGGGTGACCTCATGGCAAAACGTCTAATCAGAGCTTCTCTTTGCTGCGGAGTTGGGCTGAAGTCAAGGGGAAAAGCTCCGTCTCACCCGAGACCCATCCAATGCCCTGCTGGGACAGGTCCCTTAACTATGTCGCCTGATGTCACCCAGCTAATCACAATTCAGAGATTGTGTGTTGCGAGAAAACAATGTGAAGGAAGGCTCCCACCCGGGGGGAAGCTGATGGACTGAGCTTGGAGCAGTTTATAAAGAGAGTAAAGAAACATCCTTGAAAGGCCATTTAAATATCCCCCTTTCTTTGCTTGTCTTGCCTGACTCTCTCACTGCCAGGCCGAACAGCGAAGTGCTCATGTTTTATCAGCGAGGTGACACCAGGAACAATGCCGGCATCAGATGCCAGCCAGCACGAAGAGGAAAAACACACTGGAAGCGCAGGGGCAGCTCAGGCCAGTGGGAGCTGGCCTGGCACCAGGGGCTTTTTGAACTCCTCAAGTGCTCCGCTTTTGTCTCCCTCCAGCTGTGCTCCACTGCACAATGCAGCCCCTTTGAAATGAGGCTCTCGGAGCTTTGACTCCGCTGGTTAGCAGCAGCTTCCGCATGGAGGGCCAGCTGGTGAATAGGGCAGTAGCGTGCGGGATTACAGAGACCTGAAAAGGGGGGACAAGCAGCTAGGGGTGGCTTAGTGCAATGAGCATCAGTGGGAAATACCTAGATGGCCTAGAACGATAGGTCTGAATTGCAGCAGGGTCGTTCAGCCTTTCCTTGGTCTGAGGCAGGTGGACTGAGTCCCATGCAACCACTAGGTGGGATCATTCAGAGGGAACCTTAGAAACCAAGGTCTTGTCTGCTGTGTAGGGAGGAGAGAGGATAGTCTTGTGTGCCCAGCACAGGGGTGAGGAGATCTAGGTCACTGAGAGATATTTGATGGCGCTAACTCTAGTCAGAAAGGGGATCAAAGAGAGAAGGGCACCTGGCCACTCTCATCTTCCCCAAACAGAAATTCATCTGCTTTGGCCCCTGGAGAGCACAGGCCAGAGAATCCCACCCAGTGCAGCAACCCATAACTTCTGGTTGAGCTCGAGCCAATCTCTCAGAAGCAGTCTTGAATTAAAAACTTCAGGTGATGCCGAATTTACTCCCTCCCTAGGCAAGTTGTTCCAATGGTTAATTACCTTCACGGCTAAAAAATTGTGCCTTATTTCTAGCCTCAATTTGTCTGACTTCAGCTTTCGGCTGCTGCATTTTGTTAAGGCTGACTGCTGAGTGTGGGATGCCAGACTCCGATCTCTGTTACGCCAGTGGGAATCCAAGTAACTCCCATGACTTCAACTACTCTGAGTTTGCACTCCTGTACCAGAGAGCAGAATCTGGCCCTTTCCTTTGCTGAGGTGTGCACGCACCGAATACCACCCAGTTACTTGCAGAAACCCCAAACAGGAACCTGCCCTTGATGTGACAAGGGCTTGATTCTCCTCTTGCCTACACCAGGGTTACACTGGTGTAACTGTATGGACCTGAATGGAAATCCTGCTGATTTACACCAGTTTAAGCGAGAGCAGGACCTTTGTTTGCACTCTTGTAGCTCACCTGATTTTGTGACCTATTTTTAGCGTGGGGATTATTTTTGGTAAGTCATGAAAAATGGAAGTTGGTGTAAATTCTGGCAGATTTCGTTAATTAAAGATGCTGTAAACCATCCGGGGGTGGTGTCGAGGGGGGGTGGGGTGGGAGGAGGGAAGAAAGTGAGACTTTGCCATATTTGTTTAAATGTTCACTCCGAGGAATGCGTCTCACCCCCTCCAACAAGCCGAGGCGGTAGTAACAAATCAGAAGTAAATCTAATTACTGGAAGGGAGCAGGGCCATGAAAGTGGATGAAGTCATAGGGTTTCAAAGGCACAAAATGACACCCAAACAACAGGGCTGCTTCTAATCCTTTTTACAAAGATGCAAATGGCTAAATTGGACTCCAGAGTAAGACTGGTTGCTTTGTTTGGTGGTGATTTAATAAACAGCCTCATTGAGACAGGAAGACTATGACCCACAAACCCCCACATTTTGTTGCCAAGTTGCTGGTAGCTTTGGGCAACCGGCTCCTGTCAGGTTGAGCCTCACTTGCTCAGACGCTGGCGCAACATGGCAAAGGGGTGGGACTTTTTACTGTTTACATCAAGAGGTCTGATTCTCTAGTAAAACAGTGCTGCAGAATGACACACACCCGGACTCTGTTCCAGGCCTGCAGTTAGAAGAAATGGACACAAGTCTCCAGGTCTGGAAGCCCAAAACCCACTATATATAGAGACAAGCTATTAACACCCATCAGATAGACACATCCTCTACTCAGACTGAGATCCACTGTGGTCCAAATGCAGCCCTGGTGGAAGAGGTTGCAACTGTGTGAGCCCAAATTCTGCACTGAGTTGCACCCAGTGCTATTGAAGTTAGTGGAGTTCCACAATGTGGAATTTGGCCCTCTGATTTCAGCAGAGCTGGGCCCACTTGCAGAGGGCTGAATAACACTGAAAGTGCAAAGTTTCACTGTTAAGATAACTTTGATGAAAGAGGTATCTCAGCTAAGGAGCAGGGTGCTCTCCTGGGAATTCTGTCCTTAAACCTCTTCACATCTTGCTAGGTGAGCTACCTGCCTCTGCTCAGGGCTGCAGATTTCCATTGTGCGCTCCACGCAAACAGTTCACATCAGGGCCGGCTCCAGGCACCAGCTTGGCAAGCAGGTGCTTGGGGCGGCCACTCCGGAGAGGGGCGGCAGGTCCAGCTATTCGGCGCAATTCGGCGTACGGTCCCTCACTCCCGTTCGGAGCGAAGGACCTCCCACCGAAGTGCCGCCGCAGATCGCGATTGTGACCACGGGCTGTTTGGGGGGGGGGTAAAGAAGGGCTGCTGGGGCGGCCAAAACCTTGGAGCCGGCCCTAGTTCACGTGGACGTCAGCTGGATTCTGCCCAGGGGACGAATGGAGTGCCTTGTTCTGATGTGATGTCAATCAGAAGGGGTTGCAGTGGAGTCACAAACGGTGTGAGCGCAAAATCAGGCCTTCAGCATACGCAACAGTGATGAGGACGGTGGATCAGAGGGGAGAATTTTGTCCCAACTAGAAGCAGAGTGACACAAAGTTAATAGGACACATCAGTTCTGGTGAGCAAGCACCTGGAATGTGTCACTTGGATTAGAAACTATCTGAGCTCGTGATTGTCTAGAAGGGAAAGAGGCAGAGTGAACCTGTACACTAATCACCATTCAGCTTGGATGTAACGTTTGGCCAGGAACTCCAGAGGGTGAGGAGAACATCACGGCTGGCAGCCAGATGGGCAATTTTCTCTGTATCAACCTTGCGTACAATCTGGACATTGGGCGATTCTGTTTCTCTCATCCACGGAGCACTTTGCCCTTCAGTTCCGTGAGCAGAAGGCTCCCAGCTGAGACCCCAAATCACAGCCAGGTGCACTCCTGAAAGTAGCGCTGCTCTCTGGGAGAAGGTGTTGAGAAAGGCCGCAGGCCAACAAGAAGATTTACGGGCTGCTAGCCCTGATCCACGCAGCAGCCATAAATCAGGCAGGAGAGGGGATGGCATGAGCACTCTCAGTTAGCTCCTTCCCCTAATGGAACTCAGAGGTCTCTCCCACACTGTGATCAGCGCAGGGTAGGGCCAGAAATGAGAGAGAGCAAAGAGCTGCTAAGACAATCTACTGGAGATTAGTCCAGCTACAAGCCAAGGACGGAAGAAACAGACTAGATAATAATCAGTGATCAGAACGGAGAAACATCAATGAATAAACAGTACGTTTGCGGTGTCTTTCACCCATGGATCTCAAATCCATTTCACAAACAGTAACACAGCCTCACCCCACCCGCCCAGCGTGACAGATGAGCTTTATTGCCCCAGTTTCACCGATGGGGAAGCGAAGGCAGGGGGAGGTGATGTGCTTTGCTGAGGATGATCCAAGTCGAGCTCGGAACAGAATCCAGGTGTCCTGATTTCCACCCTGGGATTTGTGGGTAAAATTTTCAAAAGCATTCAAACAATTTAGGAGCCTGAATCCCATGGGCTTTCATGGGGACTCAGGCTCCTAGGGCATTTAGCACTTTTAGAAAGATTGCCCTGCTGGCCAAGACAACAACCCTGCCCCTGGGCCAAGGTCAGAGCCAACAGGGCTGGAATTCTATGGTTCTAACCCCAAGTCTTTTTAATGATTAAAGTCATGCTTTAAAGGATGGTGAACTTCAAATTGTGTACACCTCGGCCCCTTCTGGGCTAGGGCTGGAATTGGCCACAGAAAGACACTACTCTTGGGACACATATGCCACACACACATACGCCATGCCACAATAACAACAGGGCTCTATTATTATCCTGAGTTTATTTATTTCCTTTGCAGTGGTGCTCAGAGGCCACAATTGGGATCATGGCCCCATTGTCTGGGCCCAACACAGACGGAGAATAAGAGATAGCCCCTGCCCCAAACAGTCTAATGTATGGTAGTGAAATGGGGTGGATTGCTCCCTAGATCCCCTCTGGTCTCTGTTGTGGCATTGGTTTTTCTTCCCCTAGGATCCAGCCAGGTCACTATGTGATCCACTACAGAGTATCCCTGAACAGAGAGTGGAATCTGAAATGGCATGACGCAGCCAGCCGGGAGAGTGCTGCTTCAATGCAGATTTTACCCTTTGGCTTCAGAATGAAAGCAGAAAATCACAGCAGGCTGCACACCCTTCCCTTAACACTTTCATTTTCCACAGGATAAACTGTCCGGCCTCTTCATTAGGGACTTGAGTGGGAGAGAGCTGGAGAATGGAAGTCTTTTCAGCCAAGCTGGTTCTCATTTCAGATGGAGACTCTAATTTAGTCTGACCTGCGCCCATCTACTTTTCATTACTGCTCGGAGCCTTCCAGCTGCCTTTCATGTTTCAAAGGGAAAAGTAACCTCATCTCTCTCTCTCTCTCTCTCTCTCTCTCTCTCTCTCTCTCTCTCACACACACACACACACACACACACACACACACACACACACACACACACACACGCAGGCTATTACCAGCCAGAGAAGACTCCATTGTTTAAAGGACACAAGGTGTCACTCTTCCGGATGTCTCTTCCTCTTTCTTCCTCTCTTTTTATTGCTTCCAGTGTCGTCTCTCTTGCTTGGCTGGAATTTGCCCATGGGCAACTGTTGACCTCACATGTGGATGTTTTCGGTTCAAATTTTCATACAGTGACAATTTCACTCTTGAATCCTCCATAGGGGCCTGTCCTGCTCCCCACCAAGGCCTCGATTTTCATTAAAGGTAGAGAAGGGAACCCGAGTTGTTCGGGGGAGGAAGGACACTGTGGACTAGGTGAGTTCAGAGGCTTCTATACCCATTTTTCCACTCCTCAGTACTTGGATTTGTTGGATTTTACAGTTGCTTCCTCCAGAGGGCTCTGGGGACGAATTTACATTGAGGCCTTGATCTATGTCTTAAGCTTTATACTCACAGTTTTGCAGGTGCAAGAAATTTCTGATGCAGTTAGTGTAATTCAGACACCTAAGTGAGATTTCCATGTGATGTTTTGTGAGCAAGCACTTTCCACAACCTACACTGCAAATGGTGGTGACCATACAGTGTCGAGACCAAACTTTTCCATCCTGGAGTTTGGTTTATTAACTAAGAAATCATCAGTAGGATCACATAAAGTTCAGCTCAAACCTTCTTCCCAGGCTGGACTGTTCCTAGAGCTCCTCCTTCAGGCCTGCTCAGCCCACACCCTAGATCTTCTGTCTCTAGAGAGCCATTCCCTTCCTACCTCCCATGCAGGGCTGGATTAATCTGATGGGGACCCATCTTTGCTTATTCAATTCCTTCCCTTAACTGTTTTACTACCACCTGTGCCCAATGTAAGCACTCTATGGTTTAATTATCTTGGTTATTTCAGAACCGGTTTTTAAATGTGATATACCAATTATAAAGCCGAATGAAAGATAAAACAAACTCTCAGCACATAACAGAGTAATGCACACAGTGATGCTATGGCTTTAATTACTGCATTACCTACAGCAGTGGACTTCAATGATATTTTCTGGTGTTCAGATAAGGCAATGCCCTCATTTCAGTGGCCCAAAGGGCACTCCCTTGAGCCAAAAGGCTCTTCAGGTGTTTTCTCTCTAGCGAGCCTGCTACTGGCCAATGGTCACAGCCTGCCAAGGGTGAAGTGCTGGATTGTATTTAATAATCTCAAAATACAAGATTAAGTGTGGTGGTAGACAATATTCCAACCAAATCTTGCAAACGAATAATTATACAAATATACAGTAATGCTATTAAAACAGCATGTTAATATCACTTCTATTAAAATGATTAACTTAAAATTAGAGGTTAATCTCACAGAGGTTAATAGATATGTAATTTCCCTTTCTTGGTGCCTGAAATTCTGACATTCACTCGCACCGTCTTTTTTCCCGGAAAAGTACTGTGCATCATGCAATCATATTAACTAATGAAAGCACATCACTTCCTGATCTCTTTATAGAATCATAGAATATTGGGGTTGGAAGAGACCTCAGAAGGTCATCTAGTCCAAACCCCTGCTCAAAGCAGGGCCAACACCAACTAAATCATCCCAGTCAAGGCTTTGTCAAGCTGGGCCTTAAAAACCTCTAAGAATGGAGATTCCACCACCTTGCCAGGTAACCCATTCCAGTGCTTCACCACCCTCCTAGTGAAAAAGTGTTTCCTAATATCCAACCGAGACCTTCCACACTGCAACTTGAGACCATTGCTAATTGTTCTGTCATCTACCACCACTGAGAACAGCCTAACTCTATCCTCTTTGGAACCCCACTTCAGGTAGTTGAAGGCTGCTATCAAATCCCCCCTCACTCTTCTCTTCTGTGGACTAAATAACCCCAGTTCCCTCAGCCTCTCCTCGTAAGTCATGTGTCCCAGCCCCCTAATCATTTTCTTTGCCCTCCGCTGGACTCTTTCCAATTTTTCCACATCCTTCTTGTAGCGTGGGGCCCAAAACTGGACACAGTACTCCAGATGAGGCCTCACCAATGTTGAATAGAGGCGAATGATCACGTCCCTCAATCTGCTAGCAATGCCCCTACTTATACAGCCCAATATGCCATTAGCCTTCTTGTCAGCAAGGGCACACTGCTGACTCATATCCAGGTACTTGTCTATAGTTCTTGAACGTCCGACTAAGTGCCTGATTAAAAGAGTGCCGCTGTAAGCCAAAATGTACCAATGCAGTCTAGCTCCACCGTGTTTAAATGTAAATGAAAAGTTTCAATACATGGCACAACAGTAAAGAGAGGGGAAATAAACTAAAGTGCATCTGCCCAGCCCCCCTCAATTCAGCCTCCCAACCCCCATGAGTTCTGCCTTCTAGCCCCCATCTGCCCAGCCCCCCTCAATTCAGCCTCCCAGCCCCCATCAGTTCTGCCCTCTAGCCCCCCCATCTGCCCAGCCCCCCTCAATTCAGCCTCCCAGCCCCCATGAGTTCTGCCTTCTAGCCCCCATCTGCCCAGCCCCCCTCAATTCAGCCTCCCAGCACCCATGAGTTCTGCCTTCTAGCCCCCATCTGCCCAGCCCCCCTCAATTCAGCCTCCCAGCACCCAGGAGTTCTGCCTTCTAGCCCCCATCTGCCCAGCCCCCCTCAATTCAGCCTCCCAGCACCCAGGAGTTCTGCCTTCTAGCCCCCATCTGCCCAGCCCCCCTCAATTCAGCCTCCCAGCCCCCATCAGTTCTGCCTTCTAGCCCCCATCTGCCCAGCCCCCCTCAATTCAGCCTCCCAGTCCCCATCAGTTCTGCCCTCTAGCCCCCCCATCTGCCCAGCCCCCCAGCCCTCAATCAGTTCTGCCCTCTAGACCCCCATCTTCCCAGTCCCCCAGCCTAATTTCTGCTCCTACTGGCTGGGGGTGGAGGGGGGAGGAGGCCACTGCAGGATGCCCTTCCCCTTCAGGTGGGGTTGGGGGGAGGCAGGTCCAGGGGTTCTTCACCTACCTGCTCCTTCCCAAGTAGGTGTTACAGGGGGGGAGGTGGGGAGTGAAGGAGCCAGTCCTGGTCCCAGGAGAAGAGGGGGGAAGGAGGAGTGGAGCCCCTCTGAGCTGCAGGGCTCTTTCTGCTCCCTTTGTCCCTCCCCTCCTGGGAGCAGGGGTGGCACCCCACCTCCCGTGAGCATATAATATAATCAGCATCCTTAACATATAGTCACAAAGCACCTTCCTGAGCAGCAGGAAAGATGGACCAGTGGTCTGAGTATTAACCTTGGCTTTAGGAGATGGGGATTCAAATCTCTACTCTACCACTGATTTTCTGTGTACTCTCGGGCCAGTTTCTTAGCCTCTCTCTGTCTCAGGTCCCCATCTGTAAAATGGGGATAATTGCACTGCCCTCCTCATGAGGGTGTTGAGACGTGATGGGGGCTCTAGACAGAGAGTGGCAAAGGCAAAAGGTTTCTGGGGAGATTCAAACTAAGCTCCTCACCAGAAGACAGATTTGCAGGTTGATTGGAGACCAGAGGTTCAGGAGGAACATATGGAGGGCGGAGGCAGATTCAGGTCACAGAGGCGTGTTTATGAGGCACCTCCCATGCTCTGGGGGACTATGTAAAGAACTATTAAGAATATCAGTACAGGTCAGGTGGGGAAGTAAGGCCAGAGGTCCCAATGGCTCCCATTCTGAGCCAGTTCTTAGCGGCTCCCGTGGTGGACACTGGACTCTTGCCCAAGAGGTTTCAGGCTGAGGGGGAGAGTGAGGAATCTATTATATGTGCCTGGCTCGCCAGGCAGCAGCAAACACAAGAACTTAATAGCGCTGTTCTGGGCAGGCAGGATTCTGTTCCAGGAAGCCACGGCTCATTTGCTCTGTACACTGCACAGTGCCATTGAAATGACGTGAGATTAAGTGCGAGGAGGCCCGTATCCCCATTGTCTGGAGCAATAACCAACATGGGCTCGGAAAGGGAAAACCTTTGTCTGCTTTTCTGTCACTGGTCAGAGGAGGCCACAGGTCTGTTGAAAAAACCAGATCATGGGAAGATCCAAGGACCAGGAGTCCGTGATGAACATGTGAGTGACCAGTGATCCTGGACTTCTCTGAACTTAGATGCACTGGCTCCCTCCACTTTCCAATCTTGCTTCATTGTTCCTCAAGTTGGCCGGCAGCTTGCATGGCCACGGCCAGACAGCACATTGTACAACCGTCCCGCTACCCTCGCCTCTAGAAATCTCTGATCTCTCCAGATTCTTCCTTCACTTGAGGTCTCACTTTCAAGTGTGAACAAAACATTCTGCAACTGTGTGTGGCCTCTCTCTGCCTGTTTCAAGGCTTCTCCTTCTAAGCCCTTTCCTTCAAGGTGCTTGCAGCTGCCTAGCGTCTTTCCTTTATTATTATACATGATTATTTGTATTATTATAGCACCTTGGAGCCCCAGCCACAGACTAGGACCTCATGGTGCTAGGCGCTGTACAAACACAGAACACAAAGACAGGCCCTGCCCCAAAGGCTCGATTCATCACTGCTTGACAGGTGTGCAAGAAGAATGTAAAATGCTAATGTTCTGACCGGGTAACATTTTACCCTCACTTTGCACGGGATGATTAGTGCCCCAAGGGGACATAGGCCCCACGTCTTCTCAGCCTTCTCTTACTGTTATCCCATTTTGATTATCTGACAAGGAGACAGGAATGACCCATAAAAGCATCTGAACGCAAAGCGTTGACTAGAGACATTTCTTCCTTCCTTCCCCCTTGTATTAGTCCAGCACTTAGAGAATCCCAGAACAGAAACATCACAGATGGAGGAGCCCTAGCCCAGCCACCCCCCAGCCAAGTGGGGTGCTCCTATTTCCCAAGACTTTGCCCAGTTCCTTCTTGGTTGTCTCAAGGGATGGGGCTTCAGCCAAAGACTGTTCAACAAGTGCAGAGATCTCACAGTTAGGAAGGCTCCTGTCACTCAGCCTAAATGATCTGGTTCTTCCTTGCACCCCATGATTCTCCACTGTGACACCTCGTTCCAACCTAAATAATTCCTCTTCCTCTGGGGGCCTACACCTTCCAAATGCCTAGCATGCTCCTCCTTAGTTGTCATTTAGTCAAGCCGGGCATACAGTTCTTTTAATACCCATGGGTCTGATTTACAATGGTCTGCCTCTTTCAGACTGGGGTCATTTTATTGGGAGCTGCCTCCCATTTCTCCACAATCCCTTCCCTCCATGTTCAGACTCTGTTAATCTGGTACGTTCAGGACATCGCAGAGCTGACCATTCAAATGTCCAGATTCAATATTAATGGCATTGTGATCAGGGGACTTACGTGACCCAACTATTTTCTGCCTGTCTTCACTGTGTTCATCACTTTGTATGACAAGTCCTAGCCATGACTTGGTATTGGAATCAGCCAGTACATCTACCAGTTCCATTGCCATGGTAATACATGCTACAGAGGATCACGTACGGAGTTAAGAAGAATGGAATCACCAAACATACAGTCTGTCAGGTTTTCAGGATCTCAACATACACTTCTTTTTTAACCCTTACTGCTCCCTGGTCTTTAAGGTGCCCCCACTTGGAGACCGACTTTGGTCATTTGGCCTGTGATAACAAATACTCCAAGTGGTTTGTGGAACTAACACTTATACCCGGCCAGGTGTGTGTTGGTGCGCGTCGAGGACAGTGTGTCTGGGTGAGTGGGAAGCAGGTTGATAGGAGATATTTGTATTATTAGCCCCCTTTGACGGATGGAAAAACAAGGCACAGAAGTTCTCGTGCAGATATGTGTGACGAGCCTGCAGCTCTAGTTCAGAGAGAGGAAAATATGGGTAAAGGGAATCTCAGCTCTGGACTGGAGGTGGGTAGGACAGTCATTCATCTGGCGTGTGGGCAGGGCGTCTGTGTTTCCTTTGTCAAATACATCAGCAAGGTGGTGATATTTGAGCAGTATCTTGACAGTGGCAGATGGGACTGTGGCAGGCAGGTTCAACTGCTGTGAGCTCATTTCCTTATGGTAGGGATTTCCTCGGTCATGACATGAGCTGCAGAGAGTACCAGACCTCTTGCTGTCTTCTAGGAGACCGTCTGGCTGGAAATACTGGAGCAGAAACGTATTGTCACTTTCCACCAGAGGATGTGGGGGTCATGTGCAGCGAGTCAGGGCAGACCTGATAACCACAGAATGGGGGACCCAAATTAACCCGAACTGGTGGGTTTCCTGATGTCCCTGGAGAGAAACAACTGTCAGGGGAATGGTCTGGTGGGTTACCGGGCCTAAGGACAGGAGCAAACCATCAAGGGTTTCCACTAGATCCAGAGAGTTCTCGCACAGGATAGCAAAGACCCAGTTCATGAAATTTTCCGAGGCCCCTGAGTCAACTAGAGCTTCCAGGTGGATCTTGGGACTCATAGAAAACCAGACCTGCAGTGGCAGTTGGATGGGTGTCGGATGCTGGATTGCAGCTGCTGCCTTCCTGACAGTGGCATGTGGGAGCTGGGCATTTTGAAAATTTCCAAAGCAGGTTTCTTTATCAAGGCTGGGGACTGGCATCTTCTTGACACAAAGACCAGCCCAGTCTTTGCCAGACATAACACTGAGAAGTTTCTGTGGTTTTATGCATCTGGTAGACATGGGCAGACCTGGTCAAATTGCCTGAGATCTGGGTCTTGAAGTGAACTGCATGCTTGAAGAATTCCAGGCCAATTTTGGGGGCTGAACCATGCCGCTTGGTTGGGCAGTTGTCAATCTGAATACACAAATCAGTTAGATCGTCCAGACCGGATGGAGATTTGACCCACGCCAGCCATCTTCAGTGTCTTTGTTGTCCTCGCTGGAAAGCTGATGCTGTGCTGCCTTGTTCCATTCAGTGTCCACGGACAGGAGGCGGAATTCAGCTGTGTCTCTGGCCATGGGGCGATGACCCTGCTGTAGCACTGGTGACGTGACCTCAGCAGTTCAGGTGTAGTGAGGGTCAGCAACATCACAGCCGTTGCTCATATAAACTCCTCCAACTGGCCTAGGAGGGGGCTGGACTGTTCCAAGAGGGAAGATGTCCAAGCCAAGCCTTCCCCACTCAATAAACTAATGATAAGCCCAACCCTGGCCTGGTCAGTAGAGAGGAGAGGAGATGTAACGAGAACAGGAGCCTGCACTGGTCAGGAAACCTCAGAATTGGCTGTGATCACTGTCAAATGTTTCTGGCAGCGGGAACTTCAGCTCCAAGGGGACCAGAACAGGACAACAGAACCTGAACCTGCAAGGTCTGTACACCCCTGCTCACTCTGCCAGAGAGGGCCTGGTCTGGTGGGTTCCATGCCGGAGAGATGGACTCTAGCCTGGTTGTTTTGGGGTCTAGATAAGGGGTCTTTCATGACCATCATTTCCAACAGCTTAAAAAATAAAATTACTTTGCAAAATAACATGGAAAAGCAAGTACTGGACTGTTCAGTCTAGCACCAAAAGAACACTGCCCTGCTCAGACAGTATCATATCCTGCCTATCTACCGTCTGTGGGATGGTGAACCTTACTGGAAGGCGAGGGTGGCAGATCTGCCTCCCTGGGGTGAGCCTTGGCACACAATTGTCTCTAAAGATCAGATTTGGTTTCACAGAGATGTTTGAATTCAGACCTTTGGCTCCAGCCAAAAGTAAATGTCTCTGGAGAATCCTACACTTGAATTCAGAATTGGGCTAGTTTTCAATCACCACCATCCCTGCAGGAAGTGGTAGAATAGTAAAGTTATATCTTAGTGATTTGTGATCACTGCTATGAAACTCCCCCAGTTCTCATACCTCATAATGAATCTCTTAGTCTTGTCACCCTCGGAGGATTTTCTTTTGATTTAGGTTTTATTTCACTACATACACCCTAGAAAAATATCCTAGGGAACTATCTTACACAGGATCCCAGGGGACAGACTAGATGTGACCTAACACATAGAGGTGGTCAAAAAATGAGATTGTATTAATGGAAAATGGTGATGAAAATGGGGGGAAAATCATCTATTTTTCCACAGAAAAATTCAAATTTTCAGCAGAAATTAGAATACCAAAAAAATGTCTGCTGAAAACCAAAACATTTTCGTCAAAAACTGAAATGTTGCAGCTGAAAACAGAAACATTTCAATTTGCAAATGTTGCCGCACCCCGGGAGTTGTGGTTTGGGTGACTCAAGTTCCCACTCTCCTCTCTAAGGTTGGCTCCTTGCTTGGACTACATCTTTCATGATGAGCGACAAAGAGTCCTGTGGCACTTTATAGACTACCAGACGTATTGGAGCATAAGCTTTTGTGGGTGAATACTCACTTTGTCAGATGCATGACATATCTTCCATAATGCATCACTGCCTCCCCTCCCAGAGAGTGAAGGCAGTGCATCATGGGATATGTAGTCTGGCTGTAGGGGGCAGCCCATAGAGAAGAATGGGGAATTAGGGCAACTGAACTACAGCTCCCATGAGGTACCAAGCAACATTTTCAAATAAAAATATTTCAGTTTTCAGGCATTCAGTTTTTAAATGAAAAATTGAAATTTTCTGTCGAAAGAGGACATTTTGTGTGAAAAATTGTGTTTAATCAAACCCCCCATTTTCCATTGTAAAACAGTTTTCAACCAGCCCTACTAAATAGTCTTGTCTAGGATTTGTGTGTCGATAGCCCCCTCTTTCCAAGGGTCTCAGAGACAGGGGTATTTCTGCTTGCCTAAATACTTCAGAGAGTCAGATTAGCCCTGATGTGGCCTAAAATTTACTCAGATTGCACCAGTGTGCTCTGTGTCACCTTTCTGACAGTGAGTAAGTCCGGGGCAGGTAGCTCACGTTCAGGTCCGTGCTGGAGCCTGTCAGAATGGGACCACTTGCCAAACTACCCGATGAGAATTTCTGCCTTTGCTGCACAGCTCTAGTTCCTGAGTGGAGAGTTAATGGGTGGGCTTAAATGACACCAGTCAGTGTTACAACCCTCCCAACCCAGCGGGTTCCCGAGCTGGCTAGGGACAGTACACAAAACCAGGGAGGCCTTTGCATCTCCTCATGCACAATGTTTGCCCATGTATATCTCACCAGGTTAAATGGACCTATTGCCCTTGGGGTGCCTTCTAGTAACCTTTGAATCATAGAATCATAGAATATCAGGGTTGGAAGGGACCTCAGGAGGTCATCTAGTCCAACCCCCTGCTCAAAACAGGACCAATCCCCAACTAAATCAATACTTGCCTTCCAAGTATGTCCTCATTTAGCAACAGTTGTAGCATAACTGATATTGACCCGTTTTATAGACAGTTTGATATATACATATGGTTGGCCCTTTTGGACTGAGCAGTCAGCCAATATTTGGGGCCTTGCCAGGTTCTGTCCATTGGAGGAGAAACTGAGGAGACTCAGGTATGTCTTTGGTACAATCCTGTGTACAAAGATTAGACAAGATCCTGTTTTTCTGAATGCAGTGAAACAATGCACAGCAGGCTATGCCAATGGCCCCAAGCAACAGTATATGGTGCGTTTCTGCCTCTGTCTCTGTGCGTTAGAGCAGAAGCAGGCTCCCATGGCAGGGCCCATGTCTCTCTCCATGTTCTGTACAGCACCGAGCACACTGATAATAGTCACTGAATAATAAGAAGAATCTTCCTTGTAAGATCAGCAGGCCTGATTCTGCTCTCACACTCACCCTGGTGTAAACCAGGAACAGCCCCACTGTCGTCAGTGGATTTACACAGGGGGAAAGCGAGAGGAGAACCAGGCCCTTTGGTTCACAGCGATGGGGCCGGCAGTACAAAGCCACCAGATGTCTTTGGACCTGGGAATTTGCCCATAAATACTGCTGTCTTAAATGTCAACCCTCGTCCCTTGGCTTATCCAAGGCGAACTGGATTTCCTGCGAGGCACTGTTAATACCAGCTGGTTTGTTACCTGATGGGAGAGTGGGATTCTTGGGGGAACCTGACACCCTGGCCTTCCGGCACATGGTATTCAGATTCCACTGAGGCCAAACACAGAGCGCAAACAACATCCATTGTAGGCTGAGCCCAAGGGTGGTGCCCAAGCTCTAGAGAGGAAGCCTAGGGGATTTCTCTCTTATCTGGGAATGGGTTTCCCATTTTCCTCTTTTGGGATAAGGGATAAGGGTCCCATGTCAAAAGTTTGGTCCCCTAAACAATGCCGGGTGTTCATTGGCCATGCTCTCCCATGTCTGAGCACCCAGTTTTTCCCTGGCTGCATGCGCCTGTGTCCAAGCACTGGGGGTTCCCTGGATGGGGTCTCCAGTGTCTGAATGCTGGGTGTTCACTGGCCATAAGACCCCGTGTCTCAGTGCCAGGTGTTCAGAAGGTTCTCTTGTCCGGGTACCGGGTGTCCCGGTGTCAGGTGTCTGCTGGCTCTGGGCTCCCATGTCTGATCTCTGGGTGTTCAGTGGCCCACACTCGCAGGGCACTCCTTTGTCCAGTGTGGTGCAGGGGGGACTGTGTTTAACCCTGCCCTGGCGCACTGTGAATTCATGGGGACGGGTTCCGAGACAAAGAGGGAAGTCGGGCAGGGGGTTTTGGGGAGACCGCACTGGCGTAACTCCCACACCCAGGGCTGAAAGGAGGAGTGAAGCAAGAAGGGCAGCGGAGGGGAATGGGGAGACCTCCTCCTGGCCTCTTGGCATGTGAGTTACACCTGCTGAGACTCAGACTCCCAGGGGCCACTTGCAGCATCTCAGCAAGGTGATCCCTGCGCACGTCACACACGGGCCCAATACACGTTCAGCCCCACAGGACAGAAACATCTCCTTTCAGTGGAAACCCACAGCAGACCCTTCCTGCCGTGACCAAGGCTTCAGGGAAACTCTGTTTGTAAGGAATCCCTAACTGCTGCCGTGAACTGCAATGGGCAACCCCGGGCTGCAGCCTGCGGCTCTGCTATGCTTTTCACCTGTTTTCCATGGGGCCAGGAGGGGTGGCAAGTACATTTGGCCCAACCTGCTCACTGCCTTCCCCCCCCCCCCCCCCCCGCTCAGTCTCCTCCCCTTCTCCAGCACAGACCCTGGACGGGGGGAGCGGAGAATACAGCCACAGAGATGTCCTCCCAGCCAGAAGTGGGGTGCAGCTCTGGGTAGAGGGTCCCCTCTGGGCATGCAGTTAAGGGGCCCGAGGTAGGGCTCTGCTCAGAGTGTACAGCTGGCAGAGTCGGGCCCAGGAGAGGTTCTATTGACAGAGAAACATTTATCACAGGAGCAGTGGAGTTAGAGCACGAATCCTAAAGGGGTCAAATGCCGGGTCAAACTCTGGCCCAAACGCAGCTGTTTGCAGAAAGCAGCTTTCGCAGAACCGCAAAGCGGCAGGGACGCCATGGTTCTATTTTCTAAAATTCCCACTAGAAAAGGGCTTACGAGCACAGAAAATGAACACGTGCGCTTGGTAAAGACGAGTCAGGCTGCAGAGTTCACTCTCCCAACATGGCAGCATCCAACTGCAGCCTGAGGCAGGACGGTGGCAGGTCAGAAAGCTCCACCCCGGGAAGGCGAGGGTTAACCATCAAGGGCTAGGAAACAGCTGGCGCCTATTAGACTTCTTGAAGCAGACAAAAAGAGATGCAAGCCAACAGCAGGGGCCTCGATTTGCCTACGCTGGGCTGGGCTGGACAAGGCAACAGTACACACACTGCTGTGAGCCCTGTTGCCCAGACACTGTTTGCCTTTCTCAATCTGATCTCTTCGCTGAGAGGAAAGGAATCCCAGAGACTGTATTTCATTCAGCACCTCACTTGACACCCCTGGGGCCCACTCTCCAGGCAGAGGTCTGTTCTGAAGCACACCCTGACTGCTGCATTTGTCCAGCTGCGGAGCGGGCGGCAGCTCCCCTTGGCCCCAAGAGACCACGATGACGCTTTTAAATCCGTTCCGTGGGAATCCCCTCCGGTGGGGCCATAAGCAGGAGATTTGCTTTTAAAGAGCGGTACGGGATCCTGTTCATCCGTACGCTCCAGGAGGAACGTTTTGCGTCAGCAGGGCCGGAGTGAACCGATAAGGGTGGCCCGTGCTGTTTTTCACCTGCCAATGTCCCTTCAAATGAAGCCTATATTCAGACTCTCTCAACCCTCCCGCCCCCCACTGAAAGCAAAGGTGACCAGTCTAGGAAGGATTGACGGTCCTAAATGGGCCAGGAGTGAGGTGCTGCTGTCCAGTGCTAGGCCCATGTAGGATCTTTCTGTTTTCCAGCCAGCACGTCCCAACAGATCAGGTGCGTTCGCGTGTTGTTGTTCCAAGAGGGACATGCCCCCTCGAGTCACAGCGAGGAGAATTTTTCTCCGGATGACCCTCTCGTTCAGTAATATGATCGTCCTGTCATGGTTCCAAGCACTGATTTTGGCAGAACAAAGCGACAGTGCATCTTTCACTCCTCCAGCCAGGGAATGCAGCTGCGGGTCAGAGCGTGACCAATCGGGAATGAACATTTGGAGCGCATCTAATGCAGTTTGTACAGGGAGCCTTTCATGCATTCATGGGAGTGAATCCCACAAAGCTCAGCTGACATGGCCCTGCTCCTCCAACTTTGATATCTCACACCCTGCTCTGAGATAATCCTGGGGAACTTGACCAGCCTGGCTGAATAACGACAGCGTCCCTGCTTGGGGTTTGCTGGCATTGAAGGCGTCTCACCAATGGCTAACCCGACTTGCCCTGCATGTGGGTGTATGTGTCCCAGACCAGCTCCCCCTCTCCGCCCCCTCCCTAATCTCCCCTCCCCGGGACAGACAAGGAGCCTGAGAAAGAAGCCGGCCCCAGCCCCGCCGAGCAATAGAGCGAGCCAGAGTTTCTGGCAGTGTTTCCGCTACCTTCCTGGGGAGAGCGAGATTGATGAGAACAGGAGTCTATAATCAACTCGATCCGACCTCCGTCCTGTACGATGGGGGCCTCTTAAAGAAACACTGTCACTTCAGAATTAATGATTTTTGTGTTGAGGGGCCGGCCTGCCATCCTCAGCAATTTAAAAGCACGCTGCCTCACAAGGCCACTTTTAATTAGCCAGCAGAGGGGGCGGGCTTTACATACACACATACAAAATAATCAATTTCAAATTGCCAAGCCGGACCAGCATGGGGCGGCCGGGGGAAAGGCGACAATAAAACCGCCCTGCGCTCCAAATCATCCTGTCTCGCTCCCCTGCTTCTGGGAACGGCGGGGCCGGCTCCTGGCCGCGGGTCGCCCGTCGCGCCCCAGACACCACGCATGCAAAGCTGCCTGGCAAAACGGCCTTTGTTGGCTGTGGACAGGTCATAAGAACGCGAGCTGCAACATTTCAGAGGATTGTAAACGGGCAGCATAGTTTTCAAATGTCCCCCTGCCCTGCATGGCCAGCCGGCGCCCCCTGGGCGAGTTTTATATTTCATGCCCTATACAGGGAGAGCATGTCTGGGGACCCTCCGAAATGAAAGGGTTTCCAGATTTCCTCTGGGAACGTGACTGTTATTGCTGGCTTGCTGCCCGTTGCATTATGGCATTCTTAGGGGAGAGATTCGATAGCTGAATGATTGAAATGCGTTTTCTGCCTTGCTATTGGGTCCGGAGGAGGTGTACGTGGGGGGGCGGGGGGGGTAGGAGGGCAGCAGAATGATCCGTTCAGCTTCTCTGGACCTTTGAAACGTTTGCCGTGCGGAGGATTCTCTGCATGCAACAGGCTTTCCTCCCCGGAGGTGTCGCCTTTTCAAATCCTCCTTAGATATATTAAGGTTAATATGGGAGACAGCAAGGTCTATAAAACCCTAAAGTAACATTTACGTGCTAACGGCTTCTGTGGTAGTAATAAAAACCATATCAGTCAGCTCATTGGTGCCTAAGAAAACAGCTGTTTTCGTACCACACCAGCACACTCCAGCCAAAAGATTTATTGGGGCCTCAAAACACCGGGGCCAAATTCATCCTTGGGGCAAAGATGAATTCAGCCCGGTATTTTTATTTTTTAGACAGGTAGGAGGTGAATGGTGATAACAACTCTTAGCACTTTAGGCTTTCAAAGGGTGGTGGAAACGGTAACTCGTTCACTCTCCCAACCCATCTCTGGCTTGGGTCTGGGCTGTTATCCCCATTGTACAGAAGGGGAAACTGAGGCATGCAACGAGGACAGGAGATGATGATGAATTGTGGGAGATGGAATTAGAACTTGGGATTTTCTGGCTTCTTGTCCCTTGCTCACTGCACTAGGCCATGCATCCCTCCCACGACTGCACCGGAAACCTTTACTAGTGACATCTCTGTCTGGAGAGGCAGGAGTGTGAAAGGCGCAACACCCAGCCCTGGAAACGGCCCAGCCTCCACACAAATGCAGCAGGAAGGGTCAGCAGGGTGCAGGGTTTACCCCCTGCCGTCCCTTTAAGAGAACCATGCAGGGGCTTTGATTCCTACATCCTATCTGGGAGTAGAAGTGAGGCCTCCTACGGTCGCTCCCCTCCTCCCGTGGGAGCCATGGTTCAGACTGGTCAGGTCAACAGAGTGCACCTGTGAGCCTGCCTCACTGCATCCCTTAAATCTGTCCAACAAAATGAGGGGTGTGGCTCCTTTGCCTGCTCTGGAGGCCCCCTGGGTATTGGGCATGCATATCCGATTGGTCGTGCAGCTCATCCCGTCTGTGCTCAAGCCCCGACCCCGTGGAGCTGTGTGTGTCAAATGGAGAAGCAGAGGGCACTCTCCTGGCAAAAGAGATTGTCCCAGCTCCACCCATTGGCCCCTGGGAGGGGCCCACATCTGGTCCACACATACGGGATGCATGTGTTCAAGCGATGCCCGGGCACTGCTCATCAGATTTCACTGAGCTCTCACGCGTACGGCCTGCGTGACACGCGCGCGTGGGAACCCGCTGCGGCCCTCTGGCACGTGCTCAGCTTCCAGTTTCATGACAAACGTGGAGCTGGTTTGGTGGGAGGTTTGCAAACCTCCCAAGGTGATTCACGGTTACACATCCAAACGGGTGATGAACCTGAGCCATCCAGATCTGGCTTTTGAATATGAGCCTTCCTCAAGGCTGGGGGGGGGGGGGGGGGAGGTTACATCCAGGGGACCATAGCATGGCTCTGGCCATGCTGGGATCGAGACCTGAATGTGAATCTCCCCAAATCCACCTCCAGCTCAGATTTAGGCTACATTCAGGGTCCAAGTGTGGGGCTGAATCAGGGCTGGAGTTTGGGGATTAGGTTAATAATAGTAACACCTAGCTCCCAAAACCCTGTACAAAGGACAGCAGTGTCATTACCCCCATTTTACAGATGGAGAAACTGAGGCACAGAGAGGGGAAGTGACTTGCCCAAGCTCAGCCAGCAGGCCAGTGGCAGAAATGGGAATAGACCCCAGGTCTCCTGAGTCCCCCTCCACTGCTCTATCCACTAGGCAGCACTGCCTCCCTAAGATTTGACATCACAATCTGTTATCACGAGACTTTGTCTCAAAACTGCAGAAACCTCTCCGGATTCGCAGTGTTCATGAGATTTCTGCTCCATCAGAACTGGAACCGGACAATATGCTCCTTCCGTTTCAGCTGACCCACAGCTGTCGGGATAGATCTGCCCACTGGGCGTTGAATTGGGGGGGTCTGGGTTGGAGGTTTCAGCTGCAGCCCGTCACGGGTGGGCACTGTGCTGGTGGCGTGTGGTCTGCAACTGAAGGAAGGGTCACTTCGACGTCTTTCCATGGGCAGTCGTGCTGAGTCCCGGGATAACCCCACGGACATCAAAGGCGTTACGCCAGGGGTGAATCTGACCCACATTGCTGCTTATTCTGCTGTTCCTCATCCCCGATCCCATGGCCTGACCTCTGAACCCTCCGCTCCCTCATTTACAATCCTGACTCGGCCAGTGGTGGATTCCCCAAAGGCCTGGGGAATATGCTTCAGGGAGCAATGCTGCGCTGGCTCCCAGAGGATGAGGGTGGAATGGACAAGACAGCCCCACAAAGCCATTTCTACCTTCACTTCCCATGCTTCGGTGACTGCTGTAGCAGTAGGTCTAGCCGCGCCGCAGATACAGAGCTGAAGAATCTGACTGCAAGGAGGGTAACAACTTAGGCAGGTGTGAGTGGGTTAGTGGCTTGAGCAGGAGCCTTGGTTTCTCTGCGAAAAGCAGGTAAAACCCCTCCCGACGCATTATCAACATGTCGCTGCCCAGGTAACATTTCGCATTGTCTTAGAGGCCAACACGGAGACACCGCAGGGCCAAGGGACTTAGAATGTCAAGACAGTTCTGTACAACATTTCAACAGGCAGAATAAACTACTGCCTAAAGGGATGAGGTGGACACATATAATCTACGCCCTGGCCGGCCACAGATCCTGGAAACAGAATAAAAGACACGGCAAGCAACCTCCCAAGATTATTTCTTCCTCCCTTCCCCTCCCCCCACCCCCCGCCCATGCAGTTGCCTGCGAATGACATTTCATTCCACTCCTTAAAAGCTTTTAGCCAATCGCTCTGGCGTGATAACGTATCAGGTGATATTTCATATATCCCGGCCCTGTCCTTAATGTACGAAGTGCTTTTTTACAAGCTCCGAGAGCTCCGAGCACTATTGCTGGAGAAATTTGGAAAAGAGATGCCCGAGACACATTCCTGCTGATGAAATATTCCAGATGCCGTAGGCATGAAGGTTGCTCAGTAATGACTTTCACCCTTCACCCTCCCAGCTCCATGGTTCTGCCTCTCACAACCACGGTGTGAGCTCTTGGGTTGCTAAATTAGGGCAGGGCGGGTCAGGCTGGAGACAGACACATCTTCCAAACCGCTCCCAAGCAGTTTGTATGGAAAGAAAGGGCGCCGAAGAGTAATGCCCATCTAGGCTGCCCTGGAATACACCTACCTCTGAACCTGTTCCTCAGAGCTTGGATGGAATGCAGATAGCTAAAGTCTGGCTCCAAACCTAGCCACTGGTCTCCAAACCTCACCTGGAAATCTCCTGCTAAGAGGCTTTGTTAGGGTGCTTTGCAGTCCTGGAGAAAGCAGACTGCCTGTGTATCCTGCTGCTTTCATCTGGGGCTCTCAGAGCACTTTATAAACATGGCTGATGAACCCTCCAACCCCCACCCAAGAAGCTGGTGTCATTTGCCCTGCGTCACGCGCAGGGAAACTGTGTCGGAGGGAAAGTGACTTGCCCAAGGTCACAGACAACTGGTAGCGGAATCAGAAGGGGACGCCCCCTGCTCTCGGCACTAGACCACACTACCTGCTGGCAAACACAGTGACCAGCAGAAGCACAAGAGGCTGCGAACAGTCCAAGTAAAAATCTGACAGAAGCTCACAGATCCTTTGAGCATCCGACTCGTGTAGAAGACGCAAAGCTGAGCAGCCACCATATACCTGAGCACGGAGTGGTGTCATGTCAGGGACCCTGGTGCCAGTTCCGCTGGTTCGTTAGCGCTGACTCTGCCTCGCTAGTTGCCTTTGCCAAGCAGAGGGGGGCCAGAGGGGTGGGGAGGGCATTTCCAGTGCTCTAGCCCAGGGCTCGGTGAGCGCAGAGCCCCAGATGTGCCCAGGGAGGGGCCTGCATGGGCCAGGCCGCGCTAGGCCTGGGGCAGCTTGTCTCAATGCGTTTCAGAGGCCGCTGTTTCTGCCGAGGGGCAGAGAAGTGTTTATAGCACCAGGGAACAGATGCAGAGTGAGGCTTGGACTGATCTGGGGGAGAGTCGCTGTGGAGCTGCCCCAGCTGGCTGGGAGCCAGGCACGGGCAGGCCCTGAATGTGACATGGCTCTGATCCCAGACACACCATGGCAGACAGAACAAAGCTCAGAGATGAGCCAGGCCCTGGGGAACCCAGTGTTGGTGCTAGGGGCACTGGAGAGAGCAGGCAACTGTCAGGAAACCAGGGTACACAGGGCACTGCCCTCTCGTTGCTGGCCAGGCAGGGCCCTCCATCGTGCCAGCCACCTGCCTCGCCTCTGTCAGCGCTCCCTGGTCCATCTCCCAAGGAGACGTGCCCACTCTACACCTTGGCGCTTCATTCCTGCCCAGCCTCCTGCCCGTCATCCCAAGGCCCAGGGGTGACTCCGAGTCCTGGACAGGGACAGGCACTAACCCGGCTCCCCATCCCGGATCTTCCAGCCCTAGACCCAGCTCACATCGCACCCCATCTGGCTCAGGAGTGCAGGGGGAGGCTGTATTGCCGGGGCTCCAGTGAGGAGCTGAGCCCCCTGGAACAGCCACCCGCAGCTCCCCTGAGATGGCCACGCTTGCGGCTCCGACAGCCCGGAGCAGGCCATACACATGCCTGGGACCTGGCTGCCAACTGTGAGAGCGCCAGCTGGAGACTGTCTGGAGCAGGACGGGGGAGAGGCCTTGCATGGAGGGAGCCTTATGATCCGCTGCCACCACTGCCCACCCGCCCCATTACCCATGACCACCTCACTGCAGCCACCAGCAGTGTCCCAGGGACCGAGGGACCTGAGCCCCCATTGTCTGAAGGAGATCCGCCATGCATGCCAGTGCTGCAGCTCAGAGCCATTCCTGCCAGGCTTCGTGTTATCCCCCAGCATTTCAGAACGGCCCCACACAGCACCGTGGCCACTGGGCTGGGCATATCCAGCAAGGTCACATGACTGACAGGACCCCCAGTAACCCCAATATAACAAGAGCAGGGGTGATGCCCAGTCCTGACCCCTGGGTCTATGGAGGGTCTGGTGTGAGTAAGGTGACCAGATAGAAAGTGTGAAAAATCAGGACAGGGGGTGGAGGGGTAATAGGTGCCTATATAAGAAAAAGCTTCAAATATCAGGACTGTTGCTATAAAATCGGGACATCTGGTCACCCTAGGTGAGAGGGTGCCCCGAGGGGACTCATTGGTCAGTTTAAATGCCCTATATGGGGTTTTGCAGAGGAATTCCCAATAACCCCCTCGTGAATCCTGTAGAGAAAATTACCCAGCTCGGACTGACAGCTCTGAAGGCTGCAGCCCAGAACGCTGGGGGACAGGCATCAACCCACATCCTGGGCTCCAGCCAGGGCGGGCTCTACCATTTTTGCTGCCCCAAGCCACCCGGACTGCGCCGCCCCAAGAATGGACGGAATGCTGCCCCTTAGCATGTGCCACCCCAGGCACGTGCTTCCTCCGCTGGTGCCTGAAGCCGGCCCTGGCTCCAGCACAGCTCCAAGAGAAGGGGTGACTCCTTACCACCAGCTGGTGGCTGCCACATGAGTGGGCATGGGGGTGAGGCACAGGGGCCAGCCACCATTGCAACTGCCATGCTCTCCCACGTGGAGGGCACCCTGCTACGCTTACAGAGGGCAGCGCGCGGGGACCGCTCCCTGCAGTTCTGGGATCAGTGTTCCCCATCACAGATCGACCAGTCCAACTCCCACGTGGGCCCCTGAATGAAGTGGGCAACCCTGGAACCCCTCTGACGGCTTTCCTGGTGCAAACACAGGGGTGAGCGGCTGACAACCCGCGGTGAGATTTTGGCACTCCCTTTTAGAGCTTGATTGCACTCTTAAAGCAGCCTGAATAAAGGGGCAAAGGATCCTGTCTGCACTGCCCTGACTCCAGAGTCAGCAATTTACACAAGGTCAGGGAAAGAGCCTCCTGGTTTCAGCCATTTCCAGGGCCCCCATCTGTATCAACAAGCCAAGGTGCAAACACTTTGCCATAATAATACCACTGACCTTGACCCGAAATGCTTAGTGCTAGATAATTACCACTTGCAGCTAGAGAGATCAATGCAGCCACTCTCCCAGGAGGGTTGGGGGAGCACAGAGATTTGTATCCCGGGGAGGGTAGCGTGGAGAGTGTGTGTTACAGGCCCTCTCTGTGCCAATCTACAGAGGATATGAGTTACACCCTTACCTAGAGAGCTTTAACTCAAGCTGTAGCAACTCACATGTTTAGCTCCGGAGGCTCTGTGGTGGCCAAAGAGGCAGGTGTTACATAGGGAGAATTAAGACCCCAAAGCACACTTACCCTGTGGGGCTGCAGATACTGGGATGGCCTGGCTGTCACAAGCTAGAATCCTGGAAAGAAAAAGATATGGGTCAGGCACGTGCAACTGAGCTGGGATCTCCTAGTACCCTGGCTTCAGTGGGTTTGGACGCATTACAGCAGTAAGGTAAGTAGGAGCTCGCCAGGACAGTTTGTCTATATGCCCTGATCTGCTCCCTAGCAGCGTGGCATCCAAAGGCCAGCCAAGCTTGAGTAATAGAACTAGCAATAGCTAGCAATCTGTCTCTCTCTTCCCTCCCAGCCTGTAGGAGAGGCAACTCCTTTAGCTCATGGGGCTTTTGTTTGTTTGCTTGCTTGTGTGGGAGTGAGGGTGTTGTGTCTATGTGCATGTGGGTAGGGATGTGCGGGTTTTGGGGGGGGTGGGGTGGGATTATTGTGTATCTCTGCCTGTGAAGAAATCGTTCCGGGAATGCTAAGCTTTACATGTTGCCCCGAATATGGTTAGCTTGTGGTTCAGGTGTTTGTGTTCCAGGTTTTTTCATGGGCTTTTTAGGGTCTCACAGCCACGTACGTGGCCAACAGGAAGTGAGATCTGGGCCAGATTGTGATCTGTGTGTTACACCTGTGTCAGTCTGGAGGCAGTAACAGAGATCAGGGTCCAGGCCCTGGTCTCTTCATGGTGATTCAGTTCCTGAAGGGCAGGGAAAATGCTGGGAGGAGATCAGTTCTTGTGTTTATTTCAGCCCCCTGCAGCCATGAAAAATACGAACAAAGATTCTCACTCCCAAAACATTGGCTTTTTCTGGGCTGCTGTTTTTCTTGGAACATCTGGGAGTAACTAGAGAATTGGTAGGATCGTGATATCACATGTATCAGGATGCCAAAACCCAAGCTCCTAGCTGGGGAATGGATTTTCAATCAGTCTCTTTAAAGCTCTTTATTTTCAGTGGGATTTGGTTAGCATGTATTTAACTCAAACACCCATAGCACAGGTGGGAGGAAAGATCTCTTTGTTAAAGATTCAGCACACCTGTCCCTTCCAGTAAGGGCTGAGAGTCCAGTTCTCTGTGGTTCCAAGGAGCCCTCCAGCAAAACAGGGAAGACAAGACTTGAGGTTCATGATAGATCCAACATAAAAATCAAGAACTCCTCCCACATTTTCTTTTCCCCTTCCAGCAAAAAATAAATCACCAAGCCGGTACTTTTCCTTGGCGGGGTCACCTTTTCTTCAAATGTAGCCGGCCCTCTCTTTGGGAAGCCATTGGCCAAATGAAACTGTTTACTCCTCTGGGGAGTGGAGCGCACACGCCTGCTTGTCAGTAATTTAGCTCATCTTGTCTTTGAAGAGCAGCAATCACTTTAGAGTTCCAGCTGTCACTTTCCCTGGTGTTCCCCCACAAGGCTGGCCTACCCCGCCCTCTCCATTGCCTCGGACACAGTCCCACACACCCCCTTAGGCAGCCTCCGGCTTTGAAGCATGCAAAGCAGGAAATTAAGAACCATCTTCAAACAAAAACTCGGCTCCTCCAGGAATAGAAAAAGAGCCAATTTCCTCACTGTCTCCTCTCCTTGCTCACAGGGCTGGATTAAGGTAATCAGGGGCTTTAGGGCAACCGTCACCCCAAATCAGGCTTTGAAACTGGGGGAGGCTTGATAAGAAATCTGTGCAAAGCAACAAAAATGTACTATGAGATAGTGGCGCATCTGCAGAGGAACTTCTACAGAGGGGCATGGTAAGTATGTTCTACTGGGAAGCCCTTGTTAAGATGACTTGCTTGGAAAGAAACCAGTATTGAAAGTGAAGATTGCTTGAATCAAACCCCACCTTTGAAAAGCCCTGTGTTTTGAGGCTGTTCAAAATCTAGATCCAAATTTGCTTCTCTTTATCAGGGGCAACACTACAATCCCGGAGCTGAACCCTACTTGATGCCAGGTGTCTGAAATCCAGAGTGGGATCTGAATTTTACAGCTTTTCTATCACGCGGGGTTGCTGACCCTAAGCGTTCCAGAATCAGTCCCCTCAAAGTCACAAGATTGGCTCAGAAATCTTGAGTTTAAAAAAAAAAAAATGTTGGGTCTTTATTTTGGTGTTTGTTTGCAGCCTTGGGAGGAAGGGGGATGTATGTCACACTTTGTTTTTTCTCCCCAGACATGAAGACTAGACATGTACACATGCGTCTGACGAAGTGGGTATTCACTCACGAAAGCTTATGCTCCAATACATCTGTTAGTCTTAAAGGTGCCACAGGACTCTTTGTTGCTTTTTACAGATCCAGACTAACATGGTTATCCCTCTGATACTAGACATGTACAGTGTTTTGTTTTTTTTAAATGAACATTGAGTCTTATGCATCCACCTGACACCAGGAGTTAGAGCATCAAGAAAAACATCTTATAGCCTCACAATAAAATCACAGAGTTGGCCACGTCGATGATGGGAAATCTAGAAAGTATTCTTGGAAAGCTGCAAAAGGGTGGGATGCAGAATTCAGCGCTTCACAGTTGTCCAGCAATGTGACTTGTGTCTCCTGAGGGCCGCATTCAAAGTTCAGGTGTCACTGGCAACATTAACTGTTCTGTGCCTCTTCTATGTGAAGCTTAATATGTTTGTTTATATTGTTAATTCGATGCCAGCGACTAGTGGTCTGTGACTCATGACTGATCCGTGGAACTCTGCCGGTGGTCCATGAAGACCCATCTGTTCATGGAACGCTGGCTTCTCATTGTTTCTAGCTAAAATTATATTAAATCCTCTCCCAGTGTTACTTTTCTATTTGAATCAGCGCTATAGCTTGCACAAGGATGTTGTACATTAGGGCATGGGACACGAGATATTCACAAGAAAATCTCTCTACAAATGTAATTCCCCACTATGAAACTATTTGAGAATAACTGCTCCAGACCACAAACTCTACAAAATCTACTATGTGGCCAAGAATTTTGCATTCCCTGTCTTTTCCCCCTTCTTGTAACTATGTAACTTTGGTGGTCCATTAACAAAGTTTTTGGCACTGAGTGTCCTTGTTTTTTTGTTTATAAGGGGCGGGGGGGGGGGGGGGGGGGAGAAATTTCACATATTTTTAGTCCTGCTGACAATGAAATGGTCCTAATGGTATTGAACCTACCTCTCAGGTAGGGTGACCAGATGTCCCGATTTTATAGGGACAGTCCCGATTTTTGGGTCTTTTTCTTATATAGGCTCCTGTTACCCCCCAACCCCCTGTCCCGATTTTTCACATTTGCTGTCTGGTCACCCTACTCTCAGGGGATAGTAAAATATCTGAGTCTGTATGAGTGCCATCTACATGTTAGCTTCCAACATTGCTACTGTTGACAGAGGAATTATGGGTACTATTTTTGCCAGTGTAGACACAGCTTAAAGTGGTATGTCTGTCAGGGATAATGTACATTGTCATAAAACTTCATTAGGCGCTGCTAAAAATAATGCCCACTGAGCATGCTCAAAAGTGACTTAGAACTTTATTCTTCACCCAATTGTTTGTTGATGGACTATACAGTGACCACGAATCACTGGCAAGAGTCAAACTCCTCTGTTTCTGAGCGAATTGTGTGTTTTTTTTAAAAAAATAAAAAAATTGGTATTCTTTTAAAGTAGGAAAATGCTTTTTTACTTATGAAACAGCTGAACAGATTTTCATCAAATCTTCCAAAACAATTAGTCTTCACCAAAAGATTAAGTATAGAAAATAGCAGGCCTAAAGGAGAACGTTTCAGACAGTTATGAACAAGTGATAACAGAAGGTTAGATCTGAGAATGTTAGTAAGGGTGGTCAATATCTTATTTATTTATGTTTGGTGATGAAAATTGGCTTTTTGACCCAAATGAACATTTTCATGGATGATGTTCATGTAACCCATTATTACCTATTTCACCAATGAGCACTTGAGCAGAAATACGCAGCTAGTCTTGGATTATGTGTGGAGCATTGGTATCCACCCCTGCAGGTATCTGCCCATACATAGATCACAAACAGATATGCATGGACAGAGGAAGCTAGAATTGCTGGGTTAGTGGATGCATTGAGGAGAGTTCTCAAATACACTGATTTTTATATATATAAAAATGGAAATAAATCCTGCCCAATAAGGTTTAGGGGATTGGTAATGAGCTTTGACCAGAAGGTGCACTTTTCAGCTCCAGGACAATGACTGAATATCATTGTCATCTGATGATTGTTTGAAAGAAATGAGGGAATCTCTCTCCAGTTCATGATGCACATGCATCCATATCTCATTTGGCACTAGCTGGCATATTTGATAATAGCGCCAGACTGAATGGGCCATGATGCCCAGTCGAATAGAATTCAGCTTCTCTTTGCTATTGTAATGAAACATTGTTAGCCCCTACTGGTGCAGCTGAACCAGATTGGGATTGTCATTTTAGATAGGAGACCAGAAAGAGGGGATGTGATCAGGGCCAGCTCCAGGGTTTTGGCCGCCCCAATAGCCAAAACCAAAAAAAAAAAAAAAAAGTTGCGATCTAAAAAAAGCTGCGATCGCGATCTGCGGCAGCAATTCGGCGGGAGGTCCTTCACTCCCAGGCGGAGCGAGGGACCGTCCGCCGAATTGCCGCCGAATACCTGGACCTGCCGCCCCTCTCCGGAGAGGCCGCCCCAAGCACCTGCTTGAGAAGCTGGTGCCTGGAGCCGGCCCTGGATGTGATAAAAGAATGTAAAATCCTGAATGGTCTAGACTAGATAAATCAGGAGCTTCTGTTCTCCCTGTCTCGTAACACAAGATCAAGGGGACACCCAGTGAAATGAAAAGGTGGGAAATTCAAAATGGATAAAAGAAAATACTTTTCACTTAAGATGCAACAGAGAGTCCTGTGGCACCTTTAAGACTAACAGATGTATTGGAGCATAAGCATCCGACGAAGTGGGCATTCACCCATGAAAGCTTATGCTCCAATACACCTGTTAGTCTTAAAGGTGCCACAAGACTGTCTGTTGCTTTTTACAGATCCAGACTAACACGGCTACCCCTCTGATACGTCACTTAACCTGCGATTGAACTGTGGAACTCGCTGCCAAAGGAAGTCACTGAGGCCGAGAACGTAACAAGATTAAAGACGAAATTGGACATTTAACTGGATATTCTTGGTATCCATATATCATTGATGAGAACTAAAATTCTGGAAGGGATATTAAACATTGTGCTTAAGGCAACTGGCAACTATTAGGGATCAGGAGGAGACCTATGTGGGGGCCAGATTATCCCACCTTTGCTACTGCAGGGTTCTTACTCATTCCGCTTGTGCTGGTGGTGTCACAGACAGGATACTGGGTTAGAGGGACTTGGGGTCTGATCCAGGCTTGTGATTCCTAGGCAACAGTCAAGATATGCCTGCACTTCTACAAAGTGACCAGTCTTATTTTTTAATCAGACCCTATTCTCTAAATTTAACAGTACTGAGTGTGCTGCCTCCTCTATCTAACTCCAGAGAACAGACTTGCAATTGCAAAATAAGGCCGTGATTTGGAAATACTCAAAGATTTGACTGTTCTGCAGAGCTCAGCTCTTGTCTCGGACGTTTCCAAAGGCAGATAAGGTAACGGGAGCACGGCCTGGGTGGAAGTCTCCAGAGAGAACATTTGTAGAGCGCATTTCATCTTTTCAGACTCGGTGGTTTATCATTTGCCCTGAATAAGCCTTCCTGGTGATAGTCCTGAGAGAGAGGCTGCTCCATCCACCTCCTATTTTCCTTTTGATTTGAACTGAATACTTTCCTGCTTTCCTACATAACCTCATGCATTCCCAGAATGACCTCAACTGAGATATCTAGTGTAGGAGGCTTCCACCCGCTCCCTTGGATGCAAATACAGCAATAAACATGACAAGCTCTGAACTGGGAGGATAAAAAGGGGTCCAGAAACACAGCAGAAAAAATTTCTCTGAGCTGCAAAGGTTTTGGGAAAAAACACCAGATTTTTGTTCATTATTCTTTTTACAGTTACTGTCTTTCACCCCTCCAATAGCTCTCACCCCAAATGATCCCCAAAGACTTTGTACCTCATGTCCCCTAGGACTCAATATGCCCACTCCTGAAATGCAGCCATCTCTGGGGTGGAACAGAACAGATAACAGTACAAAACAACTGTTTTAGGGCAGGAACTGCAGAACAACCTTTTCATGGACTGGCTCTGCAGGAGTAAAATAGGTAAACCGAATGTCATTGCTGGAGCTGCTCAAAACTTGTTCAGCTAAAAGCTTTTTTTTTTCCTTCTCAAAACATGGTTTAGTCAAAAACAAAATTTTATGTGAAAAAAAAATCAGTTCTGATGACATTTTTCAAAAAAATTTCAAAATGAAAAATATAGGGAACAAAGCCTGAAATTTTTCAATTTTGCATTTCAAAATGGTGGGGAATGCCCACTTTCTCTCAGTTATTTACCCTCCCCCCCATCCACATTTATCAACTGGAATAGTAAGGGAAAGTCAACACGGGAGAGAAAAGAACACTTTTAAACGAATCACTTACTGTGAAAAGTGTAACACTTTTTTTCTCAATTTTTAACTGAATCTCTTTGAAAGTAAGCAACACAAAATGGAGAAATTAAAAAAGTGATGCCCCCCCCCAACTCTGCCTCACTTTTTTAGTTCCTCTCTCCACATTCCCCACCCTCCATCCTGTCTTCGAATGGGGAAAAAATGGGGCAATGGAAGAGTTGAAAAATAACAGAAAATGGGATTTGCCTACCGAAACAAAATGAACATTTTCTCAACAAACTCACTCATTTAGATATGTTTTATTAAAACCTTTAAAAGTTTCCAATATATTTGGAATGGAAATGGTTGTGGATGAATTTAGAGAAGAATTATTATCCCCATAGCCTCAGGGAAACTGAGGCAGGGCGAGATTAAGTTACCTGCCAGGGCCGCAGCGGGAGGCTGACACAGAGTTAGGATGCGAAACCAGCCCTCCAGTGCCTTAAACACAAGACCATCCGTTTAGTAGCACTGGGAGCCCCTACCAGCAATGAAGTTGTGCAGCATCTCTCATGCCAATGTGCCATACAAGGTACCATGCAATATCCGGTGCAATGTACTGTGCATCTGTCATGCCAATGCACTGTACAGTCCACAATGGGTTAAATTCACCCAATGAAGAAGGCCAGCGGAGAGGTGAATGTCTGCCTGAGTCTCTCCGGACCCGGTCTTGGGATGAAATTCCCCATTGTGTAGGGAGCCCACAAAAGGTCCATGCACCACTTACAGCTCTCATAATGGGGCTAACGCAGCCCCTAGGCCTGTGCTGGCTGGCTGCTCCCCAAGCATGAATTTCAGGCTTGCAACACGTATGTAACCCTGCGGGAGTAGCCACACATCCCGAGGAGTGTGTGTATGTAAACACACACAGTGCTTGGTACCTTTAAGTATCTGAATGCAAACTCTAAATAATACTTCCCTTTTAAAAACAAAAACCAAACAAAAAAACCCAAACAAACAAAATAAAACAAACCAGAGCTTGTCTGCAAGCCAACCTACAGAGCCGGCTTCCCCGCTGTCCAGCTGTGAAACCCAGGAATTACTCCAGCGTGGCTTATAAAAAGGAGAGTTTTTAATTGAGTTCATGTTCAGTTATAAATCAACATACAGTTCAATGAATTAAAACATGGTTCTCGCTTGTAATGACTATCTGACCTCGTCACCACACGGCCATCTCCCGGGCTGCCAATTCTCACAATTTCATTGTGAGTCTTGTGGCATCGGATGTTTTTCTTAAAGCCGCAGCTCCTGAAGACAAGTGATTTGGTGAGAATCTCAGTGTTTGTTTGGTGGCAGAGAACAGTTTTCAAACATGACCCCAAAGGCTGAAAACCTAGACAACAAAGCCAAAGGACCAAAATGTATGGTTTTTTTTTTGTTTGTTTTTTGTTTTTTAAATTCTCATGATTTTTAAGCCAATTTACCATCAGGTTAAAGCTTGCCTGTGCTGAAGTCAGAGCTAGTCTTGGCCTGTAGACCAAGCTCCCCGAGGAGGTATGGACCATCACACACCTCCCTACCTTCCACTTCCAGCACAGGCACCATTCTCCAACTTGCCTTAAACACAGAGCAGCGTGGACATAGTAAAAACCAGGCACACGCAGTTCCCCCCAGGGGAGGGGAGGAGAGAAAGAATGACCCATACGGGCCAGATGTTAGTCATGGCTGGAAGGTGCTCAGATACTGCAGGGTCAGGGCGGGATAAGAACCTGTATGGAAGAGAAGCTACTGATTTGGGGGAGCCCAACATGATTTTTGATGCTCAGAGCTGGCCACACTGTGTCTCCCTTCTAGCCCATGCACTGCGCTGCCCCTAGAACAGAGTCTTTAAAGTCCGAAGCATCCTAGGGTGAGGGCTGGTGGGGGAATGTTCTTCCCTTTCCAACATGGCAGGCTCTCATTAGCACCAGTAGTATTTGTCCCTCCCAGCCAAAGGTGGACACCACCAGTTCTTCAACGTACTACCAAACGCCCGAGGGAAGGGCCTTGTGACCAGGGCACTGAACTGGGACTCAGAAGGTCTAGGTTCAGACCAAGGCTTTCCCACAGACTTCCTGTGTGATCGTGGGCAAACACTTCATCTCTCTCAGCCTCAGGTCCCCAGCTATCAAATGGGGTAACTGTGTTGCCTTTGTCCTGCAATCTCCCTGGGGCAGGGACTGTGTAAGTATGTACAGCATCTAGTCCATCGGAGCCCTGATCTCAGGTGGGCCCCCTTCGCACTCCTGTAATCCAGATGATGATACACTGGGAGCCAGCGAAAGGCCAAAGGAGACAGGTTGAGCCCAGGCTATGGAAATATAAAAACTGGGCTAGTGCTGGGAAAGGGCCACACGTCCGTACTGGTGGGAGACTCCAAGACCAGAGCAATGGCTTTCCCATCTCCCGCAAGGAACTCTGCTCGGATGCTTCGGTGGGTACATCTACGTTGCAAAAAGAACCTTGCAGCAGCTAGCCCAGGTCTACAGACTCGGGCTCATGTGTCTCATACTGCAGTGCTCAAAGCAGCTGGGTAAATGTTCCGACTCGGGCTCTGAAGCCCACCTCCCTCCCTGGGCTTCAGAGCCCAAGCTCTAGCCAGAGCCAGAATGTTTACATGGCTATTGAGACTCGCTTTTTTCCAGTGTAGACATAGTTAAAGGGCTACCTACGTCCACATGCTCAGTGACACCAGCTTAATGTTAGGGTACATCTACACTACAGGGGGGAGTCGATTTAAGATACGCAAATTCAGCTACGTGAATAGCGTAGCTGAATTCGACGTATCGCAGCCGACTTACCCCGCTGTGAGGACGGCGGCAAAATCGACTTCTGCGGCTTCCTGTCGACGGCGCTTACTCCCACCTCCGCTGGTGGAGTAAGAGTGTCGATTGGGGGATCGATTGTCGCGTCCCCATGGGACGCGATAAATCGATCCCCAAGAGGTCGATTTCTACCCGCCGATTCAGGCGGGTAGTGTAGACCTAGCCTTAGGGGTGATTTTAAACCTGTTTAGTTAAACTGGTGCTAAAGGCTGTGGTCTTGTCTACATGAGACAGTTGCACGGGTTTAACTTAAATCCGTTTTTACAGCATTGGTTGGTCTCAAACCTGTTCCTAATCAAGGTCAGCAAAACCACAATAAGCCTCGTTTAAACTGAAAGAAGCACGTCCACATTGCATCCATTTAACTGATGGAGTGAAATGAAATTGGTGCAAGATTTTATGCGGTCAAGGCCCACGATCACATTGGAAGGTGCGTATCAGCACTCTCGGTAGCAAGGTCATTGCCAACCCAGGTGGGTGTTTGCAACTCATATTTCTAATCCCATGCACAAAAGCACCCAGGACTCTTGCCCACAGTGAGAAGAGTGCCCCATTGCCATCAGTGAACGCTTTTGTTTCTTACTGTATAAGAAAGTCAGAGGTTTTATTTCAATCATCAGGGGACCCGGAGGATCAGAAAGTTTTTCTTGTAAATTTTAAAATACACCCAAATCCTTTCAAACAAATTCTTGTAACATAAACAAGCGTATTAATAGAGCCATTGTTCTGTGCGCCAAATGCTCCGCTGATCTTGAAATAACACTGGAAAGGTCCAGCGGGAATATTGGACGGAGAAGCAGCCTGCGAAGGAGCCGGCGTTCCAAGTACCAAACAGCGAGAGAGACAACTATGAGCTCTAAAGCAAATAGCTCTGCTCTCCAAGAAACCAAAGCCAAGACTAACCACAGGCCACCACAAACAACTGGGTTAAAGAAACGCTGAGCACTGGATTTAAAGCTGCAGGACATAAGGCGATTCCCAGTTCAAGAACTACATGCCCCACAGCTTATGGGGGCTAAACATGCAAGGCCATGGATATAGGGACACGCAGGACTGCATGGACCTGACCCAAAGCCCACTGGATCCATGTGAGTCTATGCACTGATTTCTCAGAGCTTCGGACCAGGCCCATGCTCGGTGCTAGTCATTTTATTATCCCGACAAACAAAGAGCTTTATAACTTAAGGCTGCTTAAAAGGGATCACACTCCCCACCTCACACACCTATCACAGCCAAGGAATGTCCAGTTAAGGGATCCATCTGCGCCATACCTTAATCCCCTCACATCCCATCCATTGCTGTCACCTGCCCCTAAATCCCACCTACCCCCAGTGAGTGAAATACACACCTCAAGTTCTTCACATTCCCAATACATCACCCAACCCTAAGGCACTGGCAGGGGCCACATGGCTGCGATCAGATCAAACACGTCTTCCACATTCATCTCTGAAACCTGAACTCAAACTCAAATACAAGCTCAGGCTGTTGGGCAGTTGGGGAGGGTTCAGAGAAGAGCCATGGGAATGATTAAAGGTTAGAAAACCTCCTCCTTCAAGGAGCTCAATCTGTTTGGCTTGGGGGGGAGGTCTAGCTCAGTGGTTTGAGGATTTGCTTCCTAAACCCAGAGTTGTGAGTTCAATCCTTGAGGGGACTATTTAGGGAACTGGGGTAAAAATCTGTCTGGGGATTGATCCTGCTTTAAGCAGCAGGTTGGACTAGATGACCTCCTGAGATCCCTTCCAACCCTGATAGTTTATGATTCTATGACAAAGAGAAGGTGACAGGGTGACTTGATCATAGTCTATAAGTACCTGCATGGAGTACAAATATTTAATAATGGGCTCTTCTGTCTAGCAGGGAAAGGTCTACCACAATCCAATGGCTGGAAGTTGAAGCTAGACAAATTCAGATTGGAAATAAGATGTAAAATTTTGACAGTGAGAGTAATTAACCACTGGAACTGCTTATAGAATCATAGGGCTGGAAGGGACTTTGAGAGGTCATCTAGTCCAGTCCCCTGTACTCATGGCAGGACTACGTATTAGGGTTAAAGTTAGAGTTTCTCCATCACTGACCATTTTAAAATCAAGCTTGGAAGTTTTTTGAAAAACTCTGCTCTAGGAATTATTTTGGGGAAGGTCTATGGCATGTGTATACCCAGGGTCAGTCTAGATGATCCTGGTAGTCTCTTCTGGCCTGGGAATCTACCAATCTATGAAACCGGGGTGTCAAACATGAATATTTCCCTGCCTTGTTATTTTCCATTTTTGCTGTAAGTGGCTGCCAGAGGCTTCCTTCAGCACCAAAAGTGCCTAGATCTTCTTCTTGTGGCATTTCTATCTAACATAAGAACGGCCATACCGGGTCAGACCAAAGGTCCATCTAGCCCAGTATCCTGTCTACCGACAGTGGCCAATGCCAGGTGCCCCAGAGGGAGTGGACCAACAGGCAATGATCAAGTGATCTCTCTCCTGCCATCCATCTCCATCCTCTGACAAACAGAGGCTAGGGACACCATTCCTTACCCATCCTGGCTAATAGCCATTAATGGACTTAACCTCCATGAATTTATCCAGTTCTCTTTTAAACGCTGTTATAGTCCTAGCCTTCACAGCCTCCTCAGGTAAGAAGTTCCACAAGTTGACTGTGCACTGCGTGAAGAAGAACTTCCTTGTATTTGTTTTAAACCTGCTGCCTATTAATGCATGCTTCTCTAGCCCCCCGTCACCATCTTTCCTGCTTTTTTCCACATGGCACCCCTCTGGGGCAGGGCAGCGCTTTGTCTCCATTGAACACAGGGGAAGAGGAGGCACATAGTGGCTAAGTGAGTAGCCCAAGGAATCTGGAAGATCTCCCATGTCCGAAGCTAACACCAGAACCACTAAGTGATTTTTTCCTATGACCACAAGCAGGAAGGGCTGGAAATCTCAGGAATGAGCTCATTCTTCTGAGGTTTCTGGACCAGATTAGCCAAACCAAGAGCTCTGGAGAAACATCTGGGCTGTTGGGTGCCTATCTGAGTGGAACCTCCTAAAATGAGGTTGTCATCAGGGCATGCCAGTGGAAGGACCCCGGGGATCAGAGGCCATAGAGCCATCTACGGTAGGGACAGAGTTACTGTTCTTTCACCTGGATTCTCCTCTGGGGAAGCCAATAGTTTTCTGCCATTCACAACTTCCCAGGAGTTTACGGGCAAAATTCCCCCCAAGCAAAGACCTGCATAAAGGCTCAAGTGGGACATACGTAGGGTGACCAGATAGCCACTGTGAAAAAATGGGACAGGCGGTAGGTGCCTATATAAGAAAAAGTCCCAAAAAACGTGACTGTCCCTTTAAAAACGGGACATCTGGTCACCCTAGACATATGTGACATGCAGGCCTGGCATTGACTCCTGTGCAGAACAGGGGAATTCGCCCTAAGTGAGCATAACTCCCGGTTGCTCATAACGAACGCTAACCAGTGCGCTACTCCCGAATGCTGAGTGAGCAGAAAGGGACCGCTTTGCATTTCCACTGGGAATTACACTGAGGTCCTGTTCTCTCAGCTGAAAGAAGGGTACCATAACGTGGGTGGACAACAGAAGCGTTATAAGGACTTACTGAAGGACAACCTAAAAAACTGTAATATTGACATTGACACTTGCGAGACACTTGCCCAGGATTGCTTAAAATGGAGTGAAGTCCTATGTGGTGGTCCCCTGCAGTCCTATTGCCCTGCTCGCCGACAAGCCGAAGAGGACAAGAGGCACGGGAGGAAGGAGAGGCTGGTTCCCAGTCATGGTCAACAGCCTCCTGCTGAACCTGAAAACATCTGCCCTCATTGCAATAGAACTTGTGGTTCAAGGATTGGCCTTATTAGCCACCTGAGGACCCATAACTCCCATGGAAGATGATCATACTCAGTACCGAGTGATCGCCCATCATCACCACACTGCCCTCTTGCATAGACAGCCTGTGTGAAGCACAGACCTACTCTGCTAATAACATATATATTTTATAAAATATGCTTGGCCATTTCAGGATCAGCCCACCTGAGGCTTCTGGATTTCACTGGTTCTCTGCGGGGGCCCTTCCTTGCCAACGTGTGCTATTCAATGAGCTATCGGCGAGGCTTAGGTACTGCTTTAGACCACGCGAGACCTCCAGGCTGCATAGACTTGTATTGGCCCTCTGCACAGGCAGGAGTTTTAAGCAGTGCCCCTCATTGTGACTGCAGGATTGGGCCCTTCACCGTAAGCACTGCAGGACTGGGATCATGCCTCTATGCTTTGTGCAGGGTTGATCACACTGTCCGCGCTCTACAAATAACAACCACACCTACATGGTGCTGCGCTGGGACGTAAAGGTTACCGTGAAAGAGTGAGTGTTTGCCAGCAGACAACCCATGCAGCGAGCAGTTATCTCCTATCCTTGGAACAGCATACCTCAGACCCCCCCCGTGGGCAAAGCCTGGGTTTTAATGGTAGCCACTGCGCACTGTAAGTGACACAGGGTTAGGTCAAAGGCATTTCACAGGATTTTGTGCCGATCCTTTACAAATGGGACCTACGGTGACATTTTCAAAAGTGCCTCAGTGGTTTAGGCACCTAAGTTCCATTTTCAAAAGTGACCCAAGAGTCAAAGTCTCAATAGAACATTGGCTCCTATGGGAGCTAGGCACCTAAATACCATAGAGCGCCTATGTGCCTAAATCACTTTTGAAAATGCAAAGTTATGCTCCTAAGTCACTTTAGCATGTTTGAAAATGTTATCCTTAGGCAAGTTCCCTTTCACATTAACTGACTGACAGAGAGAGTTGGAGAAAGGATGAGGCTTCAGGACTCCTGGATTCAGGAAATCTCAGTTCACTTCCTGGCTTTGCCTGACCGTGGCCATTTGTCCTTTCATCTATGTGCCTCAGTTCCCCATCTGGAACATAGGGATAATTCTTTACTCTCACTCCTGCTCTGTCTTGTCTGTTTGGATTGTGAGCTCTGAGGGACAGGGACTGTCTCTTACCAAATAGACTAGCACAGTGGAGTCTTGGATTGGGGATCTAGACCCTACATGGATTTGCTGAGTAACTTAGGCGTCTCTCTCCATGCCTCAGTTTTTCTCTCTGTAAAAGGGGTGATACTCCCTTGCTGTGAGAATAAACTGTTTCATTTCCAAAGCCAGTTGAGAGCCTCAGCTGATGCTAGTGGTCCGTGCCATCAGTGCTATTACCGTGGTTGTTCTGCTTCAGGCTTTCATGCACTAACACACCCTGTTCTCTTTGCGGTTCCCATCTCGATGGGTTCAGCACACAGCTCCTCCCCAAGCCGGGATGTTTCAGGCACCGCGTTTATCTGTAGTCTGCGAGATGACGGCAGGAGAAGCTTTCCAGGTGGAAGGCTGTAGCAGGGAGTGCGCCCCCCCTGGATGCTCCCTCCCCTTCCTCACGGCCCTGGAGACACAACGCTCAGCGCAGCACAGGAGACAAGTCAAATAAACACCGCGGTGAAGCCTCTGCCTTCTTGTTTATGATGGAAAAACAACCAAAGCGTCTCTGGGCTCTGGGGAAGGAGAAATGTTTACTCCACAGACAAACAGCCAGCATCTCAGCACAGCACTCGCTTGGCAAGTGGGCTCCTGCACAAAGGCCCATGCAGCAAAGGATCATGGGGGAGTGTTTGCAACACCATGGCACCCTGCTCCAGCCCCCCCCCCCCCCCCCCGCCTTATCTAGACTAGGGTATGAAGCGGTGACGTTGGCTTCAGGTGGAGACTTGGCTTCAGCGTGACCAGCTGGGCATGTGTTCAAGGCAGCGGCCTTGTCCGCACTAGGCTGTTCAGATGTGTTAGCTGAGATACGCTAATATCTAAAGCCTAGTCTAAACCAAGCCCTGCTAGAGCTGAGCAAATAACTGGTTTTTCAACTCACTGGCACTTCTGGGGAAAAAAAAGAACTATTAAAACATTCACTTGGGGTCAAAACATTTCATTTTGGTCTCGGGATTCATTCTGGTTTTTAATTTTTTAAATAAAATTGAATGACATTTTGAAACCAAAATTATTGTGAATTGAAACAAATCCAAACCTTTTCCATTTCCCCCCCCCAGCAGAAACAACTTGGCAAATGCGACACATGTTTGCTCAAAGTTTTGGTTGACCCGAATCTGCATTTTTCACCCCAAGAAAAAAAGTTTCAGTCTAAAAACGTTGCCCCGCTCTAGATCTTCTGTCTCTGACTCCCCAGACAGAATTTGCTCCCCTGCCCATTTGTCTCTTCTGCAGCAATTCCTCTCTCCACCAGGACAGTTGCGAAACTTATCAAATGCCAAAAAATTAACAAGCGTCTAAATTTGAGGCCCCCTTTGAGCTTGAGGCCCAGGCCAAATGGCCCTCTTGCTCCTCCCCCCCTCCCCCACCCGATTGACCCTGAACCTGATGGGCTAGAGGCTGGGAATGTAGGAAGAGGCCCTGGCTTCCAAGAATTCACTACTACCAAGAATTCACCCCCGCCCTGACCCAGATCCCATTCAGAAAGCATCAGGTCTGCTGCTTTTGTCCAGGCTCCCCCCTGAGCCCTTGCTCTGTTTTTTCTGACACCTAGGCTGCCCCCCAGTCTCTACCCCCATGACATCATGGTTCAGTGTGGAGATCATGGGGTGCTGGCTCCCGATACCTCTCAGTCTGAGCCACCTATTATGTACCTAGATACCATTGTGATGGGCAACGTTGATGGAGTGTACTCCCCACCCCAGCCCTGCAAGAGCTGAATTAGGCCAAGTGGGCCCAATCAGCCAGTTCAGTGAAAGGAGAGAAGCAGCATGGTAGGAAGGAGTCCGGGGGGAGCAGTAAGTGGGGTCCAGACCTTGACTATTCCCTGCAGGGCCCTGGAGGAGAACCCAGAGTAAAGAGTGGGTCTGGGTCTCCTACCAAGCACTGCAGAGTGGTGGTATTAAGGCCAGTGAATATGAAGACCCCCGGAGTCACTGCTGCAGTGACACAGGGCAGCGGGCGTGAGGACTGCCTGACGCTTTCTGAGGCAAGAGACTTTGGAAGACATCTCGGGAGAGACGCTGCTGAGTGAGCTGGCAGGAGGACCGAGTTGCGAAGAGGCAGCAGCAGCTCCTGGAGCCAGAGAGGGGCTGCAGACCGAGAGAGAGACAGAGGGATGGAGTGCAACCACAGGAAGGGGCATCATTATTACTCTGACCCATCCTCTCCAATCTCAGGAGCCGCACAAGACAGACAAAGTCCCCGCATTCCCTGGTTGGCACTCAGCCTCTTTGGAGTGGGCACTGCATAATGCCCATGCTGGTGCCTCTTGATACATGCCTGTGCCCCTCTGCATTATAACCCAGTGTGGCCCCATCCATTGCAACCTGGTTTCATTTTGCCTGGGGAGCTGCGAATCATTATCACTGAACCATGCAGAAGCCTTGCGGCTGGATTCTGAGCTGGTGTAGACCATCTGTTTGATGTCGGTGGAGCACAGCCACTGAGACCCTGCTCTTGCCTTTCCATGGCTGTCTCACAGGCCTTTCGCCTGGCTGGTGCCATCTACACCAAAGGGTATCAGGGGATAGGGACAGGGCCAAGGAAGCTGTGTCACAGATGGGGCACTCTCAGGCCATCACCCAGTGCCCTGGCACAGCCAGGCTGCAGAGGGGATGGGGCCTCTGAGTCAGCTGCTCTTGTAGGCTGATGGCATTCGTCTCCCTGGCTGGGCCTGGTGAAGGTGTCCCAGAGCCTGGGTGAGGGCACCTGCCATTGAGAGCCACCCACAAGTGAGGAAGGCAGCAGCTCGGTGCACTGAGTGTGCGGCTGGGCCCTGCCAGATTGCTGAGTGTGAAACTCCCCCCCCCCAGCCTGTCTTTCTATGGGGGGGGGGGCGCCAGAAGTAGCCTGGCTACTAACGGCTGTGACAGCCCCATTGGCTACACAGCTGGAGACCCCCGCGCCGAGTCACAGATGCAGGGGAAAGCATTGCAGATATTGAAAGTGGCCCTTTCAGGGCTAGATTAAGGCAGAACAATGGGGTTGGGCTGGCTCATCTTTATCTCAGGCTGACAAATAGATGGCAGGCCCCTTGTCTGCGGCTTTGATGTATGCAAATCCCACTGTCTACGGCACTTCGCCCACTCCGGCCTGGCTCTCACAATACTGTGCTGCAGCCTCTCGCAGGGTAGCGGCCCTGGCAGGCCAGCGCGGCACGGGGGAGCCACTCCCTGCCCTCAGGCTGATGCCGTGCAGTACACTCTGTGCCGAGGTTCCCACGACAGGCAGGGGGGAACATTTCCATGGCACCCTCAGTGGACGGGGTGAGAGCCATGCCAGGGGAAGGGGAAGGGCTGGGGCAGGAAGTGAGGGGATCCCAGAGGAGCAAGGACATGGGGACATGTGTCAGCATAGAGGGGGAGCAGGGTGGGGGCATGGGGCAAGGGGAGGGAGACATGGCTGGGACGGGGTGGATTGGGGGACACCTCGAAGGTGGGGGCACAGGCAGGTGAGGGAGAAATGGGAGGGGAGGGGTGTGTGGAGACCTGTGGGGGAGAGGGTGATGGGGGGACTGGACAGGGGTAGGACAGGGCTCCCAGGAGGGCAGGAGGAGGCAGTGAGGCCCCAGGTTTCCATGCAGGAGCCGTACTAGGAAGTCCCAATCCTGCATTCAATGTCTCTGGTCTGTCTAAGGAGCCTGAGTCCTGACTGGAGCTGTGGAGCTGGAGCCGGGACTAGCCAAGCCCAAGAACTGGCCCCCATTTGGGAGAGGGGGAGACACGAGGGAGCTGGGATCCCTACACCAATAGCCAGGGCTACAAGGCAGCACGGCTCCCCTGGCAGGGGGGCCTGCTTCCCCAGAGCCCATTGCGCAGCTGAGGGCAGGGGAAGGGGTTAGGAAGCTGGGAGCCCACACCTGGCTGTACCCTGCAGGGCTGTGACCTGCCAGCCCTCCCTGCCTCCTCTCGGCTGCTTGGGAAGAAAGCGAGAGCAGAGCCAGGTACTGGTGGGCAGAGCTCCAGCCTCCCGCTATCAGCTTCAGGCCTGGAGCCAAGGCTGCTCCCCCGCTTCCTGGGACAGCAAACAGCCTGGGTGTTCTGGATGCAGCCCCCGGCCAAATACCAGCCAGGACCCTCCTGAGCTGCGCCCAGCGCCCAGGGTTATGCACCACTGCAGGCTTAAGGGGGACTGAGGGGTGCCCAGGGGTGAGTTCCCCCTCAGGCCTGGCTGACCACCTTCCAGAATGGGCTGAGTGCCTGCCCTGGTCTAGACTATGGAGGGTTTTATACTAGCTGAGCTCCGTCTGTTGTGCGTTACACAACGTGACCATACAGCTGTGATGCGGTGTTTGTTCTCCCATCCTCTCCCCAGAGGGCGAAACATGTGGATTAGAGGGTCTTGTCGGGGTGGGGTTTTTGTGGGTGATGGCGATTGATATACCTGTTGCTCTCTGTTTATATTAGCGAAGGCCAGATCAAAAAAAAAGCCTTCAGCTTTGACTGAAACCGCCAGGAACAAAGGCGTTCATCACTGCCCAGGAAACGCTCAGCACCTCACACAATCTGGCCCTCACCCCGCCGGCCCCTCACAAGCCAGTCAGTTACGTGATCATAACAAAACGACGTGACAACTAGACCTTACCAGCCCATCCATCTAGAGATCTCAAAGAGCTTCAGGAGCATCAGCAATTGCAGCCTCACAGCCCCGTGAGGTGGGCATGATCCCCATATTACAGATGGAAAAACTGAGGCACAGAGAAGGGAAATAACTCGACCAAGGTCACGGAGAGAGTCAGTGACAGAGCCAGGAAAAGAACCCAGGAGTCCTGACTCCCACGGTTTGGAAACACGAGTCCCTAGGAACTTGGGTTTTCAAATCCAGATTTAATACAAGTCCTGCCATGTTTGGTATGCTGGTGAAATAAGAGCTTATACAAATATGGGTGTGGGTTAATATGGAGCTGGGCAATGGGAGATGCTACCTATGGAGGATGCTGGAGGAGGAGGAGGAGACTGGAATCACGTGTAGTTGCCAGCATCCAGAGCATTTCCTGACTGTCAGTACAAAGAAACCCTTAAAATCACAAACAAACATCAGCACAAATAGCCGGGTACTTTGGGAGAAGGGAATCTTGCGTCTGTGGGACCTGAGCACCTTTCCTATGTCATCTGGGTTTACCTGTGGGGTGAATTCTGGGTTAGTTGGTTTTTTTTAATTAAGTATGAAAATCATAGACATAAACTGTATTGAATTGCTTGAAATCAATCCTCTTTCCAGCCTTTTGCCAGGTGCTTCATTCTGTGCCATTATGTTTCTAGGGTTTGGCTTTATTAACACAGAAAACAACAATAATATAGCACTAAGATCAGCTCAAATCTTCTCCTGAGGCTGGGCTCATCCTAGGGCTCCTCCCTCAGCACTGCTCAGCCCACCCCCTAGATCCTCTCTCCCCAGAAAGCCACTCGCATCTCTTTGAAAGTCAATGGGAGGTTAACACATCATCTCAATGAGGCAGCAAAAGCAACTTAGTTCTTTCCCGGTAGGATCAACACCTGCTAACAGGGTAGGATGTCAGCCTGTTACAGGTGCCCTCTGCATCTGTTCCTGCTGCCCAGCCCCACTTGCCTCTGGATAACATAGGTCCTGAAGGAACTTCCCTCAGCCCAGAGGGGAAACAAGCTGGAGCTCCGGTTACACTGCATGGCTGAGCCGTGAGCTTCCCAACTGGAATCCTCCTGGTTCAAAAGAAAACCAGACTCCAAATGCCCTGAGGGGCTGGCTTGGGAACAGATTCCAGATCATGGGGCTGGTACTTTGGGGGCCGAAGTTCTGATCTGATGGAAAACTGCAGGGTGTTGCACTGCTAACCACGTAATGGGCCACTGAACCATTGTCAGTCTGATGGCAGTGGCTCAACTGAACAGAGAACAGAATCTGACCCAACAGCAACCTGTGAAGATCCTCTGGGAGACAGGAACAACAAGGAGTCTGGTGGCACCTTAAAGACTAACAGATTTATTTGGGCATAAGCTTTTGTGGGTAAAAACCTCACTTCTTCAGAATGTGAGGTTTTTACCCACGAAAGCTTATGCCCAAATAAATCTGTTAGTCTTTAAGGTGCCACCAGACTCCTTGTTGCTTTTGTAGATACAGACTAACACGGCTACCCCCTGATACTTGACACTCTGGGAGACAGGGTCATTCCATAGGGTCTCTGGTAGTTGCAGAGCAGAAGCCAACACTTAGCAGCAGCCCTGCCTTGCCAGGTGATCTGGTAGCAGAGCCCAGGTCAGTTTATGTTCCTGTGCTGGGAACGGGGTGATCAGTAATGAATATTGTTGCTGTGGCTAGGATTCTGGCGCTGGAAGATTGGAGTGTCATGGGAAAGCGGTTTCAGCACACTGCCCACGGACACAAGGTCTGTGACTGCAAGCCACTAAGGCCAAATGGGTCTAACTGCCATACAATGGAGTGGCCATCCCAGGGGCATTATCTGAGGGTATGTCTCCACTACAAGTGCTTACTGCAGTAGCAGAAGGGGTTGCCGTAGTAAACCCACCCCCTCGAGAGGCGGTGATGAGGTGGATTCAAAAATTCTTCCGTCAACCTCGCTGCATCTACAATGGAAGTTGGGTTGGCCAGGCCAACCTACATCGTCTGGGGCATGACGTTTTTCACAGCCCTGAGCAACGTAGCTCGGTCAACGTAAGTTTTAGGTGCAGATCAAGTCTAAGGCAGGGGACCGGGAAAAACTGGTGGGAGGCTAAACAAAAACTTTCCCCCAGGCCCTGCAACAAGACTATTGACCAATACGGCATTGGGCTGAGGCTCACACAGGGAGGGTGGGATTTTGAGAAGGGGCGGCGGGGAGGGGGAAGCAGACAGACTGGGGCTCGGGATCTCTAGAAGGCAAAGTGAGACCAGGCTGGGTGCCAGGAACCATGGGCTTGCTAAAGGAATGCAAGCTGGGTTGTTACTCTGGAGGGACCCCCATCTAACCTAGCTTGTGGTGACGGATAAGATACAGGAGTCAAGACATATGTCGCGTGGTTGTTGTTTTAAAACCCTTTTTTACTGCTGCTTTGTTCCATTTGCTAATAAGCGGTTGTTGTGAGAAGGCTGCTGGATGCTGTACGGCTGTTTGGTGCACCCATCTGTATAGCTCTGGTCACCGCTCCACCCGAGAGAGAGACCAGAAAGGGGACAGAGGTGCGAGCAGCCCCTAACCGTGACAATTCCCTTTAGGCTGCTTCTCTTGCTCCTGTGAGGTCTGGGATTTGCTGCCCCGTAGCAGAGCAGTTGAAGGAGCAGGACCCGGTTAGCACAAGGAGGCTCTTCGCTGCCAGGTCTGAGATGAGTTGGTGCGGCCCAGCCCAGTCCCACAGCACAAACAGCTGCAGCTCATGGAGGTCCCAGTCTTGTCTCCCCACTAGAGGAGGGTCCCGGTGGCCTGTCAGGACAGCAGCATTCAGCAGTAGTGAGTTCACAGATCTAGAACAGGTCTTTGAACAGAGTAGGACATCCCCCCTGTTTTGGTGACAATCCCCCAGGTAATTAACAAAGCAACTACCTCCTCTGCTGTCCTTCAGGAAGTTGCACACGGCTCATCCAAGCTCTCCCTGCAAGGCCCCAAATGTTATGGCCCACGGGGGAGCCTCTGTGGTTCGCTGAGCAGTTGCTTATGGGCCCCGAGACGAGCTAGCCGGGATGCGCTGGCAGATTAACGGCACTAGAAAGATGGATTCTCTGTAACTCAGGCAGGTGTTTATTGTCCCAGCAAGCGGGCCAGTGAGCTTTGCAGGTGGAGGGAATTTGAGCTGAAATGCAGGCCCCAGCAGCATAGCCTGGAAACCCCTTTCCCTGCCATCCCATTGCTCCAAAAACAGACTCTTCCCGTCCCTTTGCTGCTCCCTGCCTTTGTGGTGGAGCCAGATCTGCAAAGCGCTTGCTGGGAGATCTCTGGGTGAAGGTGCTAAGGACTCTGTCCTGGCCGGCTTTGTCAAGGCACACCCGTGGGACCCACGCTCTCTGAATTTATGGCTGAGAGGGCTGATTCACGGGCAGCCGCTGTCACCACGCTACCGTGGCATTCCTAGGGCAGCGTTCAGCCGAGGATCTCAAAGCACACAATTTGCAAACCCTCCCCACGCCCTGGAAGGTAGGGCAGGATTATCCTCGTTGTGCAGATGGGGAAACCAATGCACAGAGAGGTGGCTGTGACCTGCCCAAGGCCACTCAGGGAATCGGTGTCGGAACAGAACAGAGGCTGCTCGTGCCCAGCGCTCGGTAAAGAGGGTGGAAATTCCTCGACAGGAGAGCTTTTTCCACTTGATTTACGTGGCCCGGCCGCGGAGCTGCTCCAAGCCTTCCTGTGTCAGGGGCTCATCAGAGTCTGTCCCAGGAGGCGTGGCAAGGTCTCTGCGCCCTGGTGCAGATGAGTCTAACCTTGAACATGAAAAATAGCTGTGTTTACATTCCTCCCCTAGCCCACATTGCCTTTTATAGGCTGCTCTCACACACGCTTCCACGCTGTTATTATAAACAAGACTCTGTCGTCTTGGCACACCGGGCACTGGCACATGCCACGACTGCTTTGGATCAAACGGCTGCCTGGCCCGTACGTGCAGCATCTCGTAAAGGGCTGTTTAGAGGCCTTTGGTATTTCGCAGCTTCGAATGACCAGCGCTCTCCTCGCCTGGCTGAGGAGGAGACACAGCTATTAAAAGGCATGTAATGACTTGAGTATCCTCGCCGGAGAGGAGCATAGAGAGTCCATGGCCCTGCTAGAACTGCATGCTGTCTATACTTGCACAGAGCATATGGGCAGACCTGACACAGGCCCTAGCTCTGCAAACTAGACAAGCAATTTTCATGTTAGTCATGACTTCTGGGGACAGTGTAAGTCCTCCTGTGGTCCTGAGCAAGCTCCCCCTGCTATACAAAGAAGCTGCATTTTTTTTGTATCTATTGTGTTTTTGACAACACCCAATGGAGGGAGCGCTGCCCCGTGGTTACAGGCCTGGAAATCAGGACTCCTGGGTTCTATCTTCCAGCTCTGCCATTGCCTTCCCGTGTTAATCTTGGCCACAAACCACTTAGTTTCTCTGTGCCACAAAATGGGGATACTGATACGGACCCACTTCCCAGGTGGGGTTGGGCGCTTAAGTCATGAATGTCTGGAAGGCGCTTTGAGATCCACAGCTGAAGGACTCCTGAGAAGGACAAAGGATACAGCCCCTGGAATTAGCTTAACTCCAAGCACAGAACATACCACATGTCACAAAGAGCGGGGCACAACGCCTGGGGAGGGGGATGCATAAAAAACAAGCCTGAGGGCAGGGGTGGGGGTGGGGGCAGTTTTGTAAGGATGTGATTTTAGGCCTGGACTTTTCGTTTGTGCTGCACTCAAAGTACACTTTCACCTTTTCAACTTCGTAACCCACCGCGCCGGACACTGGAGCCACCCTGAGCCGGCAGCACTAACATCAGGAAAATAGTCCCAACGTGTCGCTAGCGATGCTAGTGACAGACCGGATAGAGGCGTGGAATCATTTCAATAAGCCATTCTCAATCTTTTCCGTTCTGGAACTTCTCCAGGACGCCTCTTCCCTCTAGCCAGCGCCTCTCCATTGAGCTATAGGAAAGGGCAGAGTGATCACAACCCCATGACACCAGGTTCAGAACCTCCAAGCTCAGATTCCACCAGTGAGTTCATTTCCAAAACAGGATTCCAGCAACGCTGTTCTGAGCTCTCACAGCTCTGTCTTCCCCCCCACAGCTGCTCCATCCCTTAGCAGGTGTCACTCAGACTTTCTAGCAGTCCTGAGTGTCTCCTGGCAGGGGGCCCTCCCCACACTCACATGGGATCTCGGGGCACACCTGTACCTTCTGGGCGACTCTCTCAGGGGAGGGCTAGTGGAGATGGGCCCAAGCCACAAATTTCAGCTTCAGAACTCAAGTCCCCCAAGGTTGGTGCCCAGGGTGTTGGCTTGACCTTCACTCTAACTTTTGGACCTGCAGTTTGATTGTCTACTTGGCTGTTTCCATGTCTTGATCTTTTGTGTTATCTCTAAAAGGTTCATGGAACAGCCAGCCAGAGCTCTCGGGGGCTGAGCGGTGACTCTGCGGGACCACCATGCTGCTTTCCACTCTATTCCCTTTCTTTGATCGCTAGATGTCATGCTCCTCTTGATTTTGATTGGCCAAAACAGCATCACGTGGCCTGTTTCAACGCCACCCTCTCTGCCTGGGGCCCCTGCATATGACAGGTACAGCTGCATGGACAGTCCTAGCAAAATGGGATTTCTGTCCCATGGATTACAGATAGAGGAGAGGAATGAAAGCAGCAGGGAGTGTCTTCTTGCGCTATGGTTGGGTAAAACACTGCCTTTGGGAGAGAATGGTCATCTCTGGTGGGGAGTAGCTCTGCTCTCCCCCAGCCTCCGGCTTCAAAATCATTGTCAACCCTGCAAGTCTCATGTAGGACCCTATCTCCCAAGCCAATGGGAGGTGTTCCATTAACTTCAATGGGCTTTAGGGCAGGCCCTTAATTGATGGTGCTGGCCATTTGCTGTGATACGTTTTATTTGATGAAGGCAAAACCTGAAACTTCAGGTGATGTGGAGCCTTACCTGGCTGACCTGAGTTAAATTATAAATTAATGGAGATATCCCATCTTCTAGAACTGGAGGGGACCTTGAAAGATCATCAAGTCCAGCCCCCTGCCTTCACTAGCAGGGCCAAGTACTGATTTTGCCCTAGATCCCTAAGTGGCCCCCTCAAGGATTGAGCTTACAACCCTGGGTTTAGCAGGCCAATGCTCAAACCACTGAGCTATCCCTCACAGCAGGGAGTCTTATTAATCACCCCTTCTCTGCTGCCCCTAACCCAGCTGTGGGTGCAGATGCCAGCTCTGCTCCAAGAAGAATGGCTGTTTATTTCAGCCCAGCTGCTGTTCTCTGTTTTTAATATACAAATTATTTCTTTTTCCAAGTGGATTTCAGGAGGTGTTTTCTTTGGCCCCTGCTCTGTACCTTGCCTGTTCCATTAGGGCTAGGCATACAAATGCCTCTTGGCGGGTTAGCCCATAAAGTACCGCAGAGGCTATTGTTTTTCCAGGAGTTCTGAAAACAGTAACTCCACATGCATAAGAATGGCATAAAATCAACTCAGAGGGTCTAGAAGCACATGGTTGGTAGGAGGTGGGTGTCCCAAATAGCAACATGCAAAAGGCACTCAGACAGAGTGGCTAAATGGCTTTTTCTTCCCCTGTTCCAGGCCTGCTAACATCCCATGACCCTGCCTTCCTGGGATGTCTCCCTCAGCATAAACCACGCTGCAATCTACACGTGTCTAGGAACCCACAGGGGAACAGTCTATTAAGGCAGGTACGTAGTATTTTTTAAGCACATGACACAATTTTGAAAAGGTTTGTAAGGGTTATTTTCTGTCCCAAAGGCTTAGTTATAACGACAATGAACAAAATGTTATTCTGAATAGATTCAGCAGGGAAATGTAGTTCTCTCATTCAAACAAAATCTATCTTTATATCTAATCTACCCAGATCCAGCTGTCATTAAAGTCAATGGGGGAGGGGGTTCCACTGACTTCAATGGGAGTTAGGTCAACCCACTCATAAGACTCTTTGACTGCCAGATCCAGGGGAGTGTCTCCTTTAAAATGACAAATGCCAAGAAATTCAGAGTCCAGGACAAAATTCTGCTCTGCAACAGCAGGTCCTAGCTCCAAAATTCTGCTCTCCACTCAATGCAGGGATCAGGGCCGGCTCTAGGATTTTTGCTGCCCCAAGCAAAAACAATTTTGGCTGCCCCCCTGCCCCCCCGTTTTTTTCTTACCCCACCCCTGGCCCCACCTCAACTCCACCCCTTCCCCAAATCCCCAGCCCTTCCTTCTCCCCGCAGGCTCTCAAGCCTAGGAGGGAGGGAGGGAGAGGGAGAAGCAGCGCGTGCACTGCGGCCACTCGGGGTCTCCCCATCCCTCCCAGGCTCTCAAACCTGGGAGGGAGGGGGAGATCCCGAGAGGCCGCGGCGTGCGAAACAGCTGATTCGCGCGCCGCTGCTCCCCCTCCATCCCAGGCTCTCAAACCCGGGAGGGAGGGGGAGATCCCGAGCAGCCGCAGCGCGAATCAGCTGCTTCACGCGCCGTGGCCGCTCGGGATCTCCCCCTCCCTCCCGGGTTTGAGAGCCTGGGAGGGAGGGCGAGCAGCGGTGTGCGAGCGGCAGCAGCGGACAGGGCCGGCTTTAGGCCAATTCCACCAATTCCCCCGAATCGGGCCCCGCGCCTAAGAGGGCCCCGCGCCCAGTGGCAGGGCCGCCGGGGTGGGGGCAAGTGGCCGAGAATCCCTTCCCTGGCTAGAGGCTCCTTTTTAATTTTTACTCACCCGGCAGCGCTCCGGGTCTGAGGTGGCACTTCAGCGGCGGGTCCTTCACTCGCTCTGGGTCTTCGGCAGCCCTTCGGCAGCAGGTCCTTCAGTGCCACCAAAGACCCGGAGCGAGTGAAGGGCAAACCGCCGAAGACTACGAGTGCCGCCCGGTGAGTACAAGCCCCACATGTTTTTTTACGTGTTTTTTTTTTTTCCAGTCATCCCTGCCGGGGCCCCGTCAAAACTGTTCGAATCAGGCCCCGCACTTTCTAAAGCCGGCTCTGGCAGCGGAGGTGAGTTAGGGCGGCCGGGGCACATTTTTAGGGGCGGCATGGCCCGCGCCAGAATGCTGCCCCTAAAAATGTGCCACCCCAAGCACCAGCTTGTTTTGCTGGTGCCTAGAGCCGGCCCTGGCAGGGATGATGTGCTGGCATCCAAGGTCTGTTCCAAGAGAGCACGCAGAATTCTGGAGTCAGCTGCTCTGCTGTTGTAAGTGGATTCCGCCTTGAAGTTGATGGGCCTGCATCAATGTACCCTAGCAGAAGTTCTAGCCCATCATCCATTTTTGTGGACCAGAGAAAAGAATTTGTCGGTTTAAAATCTTCACTGGCTATTTACAGTCTCCAGCTGGTGGGGAATCCTACAATGGCAGACGATGGGGAGTCTGAAATACAGGCTAGATTGTGAGTATCAGAGTGAAATGCGTTTGATTGGCTTGCACATTCTCTCCCCCTAAGCTGGACAGAACCCACTGCTGTATTGTTTGACCCGGATTTTATATTGCCGAAATTATTCTTTCAGAGGAACGCAGCACGTAGGAATTGCTAGAGCAGCAGTGGTCTCTTTAGCCTGGTACCCTGCCTCTGATAGTGGTTGTAGGGTGCTTTATAAGAAGGTGTAGCAACCCTGAATCGGATAAATATGGAATAATCTCCCCATAGGGGGAAGTTCCTTCCCAGCCCCCTGAGAATGAGCAGATGGCTTATGCCCTGAAGCATGAGGGCAGACATCCTGTATTCGTTTTAGTGGCTACTCATCTATTTTGACCCTGTTTCACAATACAGCGCCTTTCAGAAGACCCTTTCGGGTTAAGACACCTCGTATGCTTTTTGAAAAAAGCAAATCTCTTTACTTTGGTTCCACGAGCCACTTTAGATTACTGGAATTGAAAGAATGACAATCTAATTGGCTTGTCACCTTTTCTCAGCTTGGGCATTGGATAGAAGCTGGTCAGTTACACTTATGCTCTAATAAATTTGTTAGTCTCTAAGGTGCCACAAGTACTCCTGTTCTTTTTGCGGGTACGGATTAACACGGCTGCTAGTCTGAAACCTTCTCTAGTGAGGTTTGCTTTCAAGTTCTTCAGCACTGTCATGAGGCTGCAATGGTTGGGTTACACACAGTGCAGGGGAAGGTTGGTTTGTTAAACACCTGTTTCTCTGGGAATATAAAAATGGTCTTAGGTTCTGCCAAAGCTTCTTTTAAGCTAAATTTTGGGGCCAAATCTTATTTCTATAAGGCCTGACAACATGGATACATCCTGCCCTTGGGAGACCATTATTACCTGCTTCCCATTGTAGCAGCATCATGTGGTTGTACCAGCTTCATAGAATATCAGGGTTGGAAGGGACCTCAGGAGGTCATCTAGTCCAACCCCCTGCTCAAAGCAGGACCAATCCCCAGACAGATTTTTGCCCCAGATCCCTAAATGGCCCCCTCAAGGATTGGACTCACAACCCTGGGTTTAGCAGGCCAATGCTCATGTTTGTTTCTGATTAAGAGGAAGCTGGAACACTATCAGAGAAACAGGCACACAGGAAGTGTCGGTGCAGAAACCGAAATTCTCGGACGGAGACTACACCGGACCGAAGCATATTGCAAGCAAATTCCAGCGCAAACTCACAAACTTTAGGACAGGCACTGAGAGCCGCAAAAAACCCCTCCCCCCCATTCCTGAGCATTGCTAGCTTCTCTTGCCACGCCCGTGAGAAAGCTCCACAGAGGGGATGGTCTAGGACAGGGGTTCTCAAACTGGGGGTCGGGACCCCTCAGGAAGTCATGAGGTTATTACATGGGGGGGTCGTGAGCTGTCAGCCTCCACCCCAAACCCCGCTTTGCCTCCAGCATTTAGAATGGTGTTAAATATATTAAAGCATTTTTAATGTATAAGGGGGGGTGTTGCCTCCGATTACACTTCAGGATCTGTGCACAACCTCCCCAAGGGGTCCCCGCATCATTGGCTTGGGGCCTTAGTCTCTGAGTCAGAGCAGTCATTTCTGAGCCTCGCTCCTGATTGTGTTTGTGTCTCAGGTGTTGCTCACGCTTGTCCCATGCCTGACCCTGACCTGTGATATGCAGCCTGCCGTCATTACTCTGACCAGTCAGGAGAGTAAGATGGTAAAGAAACCCCAAAACACATTTAGCTTTTCCTGTTATGGCCCAAATGAAACCAGCTTGCCAAGTGGCCCTGAATGTAATGGATGGGGGTATGACAGACAGCAAAGCACAGTCACCCTCATCTCTGCTGGGTGAACCCTTCACTCAGCCTCTTGCAAGGATATAGCTTAAGAACAACCTTGCGCTTGTTACATTTAGCCAGGGCCGGTGCAACCACCAGGCGAACTAGGCGGTCGCCTAGGGCGCCAAGTGGTTGGGGGCGCCAAAAAGCGGTGCCCTGGCTCGGCAGGGAGGAGCCGCCTTCTGGAGGCACCAGAGAGCCAGAGCATCAGCTTGCGGGGGGCAGCGAGCCACAGCCATGGAGGAGCCGGTGCGGTGCAGGGGGGCAGCAGCCCTGCAAAGGCAATGGTGCTGCTAGCAGGGAGCAGACGTGTCCCCTGCCCCTCCTGCCCAGGCTGCGGCCCAGCGCCCCCCCACCCCCCGGGGACTCCTGCAGGCTGCAGCGGATGCACGCGGGCGCCAGCCCCCCGTGCGCCCCCCGGCTTCCCCCTCGCCACACTCAGGCTCTGCGGCTCCCGGGCATGTGAGCCGCCGCCAGGGTGCAGGGCCATGAGCCTGCTCCGGGTGGGGCAGCGGCGACGGCAGCTCACACTCCCGGGAGCTGCAGAGCCTGAGCATGGCGAGGAGGAGCCAGGGGGCGCACGGGGGCTGGCGCCTGCGTGCATCCACTGCAGGAGTCCCCGGGGGGGCGCCAGGCTGTAGCGTGGGCAGGAGGGGTTGGGGGCGCAGCTGCTCCCCGCTAGCGGCGCCGCCGCCTTTGCAGGGCTGCTGCCCCCCTGCGCCGCGCCGGCTCCTCCGTGGCTGGGGCTTGCCACCCCTGCAAGCAGGATGCTCTGACTCTCCGGTGCCTCCAGAAGGCGGCTCCTCCCTGCCGAGCTGCTGCAGCAGCCCAAGCCCGACAAAGCCAGTGAGTGGACTTGGGGCGGGAGGCACCGGGGTGGGGTAGGGAGGACCCGTGGGGGGGGGCTGTGCACCCTCCAGGGGAGTTCAGGGGGCGGGCTGGCCCCTGGGGTCTATAAAGGCTCATTGGGATTTGCCCCTCAATGAACCGATGTGCGCCGCGAGGGCGCAAAGTGGAAGTTTCGCCTAGGGTGCAAAATATCCTTGCACCGGCCCTGCATTTAGCTGTGGTTCAGTCCAGATGCTGATTCAATTGGAAGGGCTCTGGGGCCACAGGGGATGTAAGACAGAGCAGACAGGAAAGGTAGGATTGGCTAGGGAAACAAAATGGAAAAGCCCACAAGCAGGACTTCCTAGCAGCTGTGGGGCGAAGAGCAGACTCCACCATGGACAGTGCTAAGGAGACCTAATTTACATTGTTCAGAGCTCAGATACCACCATGATGGGCACTACAGGAATACAACAGAGAGAATTTTCTCTGATCCGAAAGGGGACATTTGTATCATACATAATACGTCTATCTCTACGATAGAGGTGCTAGCTGTGGTTCCATTGTTACGGTGTATATATACAAGCGGAGTATACCGTGCTCTGATGTGATACTTGTGACGCTGGGGTTAAGACTGCAAACCCCTTTGCCTTCTAAGCTCTGTTTGTGTCCTTCCTGCTGTGCCCTCAGTGCCCTGGATGGCCTAAAATGTTACACATTGAGGCCTGAGGAGAATTTTTTGACTGGAAAAGCGTGTACCGAATCAGGGAAAGGCTGATGTCTGCAGCTCTGGACATGGGGTGTTTGCACCAGGCGGCAGGGTGTGCTCTAGACATGACCCCATTCCTTCCTGAGAACTCCCCTCCCTCCACAGGTGCATTGTCCTGTCCTTACTAATGCTGCAGCCGCTGTGCATCAGCCGGGGGGTAAATAGAGCGATACGGATGGTTGGGCTCAGGTCTCACAGAGGCTCCTGCCTGCCTGGGGTTAGTGCAACCGGCTGCTGCGGTGGCTCCCAGTCGGTGAGCTGGACAGCACGAGAAGTTTAACCTGCCGCATGGCCAAGGCATTGAGCTAACGCATGTCGTGCGCATTAAGGAGCCCAGAGAGCCGTCCACCTCCCTGTTGCACACAGGGATGCTGCAGCTGGAAAGGGACAGAGCTGGGAGCAGAGCAACAGCGGCTGCCTCTCTGAAGAGCACCTTTGTTCAAAGCAGGTGTTACTGACCAAGAGTCTCTAATGGGTTTTATGGGGGAGGAGGGAAGGGGCTGGCCAAAGGCCAGAGAAGGGGAGGGCCTACAGGGTGAGGTCTTGGGGCCCTGTATAAAATGGGGACCCCCCAGGACAGCCCCTGCAGCTGGAAGTACAATCAGAGCCACTGTTTAGAGTGTCTGGGTTTGGGAGCTCTGTGAGTTATGGGGGGGTTGAGAAAACAGGGCCTCCTGGTCGACTGGGCAGTGCTCCTCCCCACTGCAGCAAGGGCTGGGAGGTGCAGGAAGGGCTCGGACAATGCGGGAACTTCTCCCACCTCACCAGGGTTGGTTTTCAATGGCAGCAGCTGAGAAGTTTAACCTGCCGCATGGCCAAGGCATTGAGCTAACGCATGTCATGCGCATTAAGGAGCCCAGAGAGCCGTCCACCTCCCAGGGCCACCGCATTGACCCACATCTGGAGTGTCCCCAGGGCAGTGTGGGCGGTAGGGCTGCTGGAGACCGACAGGGGCAGGTCAATGAGCATGGGCCCCCCCAAAGCTTCACTGGCAGCTTCCCATGTAGATGGACATGGCACTCTGTGTACACCATCCCCCAGCCTAGCCCGAGGCTGCCCATGGCCGGGGCAGCAGGGAGCTGCATACCCCGAGTGCAGTCGCCTGTTGGCCTTCCATAGAATTGTGCATGGAAAGACTTCTTCAGACTCTGTGGGATGACGCTGCAGAGCCCCCAATAGTAACATGCCTGCTCAGCCGCTGCATCCCTGTCAGCACAGGCGGGGGCATCATTTCAGCACACGGCTTCGGTCACCTGCAGCGGGAATGCTAACGTGTACGAGAGGGGTGACTGTGCAGACATCTTCTGCAGAGGAGCCCGTATCCCCACCCTTGGACCATGAAGTCTGGCAAAGGTGGCAGAGTGGAGAGTCAAGTGGGAAGCACCAGGCATCCAAGATGTCAGTGAAAGAACCAGCCCTCTGGGCGATTCCAGCACCAGGGTTTCAATAAGGCTTTCAACTGCAGCCTCAGACAATAGCAATAGCGACATCATCCCTTCCTTACACAAATGGGCACACACATGCACACCCATACTGTCCACTAAACCATCCTGTAGAGCGAGGATTAAAATAAAGGTCTCCTTTGCCTTTATTCACACCTCAGGGCCGTTACTTGGCCTGGCATTGTGTACAGTGGGTCTCTGACAGGCTTGCACCTGCTGGCTAAGGCCTGCAGCTGCTGACAGAGCCAGACAGGCAAAACCCAATGTGCCACCATCTGCCTGCATCGTGACTGAAAGCCAAAGCTGAGCTCCGGACAGCACGGCCCCGATGCCCTGGACGCTCTCCTGACAGGGGAAAGTCACTGTGGACTCCCCAAGACCTTTCGGGCAGGAGAGAGGATAAAAGTTGTGACGGCTTCGCTTGTGACACAGATCATTCCATGGTGATACCTGGAGCCAGTGGGATGTTGTTTCCATGTTCCTGGGTGCTGCATGAACAGACCCTGTCCTAGGACCTAGTCACTTTGCTACCCCAACGGGAGACCCAGTGAGAATGTCTGGAGGGTCCTGTTGTGAATTCAAGCCAAAGCAACAGCCCCACTCACTATCCAGGCAGCCCGGGCCCTTCCTAGACTGAATACTTTCCTAGGATTTGGTTGTTAAGAAGCAGTGGAAGACAGTGATGGCAGCACCCATCTCCCTTGCCCTGCGAGAGCCAGCAGGTTAGATGTCCTGGGCTCTTCAGGGAGAGGGGAAGGGGATATGCCTCTATTAACCCACCAGCTTTGCCTCCAAAGAGCTGAACGAGTCACTCACCCCCCGCTCCACCAGCAAACTTCTCTCCTCTCGGAGCCTCTCCTCGCCGCTCACAGGCACCAGACACTTCTCTCAACGTTTTCTTCCAAGTGGAGCCCCCTGTCCCACCGTGGCCGCCTGCCCAGTCGCTCTCCCCGTGCAGCCAAGGAAAAACAACCCTCACTCAAGGAAAAACAACACTGGCTGGGAAAAGAGGTGAGCGGGGAGGGATGGCTCTCGACTCGGGGGCTCGGCTCCGTATCATCCGGGAACACAGCGGAGGGGACTGCACGGGAAGGAGACAGATGGAGGAAAGAGAGAGAGTTTTAAAATTGACACCACATGGCCGTTTCTTATTCTAGGGCCTAGTAAATAGAGCTTTCATGCTGGGCCAGTTGCCCTAGCAACAAGCATGCAGGAAATATCCCAGATAACTAGAATATTGGCAAAAACATATGTTTTGGATAAAACATTTCCCCCTGTTCCACAGCTTTCTCCATTCTGCCACTCGGCACAAGCTTCTCTTTCACAACAGACACCTTCTCTGAGCTGGCCTGGGGCCAGGGGTCAGCTCAGGAGATGAGCCCCATGCCCTGCCCCAGGGGAACGGGCAGGAGGCATTCTTTCTGGCCTTTCGACAGCCCCGTCCTGCTGCTGCTAAGTAAAGATCCCGTGGGCTCGGTGACAAGCATCTGTCACCAGAGAATGGACTTGGGAGGAGGGGGAGGAGAGCTGGTAGCCAGTGGTCAGTGGTGACCCACACATTGCTCCTTGCCTAGACGGGGAAGAGAGCTCTTGTGATGACTGCTTTGGGATGCAGGAGATTTGGGTTCAAGTCCAGACTTGGCCCCAGATTTGCTATGTGATTGAATGTTACTTCTGCGCTCTGCCTCATTTCCCCACCCATGGGCGGCGTGTGACTCTTGCGTTTGGGAAGGCTGGGCACAAGCACTGGAAGCTCCCTAGAAGTGGGGCAGGGGGGACCTGGCGTCTGGACCATAGCCCCACCGCTGCTCAGCCTTCTCTGCCCAAGGCCCCGCAAACGCTTCCCCCTCACACTCTGTCCCAAGGGCCTGTTTCCACTCAGCCTCCTCCCCCGAGGCCCTGCCCCCACTCTGCCTCTTCCCGCCCCCTCTCCGCCTCTTACCCCAAGGGTCCCTCTCTGCCCCTTCCCCTGAAGCCCACACCTACCCGCTGCTCGCTCCTCTCTGCCCCTTCCCCCAAGGCGGAGAGGAGCGAGGGGCGGGCAGGTGGGGGCCTTGGTGGAAGGGCAGGAAGAGGCAGAGTGAGGGCAGGGCCTCGGCAGGAGGGGGCGCAGCAGGGGCAGGAAGAGATGCAGCATGGGCTGGGCCACAGGGGAAGACGTCAAGCAGGAGTGGGGCCTTGGGGTGGAGCGGGGCGGGGCCATGATCTGGGTGCCGGCGGTGGCAGTGCTCCAAAGGAGTGGGCCAGCGCGCCTCCAAAGGGAGGTGTACCGCAGACGGCATCTTGCCCCATTTGGGGAGGCTTAGCCTCCCCAAACCTCTTATACTCGCCGCCCATGTCCCCACCTGTAAAATGGGGACAATCCTCTTCTCTCTGTTTAGACTGGACGCTCTTTGGAGCAGGGGTTGCCTCTTACCCTGTGTCTATGCGGAACCTAGCGCAACAGGGCTCTGATCTCAGTCAGGGCCTTGAGGTATAATATCAATAATAAAAATTCCCCAGGGATGGCTAGCAGGGAGGGGTTTAGCCCACGTGCTTTTTCCAGCTACTAGAAAGCTGAAAAAGTTAGACCTGGCCTTCCAAAATGCTGCGAGGAGCTGGTTGAATAATGGGAAAACAGATGGATATGTTGAGTTTGCAGGATCTTTTGTGAGTATTTGGGCAACCCAGCCATCGCACTCTATGTGAAATGTTGCCGAATGCCAAAAGAAAGTGACCTTGGATGAATATTTAGCTGATAATCCACACCGGGGCAGGCCTTGTTCATTATCTGCCACTTGTCATTCGTTAGCCTCCCGTATGAAGGTCCAACCAGAGAGCAGAAACAAGACCACGTGATTTAAGCAACCAATCATGCAACTACTTTAAGCAAACCGCTTACAAACACCCCACAGGCTAAAATGTGTTTGGACAAGCTGTTGTGAATGAGGACAGATCAAGAATCAGGACCGGGCTGGGGATGACAAAGGGCTGAATATTAACCGCAGTTACTAACTGGCTCAGCTCTAGTCACTGAGAGCTGCAGGCACTCGGATGGCTGCAGGGTCAAATACAGCACTGCAAGCCCCAGAGAACAGGTTCACCTCCTTGGCCCAGCTGAGTATTTCCTGCTTCCAGCTGGGCTGGAAACGCCATGAGGGAAACGTAGCCTGGGCGCTTTCCTTCTTTAGGTCCCAACAGGGACCCCCGAGGGCAGAGCTAGGGAAAAATTAAGTCATTGAAAACATACACACACTCAACCATCCAAACCTTGGGAAAGAATTGGTGTCTGCTTGGAACTTGGGTGAAGATCCTGTGGTGATGAAGATGGGATAGCTAGGTCGGTAGGTAGATGAAAGGTTTGAACCTATCTGCCCTTCTCTAATGTACTAAAAAAAAATCATTTCAAGAGCCAGCAAAACCCAGTGCTGTGTCCCGACGAAGGTGTTTTTAGGGTTCCCTTCATATTTGCATGTGACGTGTTATTTTAGGAAAACACTGATCTGAGCTGACCTGGCTGGTGATGAGCCTCGTTTCAGCTCTCGTCAGAGCCCATCCACACTGCGCCGTGACCGCTTTTGTGAGTGTGAATCTCATCCCAAGCGACGCTTTGTGGCTCCCCCTGGGAAGAGAGGAGATTGGTTCCCTTTCCCCACAGGGACAGAATGGACAGACTGGGGCTCGGTGACTGGGAGAACGGATGGAGTCAGCCCAGGTCAGGGCAGAGAGTGGGGAGGGGAAAGGGTCAGTACCAGCCTCTGAACCTGTCCAGTCAGCACAGCAGGCACTCCCCAGTCTGTGTGAGTGACATCCCACCTGGCCCACTGGTGAGCAAAGCGTCCATTTTACACATCTCTTTTTAGGCCCGGCTTGGTTCTTTCAGCACTGGGAAAGCCCTTTCTTTGCTGGTATGTGCTGCCTCCCTTCCCTCCCTGGGCCAGGACTGGGGTCAGCAGAGCAGGAATGCAGCCCAGCACAGCAGTATGCAGAATTCACAAGGCAGCCCCAGAGTGGGCAGAACAGAGATGTTCCTCGGGACTCTTTCCTGACCCATAGGGATCGGCTTGCTCCCTGAAGCTCGAGAGTCAATGGCTCAGATCTTACCAAACTGAAATGAAGAAATCATGGTAAAAAGATGGGGGCTGGAGCCGGGATGCCACTCATCAGATTTGCTTCACCAGCAGTTGTTCAAATCTTCTTTCCACTTTTGGCTCACAGCCCCTCAGACTCCACTCTGGCCAACCCCCATGTCATGACTGGTCTGGGGATAAAACACCACAGAGTGCTGCACCATTTCTACCTGTCGCTACCAAGCAACCCACACTCACTGAAACTGGCCCAGGTTCAACACCCGGGCTGGTTCTGTACAGCTCCAGACTAGGGGAAGAAGAAATGGGTGGGAACAGAACCCAGCTCCTACCCAGCCATACACCTAGACCTGCTATGACACCTTGAACTTGCATAGTCCTTCCCAGGCATGGGATTGCAATGCCCATCACAAACATCAATCCTCCCAACCCCCCCTTGGATATCACTCCCCCCATTTTGCAGCTGAACACACTGAGGAATAGAAAGGGGGAAGTGACTCAGTCAAGGACACCCAGTGTAGAAGACAGGGTCAGAACACCAACTCTCTGGCACCCAGTCACATGCACTCAACACACAATCCCTATCGCTGCTGAAGGCAAAGAGCTCCCTCCCATCAGGACAGCATGTTCTTTTCTGCTTGCTGGAGGAATCAGCTGCATTCTCTTTGCCCCTCACTTCTCCGGAGTTGGGTTCCATTTACATGCCTGGCTCAAGTCCATCGGTTTCTCTTCTCTGATGGGAAATAAACAAGAATGAGAAAGTCAAGCCACATGGCTAAGTGCTTTCTCCCCAACTCACTTAGAGGAAACTCAGGCTGAAATGGGTTTTGTGTCTGGCTCTTACTCTCAAAAGGCTGAGCTAAATTGCCCTGCAGACTTCTTCAATATGTTGGAAAGAATGTGGAAAAAGTAGTATTTTATATATCTTCTTCCTGTGTCTGTCTTTCTGCTTTGACTTACGTAGCGATTTTAAAATGCTTGCCAATAATGGTAATTAGTATATGGAAAAGAAATAACCTGCTGGTTGCGTAGGGATGGATGGATAAGATTTGGGAAAGTCTTGACTTGAATCAACTCACTTTTGCCATGGCTGCAAAAACAAACACAGCAAGCCAATCATCTGTTCAACATTTTTTCCCTCTTTTTCTGTTTGTGATTTGTCTGTGAGTGCCTCAGAGCTCTTTCATGTTTATTCATGATCTGAAAATAATTCTTGATCTATAGCTCACAGGTGAGCAGTTTGCTGGGAGCACTGAATAGCTCAAATCTGTGCTGAGTTAGTTAGTTATGAATGGGTGATAAGTCACATATAATCATAGAATCGTAGAACTGGAAGGGACCCCAAGAGGTCTTCTAGTCCAGTCCCCTGAACTCATGGCAGGACTAAGTATTATCTAGACCATCCCTGACAGGTGTTTGTCTAACCTGCTCTTAAAGATCTCCAGTGATGGAGATTCCACAACCTCCCTAGGCAATTTATTCCAGTGCTTAACCACCCTGACAGTTAGGAAGTTTTTCCTAATGTCCAACCTAAACCCCTCTTGCTGCAATTGAAGCCCATTACTTCTTGTTCTATCCTCAGAGGTTAAGGAGGACAATTTTTCTCCCTCCTCCTTGTAACAACCTTTTATGTACTTGAAAACTATTATCATGTCCCCTCTCAGTCTTCTCTCAACCAGACTAAACAAACCCAATTTTTTCAATCTTCCTTCATAGGTCATTTTTTTTTAGACCTTTAATAATTTTTGTTGCTTTTCTCTGGACTTTCTCCAGTTCATCGACATCTTTCCCAAAATGTGGCATCCAGAACTGGACACAATACTCCAGTTAAGGCCATATCAGCATAGAGTAGAGCAGAAGAATTACTTCTCATGTCTTGCTTACAACACTCCTGCTAATACATCCCAGAATGATATTCACTTTTTTTTGCAACAGTGTTACACTGTTGACTCATATTTAGCTTGTGATCCACAATGACCTCCACATCCCTTTCTGCAGTACTCCTTCCTAGGCAGTCATTTCCCATTTTGTATTTGTGCAACTGATTGTTCCTTCCTAAGTGGAGTACTTTGCATTTGTCCTTATTGAATTTCATTCTATTTATTTTGGACCATTTCTCCAGTTTGTCCAGATCATTTGGAATTTTAATCCTATCCTCCAAAGCACTTGCAACCCCTCCCAGCTTGTATCATCCAAAAACTTTAAAAGTGTACTCTCTATGCCATTATCTACATCATTGATGAAGATGTTGAACAGAACTGGATCCAGAATTGATCCCTGCACAACCTCACTGTATACGCCCTTTCAGTTTGATAACTACTGATAACTACTCTCTGGGAATGGTTTTCCAACCAGTTATGTATCCACCTTATAGTAGCTCCATCTAGGTTGTATTTCCTTAGTTTGCTTATGAGGAGGTCATGCGAGACAGTATCAAAAGCCTTACTAAAGTCAAGATATACCACATCTATCACTTTCCCTCATCCACAATACTTGTTACTCTGTCAAAGAAAGCTATTAGGTTGGTTTGACACAATTTGTACTTGACAAATCCATTCTCACTGTCACTTATCACCTTATTATCTTCTAGGTGTTTGCAAATTGATTGCTTAATTATTTGCTCCATTATCTTATCCATTATCAGGGATGGTCTAGACAGTATTTGGTCCTGCCATACGGGCAGGGGACGGGACTCGATGACCTCTTGAGGTCCCTTCCAGTCCTAGAATCTATGAATCTTTCCAGGTACTGAAGTTAAGCTGACTGGTCTGTAATTCCCCAATTTGTCCTTATTCCCCTTTTTATAGATTGGCACCATATTTGCCCTTTTCCAGTCCTCTGTAATCTTTCCCATCTTCCATGTCTTTTTGAAGATAATCGCTAACGGCTCAGATACCTCTCAGTCAGCTCCTTGAGTATTCTAGGATATATTTCATTAGGCCCTGGAGACTTGAAGACATCTGTCTTGTCTAAGTAATTTTTAACTTGTTCTTTCCCTATTTTAGTCTCTGATCTTAACTCATTTTCACAGGCATTCACTATGTTAGATGTCCAATGGCTACTAAATGTTTTGGTAAAAACTGAAATAAAAGAGTCATTTAGCACTTCTGCCATTTCCGCATTCCACCCCCCCCCCCCCCCATTGAGTAATGGGCCTACCCTGTCCTTGGTCGTCTTCTTGTTTTTAATGTATTTGTAGAATGTTTTCTTGGTACTCTTTATGTCTCTAGCTAGCTTAATCACATTTTGTGCCTTGCCCTTTTTAATTTTGTCCCTACATGCTTGTATTATTTGTTTATATTTGTCCTTTATAAATTTGACCTAGTGTCCACTTTTTTTAGGACTCTTTTGTGAATTTCAGATCATTGAAGATCTGGTTAAGCCAGGATGCTCTCGTCCCATACTTCCTATCTTTCCTACGCAGTGGGATAATTTGCTCTTGTGCCCGTGGAATAACATGGAATATTTCTGTTCCCTGTCTGGAAGAGCCTAAGTAGAGCCGGTTGGGAATTTTCTGGTGGAAAATGCCCTGTTCAGAACATTGCATTTTTCCAAAGGAATTCCCCCAAAATTCAATTTTCTGTCAGAAAAATCAAAGTGAGATCACCCTGCCTGCCTGGAAGGCTCCTGTCAATGTCACTTGCTGCCTACAGGCTGAAAGACTTTTGCCCCCATTTTGCATTGATGTAAATGGTGACACAACATGCAGGGCAGTGGAGGTTCCAACCCAGCCTCTGCCCAGAAGGTGGCTGGTCCAGAAGAGGCAGGGCTGTGTCCAGAGCTCAGAGTAGACACAAAGGAGAGGAACAGAATGGAGAGAGAACGGTCACAGTGTGTTGGCTTGCCTAGCCACCACACTTCCACACAGAGAAAAGCAGAGGACCGATTTTGGAAACTCTTTGGGCTGGGGAACTCTTGGAGACATTAAGCTCCCTTTTCTGCACACAAGTTATCGATAAACAGACTTTGATCGTCACCCAATATGTCATTTGAAATGGTTCAGTGAGCATTTGATGTGAATGTTTTGCAGCTGTTTGCAAACCCTCTGTTTCAACTATGGGTACGTCTATACTTACCCGCTGGTTCGGCGGCAAGCAATCCATCTTCTGGGATCGATTTATCGCGTCTTGTCTAGACGCGATAAATCAATCCTGGAAGTGCTTGCCGTCGACGCTGGTAATCCTGCTCCGCGAGAGGAGTAGGCGGAGTCAACGGGGGAGCCTGCCTGCCGCGTGTGGACCCGTGGTAAGTACCTTTAAGTTCGAACTAAGATACTTCGACTTCAGCTACGTTATTCATGTAGCTGAAGTTGCGTATCTTAGTTCGAACTGGAGGCTTAGAGTGGACCAGCCCTAGGTCTCCAATATTATACTCTTTGTTATTTCTGGTGTGTGATTGGTTGCCTAAATCACTTGGTATTATTTCTGCACTCTAATTGGGTGTCTGAAGCTTTTATTATCAAAAAGAAACATATCAAAGATGGCCACCCAAACATTCCTGGGCGAACCTTTCCATGAACGTAAGATTTTGCTGTCCACAGACATTCTGGAGAACAAAACGTCCCTGGTGTGAATGTTCAGAATCTGAAATTTCTGTGGAAGCAAATTCTGATCTCACTCACACCTGTAGACATCCAGAGTAAATTCATTGACTTTAACATATTCTGGTGTAAATGAAATCAGAGTCTGTTTCAAGCACTTGGCTTTTCAAGAACTTACCTTGGTCATTAAATAGGAATTTTGGATTCATCATGGATTTTTTGCAAGATTATTCAGTATCCTGATGTGAAGGAATCATATCTTTTGGTTCACGTTGGCCATATTACAATGTGCTCACCATTCTGTCTTGTTTCCGAATAACTGATTTTGTGGGATTTCTGAACATGGGTACTAAACTTTGATCAAATTAAATCCTCTCCCCCTCACAGCCCTCTCTTGGGAGACTGTCATTAACCTTACTGGTTTTCTCCATCATCGGAACTTCTCAGCCTCTTTCATGTGTTATGCTCTGAGTTTCAGAAGAGTGAAAATGCTCCATCTCCTTGGTGAGAAAGGAGCTGTTCTCCTTGTACAACTTTATAACATTGAGTCCAGTGTAATCTAATAGTAAGAGCAGAGGATGGGGGGGCCAGGACTCCTGGGTTCTTCTTTCCTGACACTAACTTGCTTTCTGATCTTCCCTCTCTGGGAAACGAGGAGGATGTTGCCCTGCCTCCCAAGGGGCTGTGAGGTTTAATTCATTAACGTTTGAAAAGTGCTGTGAGATGGATCCTTGGATGGAAGGTGCTAGCATCAGACAAAGGGTTAGTATGTTCATATATTACGATCACTATCCAAATACCTTGTAGGCCAGAAACAGTGTCGGCTGCATCAGAGGAGGGATGCTAGCCTGGCCTGCTTTGGGGCAGGGGGGCTGGGAAGGGGGGAGGCAGCAGCCAGGTACATCGAGGCAAACCAACATCCCCCTGCAGCTAATGACCATCCGATGGTAAGAAAGCTCTGGGCCTCTCTCTTAGCCCAGGCACATTCCCCAGCTCTTTGATCAGGCAGCAATGGGCAGATCTTTCTGGCAGGCACTGCAGCCATTTGTCTCCAGTTAAATACAGTTCAGATTTGTGAGAAAGTTCTTACATTCCTTGAAAAATACGCCCTCGCTGTGCTCGCTGGGAGCAGGGATGCTGAAGAGCGGGGCTGGCCACGGAGACTGGCGAGGCTAGTGCTTGGAGACTGACGTTGGCTTCCAATCTCACATCCACCAGTGTAAATTCAGAGTCAGTCCATTAAAGTCACTGCCGGCTACCCCCTCTGTTCCCTGCTTCCTCCGTTAATCCTGTTGCTAACACCAGCATCAGCGCACTGTCGTTTTCCCTTCCCAGAACTGCCACATCTCTCTCCCCCAGTACCAGTGTGTCTCCCCATCTTCTTCCAACATGGCTGTTTCCCCCCAACCCTCTCCAGCTAGCCCTTCCTTACGAGTTCCACGCTCCCTATGGGCTCTTCTCTCTGACCCCTGCCTTCAGTACTAGGCCTCTAGCCCTGCACTATTGGGTGTGCCAGTGCAGTAAGCCACGATGAGCAGCATTGCTAGTGCAATTTGCTGAAGTGGGAGAGACCCAAGGCCAAGATTGGATGCTGAGACTCAGTTCAGAGCCGGCTGCTTGGTCTTGACACAATGAGTCTGCCCCTGATCCTACTGAAGTTAGTGGCAAAATTCCCATTTACTTCAATGGGGCAGGAGCAGACCCATGGCCCACAGCCTGCTGAGTGAAGATCCTCACTCTCGATGCCTCTAGAGGCCAGCTATGGGGCAGTTCAGCCTCTCTCTTTGGGACTGCTCAGACCCCATGCTGCAAAACTCATGCTGGGAGGAGCGGAGAAGGATAGGGTTTGTGCCCTGAAGCTTAGAGTCTTGATGACTCATTTCCTGGGATGCACCTTTATTGTTTTGTGTGTTCTTATCATTTTGGGAAATTCTCCAAGTGTCCTGCTGATTGGGCAACAGAGCAGAAAATCCCCTCTCCGATTCAGAGTAACAAGGGGAAGTATCAAACAGTCTTATGTTTACATAGCACTTCCCACCCCCAGGCATCCCAAATCACCTGGGAAACTGGAGAGAGAAATCCTTTCCTCTACCCCTCCCTAAAATGCAGCCAGTTCTGGGGTGAAGCATGGCGGCTGTTTAACAACAATGCTACCCAACAGTTTCCAACAGGAACTATATCAAGGCAGAAGGTAGGGTGTTGGAATAGAAGTACGGAGCTGGACTTTGGACGGGATGCTCTCTCTGACCCCCTGACTCTTACAAAAAGTGCCATGGGATATTTTACATCTCATCCAAAAAGGTGCGGGAGTTACCCCAGGAATGGATTTAGCCTGTGTCTCCAGCAGCACAGCACCCCCCGATGAGAAGGGGCGCTGGGTCAGCTGTGAGTGATTCGGAGAGGAAAGAGACATTTATTTAATCACTAACTCCACTTTTTGCAGCATTTGGGCTTTCTTAGAGGGTCTCCAATCCAAAAACTGAGCACCTTATGGAGCAAAAAAAGCTTCAGCCAGTCTCCACTAAATCAGGAAAGGAACTTCCACCCTTCAGTTTATAGCTCTGACTGTCAGAGTGGTTAAGCACTGGAATAAATTGCCTAGGGAGGTTGTGGAATCTCCATCATTGGGAATTTTTAAGAGCAGGTTGGACAAACACCTGTCAGGGATGGTCTAGATAATACTTAGTCCTGCCTCTCGAGGTCCCCTCCAGTTCTATGATTCTATCTGCTCCTGTGCCCCATACATTCCGCTAGTCCTGGAAAAGACAAGCATTTCAAATGGTCGTCGATTGGTCCTAGAATGCTAGCTGCAGTTGCAACATCAATGTAAATAAATTTAATAAAGAGACAGTTTAGTTTTACAAGCATGGAATCCACTCTCATGCTATTACCCAGCATGTGGTACATGAGACGTAGTGGCAGCATTCGGTCTAGTGAGACCAACAGCCAGGAAGAGAGCATGATTAACAGGAAAATGAAGTAGCACGGATAGGCAGCATGGAGGGACTCAGAGCACCGGGAATGCTGGATTTCCAGACCAAAAAACCTGGCACAAGCATGGAAGCAGAAAACTGAGTCTGTAACCAGAGCTGAATGTGGAGGATAATAATGAGAAAAAGATCATTTACTATCTAACGGGGGGGGGGGGGGGGGGGGGGGGGGGGGAGGAAGGATGAGAGGTGTCACTGTTGCCCAGAATAATGCTGGACACAGCAGAACAGTAGAGAGAGGGCTTTGATGAGTACTGTGACTCCAGACAGACCCAGACTGTGGAGAGACCCTGTTTTTTTTGCTGGAAACCAAGATGCTGAAGTGGGACTAGATACTTACAATAAAGAACTGAGACCTTTGGAATCTACATGGAGCTTTGGAGACACAAACAATTCCCAAATTAGAGACAGGATTATTTGTGGGACAAATGATCCCAGGTTACAGGAGAGAAACGGACCTAGCCCTAGAGAAATGCCTCCAAGGAGCAAGGGCAGCTGAACTGAACGAGGAACCGATCCAACAATGACAGCTCTGAGTGCAGAACACGTATACAGATTCAAACTAAAGAAACCCAGGAGGCAGGAAAGAGACAGACTGACTGAGCATGCAGGCATCGCGGTCCAGTGTATGTACTGGGGAAAGCAACACAAAAGGCCAAAAGAAAAAGCCCCAAGCTATGGGCAACGATGCAACGGATGTGGGAAACAGAACAATACCAGAAGAAAAGAACAGTAGTACATGTGGTGCCTGAGGATGCAGAGACTTCCAGTGAAGAGGATATCTGCAGTCTGCCTCTAGCAAGGCACAAGCCTCTCAGTGTACTGACATTGCAGAAGAAGGCCGCCAGCCATTCCGTTGCCATTTTTGCAACCACGCTATTAGATCAATGACCGGTTTGATTGTGAAGCCAGCTGCCGTGGATCCCAGCAATGCTGATAAATAGCAATATTTGCGTGGCAAAATGTGACCGGGTGCTGGGGATGTACAATGAAACCATCGCGAGGCTAATGCAGACTGTAGATGAGAAACCCGTGAAACAAGATATGTTATCACTTGGGGTTTATAGAAGGTCTCTCACAAGAGTAGCAGCCAGAACTGGGCAGCCGGGCAGCGAGCATGGATTTGATCACAGTACGCTTCCCATTAACTATATAATAGTCCATCACAGTGACTGATGAGCCAGAGACCCCACTCTGTTTCCCATGAAGGGCAGTCTGCTGCAGCCAAATGGAGGAACAACGGGCAGTACCCAGAAGCAGTTAAGAGAATGACAAGATAAGCAGGCAGACTACTACAGCAAAGGATCCCAGGACCTGAGGCCACTATAGACAGATGAGCCGTGCTGGGTCCAGCCATCGAATAGTCAATGGCAAAAAGCAACAGTCCCAGCTGAAGTGGGACACAGGTCATATGAAGTAGTTACACACTCGGGACAGCTGTAGAGATGAAACCTGAGACAACTGCAGAGTAGCAACAGACAGCCGGCATACCTGGCCAGACGGGATCAAGGCCAGGACCGGGAGGTCTTAGAAAGAGCCACAGCCAGCCGCTGGCCAGACATAAGCACATCAGAAGCAATGAGATATCTGAGGAACACAGAGACACCACCCAACAGACTAAAGGCAGCCACAGGGTAGGTGCAAACCTCCGATCACGAGCAATAACACAGACAAGACCAGCTTAGTTTGAAGACCAGCCTACTTGAAGGACCATGAGTAGGCAAGTGACTCATCCGGTATTAAACCGACCCGTCCTGCTTTTCTAGGATTTGGTACTCAGACAAAGCCAGGCGTGGTTTTGTCCGGTATTGGGCAGGAACACCATTTTGAAAGCACGGTGTTCTGCCCCTGCCAGTGTGACCTCACACACACCGTACAAGCCCCTCTCCGATGCAGTGTGATCTTGTACACACCATGCATCTGAGATCACGCCAGCGAGGGTGGGGCAGCATGCTTGGAAAAATGGCTCTCCCCTCACGGGGTGTGCTCTTAAAAATGGTGATGCCCATGCAGTGTGACCTCACGCACACTGTGTGTCGGAGGTCACACTGGCAGGGGTGGGGTCACATTGGCAGAGGCAGGTCCACGCTGTTCCCGGAAGTCCTGGAATGTCTGGTATTCTGGGAATGCAAGTGGCCACCCTAACAGGCAGCCATGGGTAGGCAGTACAGGCTATGTTCACACAGTGGGCTATATACTAGTAACCTCTGGCCCCAGCAAGTCAGAAAAGGCTGTCACAAAAGACACAATCACAACTGTTAACAGGAAAAAGTGGAGCTGGAAGGGATGAGCATAGGTTGCAGGAGGGAAGAGTTTGGAGGAAGCACCAGGAAGTCAGTCTGTGTGCACATGGCTGGAATGCTAGCAGCAGCTGCAGCACCTCTGTAAATAGTTCTCTCGGTAAAGAGACAGTTCAGCTTTACCAGCATGGAGCCCTCTCCTGTTATTACTCCATACATGGAAGATGAAACATGAGCTAAAGGAGAGCTTCTCTGGGATGTATATGGCCATGACACTGTAATGCCCTTAGACCCTAAGAACTCTGCCCAGGTCCAGAGGCAGCATCCTTTTTGTCCTCAGAGTTGCTGGGGCATGTTAGAGGATAGCTATACACACACTGCATGAAAACTTGCGGAGACTTTACTTCTGTTCTTTCTTATTTTCCCCCCCTTATCCTAAAATAAAAGTAATTTGAGACTGAAAGCACATGGTGGTTCTTTGCATTTAGAAAAACACCATCTTTGAATTCAAATGGTGCAGGCTGGGATTAGTTATTTATTATCTGCCATTGTATTGTGGTAGTGCCTAAAGACCACAGTCAGGCTGGCTGCGTTGTGCTAGACGCTGTCCCCCAAAGCGCTTATACGTTACAGTCGAAAAGACAAAAAGCCTATGTTTGTGGAGCCCAAGGAGCAGCAATTCTAGCCCTGGATCCACAGAGATGGGACTGTTTTATCTGTAGCTCGTGGATTTGTGTAAATGCATCGGATACCCCAGGGTCAGTGATGTGTCCTGCAAAGCAAAGACAGCGCAAGCACCAGCAGTGTGTGTGGATCCCAGGCCTGGAGCCGAGCTCTGTCAGCGTATGGGATATATGCTTGTTTGGGGGGATGAATTGCCAACGTGACCTTTGGGTTTAGGTTATGGAAACATTCCTCTCTTATTGAGTGAGATGCAGCAGCAACAGCGGGGCTGGCAGGGTCCTTGGAGTAGAAACTATACATTTCCTGTAAATGCCAGAGGCAAAGGATCGGAATGAGACGTGTCAAGCCACTGTGGCTCTGATACCTTCAGATTACGTTGAGCCAGTCGAAAATACCATCCACCCTCTAAATACCCAAAGGGGTGGTTCTTCAAGAAAGGCTGCAGTGTTCATATCAAAACGAACCTACTCGCTGTGGAACCTTTTATTACAATGAAGACAGCGAGTTGCTATTCTGGATTCTTTGACACTTGCTCACCGGACTCCACCAGTGGCCCCTTTGGAATAGGTGCACCTCAAGGGAGGGGGAGATTCATAGATTCATAGACTCTAGGACTGGAAGGGACCTCAAGAGGTCATCGGGTCCAGTCCCCTGCCCTCATGGCAGGACCAAATACTGTCTAGACCATCCCTGATAGACATTTATCTAACCTACTCTTAGGGTACATCTACACTACAGGGGGGGGAGTCGATTTAAGATACGCAAATTCAGCTACGTGAATAGCGTAGCTGAATTCGACGTATCGCAGCCGACTTACCCCGCTGTGAGGACGGCGGCAAAATCGACTTCTGGGGCTTTCTGTCGGTGGCGCTTACTCCCACCTCCGCTGGTGGAGTAAGAGCGCCGATTCGGGGATCGATTGTCGCGTCCCAACGGGACGCGATAAATCGATCCTCGAGAGGTCGATTTCTACCCGCCGATTCAGGCGGGTAGTGTAGACCTAGCCTTAAATATCTCCAGAGATGGAGATTCCACAACCTCCCTAGGCAATTTATTCCAATGTTTAACCACCCTGACAGTTAGGAAGTTTTTCCTAATGTCCAACCTAAACCTCCCTTGCTGCAGTTTAAGCCCATTGCTTCTTGTTCTATCCTTAGAGGCTAAGGTGAACAAGTTTTCTCCCACTTCCTTATGACTCCTTTTAGATACCTGAGATGGTGGACTCTGGCTTTGGTTTATTTAAATATCATTTGAAAAAGAATAACGACTGCCCATTAGGAATTTGTTACCTTGACAGAGTAAGGACGCAGAGAAGAGTGATGAGAACGGAGCTGCCATTTCAGAGGGCTTTTTGGGCTTTTCATACAGTAAGTGCTTGCTTTAAAAAAGCTAGGTCATTTAAAAGTTAAAAACAAATAGAACCAATTTTGCCACACTTTTACAGTCTCTTCTTTCCCAACTATTCAAAGGTTTATTCCATCCTCCCCTGCAGCATTGTTCAGAAACCAACCCGCGGCCTTTGCAGGATCAATGCTCACTGTCTGATGTGTGTTGGGTTGTTTTCAGAGACAGGCCCAAGTCCCAAAGTTCACGGAGTGAACCTCCTTTTTAAAATCCGCAAAGATTGGGCATGGCAGGTCCAGGGGCTGGGTCATACCACAAAAGGGAGGGGCCAGCAGAAACACGTGGCTCTGGAGTCCAACTCCTCTGACAGATTTAGGATGAGACCAGAATATAGAGACAGTCTGTCCCACCTCTGCTACTGTGGGCTTCTTGCATCTTCCTCGGAAGCACCTTGTGCTGCCGTTGCTAGAGACAGGATACTGGACTAGGTGGACCTTGGGTCAGATCTACCCTGGCAATTCCTGTTCGCTATTCTGGTGGGAATAACAGTACAGTGGTGGGTTGTGCTGGGAGGCTGCTCATGGTGATGGAAATGGTGAGGCTGTGTTAGATTTTTCTGTATCAAAACTCATTTTTCAATCCCTCTCTGTTCCGGTTTAGTAAAATTTTGGGTAGAAGGAATGGCTGTCGTTCATCATTATAGTTGCAACAAAAACCTAGGGAGAATTCCTAAGCCAGCCTCCCGATCCAAACATCCCCAAACTGTCGGAGGAGTTGGACTCCAGAGCCAGGCGTTCCAGATGACCCCCCTCTTTTGTGGTACAAACAGCCCCTGGATCTGCCAGGTCCAATTTTTGAGGATTTCAAACTCTAGATTCACACATTTGGGGGCTGTTTCTAAAGCCCAATACAAATCAGACAGTAAGCACTGATTCTGTGAAGACTGCAGTATTCAGTGCTGCAAAGCCAGCCAGCCAACACGATGCCATGGCCAAAGCTGTGCTCAGAGGGCATTGTTGAGGGAGTCTGTATCTTCTGGTATAAAATGCCCTGGGTCAGGCATGTGCAGATGAAGATGAGCTGCTGTCAGCACACTAGAGACACGAGGCTCCAAACACGCACAGAAGACGTGGGAGTGCCCATTGCTGTGAAATGCGTGCCTAGTGCTTGTGCGTGAGTGGATAGCTACGCAAGGCTTGCAGTCCAGTGCACTGAACTGGTCAGAACTCTGCTGCATGTACGGGTGGGGATGGTGCTAACAGATCACCTGGGAGACTAGACCTGGATTCAAGGATTCCTGCTTAACCAGATTGGGTGCCAGGCACTGCTCTCCTTATGCCAAACAAACCTGCCAGGCTCACCATTCCCAACCCTCTACCAAGCTAGGGTGGCTGGGGATTCCGGCCCCTGGAGAGAAGGATCCCGGCTCAGCCGTTTTCCCGGGGCTCGCGCTCAGGCAGTCTGGCAAAGCAAATTTGACAGACTCGTTTTCTGTGATGTTTATGGTCAGCTTTCCCCAAACATCTTCCTCTGACAAACAAACGTTCCTCTCTGTTTATTTATGACACCAGTAAAACCCCTGCCTGCAATTTCAGCTCAGGGAACGCCGCATGGACCTGCACTGAGCTCTACAGAGTCACTCGCTGCTGGTGGAAAAAACAATCACGTCACAGAGGGCATTTTTTGATTCAAATGCAATGTCCCCTCCTCTCCCTATTTCAGAGTCCCAGCTACAATGAAACCCCAGGTACAGGGTTCAGTCCGGTTCCTGGGTGGATTGATGTTTTAGACAGAAATGCCTAGCATTATTATTATATTTAATATGATTTGTATTACCGAGCTCCTAGGAGTCCTAGTCAGGGATCCCATTGTGCTAGGTACAAACACAGAACAAGACAGTCCTTGTCCCATATAGTTTCCTGGGGATGAATTTAGTATAAAAGCCCAGTAGGAGAGAAAGCTGTGCAATTTGCAGCGAATTATTATTATTCTTTGTATTCTGGTAGCAGCTAGAACGCCCAGCTGGGATCAGAGCCCCATTTTGCTGGGCACCCCAGGGCAATGGGGGTTCATGTACAAACACGGGCAAAACACGTGCCCATCGAACGTGAACCAAACCGGGTCAGACAGAAAACACACTTGCGGCGCTCAGGACCTGCTTGGGTGCGTGATTTGCAAACCGAGAAGGGGGCTTGGATCGATGACTAGCTTGTTTGCCCAGCTCTGTGCCAACTGCTCATTCGCAAACTATGAAGCCAAAAGCAGCTGCCACATGAATGCATTTTCTACAGTTATCAGAGAGTCCTGGGAAAACTGAGCAGGCTAAGGGGCAAAATTTGGCCCACCAGAAGGACGGTTGGTGGATAAGGCACTAGGCTAGAACCCAGAAAAATTGGGTTCCATTCCTGGTTCTGCTACAGCCTCTCAGAGAGACCTTCAGCAAGTCACTCAGGCCTGGCTCCTCAACAGTGTGTAAACAGCTTTGAGGGTCTGGGCCCTGCTTTCTCTGCACTGTGTGTCCCCATCCGTAAAAGGCAGATAATGCTGTTTTCTTTCCCCTGCCCCCTACCCGTCCTGTCTATTTAGTTTGTAAAGTTTTTAGGGAAGGGACTGTCTCTTGTTCTGTGCCTGTGGAGTGCCTAGCATGGTGGGGCCCTGACCTCTGGTGGGACCTCAAGGAGAAACCTCATTTCTCTCCAGTGCATTGAATTATTTGACCCCCTCTCTTCGGCCCCAGGTGGCTCAGATAGAGTTGCATCAGACATGAGCTTGGCCAAAGAGGTTCAGATGAGCTAAGAAGGAGCATCTGGGATTCGGAGTGTTTACCCGAACTGAACGTCTGAATCTCTGCAGGCTCAGGTGTCAGCAGCAAGAGGAGGAGACCTAGAATCCTGCAGAAAAGGTACATGCTGATTCCGTGGGGCTTTGGGACAATCGCCATCCAGTGTTGCAGGGACCTGCAGACAGATAATGCAGCTGGTTTAGGAGAGTGGAGTCTTATTGCCCAATGATGTCCCCAGGGTATTGCCCTCCCTGGGGCAGGTTATGAGTCCAGGAGGGTTCATGTATTTTGGGGTCCGTGATGCCACAGCCCCTCCCACATCTGTGAGCGGCTACAGCTGCTAGAGATTAGCAATCAGCAGAGAGAACAGAAATTGGGGAATTTAGGGCAAAGCCAAAATGGGGAGGGAGCTGTTTTGCAGATGTTCCCTTTGTCTTTCTGATTCGACGTTTTTACTAGCCATCAGATGCCATTAACTATCAAGATGTTTCTTTGAACGGGATCTGCGAATTACGAGCAATGACACGTGCTGTGCTGCTCAGGAATGGATCAGTGCTGGTAGCTACATCGTTACGAGAGTGTTAAAGTGTTTTGGTCGCTTGGGTTTTTCACCTTTGCCTTCTCCCGCTCCGGTTCAAACTGTCTAAGAGCAGACTCAAGTGTCTTCACCTGCAGTAGAGCCAGAATAGCTGAGCGCTTGCCAGCAGGGCTTGGGTTTCTGCTCCGTTTGGTGCAGGAATGGGACAGGCAAAGGTGTCTATCAAGGACCGTTGTGCCTCCCCTGTTCTGGGCTGAGCCCCCTGCTTGAGCTGCAGCAGCCTCGGGGCTGTTCTCACTTTGGCTGCCTGTGCCCACAAGGGGCCAGTCCTGCAGTCAAGACTAGCTGGAGGGCAGTGGTGCTTTGGCCAACTACCCACCTACATGCCCCTAGGGCTGGGGCTTCAGGCTTTATGGCTCCTTTGCCCTGCCAGGGTGGTACAGACTACGTGACAGGCAGCAGAACCCAACACCCATACGCTCTGTCCAGACAGTCACAGGCTCTGTCACCGGCCTGGCCTGGTGGTAGAATCCTCTGGCTCTCAGAGGGGAAGAGTTTAAAGGGATTCATGGATTCCTTCCTATACAAGAAGGGATCTATGTGCGTTACCCCCGTCTATGCCTGTACGACCCTCCCTTCTGTGTCCCCTCAGCTGCCCTGTGCTCACGCAGACCACAGAGCCCTCACCACATCCAATTAGCTGCCCTGGGACTACTGCTGAGTTCCCCGGGGGAACGGAGATCAGGCCTGGGTCCTGGACAATCTTCACAAAGGGCTGTTCTGGCCACTGCATGCTCCTTCTTTTCAATTCAGTGGCTCTGCCTTGTTGCCTCCTCTTTTCCCCACTAACCCACCCACTTCCTTGCTCTCCGATTACCTGTCGCACCATCTCCCCGTCTCTTCCCCTTATCCCAATAACGTCCCCATCTCTTTCCTCCCATGCCTCCCCTGTTGCCGCTTAGAAGGAGTCTCCGCTCTTGTCCACACCGAGTCTGACACCTTCACTTCCAAGCCACCCCTCACAATCCTTTGTGCCAGGTGCTGGGCCATCTCCTTGTCACCACCATGGCAGCTGTTGCTAAGGATTCTTGAGGGGTCTTGTGAGTGAAGGTCCTGGACTGGATGTGGCCGGGGTAGAGAGAGAGGGGAAGTGCTGTCATGGGCAGTGATGGAAAGAGAGAGAGACAAAAAGGTGGGAACGGAGAGAGATGCACCTAGAGAGGTGGGGAATGCAGGGGGCAGGAGCGGAGCCTGGGTGAGCCATCCCATATCCTGGCCTGTGCTGGGGCGAGTCGTTTCTCTCTGGCTATTAGATTTAGTTGAATCCAAATTCTCTGCAACCGGCTGCCTCTCTGCAAAGTGACCCGGAGGGTAATGAAACGGACCTTGTTCGTCTCACCCATGCAGAGGGAGCAGCATGCACCGCTGGGTGCTGAAGGGGCAGGGTGGACAGCCCCAGGTCTGCTGTCCTTCCTGGCTAGGGCGGGTCAGGGGGTGGGTGGGATTCCCTTCCTTAAAGCTGTGTCGAGTTGGGCTGCCCAGCCTAACAGCATCACTGACCAGGCTGGCTACCAGCCCCCAGCTCTGTATCCTGTCCCGCGCGCCCCAGCTCCCTCTCAGAGCAAGCTGGAGTGGGCTGGGAAAACTGGAACTGTTTCCATCTGAGAATGTGGTGCCGGCGACATGTGTGAATTCCTGCCGATTAAACTGACATTTCATTACAAGAAATGTTTCGTCGGTGACTAAGGGCCTGCTTGGTTCAGCTTGTTCCGAATGAAACGTTTCTCTGTTTCCTGTTGAAATGCCTTTTCGTTGTGAATTGTTTCCATGTGGTGTTCTCCCAGCCCCACCATCCTAGCCCTACTGAAATCAGCGGGGCTTTTGTCATGGGCTTCCAGGGGGCCAGGATCTCACCCAGGGCTCCCACGCTGAGCAATCCCCTGGGCTTCCTCCGCCTGCCTGGGCCCTGGCAGGAGACAAGCCATGAGCTGTGTTCTCTGAGCCCAGCCATGCATGCTCCTGCCAGCCATTCCCTCAGTCTTCTCCCACCTGACATCCCATTAACCTGCTCACTGCGCCGTCAAAAGCACTGACCCCTGACCCTGCAGATTAAAGAGATAACACCTGGGCTTTTTATGGGAAGCCAAAGGGTAAATACCACCACGCCCCGGTTCACAATCTCTTCCTGGCAATCCCAGGCTCCTACAGTAATACAAACCATCTGTTGGGGGCTGAGGTATGGGGGGAGTGGGGAGCTATTTGATAGGTCTCAGGGGTGGCTGTGAAAGGACCTCGTGGTTTCATTGCGCATCCTAGGACATGCCCTGGCTGGAGGAAGCAGAGTTAATAGGCCAAGCCTCTCTCCAGGCTGGGGGATTTCTCTTGGGCCGGCTCTGCCTCAGGGATGGCCAACACCTGGCAGGTGCTGTCTCTGAGACACCCTTAATCAGGCACCCCTTAAAAAGCAGAGGTGAAGATGGGGAGGTGGGACCCCCAGTTGGGAAGGGTTGTTGCTATGTGTGTGTCCCTGTACAGGGAATTATCTCTGACATGCTAATTCTGTTATCTTCTAGACCAGTTCTCCTTTGCGTCCCTGTTACTTTTCCAGTTCCCTGTCGGAGATGCTCGGTGAGCAACGTGCCCTGGCTCAGCCACAAGGTATCCGCTTCAAAGCAGGAAAGGCTGGGTGAAATCGCTGGCCTGCATCATACGGAACCTCAGGCTGAATGGTCACAGTAACCCCTCTAGCCTCCAATCTGTGCATGCCAGGGCTCGTGTCCAGGGCCAGATTTAGGAGCAGGTGACCCAGGAAAACACCTAGGGTGCCGGACTTTGGGGGTCGCCAGATTTGGGGGGCTGTTTTTATGGTTAGTGACAAAAGGGAAGGTAGAATGTTTGACGTAATATGTTTCAGGGGACTCCGGATCTGGATTCATTTTCCACTAACCTCCTAGAATGTTCTGGACCTTTGTAGAATCTGGTGGAACCTTCCAGACTTTCTGAGAATGACATTTTCCTCAAACCTGTTAGAATGTCGTCAGCCAGGCCCTCACGGATATATATGGGGGCGGGGCATTGCCAGTCAGTCTTCTATGACAAGGATAAATTATGCATGCAAATTGTGAATCAAAGTCATGAAATGGGCCACAAATGCAATAAAAATAAGGTATTCAAAAGTTTAACAAATGGGGGCAGGGGCACCATTTGTTCTAAGCTGGCCCTGCTCGTGCCCCCCCAACGCAGGTGCCACACTGGGGCTTCCAGCGAGAGGCTGGTGCATAGGTGACTTTTCCAACTCCAGGCAGTTATTATTGTTGAATCCGGGTTACTGTACAAGGGAAGAAACGCTTCACTCAAGCCAGATCCAGTGACCCAGGAATCAAGCCTTTCTCACCAACCAAAGCGTGCTGGGGCTACGCAGGAACGAGTTGCCTGCCTTTGGGTTTTGTGAGGGAAAGATCCCAAGGAAGCAAGCAGCCATGGATCCAGGCCCTTGTGCTGGATGTAATTGCTTGACTCCCTCTCACCTGTTTATCTACCGGCTGCCCACCCTCTCCCTTCTTGCTCGGCCTGATCTTTGGTCTCCAGCCTGCGATGGGTTGTTGCCCGGCATGACAATAAGCACAAGCATGTCTCTGTACATTACTGGTGCTTTTATCCCAAATCCAATTCCCCTCTGATCCCAGTTCCAAGTTCAGGGTGTTTGACTGATTCCTTTGGATCTGGATCCAGGCATCAGATCAAACAATTGAAATCTGAGGTCCTTTTATGTGGTGCAGACAGCTCTCCTTATAGGGTCATCTCCATTGCGGTGGAGTTCATGTGTCTGAAACACACTGCTGCGGCCCCAACAAACTGGAGCAAGGTTTGCAGATTGACGCCCTTGGCAGCCATGGCTCCATCTTCGTGGTTCTCCCCTGGGACGTGTTATCTTTATAAAGATGGATGGTTTTGCACAGGCCTCACTCACCCCTCACAAATGCTTCTCTTTGATTGACGCAAGAAATTTCTTTTTAAGGATAAACAGACCCTTTCCAATCACATCTGGCAAACAAAGGAGGCAGCGCAACCCCTCTGGCCAGGCTCCAAGCTGCTAATGAAAAAGACGAGAGCCATAACTCTCCAAAATTCTAACTGTATTTCCAGACGTCCCACGCTAGCTGCAATGCACAGTGAATCGGATCAAAGAGTCAAGGAAGAACTCTGAATGGTTCTCACTACAGCAATACTGGAGAACCCAGGTTCAAGCCCCACTCACAGAGCTGCTCAGACTGTGTCACAGTATCTCAACCTGCCCAGATCCCCCCTGAGCATGGGCTCACTACTTCTCTGTCTCACAGCATCAATGGTAAATCACCTCTGTCTGCCAGCCAATCTTATGTGGCACCCGTCACTGCGGTATCTCTTTCTCAGCCGTTATCCGGCCCCCGCTGCTGTGCTCCGCATGAACACTCCTGTCGGTCTCTCCAGACAACACACTGTGACTTAGGGATAGATGGTCCCCGTTGTCCAGACAGGAAACCAAGATGCAGAGAGGGTAATGACTTGCACGGTCACACAGGAAGCCTGTGCCAGAGCCAGTCACTGACCTCAGGCCTCTTGAGTCGCAGCTCAGTCGCAAAGCCAGCCTTCCCTCCAGCCAGAGGTGCTGTTTATAGACGTACTGTTACCGAGGAGGCGGGCGCTGCAGTTTGCGCCAGAGGCACAGAGCTTTGCAGTCTCTCTGGTGGCTTTCAGTGGATGCCGGATTCTTGGGTCAGTTGCTGCAAAAGCTCCGTGTCCTGCTTGCGAATCTCACTCTGGAGGGTGACTGTTCCGTTGTCCCTGGGATGGCGTTGTCATGGCAGGCCTGATTGTGCCGGTCAGATGGCCCCTGGGGTTGTGTAGGCCCGTCTCTGGGCCTGCTTTGATGACGATCTGCTGGAGCAAAGAGGAACCCAAGTGCACGCCAAGGTTGCAGGCTTCCTTAAAAATCAAAGAGTCGATGCCCTCAGTGAAGGAAGTGCTTTAAAGTGCTTCCCTCTCCACCTTGACTTTCCAGGGTTCATCATCAGCTGCTTCTCACCATGCTGCCGGAGAGCTGGGAAATGGTGCTCGCTGTATCTGAGGTGCAGGTGGCATTGAGCTGGGTATCACCTGCGTACAGCTGAGATCTCAGGCCAGGCGGTCCCATTGTCTTCTCCAGTGGCTCCATGTTGAGTAGGCTGTGGAAGAGGCTGGATGCCTACGGGACTCCGCGGGTGAGGGCTTTGGCAGTGAAGGAGCAGGCTGTTATGACACTCTGGGGACAGCTGGAGATGAACGATGGAAGCCACTGAATCCTGCCATGTCTCAGAGGTGGGGCCGCAGAACTCCAGGGTTGAACACAGCTCAAGCTGTGGAGAGGCCCAGCTGTACGAGAATGGATGGATGGTCTTTGCCCATGGCCAAGAGGCATCTAGCCACCAGTGCCATCTTTCTACCACAGCCCTGGCTGGCAGGGCCCTGGTGTTGGCATGATCAGCAGTGGCGTTCAACCCTGGCAGTAGCTGGTGGGTCAGCTGCACTGCGTGACAGCGTGATCTTGGCACGCTTGATGCTTGTGTGAAGTTGCTGTTGCTGGACTGCGGCTGACTGGTGTCTCGTGAGCTGCGTTCTGGGTGCTGGTGTGCTCTGCTAGGGTGTTTCTACCAGAAACAGGTGGATCAGGGAGGAGACCTGCTGGTGGTTACTGGAGTCTTTGGGGCTCACCAGAGGCTGGGGGCAGTGGAAAGTGAGGGGAGACTTCTGTTGTGAATGTTTTGTAGGTGCAGGCTGTTTTGGGGATGGGGGAGCGCAGCCTTTGCCGAGAGGGTGGGGCAGTGACCCCACTCTTGGACTGGCTAAGAGTGAGGAGTTGCTTCCTGGGTCAGAGCTGCAAAGCGTCTCTCTCTGTCCTGAGTAATTGTCCCGAGACTGTAAACCCCTCAGGGCAGGAGCCTATCCACAAAGCGTCCAGCCCCGCGCTGGGCTCGGCAGGTAATACAGGATCAGCAGGTCCTTGTCTAGTAACTGTGGGCCACATGTACAAAGGGATTCAGGTGCCCCCTAAAGACCTTTGTAAATCTGGTTCTGTGTCCAGGGGATTGCAACAAAGGAAATGGGGTGCTGGTGTTAATTTGGATTATAGAGGAGGAGGAGTGCATGGAGGGTGGGATGGGTGGACAAAGGGACTTCTATGCTGGAGAGTACTAGAAATGCAAAAACTTTCTGTGGCTTGAAACATCAAGGGCTACAGAGACACTCTTTAGCTCCAAGCAACTTCAGTCCCCCCCACAGGCCAGCCTGCTCCAGAGAAACCTCTGGTTGGGAGGGGCACTGGGAAACTTCTGTATCCTCTGCTGGGATCTTGTAAGTCCTCAGCTTTGGGCCAGCGAGAAGGACACACAGGAGGGGCTGGGCCTGGGGGATCAGTGGTCTGCTTCCTCCAGGGGATGCTCCCCCATGATAGGAAGGGTCGGAACATCTTGCAGTGCGTGCTGAGTGGTGTGGTGGGGTGGAGTGGTGATGTCCCTGGAGATACAGAGCACAGTGGAGCACGGCTGTGTCCATCAGTGTCAGGAAGGGTTTAGTTGGGGATTAGTCCTGCTTTGAGCAGAGGGTGGGACTAGATGACCTCCTGATGTCCCTTCCAACCCTGAGATTCTATGATTCTACGATTCTAAGGGTTAACACACACCTGCAAGCTCCCCCGAGCAGCAGGCTGCCAGTGGGCTGTTACCTGGGGCCGGCTTCTATTCACCAGTCCCAGGTCGCTTTGAAAGGATCCCAGGCTGCAAAGAAAAGGATCTTTGTGCGGCTGCCTCCTTCCCTCCACTTAAAGAAAGACAAAACCTGCTGCCTCTTTACTTCCTGCCTCCCGAATGCACAAAGCCCAGGAAGGCAGCTCCCTCCCCGGCCCACGCCGCCTCGCCTCCTTTCTTCCTTCACCTGCAAAAGCAGCTTCGCGGCAGGGAAGGCTCCTTCCGGCCAGGGCTGGCTCCTATTGTAATCGCTGCCAAAGAGGCAGCAGGAGGGATTCCCGAGTAACCACAAGCCGGGGGAGCAAGCGCACATGCGGCAGAGCCAGTGCTGCTTGCAGCATACCTGGGGTGCCAGCACTGGGCAGGGGCCTTCTGGAAACAGAGGGAAAGGTTCTCCTAGGCGGGCAGGTGAGGGGCCTATTGGTGAAGCCAGCTAGAAAGAATGCCAGAGGTCACGGAGCGGGCACTCACAGATCCTGCCCAAGCGATAAGTGCGCAGAGAGGTCTTGTCTAACAGGAGATAGTGGAGTTAATCTGCATTTTAAGTTCACACAAGTAGAGTTGCCCCAGCCCCAGCTGTCTCAGTGAGAAATGCGCCCCAAAGTGAGTCCGTCAGACCACCAGTTATTCTTCTATGCAAGGGCTGACCGGGCCCAGCCCTGCTTGGGGTCTAGGCTCTGACAAGCTCTCTGGCTGCAAAGTGCCCGCCGATGGGTGGACAAGAGCCCCACGATCAACCACGGGCCAAACAAGCCCAGCAGTGAGCATCATGGGTGGAGCTGCTCCTTTGAGGTGTCCATCGCCCGAGGGGCCGGGCAGGAGCCCACGTGGTGCGATGCGTGCTGGCTTTGGCCTGCGTGCTTTGCATTCTCCAGGGGCTGCTGAGCCCGGGGAGAAGGACGCCCCTCCAGCAGGACATTGACCCTCCCCCCCTACTGCCATGAACCCCTTGGACACAGCCCTGCGTCCAGCAGCCTCTGTCTCCCCTCAAGGCAGAGAGAGGGCCAGGCGGGGTTTGCACTTGTCCCTCCACTCAGCTAAATAAACAAAGCATGTTCGCAAGCTGCTCTGCTGGCAATCGCAGCCCGAAGACTAGCAACACTTCTAAAACAAACACTCGCACACTCTACCGGGCGCGGGGTCCCTCCTCCCTGGTCCCAGCGCCTGCCCTTCACGCGGGATCACCGCTTTGCACACCCGCCACCCTCTCCAAACAAACACAGGCTGAAAGTATTAGCACTAAAATAATAGGGCTGGCAAGCCGCGGCCCCCTTGGTAGAGGCAGATGCTGGTAGGGGTTCCTGGGAAGGAAGCCACCTCCCTCCCGGAGCCGTTCTGCTCGACAGAGATCTCTGCAAGCTCTCTGGAGAACTAAATAAATAACGGTGCCGAGTGGAGTTCCGTTTAGTTTGGCAGCAGGGCCAAGACATCATCTCAGAGCGTGTTTTCTGTTCCTAGCGAGAGCATTAACTCCAAAGACAGGATGATGAAGCTGCAGTGCTGAAACCCCTGCTGCTCTGCCGGGGCACGGGACTCCTGGATGCTTTGCACGGTGTCAGCCACAGGTGTGGCGACTCGGTTAGCCTTGCACTCTGGGCAGGCGACATGCATTTTCCCATCGGCCTGTGAGTTGGCCACGGTGACCCAGGCACCGCTGACCCGCCAGAACAGAGCCACCGACCCTGCAGGAGGTCCCAGTGGGTCAGCGTGCTGTAGTCAGCTTGCTTAGTGATCACCTTGGGGATCTCCTCTCTCCACACGCTCCCTGTGGGATAGGGAACCGAAGTCAGGAGTGGGCCAATAGGCAAAGCTACCCAACGATCACTCCAGGGATCCCTCCCAGTGCCACCATGCCTCCCCCCCGGAACAATGTGCAAAGGAGAGATGCGGGCATGTTGAGGGACAGAGCTTTCTCAACAGCTGGTCCATGACTGTGCAACTCACCCCCAGAGCCCATCACAAGGAGCAAGAATCAGGGTGCCTCCAGAACAAACGGCACGTCCCTAGCTAGATGGATGGGATGCCTGGAGATGGATTGGATAGAAACTGGTCTTCTACTAGTTCTCTGGTTTTCCCAGAAGTTTCTTCATTAAAGCAGTGAGCAGCTGTGCCCCCCAGGGCTGTGATCTCGCCAGTCCTGCAAGCTCAGCAGTGGTAGGTCCTGGAGCAGGAGACCTTGGGGGATCACCAGCTGCAGCAGGAAGTGATGGCAACAATTCGGCAGGGCCTCCTCTCTGAGTACACTTGCCCCAGAGGGAAGCTGCTCTCGGTGTGGCAGCGGCAGGCACAATAGCCAGGCCTTCGGTGTTTAAAACTGTGGTGCAGAGCCCCAGGGTTACCAAGGTAGCCCAGGAGAGCATTGTGGGAAAGGCCCATGCTGGCCCACGTGGCCTGAGCATCCAGCACTGCACAGATGGGGCTTGTGTGGCGATGACCCAGAGCTGCAAAGTCTGGCGAAGGATTTCCCTAGGGTGACCAGATGCCCCGATTTTATAGGGACAGTCCCGATATTTGGGGCTTTGTCTTAAATAGGCGCCTATTGCCCCCAAACCCCCTGTCCCAATTTTTCACACTTGCTGTCTGGTCACCCTAGATTTCCCACCCACCAAAACCAGGGTGTGAACTGAGGGTTGGCTTGGCCTGACTCCTGCCCTGCTTGTTGCCCTCTGTAACCGTCCATCGCGGTAAAAGCTGTCACCGAACGCACGCTGCCGCTCCGCGAGACAGAGGGAAACGCTCTCTCTTCCCTCGGCGCGAAGTGCAGGGCTCTGAACTAATGTTATTCCAGTTGGCTGGCTTTTTCCAAGTGCATTCCCCTAGGGTCAGTATTGAAAAGCTCATTAACAAGACCAGCCCCTTCCTGATTCATAGAGAGCAGCTGACAAGCCAAGGCAAAGAGACAAGCGAGCGCTGTCAAAAGAGTTCCTCCTGTACGCGCAACCCTGGCATGCTGTAGGGGCTCCCACTGGAGAATGGGGGAAGACTGAAGGCTGGTGGTTCGAGTCAGCTTGCCAGTCATGTGTCTGACATTAATCCTTCGTGTCAGTGCAATTCATTGCTCCCTCCAGCTCGTGCTTGAAAGAAAAATGACACTGCTGCTGTACAGAATATTTCCAAGGGATGGACAAAGGACACTGGGTAAAATAAGAGCTTCTGATCCCTTCCCCAAGCCCTGAGTCTTTGGAGAAGCGTGGCTAGCATGCTTGCCATTTTCATACCCCTGGCAGGCTCCATGGGAAGAGTCCCAGTACCAGGATCAAGGGTGCCTGGTATCTCTGACCCCGCCCCACCCCCAGGAATAGGCTGCACCAGACAGCTCACGGGAGTGGCCAAAGTGCCTGGATCCAATTCCCAGCTCTGCTGCTGGGTAAGTCACTTCACCCCCTGTGCTTTGGTTTCTCCAGCTAGGAAATGGGGATACTGACACTGACCACCTTTGTAAAGTGCTTTGAGATCTGCTGGGGAAAAGAACTAGATCCAAGCCAGGTACCTTTCTCCAGACAGCCGTGCTTTCTCTACCCTGAGCGTGTGCACTGACCACCATATCCACCCCCTTGATCAGTATTTATACACCAGACGCTCATCACCAGGGCATGCGAGCCACTCACAGACATGCATGAATTCATCCTCACAACACTCCTGCCATGAGGCAGAGAAGAATGATTATCCTCATTCTACGGATGGGGAAAGTGAGGCACAGAGCAGTGAAGTGACTTGCTGGGAATAGAAGGGAGGAGTCGTGGCCTCCCAGGCCTGTGATTGGGCCCCAAGGCCACCCTCTCTCCTGTTGATTTGCTAGCACAAGAGGTCTGGTGATTAACTGATCACTCTGGTGATATGGCCTTTGACTCCTGGACGTTGCAGAGACAGAATCAGTGCAAACTCCCTTGTCACATGAGGTCACATGAATCCTGGCGGGCATCATGGAAAAGTTGGACTGAGCTCTTGTACTTTGTAGCCCTCCTGTGCCCAGCTAATATTGCTTCTTACTGTGTTGGGGGGCCAGACCCTCCGCCCCTGGAGCAGCACAAAGGAGACTTAAGTCAGCGCCAGAAGATTGGGCCAGTGGAGAAGGATCCTCAGATGATGAGTTACATCACCCCCCCATGGGCATTCTGGGGCTGGGAGAAGGGGTGTGTGTGCGAGGGATGGAAAGGGACAATGCTGGAGCATGATACACACTGACGAGGAGAGCAGCCCCTTGAGGTGTGCTAATCAGTATCACAAGCTCGGGTAGCTCCGAGGCTGCTCTAAGTTGCCCCTACAGGATCAGGATGAGGAGGAGCTAAAAGACGGTGCAAAACCTCTCGTGTCCCAGCCTCCTCGGGTGCACAGTTTCTGCTGTGTGCGAATCCAGCCGTCAGGGGCTTGGCCCGTTTATTTATTTATTTACATTGCATTAGCTGTTCCACTGAAATCAGGACCGTCACATCAATTCAATGCAGGCCATCCCGTGACAGTATCAAAGTATCTGATCCTTCCTCCAGGCCCGTGTGCCACAGAAGTCTCACTTTAAGCCCCCAGTGAGATATAAGTGGTGCTGGTCCTCTGCACAGGAATGAATTTCATAGACTTTAAGGCCCCCACGGTCAATCCAGTCTGATGTTCGGCACATTGAAGGCCACAGAACCTTGCCCACCCACTCCTGAAATCGGCCCATCACCTGTGGTTGAGTTACTGACGCCCTCAAATCGTGATTTAAAGATTTCAAGTTACAAAGAAGACACTGTTTCCTCTAGGTCAAACCTTTCACTCTGATTCCTTAGACTGAGGGCACGTAGGCTGTGACAAAGAACCACTGCTCACGTGAGGGAGTTCATTTCATTAGCAGAAGCTTTGTCCACACGCTTGATTTCAGTTCCAAAAAGCTTGGCCGAAAATCAGAGAAGAAAATACCCAGTGAAGCAATAATTGGAGGGAGATGAAATGAGCGATGTTCACTGGTAACTTCCCCTCATTATGAGAGCATCACTCGTCCTCAGAGCACATTCCCCTCTGTCCCACACACACCTGCGATGTCTCTCTGTGTCCTTCTGTAAATATTGCTGACATGGGGAATGTGGAATATTGAAACTGACATGGGAGAAAACATCAACCCTATTAAAAAAACACCCCAGAGTAAAAGTTTAAAGTGTCTAAGTGACTTAGGAGCCTGTGTCTCATTTTCAAAAGTGACTTAAGCATTAAGGACCCAGATCCTCAAATGGATTTAGGTGCTCTAACTCCCATTGATCTCAATCCAGAAAGGCAGTAAGAGGCTCCCTCATGCTATCCAGGTCTCGGACGTGGGCACGCAGTACCCACACACTTCCTTCCGGAGCAGAGGGGAGGGATGGATAGAGTCTTGGCTCCGTACACACCCACATGCAGGCCGGCACAGCTGAGTCAGTGCAGAGGGTGTCATAATATGCTTGTTTAGGCCAGGATTCCTCCCCCTCCATACCAAATTGGGGGAGAATCTCGCTTCCCTCTCTGAGTCACAATACCTCCGGGGGCCGCTTATGTGTTGGCTGCACCACAGATAGAGCCGCCAACCTCCAGAGCTAAAAGCATGAGCTGCTCCAGCTTGAGCTGAAAGAGCCAACCTCTGTAGCTGAGCCGGGTCAAGGCCCCACGAGCTCCGGGGACACGGCACAGATGGGGACACGGCCACACTGACCTATGGGTTATGGGTTTCCTCTGGAAAGAGGAAGCTCGTCCCGAGGCTCTGAGGCCTCCAACAATTCACATCCCAGGTCAGTCGCCATTTCGGTCATGTACAATTGTGGGCTCTTTGGGGCTGTTCTGCGTTTGTACAGCGCCTAGCACCAGGGGGCGTTTAGTTGCTGTAGTAGTAAATAATTTATGTGCGGGCTGCCACCTTGGCCAGCATACCAGAAATGGAACCAGGCAGCTTTAGCAGCCTCATAGCCTCTCTGCACTGGCACCGAGGGGGCCCCGCATCACCCGCTCACCAATCGGGGACACTACACACTGCCCCTTGCTAATCCCGCCCTGTGTAAATAACCCCTGCTGGATTTCTTGCATCATTCTACGGGCATAAGACATGGGGGATGGGGAGGAATGCAAACTGAGCATCGGAATGGGCCGCTACCTCCCGAAAGACTATTCTAACAGCTGTGCCGCAGATGGGGAGCCGAAAACACAACTCACAATTCAATATCCCTCTTCAGTGTTTGTTTTTTTTTTTTTTAATTTTCAGTAAATCTCCCAGCCGTCTCCCCTCCCCCCCCTCGGCCCACGGCTATATTATGGGTTTTTGTGAGGGTTAGAAAAATAAACAGAATGTAACCGTAACTGTCTTAATGTGCTAAATTACTGGAAAAGACAAAACAGATTAGCAGCATGGATTAGGCCTGGTGGAAAGTGGCCAAAACAACCCATCTCTGGCAGTTATTTAGTTTAGGATCGTTTTTGTTTGCCTGTCTCTCGGGATGGATGTCTGAATGTATCTAAACCAGTTAGATTTCTCGAACCAGCAAGGAGAGTTTGTACTGGGGGAGGGAGGGGGGGTAGATCTGTGGCTTTTTAAATATTTAAATTGCAAATTCTGTAGCAGGGCATTGCGGGTTTCATGGTTCAAAAGGCAGCAGCGTCGTTACGGCTTCTCACCCTTTGGAGCTGGAAAAACGCACCGCCCGGGTGAAAGTTCTCATGAGCAGGGAGAGAGAGAGAACACACAGCCTCGGGGCTTCACTCCACTGGGGTGAATTCTCTCCCCAGCGCGTACGTGCTAATGATAGTGACCGTACATCCTCTCTTGGGTCCCAGCATCCTCCCTGCACAGCTGTCTGCTTCGCACGGACGCTGAATCAGACCATGCCCAGCTAATCTGTCTGAAGTGGCCTGTGCTGCATCACAACTTTACTACCTTGGAATAAATCACAGCTCCGAACATTCCTGAGTCATTCTCCTTTCCCTGGGTTATAGCCAGAGCTGGGTGAAGCTCCAGCAGGGTTGATGTTTGGATCAGACAATCCCCCCGGACATTCAGATTCTTCTCCGTCCGAGCTATCCACAGCTCTGCAAAGCTGGGCTGGAGACCTTGTGAGCACAAGCTCTCTCTCATGACAAAGCCCTGGCTGGGATGATTTAGTTGGGGATTGGTCCTGCTTTGGGCAGGGGGTTGGACTAGATGACCTCCTGAGGTCCCTTCCAACCCTGATCTTCTATGATTCTATGAGATTTCTGGTGCTACCAGGCACACCAGCTGCCAGCCTTGTATTTCAGCCCATTTGCTTCCAGAACCAGGTGGAACCCAGGAGCACAGAGGCAGCTGAGCAACCGAAAAAAGCAGAAAGAATGAATCACGCCTAGTAATTGTCCTCACCAGCTTGAACGTGGGATTTCCAGTGCTGAAAGCAGGTCTCGCTCCAGCATGAGCTAAAGGAGTAACTCCTGGGGCCAGCAGCTTCAGTAGACTCCCAATCCCTGTGGATCAGCCACTTGCTGGGGACAACACACACACTAAAGAGTCAGTGACACAAAAAAAGATTTGGAGCTGTGGATGGGAAGCCACCGTCCGCTGAGCTCGATCAGCCTGTCCTAGTAACAACGACCGGCCATACCAACTCTCTGTTTGTAAGCAGAATACTCTACTGACCTGCAGGAGAAGGCGCTGCTTCAGACTTATGGCACAATAATAGTATTTGTTGTAGCCATCTCAGCCCATTAGTCCATCAAGTCTTGTAAAGAAAAACCCCACAATGCACCTGGCTAATTGTGTGGTGTTATACCTGGCAGATCAGATTGAACCAAAGAGCCCATCTCTTTGAGATGGTTGAAATCTGGGGCCAATACTCATGGCCAACTTCTCTCTTGGTATCAGGACCCAGTCTGCTATGCAGGAACATTGCACAGCAGTGCTTCATGCTCTTCTCCAATTCAAGGTCCTGCTCCTCACTTATAAAGCCCTGATGGGGCTTGGGCCAGGCTTGGCCCCTCTCTGTCTGCACCACAGAGTGGCAGTTGCGATCAGTCAGGACCCACGGCGTGCCCTCTAGAGTCAGGGGCAAGCGTTTTCAGGGATGGGCTTGCAGCTGGAGAACTTGGTCCTGCTAGTGAAGGCAGGGGGCTGGACTCGATGACCTTTCAAGGTCCCTTCCAGTTCTAGGAGATGGGATATCTCCATTTATTTATTTATTTATTTATAACTGGTTTCTGCCAGAGAACAGGCTGCACCTGGTGCCCTGGTCAAGCAGGTTGGTTTCCTAACTAACCCGCAGGGCTCCTGACTCCATCCACAGGCTAGTCTAATGATAAGGATTTAGATTGTGAGCTCCATGGAATGGGGACTGTGTCCCCCTTTCCGTTTGGGGCTATCACCATATCAATTCATAGCTTCCAAGGCCAGACGGGACCATGGTGATCATCTGACCTCCTGCGTAGCACAGGCCCCAGAACTGCCCTGAAATAATTCCTAGAGCAGATTTTATGAAAACATCCAGTCTGGATGTAACCACTGTCAGGGATGGAGACTCCATCACTACCCCTGGGGCATTGTTCCAGTGGTTAGTTACTCGCAGGGTGCCAGATCCTGAGCCAATGTAAATCAGCCTAGCTGACTTCATTGACCCCTGGTGGAGAATTGGGCCCACTTTAATAACTAATTAATAGCAGAGAAGAGGTGGGGCATCCACGCTGCCGTTGGAGGACACCCCTTGCATTGGATGGGAGCTTTGGGAACTAGAAATAATGGGATAAAATTGAGAAAATGACGATCTAGACTGTGTGAGCCTAACACTGCTCTCACAGAGGGTTTACACACTGGGTGGAGTGACTCCTGATTTATGCTGGGGGAAGTGAGTTCAGAATCAGGATCAATGGGATGAAAAACGTCCTGGCGGTGAGATGCGTGAGGCTGTGGAATTGTCTCCCGCAGGCAGGTGATGGAAACGGCACTGCTAGGGACATTGAAATCAGACTGATAGAGGCTGGCGAGTATGCTGCCTGCTCCCGTTGGGGTTCTGGCGTGAGGGGACGCTCACCTTTCCCTCGGCAGGGTGTCTGGTGCTCACCGATCAGGGGCAGCAGGGGAGACAGCGTGGATTCCTGTTTGCACTCAGTCGGAGGAACGTGTGACCAAACGCTCAGCTGGGAGCTGCGAGACTATTCAGGGAGTGGAAGCTGTGGGAGCCACACGGCGCTGTTTGTAATAGGGCACTTGCCATCATCTGGAACCTTTTTAGCGGCAGGTTTATTTCAAACAACGGTAAGGCCCAGATGCTGCTCCTTGCCCAGGCTGTGTTTGCTATTAGACCTACAGCTGCAATTACATAAGCACTAAATATATAAGAGGAGAGCTGAGCATGTGGTTACAGACCCACCAGCCCCTAATGTCGGGACATCTGGTCACCCGAGCCAAAGCCACACTGCAGTCTGTGGGTGTTTGCCTGAGTTGGGATGAGTGAAGATTGGGGAGGGGGAGGCTTGTTCCCCCAGATCTATGTGCAGAGAATCCCCTGCACTCACAGATCTCCCCATTTACTCTGGATTGGGGGGCTCTGCACACGGGGAGAGGTGGGGCACCTGGATCATGTCCCCACAGCACCCAGGCGGAATCTTGCCAAGCAGGCAGCACCGACCTGAGCAGCATACTTCCTGTGTGGTGCCACACCCCTTCCCAGAGGGCACAGGGCAGCTGCCAGCATGGGCACACTGATGGACAGAGGGGAGGTGTGGCAAAGTGCCCAGCCTGGAGATCTGGGTGGGCCATCCCCTTCCCTCTGGGAAAGTGGGGCCTCCCTACGCCTCATCATAAGGATTGGGAAGAGACCCTGTGCAAAGGGAAGCTCCCAGTGTTTTCCAGCCCTGAGCCCCTCCTGTGGGTCTCCCCTCGTGAAGCGGTGACATAGCCCCGAGGAAGTCCGGAGGGATTTGGCTCTCAGCGCCGATGCCACTGGTTCTTCCTGTTGTGGCGTCACTGTGGTGAGGCTAGTACACGGACTCCTGAGGTCCGTGAGCCAGGTGAGCCAGCCGCAGGGTCAGGAGGAGCTGTGCTAATCTAGTCTCCTTTGGAAGCTGCTTGTTGCTGATCGGATGTAACACAAGCACGGTCAAGCCCTGGGGTGCCTGGGAGATTTCTCCAGGCAGGAGATGACTCAGACTGTCAACTCTCTGGGCAGAGCCTGTCTCTTTGTTCTGTGTTTGTACGGCACCTACCACTGCTGGGTCTGGGTCCATGTCTGGGGCAGCTGGGTGTCACCACAATACAAATAACGAATCCTAATAATACTAAGGAAGTGAAATCAGCAAGAAGGTAACAGCCCCTGAAAGTAAGAAACTGAAAGAGAGTAAATTCTGGAAACTGAGTCAACAAAACACCCAGCCTGCGGCCCGACCGGCGATACACCGCCGAGAAGAGCTGTGAGGTAAACGCTGGCGGAGCCTTCGCTGCCAGGGAGCTAGTGGGTGCTGCTGCTCAAATGAGCCTCCCAGATGGTCTTTATTAAATGATTATTCCAAAGTTTCCGTCACGGGGCTAGAGACTTGAGCCAAGAATGTTCAATTTCAGCTTCTCCTCTCTGAAGTTACCCTCCCCCAGGACTGTCAGTTTACAACTGGCCCAGGTACCTCCTGGCACATGAGATTTAAAACTCATTTACTCGCCTGATAACCTTCCCAGGCTCTGTGATGGAGATTGCTGCAACCTTGCGTTCAGGAGTAGGAGCAGGACGTGGGGGATAGGCCTGGCTGACAGCTACACAGCACCACGGGAGAGAGCAACAGGAGGCACCGTAAAGGGAAAAGGGAACGGAAAGATGCATCGGAAGAGCCCAAAGAGGAAAAAGAGATGGACCAGAGATGGGGGAATCTGCCAACCAACCAATAACTTCAGGAGGAGGAATTGCAACTCAGAGTTGGGCCTAGTAGTCATGGCCACATGTCAAGGATGGCCACAAGGCAGTGGACAGCAAGCAGGGACCGGAGTAATGGCTAGAGCCGGGTTGATAGACGAGGGTCAGGGTCAGAGTTAGGCTGGGGTTGGAGGCTGGAGATCAGAAAGCCAGGTGAGGTCTGGAGCCGCCGCAGGCCAGAGATCAGTGCAATCACTCAGCCAACTTCCCGGGCCACCCTCCACGGTTATCAGAGGGACAAAGGATGCTGCTGTCGCTTGGCCTCTTTGGGCTGTACTTCCTGCTGTGCCTAATCTCCTTGGAGGGGGCTCTGTATGGCCTCCTGGTGGAAAGGTGGGAGCGACAGCCCTCCCACTCGCCTCCAACCTGGGCCTTAGTCCCATGGAGCCATATAACCAGGTGTCTTCGCTCGCACACGTGCAACATCATCCCTTGTGCGTGAGTGTTCGCACGGGGCTCGAGCGCTCCACCAGGACAAACCACAACAAACAGCTCAGGCAGGTTCAATGTCATTCACTGGTAATACACTGGTCAGGGAATGCTGCCGTTATCACTCCAGGAGTGCATTCACTTGTGTGTCATTTGCCCTGTTCTGCAGCTCACTGAACACTATCCAGCAAACAAATGATTTGATGCATGTCAGCAGCATCTTCCAAATAATCCTGTTTGATGTTTGTACAGCATCTCGCACAATGGGGGGGCCTGCTCTCTGTCTGCGGCTCCTAGGCCCTTCTGCAATTCAAATGAACAATCAGAACAATTCATTAATAATGTATTCAAATTCGATAAAATCTTCCGGCTTCATCCCACTCTATAAACAACCCATCACTGCTAAGATCCACTCAACAAGGGGGGCAGGGGGAAGGGTCCATTTGTGTTGACCGTTACACGTTGACTTCAGGGATGGTTTTACCCAAGCCCCCAAGATTTGGGTCCATCTGAGTAAAGGTGGTCTGACATTTCCAGCCCATGCCTGGTGTAACGAGACTCAGCTCTGTGCAGTCCGATACACACCATGCACCATCTGAAATCCACGGACACTCTACAGATGTGCTTGCAAATCACTTTATGCTCCAGTGACGCGACTCCCCGCCTGACAGTTCCCAGACCGCCTCCAGCTCTGCACTGGAACTGATGTCAATTGCGTTAGATTAGGGCTGAATTTGGCGCGCTACATTTTGGCTCCACCGGGCTAATTAGCACATTCCAGGAAGGGTGAACGGCAGGTGAATGGCCCCTCTTCTTTATTGCTTCCACTGCACAGCTCTCTAGTTGCACCAATGTCCATATTTGATCTGAGAAGACTCCTATGCTATCATTTTTATGATGCTCCTCTGGTCTGGTCTTTGCTGCATATCACGTCCCGCATTAGAGCCTTGGCACTCAGGGTGGCCACCCGTCTCAAGTCTCCCATAAACACCACATGCAGGCTGAGAACACCTTTCAGGTCTGTGGAATTGGGCCAGTCATCAGAAGGTTAAGAGGTGATTTGATCACAGTCTATAAGTACCTACAGGGGGAACAAATATTGCAATCAGCTCTTCAGTCTAGCAGAGGAAGGTCTAACACGATCCAATGGCTGGAAGTTGAAGCTAGACACATTCAGACTGGAAATACGGCATCAATTTTTAACAGTGAGGGTAATTAACTGTTGGGACAATTTGCCAAGGGACGCGGTCATGGTGGATTCTCCATCACGAACAACTTTTAAATCAAGCTTTTAAAAGCTCTGCTCTAGGGATTATTCTGGGGCAGTTCTCTGGTCTGTGTTCTTCAGTTCCTCACTTAATGAATTCCCCTCCATTGCAGGGGTCTCAGGCACTGGTGCACCTCAGTCCCTCCTGTTCTCTGTCTGTGACACACAAGAGTTTAGTCTTCTGACGGCTGTTATATTTTGGTCTAATTCTGGTTGTTGGCTTGGTGTGGTGGTGGTTGGGTGGTGTTGGTGTCCTGTGATATACAGGTGTCAGACTAGATGATTTGGTGGTCCCTTCTAGCCTTAAATTCTATGACTCTATGTTAGTTTCCATTTTTCTTGTGGTGTCCCCCTACCTCCATTCCACTCTCCCATATGGGGAATAGAATTCTCAAGACACCTGCCACCCAGAGAAGAGCAATTCCTTTCACGGACACTGAGTCTGAACTGTCCAGAAATGGTGTCATCCTAGCAGGCGCAATGCCTGGAAGGTTTGGCGTGATGAATTATAATCCACCCAATAAATGAGAGGACAGTAGGGCATAAATAAATATGAGAAATTAGGAACAGCTGTCACAAAGGGTTTGTTTTTTCAGAGGCTCATAAAAGTGTAAAATATATCAGGCAGAACTGCTTAACCACAAACACGAGGGTCACACGAGTAGACAGCAACCCCTGCGGGAATACAGCACTAATCAGAGCATTCATCTCAACAGAGCCAATGTCTGTTTCCAAAACAATGGCCTCCGATTGTTATGGCCCAGGCAGTCACACAGGCACAGCGGCCATGAAGGGCTCCTCCAAGAAGGAGTCTTCAAAAGCCAACTGGTCAGTGGAAGGTTTACTTGATGCCCCATGGAGTTTGCTGGTCTATCAGGAGAAGATGGGTGGCTTTTACATAACCCCAGACTGGTGACCTTTTACAAGGAAGAGCAAAATTGGCAGGCGTTGGCTGGCCCAGGGGCTGGGTAATGGTTTACAGAGCCTTTCACCTCTGAGTCGCCATCCCAGGAGAATAGTGACCAAACCCTGTTAACCATGACTGCTTACTGGCCTCTGTGAGATGAGTTAGTGGGTCTTAGTCCCAACCCTACTGCTCAAATGTCCTTGTCCTGAAAACCACAAGCACCTTTGCTGGCAGTGGAAGCAGAAAGGTAAAGGACCTAACAGGCTATTGAAACGGAACTCTGCTCTCACTCCAGTTCAGGAGTGTGGGGGCGCCATGTCCAGACAGATAGACTCTCTGGTGGATTCCTGCCCTCGCCCAGGGAGAGACACTAAAGGGGTGACTGTGGTTTGAGGATTCGTGTGCTTCTCTTGGAAGCTTGTAGCCAGTCAGACAGAAGTAAATACATAAAGGGATAAGTCTCCTGTGTTTACATTGACACCCCCACTCCCGCCCGGGAGCTGATTGGCTCATGATGGGAGAGAGTTTGGATTTTCTCTGTACTTTAAAAAATATAATCCATTTTAGGATGGGTTCATTGTTTTTACTTTTTAAAAACTTTCATCGGGGAATAAGCCTCCCTGGAAGTTGACTGGATGAGAGATGTCCCAGCCCATGTGGTACAACGTGCCTTCTAGACTCTCCAGAATGACCCAGAAACCCAGTAACTCAGAATACTTTGGAGCTAGTTCATGGCTAAATTCTCATTTAGTCTCCCCTGCCTACAGTACGTGCTGTGTTCGCTGATGGGAATCAAGAGACGCTCTTGCTAAGGCTGGAATTTTCAAAGGGGCTTAAGAGAAGGAAGCCCCAATTCCCTTGGGCTTCCAGTGGGAGTTGGGCACCATTTGAAAATTTCAGCCAAAATCTAAATTGTCATCCCGTGAGGCACGAAGGATGGATAGTGGGGTCTGGGAGTCAGGATTGTTGGGCTCTATTCCCAGATCTATCCCTCTATGGTACTTAAATGGCCCCATTACTTTATGATGGGACAAAACAGCTGTTGCTGATACACCATTAAGCGTGTGCTCTCCAAAGTCCCATAGCCACCCAGAGCCTATCCACTGAGCCTTTCACTGATTCATCAAGCATGCAGCCACACAATCTCTGCGTGATCAGGTGCTCCCTGAGCCCGGGGTCCCTGTTGGAGCAGAGAGGAAAGTCTTTCCCCTGACATTCAGGGAGAAGAATCTTTATCAGCGTCAGGGCAGCCCCCAACGGAAAGGAACGCAGGCTATCTGTTGAAACATGAAGGTGGTATAAATCATGGGAAAGAGAAATTCAGCAGCGTAGATAAAACCCTGAGAAGCATAAATCAACACCGAACAGAAAAGAGATAAAAACACTGAAATGGACATTAAAAATGCAATTCTCCTGCCAAGTCCCCCTGATGGATCCAATCTCTGGGGAGTTGGTTTGGAAAGTTGGCCTTGGTTTTGAAGGAATGCAGAGCCCTGTCCTCTCCTCCCCACATCAGAACATCTCAGACTCAGGTTAGACATTTAAGGAGATTTTTGGCCATTTTCCTCCCTTAGGAACTTTGCAGAAAGTTCCTTATGACCAGAGCACCTCAGTGTTATTCCAAATGCTATAATTAGGAGCAACTGATGCCCAGTGCAAGTTTGGAATGTGCCTCGCCCCAGACACAGCTCTTTGGTTCTTTTCTTCAGTAGTGGATACCCAAGCCCATCACATCCAGTCATCAGTGCTCACAGTAGGGGAAGAAAAGTGCTGATCTGCTACCATGGGCTGACTTTGAAAATCCATGATCCCTGGCTCACCAGCATTTCTTGGGTACTGGAGGCACCCCTAAAACATGTGAGCCTCTGGGGACTCTGGCAACAGTCCCACAGCCTCCTGAGTTGAAGCTAATAAGAGCCTGCTGGTCTGGTTGCCAGTATGAGTCAGCAGAACGGCTCTGCAGCTTCACACACAGGCCTAGCACCTAACACCACGAGCAGTTTAAATGAACTTGTCTTAACCACGGAGCCAAAGTAATGATGATTTCAGTCTCCTGTACCATGGTAAGCACAGCACAGCAGCTCGTTTTGTAATACTTAGGTACATAAAGGGCCACATATGCCAGAACACTCCAGTTAGTGTGCACTGGTCTTGCAATGCAAAGCCAATGTAAACCTAGCTGAACCGGCTAGTTAAGGTGGCTCACTCCTCCTTTGCATTGCTGGAGGGGCACAAAGCAGCCATAGCATGCCTGGGAAACAGGACCATATACTTTAAAGACTGCACCCCTTTGTGATAAAACTGCCTCTTGGTCCTTTTGTCGCACTGGATGTGATTTGCACTGTTGATGTAACTTCGATCCTTGGAGCAGGGACTGTGCTTTCCTCTGTGTACTATGCCGTGCTGAGCACACTGAGAGCCCCTGATAAATAATGTTAACAAAGACCTGCCATATTCCCTGGTTCCAGCCAGAAACAGGGTGAAGACAGCCTCCCTCATGGCATTTTGGCATGGTTCCTAGTGCAACCAGAAAGTGGACACAAGCAAACACATCAATGAACTATCTCCAGCGCGTCAGGTCAGGTTGGGGCAAAGGCTCTGGAGGACCTTTGGATCCAAGCGAGTTTATCCAATGACCGTGGGTGAACACAGCCCCGTCACACAGGTTTCCTGCCTGGCACTTGTTGATGGCCGTGTTTTGCAATGTGCCATGTTTCCATCACTATGCAGACTGCCCAGAGATGCAACCGAGCGATACAGTTACTCTGGAATTCCAGCCAGGACCCAGTAGACTCCACTAAAGAGTTGAGCAGTAGGAATGAAAGCTGAGGCCAGCCCCAGGTTCAGATTTCACAAAGCAGGGCTGCTGAGGCGAAAGCGTAAGGCTCTCCATCTGCTTGTGCATTGCGAAACCTGTCCCTGCAACAGCTGCGCCCAGCCGGGGAAGGCAAATGAAATAAGCTCCCAAAGCGTTCGATAAAAGAAAGGGGGATTTCAGGAAATCCACGTGCTCAGATCTCAGCCCAGCTGTGTTGTTTTTCATAAAGTTACACTTTAATGTTCTAAACCAACACGATCAAAAGAAAAGCATTAGGTGGAGCTGAGGAGGGAGTTGGGACAATCTAGCCCAGATGAGGAGCTCAGTGCAAGTCTGCCCTGCTTTGTTAGTGGTTTGATCAGACAGATTAAGGTGCTAAAGGCGACTGGGTAGGTGCCATCTCACTAAGGCGGGGGCCCCATGTTTCTAAAATCCATTGCAGGGGGGTTAGGTCAGGGAAGGAGACTGTGGCTGGTTGTCTCAGGAGGGGAACTTAAAGGCTCCTGTGACTCACTGACAAAGCCTTTAAACACTAGTTCGATGTGAAGCCACTGCTCAGAATTGTTACCAGTAGAGTTGGTCTCAAGTGGCAAAAGTTGGCTTGGTGTCTGGGAACACTTCCCCCCTTCCCACTGCCTTGGGACTTCTCCTCCACCTGGGATTTGGCAGAGGAGAAGCTCCGGAGGGCAGCAAAGCGGGGAAGAAGGGGGAGTCAAGACAATAATCGAAAATAGCCGGCAGTTCGTTCCCGTTTCCTTGGATGCTGAGATGGTAACCGAAGTCTCCATCTGAGCATCCAGGGAGAGCTGCATTTTTGTGCGCGCTAGAGATTGGCTTTTCAACCAGAAATTCTCTGACACACACTGGTGGAGGAATGGCGGGGAGTTAAAAAGTCAAAAAGACTAAAAACAGGGTCTGATGATGTTTTTAAAACCTCGTGATTGATGGGGCCAATCGCACGATTCTTTGGCTCTGACGTCTGATCTCTTCAAGGGGTCCAGTGCGTGAATTTTCTCTCTTGAGGCTGGTAATGCGGAGCAGCATTCAGGCTGCTCTGATTTATACTGGGGGACAAGAGCAGTGACCCCAGGATCAGAGGAGAGCAAATGTGACTACATACCCACCTTGCACTCTCCCTCCTGAGCTGCATGGAGGCAGAACCCCAGGATCTGGCCCAATCTAAGAGGCCAAAGACTTGGGTTCCAATCCTGCCTCTAGCTGAGATTCCTTCAAAGGCCTTGGGCAAGTCACTTCACTTTCCATCTTGCCCAGGAAGGTGCTTCATTCATGTTGGCGGGCTGCTCAGATCCTTGTGACTGTGCCCAAGCAACGCGAATAAAGAAATTCGGTCAGTTGCTCCCCCAGGTTAGCCCCAGATCATCGCTCTTCATTAATGAATCCCTCAACACAAAGCCACTCCCTGACTGACTCTAGCTGGCCCTCAGTGGACAGGGTGACTCCTGGAGCCATGGGGACTGAATGCTTGTCAAAGCAGGGTGTCCCTCATGGGTGGGTGGAGGCACGGTGGGAGCAGGTCAGCATGTGAGGAGCATGTGCTGCTCTGCCCAGTCCGTACCTGCTCTGTGGGTGAATGGCCTTTGCTCTCCAGCACTAAACTCACCTACACAACCTACGGGCACAATACGTCCCTCAGCTTCGCAAACGCCAGCACCGTATTAACGCGGCCAGTGTTTTCAAATGGAGGCTCTCACTTGAGACACCTGGTAGTTTTGGTACGAAAAGCCCCCCCAATACCTCCCGATCTTTGATGTGCATGTTCTCCCAGAACCACTGGGAGGGCGGGCAGTGCTATTATTCCTATTTTACCAACGCACCTAAGGCATGGAATGGCTGAGTGACTTGCCCCTGCTGGTGGTAGAGCAGGGACTTGAACTGCTGTTATCTCCTCAGCCCTCGCTAACCACTGGACTATCCTTCCTCAGCTTTCAGCAGCTCACGTTGGGCTCCCGAAACCATGGCCCTCACAGCTGAACGCCACTTTTGAAAACGTTGCCCTGCTCTTTTCTTTACCGTACCCCACCTGTCCATTGCCTTAGGACTCCTGTACAAAGCAGGGATGTTTCTCAGTGGTTTTGGCCTCTCCTTCACCTTGAGTCGTTATCAGAGAAGGGGTCATTCCTCAGGTCTGGAGACTTCCCCCTCCGTAGCATAGCATGATGTATTGCACTGGAGTGTGCCTTTAGATTGATAGTTCTGCCTGTTTTCTGTTTGAAGATTCTTAAATGAATTGACCAGAGAAGAAGTTAGTAAATATGATGCACCCTTGAGGACAGCAGTGGAAGCTTAGCAGAACAGCCAGCAGAGAGTAGGGGAGGGGGACCATCGAGGAAGGGAAGGAGGCTGGAGCCCTTGCAGTTTGGGACTCTACTAAATAGAAACACCAGCTGGATTGTGCTGCAGATTTGCTCACTCCAGCTAATGTCCAAAAATGTTGCTGTTCTTTCACCTCTTGTGCGAAGGGCAGCGCCGGGAAAGGAAAGGCAGAGGAAATCTGTCCGCTGCTCACATGCTGATAAAAGTTCCCTCGTAGGTGGGGCAGAGGGGTTTTGCTGGGTGATGTTTCACCCACATTCTTGAGGAGCTTTGGGGGCGAGTTTGGAAAGTGAGTTGAATAATGAAGATGGAGGGGGAGGGGGGCGAGCCATCTGGGGTGATGTGAAGATTCCTGCCCTGCTGAGATCAGAACCAGCTTAGGCCAAACCAAAGCAGAAGCAGATGGTGGAGAGCGTGGAAGCAAAGAACTTTCAAATATTTCAGTCATATGGGGTGAGACCAGGTACTGCCATTGGAGTGCTAACAAGCTACAATCCATCCGTCATGACCTCAGCTGGGGAGCAGAGCAGATGGAGCTCAAGGTACATACAGCATGTGCCACAGCATGGCTGGGTGGGGATAGAAAATTTCATGTTCGATACCTTGAAGGTGCTCAGATACATAGGCAGCGAGTTATACGGGCCCATGATGCCTGGGCTTCACCAATATTCAGGAACGTGGGCCCGACTCCACCAATGTTTGGGCTTATATTTTCAGAGCCATCCCATCCATAGGACAGACCGGGGCAACTGCCCCAGGCCCACGCTTTGGGGGGACCCCATGCTTCAGGGGGGGACAGGGTCCAGGGTGGCCTGGGGGTTAGCGGGGGGCCTGGCGCCGGCAGCAGTGAGTGACCCAGCTCCAGCCTACCCCGCTCCACTCTGCCCTGCCTCTTTCTGCCCCAGCTCCGCCCCACCCTGCCCCCTCGCCACCCCTTTCCCCAAGTCCCCGTCCCACCTCTTCACCCCCTGCTCCACCCTTTCCTCCATTCCACTCCTTCCCCCAAGCCCCTGCCCCACCTCTTTCCAGCTTCCGCCCCCTCCCCTGAGCAACTCCGGGAGCCTGCGGCACGGGCTAGGTCTGTGTCACTCGCTGCTGCTGGTGCCAGGCCCTCCCGCTAACTCCCCCAGGCCACCCTGGAGCCCGTGTCCCCTGAAGCACGGAGCCCCCCAAAACATGGGGCCCCTTAAAGTGCAGGGCCCGGGGCAGTTGCCCCAGTCCATCCGTGCATGGGATGGCTCTGCTTGGACCCATTCTGGGCACCACCATAAATTATACAAACCTGGCGCCCATGCTCAGATACTGTTCCTCTTTTCCTCTCACATCAGAATAGATCAGGAGTAACTCCTTTGAAATTGGAGTAAGTGAGAGAACAGTCAGGCCAGTGGATAGATAGATAGATAGATAGATAGCTAGATAGATAGATAGATAGATAGATAGATAGATAGATAGATGCTCTACTAGCCAACATTCACAGACAGGACTATATCCCTATTTTTTAAAAACATATTGGGCCAAGTCATTCGCTGGTATAAATCAGCTCTCCTGACTTCAATGGAACTTTGCTGATGGACACCCACTGAGGGTCTTGGTCCTGTTATTTCTTGGCAGAAATACTGTGAGTGAGATAAACGAGTGGATATTTTACACTGAGGCTTTAACACGGCAAAAATTCTCACACGCACCCGCTGCCCAACATGTCTCTGCTTTTCAGCTGTCTGGCTAATGAAAGAGCCTTCATCTGAACTATGCGTGTCCCATTGTTCACTGTCCTACTGGGACCATGTGCTGGAGAAGGGAGAATGCTTGGCCCTGTTTGTGAAGTTGTTCGCTGCTAGCAGACAAATGAAGGGGGGGTGGGAGGGGGTTGCATGATTCCGGTTCTGCAAGACAACAGATGTTGTGCAGCTCTATGCCAATTGTTATTTTATCAAACATTCTGCGCAGCAGATGTGAACTGCGCAGCACGAGACCCTTCACAGCAGCCTGGGAATGGACACAACAGACCATGGGGTGATGGGAAAATAGGGCCAGATCCTTATCTAAATTACGCCAGTGTCACTCTAGTGCAGGGGCGGACAAACTTTTTGGCCCGAGGGCCACATCTGGGAATAGGAATTGTATGACAGGCCATGAATGCTCACAAAATTGGGGTTGGAGTGCGGGAGGGGGTGAGGGCTCTGGTTGGGGGTGTGGGCTCTGGGGTGGGACCAGAAATTAGGAGTTTCAGTGTGCGGAAGGAGACTCCAGACTGGGGCGCGGGAGAAGTGTGGGGAAGGTTTGGGGGCTCCGGCTGGGGGTGCGGGCCCTGGGGTGGGGCTGGGGATAAGGAGTTTGGGGAGCAGGAGGGTGCTCTGGGCTGAGATCGAGGAGTTCAGAGGGCAGGAGGGGGATCAGGGCTGGGGCAAGGGGTTGGGACACGGGGAGGGGCTCAAGGATGCATGCTCCAGGCAGCGTTTACCTCAAACGTCTCCCAGAAGCAGCAGCATGTCCCCTCTCTGGCTCCTACATGGAGGCATGGCCAGATGGCTGTGAATGCTGCCCCATCCGCAGGCACCACCCCTGCAGCTCCCATTGGCTGAGGTTCCTGGCCAATGGGAACTGCGGGGGTGGTGCTTGGGGCGGGTGCAGCAAGCAGAGCAGAGCCCCCTGGTTTCCCCTACATGTAGGAACCGGAGGGGGGGCCATGCTGCTGCTTCCAGGAAGTGCCTGGAGTGGCCCATGACCCTGCTCTCTGGCTGGAGTGCCAGGGGGCAAGCCCGAGACTCCATTCCCCAGTGGGAGCTTGAGGGCCAGATTAAAATGGCTGGTGGGCTGGATCCAGCCCGCGGGCCATAGTTTGCCCACCCCTGCTCTAGTGAAACTTCCCTGAACTCAATGAACCTGATTTTCCTTTCACACTCATTTTATACTGCTGTAACTCCATTGGCAAGATCCTGGCCTGATCCTTCCCCCACTTAGACCAACTCCATTGGGTTCTGTTCTTGCAGGGGAGCAAATCAGAAAGCAATGGAATTTCATCAGGGTGAAACTGATGTAAGTAACTGGAGAATCAGCCTCACAGTTTCACGCGGACACAATTCCACTGACTTCAGATGAGTTTCTCCTGACTCACATCTCTGGGAGAGGACCATTTGGCCTGACAATGGGCCAGATCCTCGGCTTGTTTAAATCAGTAAAGCTCCCCAATACAGCAATACTGATGACACCAGCTAAAGACTTGGCCCATGAATATTGGGGTACCCCATTTTTCATAGGTTGGTGGTAGTTCCTCTATGCAGAACCCTGAGGTCAAGCAGACATTCGAAGATGTTACATCTGCTGTCTTGTGGTGTATTACAATCCATTTTTCCATAACCTCACTATTAGCACATCTTATGCAGTAACCTTGTGAACCGATGGGCATAGGGTTATTCCTAGGTCTTTCACTCAGATCATAGAATATCAGGGTTGGAAGGGACCTCAGGAGGTCATCTAGTCCAACCCCCTGCTCAGGGTAGGGCAGGGCCAATCCCCAGATGGATTTTTGCCCCATTGTAGCTGGGAAAGCTGGCTTCAAGGCTGACTTACCAGATGCCAGAATCTGGCCCTATGGGCCTGTGCAAATCAAGTATGAACTGCTACCAGATCAGACCTCTCCTCTCACTCTCTCACACTAGCAATAGTGTTTCACACCCTCTGTACAGGAGGCAATGACAACCCGTATTGCAAGGCAGAGATTTCCCCTGATTCCACTTACAGTTCGGGCTGAAGTGTTCCGTTTCCCCTTTGTTCCCTCCATTATGCTATGGCCATGGCTGTATCCTTTAATCTTTCCCCATCCACCTACTCCTTCTGGGACATCTCACTACTATTCACAGCCTTGTACATGACGTCTCTGTGGGTGGCCTCCAATCTACAGCCCAGCTTTCCTTGACTCACTCTCTGTTTTGTGTCTGGACTCTGCTCAGACACAAAACACAAAACAGAGTGGGGAGGGTTGGCTCAGTGGTTTGAGCATTGGCCTGCTAAATCCAGCTCCATCCTTGTGAGCTCCATCCTTGAGGGGGCCATTTAGGGATCTGGGGCAAAAATCTATCTGGGGACTGGTCCTGCTTTGAGCAGGGGGTTGGACTAGATGACCTCCTGAGGTCTCTTCCAATCCTGATATTCTATGAGATCCTGGTTGCATCCTAAGTTTCTGCTGAAGAATGAAGTCCGTGACACTCTCTTCTCAGACCTTAACTTTGTTTCCAAGGCCAGCCATCATTGAGACATTCCTGAAACTGGGAAAGGAAGAGAAACAAAGGGCATGAGTTGGGCTGGTCTAAAGGGGAGCAGTTTTGCCCAACGATGCTGAATGTGAGTGACAACATGGCACCAAACAACTATGGAATCATAATAACAGTCAGAAGTTTAGTGAGTCTCCACTTGGCCTGTGTGCTAATGCCCCATCACTGCCAATGGGAACTCAGCTGGTGAATGCGTGGAGCCGGAAATTATCATGCCAGCCCCTGTACCGCAGTTAAATATGGCTCTCCCCTCTCCACCAAGTGAGTTTGACACAAGCTCTGTACAACGGCGGAGATCTGCAGCAGCTCTATCCCTGTTCCCTGGCATCAGCTATCCCTGGAGGTGGCTCAGCGGAAAGTTAATGCAGGGCGTGGCTTTATCAACTCGATGATCTGCTCATCCTTTCTGGCCTTAAACTCGGTGACTCTAGTACTCTAATTCCCACCAGACTGGATGTGCATCCACCCACCATCAGCTCCACCATCAGCCCATCCCCTCTTCTCACCCATTCCCTCCATCTGCTTCAGTGCCCCGGGGATGGGGGTGTCTTCCAGGGGAGTAGCAGAGGGAAAGGAAGAGCCATGCATGCAGGGTTCCTTTGGCATGCAGTTCTAAAGGGTGTGATCCGACTTCAGCTCTTCCCTCCTCCATCTCCCCTGTCAAAGTCAGCTCTCACCACCTCCAGAACATTGGCAAGACTCACTCTTCCCTTGACCTGCCTCAACTGAACTGTTATCCAAGAGTTAACTGCTTCCATCTGGACTATTGTAATCTGCTTTTCCCCAGTTCCCACTCTACATTTCAGGAGGCCAGGCTACTTCTTCACACCAGGAAATGGGACCGTATCACCCCATTCTGAATCACCAAATCCAGATCAGAACCAACCGCCCGTTTTCCAAACCTCCATAAACAATTCACCCCAGCTCCAAGCTATCCACTTGCACTCCATTCTAGTCTCTTGCTTCTTCCAGGCTTGGCCTCCTGTCTGAATTTCCCTTACCCCTTTATCTGCAGTTATCCTGGCCCTGCAAGCCAGTTCCTCTCTCACTTTAAAATCTCCCTTTTCTCATTAGCCTCTGCCTGCTATTGACTCCCTGTGAAGCACTGGGCTCTGTGCGAAGGATGCAAAATAAAAACAAACCATATGTATTTCATTGTGTTGAATAAACATTATACAGTTGCTAAGCAATGAAGCTGATGGCAAACTGCATGGCTCAGGAGAGCAACTTTGGTAAATGAGGCCTTTCAGAGGTAACCAGATTGAATCCAACTAAAGTCATTGCCAGCTGATGGCCATGCAGTGGCTTGTGAGTTTGGTGGGCTCGGACCACTTCCCACAAGACAGGTGTCCATGTTACCATACTCACCACAATTGGCACTGATTAGTACGATCAGTGCCAAATTCAGCAAAGCAGGCTTCTCAGTCACTTTCAGTGCTTTTGAAAATTTTACCCAACCTCAGATTATTATAACTGACTTTCCGTCAGCCCACACCAGGTCCATGCTGAGCCACGTTGACGGAGCAGCGCGGGGGAAGTTTGCACTGTTAGTACCCATGTTATCTCTATTGGGTAGATACAAGACTCCGGTGCTATCGGTCTGGAGTTTTCCTCAGCAAGACGCTGCCCACAAACATACCAAACTGATTTGATTCTCCAGCATTCCAGGAGCACACGTGCAGTTTGAAAGCGCTTTGTCAGCCTGTTGAAATCCATATTTCTGTTTTCCCAACGGGCCCCGTACACTGAAATCCACAGTTCTGTTTTCCTAGCAGTCCCTATACGTTCCGATGGAACATCTGTGCGATGATTGCTCAGGCTAAGCGGGGAAAAAAGCTGTTTGACCCCAGTGGATAGGAATAATAATTTCTGATTAAGAAATGACTTATCCAGAATAACTCCTACCCACCCTGCTCAAGAATGTTTCTGCAGATATTAACACAGACCTTGAGGCATTTGAAACAAACTGGGCTGCTATGCCAAAAGTGAGCTCAGACTCTGCATTTTGGAGTTTTTACCTATTTCAAATGGTTTTCAAGGGTAATAACCAGCTGGGCCTCTCTCTCTCTTTCCTGGCTGGGGATGAAAGGTACCAATGTGTGCCCACAAGAGAGGCAACTCTTTGGGACCGATTTGTTCTTTAGTGCTAGAGGGATTCCACAGTCAGTCAGTGTCACTTAACGGTGTCAGTTTGGAGCCAGTGCAGAGGCCGAAGCCGGTGGTAAGGGGCCACAGCACTTTGAGCCCCACCGTTGACGGCACCACAACCAGCACCGTTTGAATGCCAGGCCTCCTGAAAAGGAGCCACTCAGCGCTCTCCCAGGGTTGGAGAGCCTGAACGTGGAATTGGCTGCTGCTAATTCTCACTTTCAACAGTCGGTTACTATGCACCGGCCTGGGCTCACAACCAAGGTAAGCACAAACTCCCGAAGTGTTGCTTACAGAACCATAGATCATTAAAGAAGGTGAAAACTTTTCTCTTTGCAGATTCCATGAAGCTGAGACTTTGTGTGCCGTTCGGAGAGGGCCGGGCTGTTTTCCCTCTTTTCAATTATAAATACCAAACCATCCCCTATGGAAGGAAGAACCATTCTTCACCCACCTATTGTGGACAGACAGACCTGGATGGATTTAAAGGGGGGAGGTGGTGACTGCCGCCCCTCCCCCTACAAACACACACGATCCAGCTGGATAGTTTTGTTTTATTTGGGAAATTCTGAACCCGTCAAATGAGTTCCTGGAGCAGCTGGAAATCCTGGGCAGAGCTCAGGTCTCAGGAAGGGGCACAGCTGACTTGTATTTTGGTGGGGGTGGGAGGCTTGAAATTCAGCCAGCAGGGCTGGGGAACCTGATGTCACCGGAACGTGAGGAGGCAAACCAGACACAGGGTGATTGAAACGTAAAAAGGCCATTCACAGTTGGATGCCATGTTCCAGCCAGGTGGGTCCCAGGATATTAAAGAAACAAGGTGGTTGAGGCGACATCTTTTACCGTGGACCAACTTCTGTTGGTGAGAGAGAGAGCTACACAGAACTCTTCTTCAGGGCTGGGAAAGGTACTTAGACCATGTCTGCATGGGCACTTTCGTTGTTAAAACTTTTGTCGCTCAGGGGTGTGAAAAAAACACTCTCCCAGTGACAAAGCTACGGCCCCTCATAGGGGGTGGTTTTATTTTGTCATCAGGACAGCTCTCTCCCAGTGAAAAAGAGTGGCTACACTGCGCGGCGGCAGTGTCACAGCCACGCCGGTGTATGGTGCTCCGTGTAGACATAGCCTAAGGCCTTGTCTACACTGGCAAGTTTCTGCGCAGTAAAGCAGCTTTCTGTGGTGTAACGCCCGAGGTGCGAGCCACTTGGTGCGCAGAAACTGCGCAGTTGCAGCGCTGTAAAAAAACCACCCCAATGAGAGGCATACAGCTTTCTGCGCCTGTGGTGTCAGTGTAGACACCCTGGTCAATTACAGCGCTGTGATTGGCCTCCAGGAGGTGTCCCACAATGCCTGTTCTCGCCTCTCTGGTCATCGGTTTGAACTCTACTGCCCTGCCCTCAGATGACCAACTGTCATTCCCACCCCTTAAATTCCTTGGGAATTTTGAAAGTCCCCTTCCTGTTTGCTCAGTGACATGTGAAGCGGTCTCAGCGCATCTTTCCAGGTGACCATACCTGCTCCACGCACCAGGCAATCCCCCACTTGGAGCAATGCCAAGCTGCTGGACTTCATCAGCATTTGGGGGAGAGAAGGCTGTCCAGTCCCAGCTGCGCTCCAGCCGTAAGAATGATGATGCCTATGGACGAATTTCACGATGCATGACAGAAAGGGGCCATGACTGGGACACACTGCATTGCAGGATCAAAGTGAAGGAGCTGCGGAATGCCTACCACAAGGCATGGAAGACAAACTGCCATTCTGGTGCTGCGCCCATGAGCTGCCGGTTCTACAAAGAGCTGGACACGATACTCAGTGACGACCCCACCTCCACTGCAAAAACCACTGTGGATACTTCGGTGGCTCGTGCGCCAGTCGAGAGTGGACCGAGCCAGGAGGAGGAAACCTTGGACGAGGATGTGGAAGGACCTAGAGGCAGAGGACGACTTGGAGGTCAGAGATGCATGCAGCCAAGAGCTCTTCTGTACCCTGGAGGAGGCTAGCCAATCACAGCTGTCAGAGCTTGGTGAAGCACAAACAGGAGACCCCTGGTAAGTGGCTTTGATTTTGGGAATCGCTGAAGCGAGTTGTTGGAGGCAGGAGGGTTGCAGAAAGCAGGCTTGTGTCTGTGTGATGCGCGTAACCATCACATGCCTAGTCTGAGCGGCGGAACAGGGTATTGATTGACTCCCTCACTTCACGGGAATCTGCCTCAGAGATCTCCAGGAAACTCTCATGGAGATACTGGGCAATCCGCTGTCGCAGGCTCTTTGGTAGAGCTGCCTTGTTTCTTGCCCCATTAAAGGTAACTTTCCCACGCCACTCTGCTGTCACTGGGGAGGGGGGACTGTTGCTGCACACAGGCAAGCTGCATAAGGGCCAGGGCAGAAGCCGCAGTCTTGGAGAAGACCCTCCCTTCATTCCCTGCTCACCCTCAGCAGCGAGAGATTGTCCATAATGAACACAGACTGTGGAAAATGTGGGGACAGGAATGATTATAAGCCCCCCCCCCCCCCATGCAGTGCTGGCTTTCCCCAAGAGCCACATGCCCGGTGTACAGTACGGTCCTGGAACACTGATTTCCCTTGCCCTTGTGGTTACTCACCATTTTGGGGGTCTTGTGGGTCATGTATGCTTGCCTGGGGTCAGCCAGATAGTGATAGGTATGTGAATAGTGGCTGTGCTTTAAATCAGTGGTCTGTGTGTTGCAAACAATACTGCTTCTGTAAAATGTTGCATTTTGGCTTCACAGATATGACCCTGGGAGCCCAGCCTCCCTCTTTGTTATCACCGGCTGAACGTCTACGCAGAATTAGAAAGCAGCCACGAAGAACTAAAGAGGACTTCCTGCGTGATGTCATGATGCGCTCCGTGGCCGAAAAACAAGAATTGAATTGAGTCCTCAGTTGTGGCAGGATGAAGCCCTTAAGTAGCTTTTCTGCTCCCTTTACATCTCTTCCTTCTATCCCCTCGGCCTCTTACTCCTTCTCTCCCTTCCCTCGCTCTTTCACTCAGTTCCCTTCACTAGGCCTGCGTGAGGAGTGGATAATGTTTGGCAGGCCTAGCAAGCACTGTTCAATCAAAGGCCAGTATTTAATGGGATCTGAAAGACTTGCTCCTCCCAGCTGGTGACCCTCCTTTAACTTGGCATTGACATTAATAAGAGCACAGGCGAACTCAGATCTGCAATACTGAAAACACAAAGGAGGCCTGAATAAGAAACATATGAAAAAATGAAGGCCACATTATTTGGAAATCTGTAAAATATTGGAAAGGTGGTTTTTTGTGTGAGTGTGAACAGCGCATTCTGGCAAGCACCAGGGGACTGAGATGGGGCTTTGCAGTACTGTGAAATACTTTCCAGATATCCACATGGCCAGGCTTCAGAGCAGCTAGCCAGCCGGAGAAAGGGACTTGGAAATTAAAGGTGTTTCAAGACATAAATGTCCTGGGCATTTCTCTGGAAATAGCTCTCTGAGTTTGCTAATAAAACAACGGGCACTCAGAACGCTGGCTCTTATCCAGCTGCCTACAAGAGGTGGGGGAATTGCGTGCAGGGTAATTGTAGTGTGGCAACAGGTGCTGGATTGACAATCCCGAGCATGGAAATCCTGGGTGTACTCCTCAGAGCAGGTACCTGTATGGCACTGAAGGTAGCACCAACAGCTTCCCCCTCCCCAGCTCCCACCATCCTGACTCTAACCTCATAGGTAAGGCGCAGAAGGGAGAGACAAGGTCAGGCGCTAGGGCCCATTCAAGGAAGTTAATCAGTGCCGATTGTTGTGGCCGATTGTGATGGCAGTTGTGATGGTGGTTGTGCTGTGAACACCTATCCATTAGGAACTGCTTGCTCTCACCCTTGCTCCAGTCTTGCTCCCGCCCTGCCTCACTCCAGCTAACCTGGTTCGGACTCTTGGCTCCAATTCCCAACCTCCAACATCAGCTCTGGCCTTTGGTTCTGATTCTGCCCCTAGGCTCTGACTCCTGACTCCGCTTGTGACCCTTGGCTCTAGCACCTGGCACCTGGCCTCTGACTCCAGCTTGACCCCGGGCTCCAATTCCTGGCTCCCAACTCCTGCTCTAACTGCTAGGCATAACTTCTGCTTTAACCACTAGGCACAACCGCCCACATCCCAGTCTCTGACAGCATCATGTGAGTTCAGTCTGCTCTGCTGGAAGGGAAAGAACAAGTTAAAAATTACTTAGACAAATTAGATGTCTTTACGTCACTGGGGCCTGATGAAATACATCCTAGAATACTCAGGTAGCTGCCTGAGGAGATATCTGAGCCATTAGCAATTATCTTTGAAAATTCAAGTAGGGGCATTGCCAGCAGATCGAGGGATGTGATCATTCCCCTCTATTCGACATTGGTGAGGCCACATCTGGAGTACTGTGTCCAGTTTTGGGCCCCACACTACAAGAAGGATGTGGAAAAATTGGAAAGAGTCCAGCGGAGGGCAACAATGAGGAGAGGCTGAGGGAACTGGGCTTGTTTAGTCTGCAGAAGAGAAGAATGAGGGGGGATTTGATAACTGCTTTCAACTACCTGAAAGGGGGTTCCAAACAGGATGGATCTAGACTGTTCTCAATGGTACCAGATGACAGAACAAGGAATAATGGTCTCAAGTTGCAGTGGGGGAGGTCTAGGTTGGATATTAGGAAAAACTATTTCACTAGGAGGGTGGTGAAGCACTGGAATGGGTTAAGCACTGGAAAAGGTGGTGGAATCTCCTTCCTTAATGGTTTTTAAGGTCAGGCTTGACAAAGCCCTGGCTGGGATGATTTCGTTGAGGATTGGTCCTGCTTTGAGCAGGGGGTTGGATTAGATGACCTCCTGAGGTCCCTTCCAACCCTGATATTCTATGATTCTATGATAGAAGAGATTCCAGAGGACTGGAAAAGGGCAAATATAGTGCCCATCTATAAAAAAGGGAAAAAGGACAACCCGGGGAATTACAGACCAGTCAGCTTAACTTCAGTATCTGGAAAGATAATGGAGCAATCAAGCAAGCAATTTGCAGACACCTAGAAGATAATAAGGTGATATGTAACAGTCAACATGGATTTGTCAAAAACAAATCATGTCAAACCAACCTAGCAACCTTTTTTGACAGGATAACAAGTCTTGTGGATAGGAGGAAAGCGGTAGCTGTGGTGTATCTTGACTTTAGTAAGGCTTTTGATACTGTACCGCGTGACCTCCTCATAAAGAAACTAGGGAAATATAGCGTAGATGGAGCTACTATAAGGTGGGTGCATATCTGGTTGGAAAACCATTCCCAGAGAGTAGTTATCAGTGATTCACCGTCAAGTTGGAACGGCATATCAAGTGTGGTCCTGCAAGATTTAGATAATGGCAGAGAGACTACACTTATAAATGTTGTGGACAGTACCACCTGGGAGGGGTGGCAAGTGGTTTGGAGGATAGGATTATAATTCAAAATGATCTGGACACACTGGAGAAATGGTCTGAAATAAATAGAATGAAATTCAATAAGGACAAATGCAAAGTACTCCACCTAGGAAAGAGCAATCAGTTGCACATGTACAAAATGGGAAATGATGTCCGTGTATATCAGGGCACGATACAGAGATCAGAGAAGTTCTAATAGCTGGTGGAGAGGGTCTGGGCTGTCTACTGAACTGGGATCTTCCAGTGGCTGGAGGCGATTTAGTAATAGTTACTACACGTTTCTAGTGAAATC